>NC_090449.1:625855473-626455473 GCF_031143425.1 Pleurodeles waltl
CTCATTGTTTTGCTAATAAGCAGGAGAGGTCCATCATCTAGTAAAAGAAGCAAAGAGCAGTAAGCAACTATAAGAACCAGGACAGGTTGATGTTTGGCAACATACTTTGAAACTTTGTCCACAACAAGAGAGGTATTTTCATTTCACGGGATGGTCTGGTGAAACATCTCAAAGTATTCTATTAATAAAGTGTTTTTTTAACTTAGTGATTGTACGAACACAACATTTATTGTATGAAAACGGATACATTGTCCAAGTGTATTCTGCATCGGTTTAACAAAGAATATCATTCTATACGTCTTCTTCATTATCTTCTTCATTGTACAACTGAAACTCTGTGACATTCTCCTTTAACTGAGAAAAAGCCTGAAGTGATTTTACCTCGTCAAATATAGAAAACTGAGAGGTTTAATCCTTAAGTGTCCTACGTTCTTTATCAGCCTAATATATACGGTTACTACGTGTTTCTTTTCATGAGTGCAAGAAGAATATCACTATGCAGGTGGGTTTCGATCCCCCTGATTCCTAAAGTTGTTAGTCATACAAGTGAGAAGTGTGAAGGTAACGCGGAAGCAGCCAGCATGTTTGGACGCACATACATCCAGGTGGGCTGCAGAATGCCAGTAGCGCTTGCCCCTGGAAGCAGATGAGTTACCAGTGGCGCAGAATGTGCACTGGTATCGGGGCCAGAGGCTTTGAGGGTGCCTTCTGCACCCAATTATGGATTGTTTTTACTGACCGACAGGTAATAAGGCTAATTTTCCCTCCTTGATTTAAATTCTCTAATTTCTAGTACTGCAACACGAATCTAATATGTCATTTTGAGGTGTGTGCTCCAGTTCTTCGCCATAGAAGGCATTTTGGGCGCCACATGTAGTGCTAAGCTGTGGGTCCACCAGCTGGTAACCAAGGCCGAGTGACAGCAGGAGAAGAGGAGCTCCAAAAGCCCTTGAAGGTGCCAAGGCTAGGCTATTCTATTACCAGTGCCAAGGCTAGACTAACATTGTGCAGCTAATGTTGAAGAACTAAGGAGTCATTGCACTAAAACAGGCCTCAGAGGAGCAGAATGTGGGAAACGATGAGACACACAGTATGGCTTGCTTTCATGGTGGAAATGTACACAGAACACTTTTCAATTCACTCATCGGTTGACCATTTTGTAGTTTTTCTTACTTAGGTACTCTCCTCCTCGTTTTTTTTTTTATTATTATTTTTAATTCCACTAAAATATGTATACACCTAGAAGGGGGACACCACTGTGCATGACTTGAAGATAATTGAGTGGGGCTAAGTAATAGCAAAATTAGTGGAGAAAAAATGTGTTTGAGGGTCACAGGATTGCAGTGGAAAGAAGAGGGCGTCTTGAGACTGGGACTCTAAAACACACACACACACAAAGACCTGGAAATGGAGGGCACCGCTCAGAGAAATACTTATACAGTACCCATAGTTCCCTCACACATGGAACTCTTAGTCCAAAGTGCTATAGGACTAAACACCCCAATATATCCAGCAACCATGACCTACATGAAGTGAATGGCATGGGTCAAAGACAATCGTGTGGAAATTGAGACACTAAAGGGGGAGCTTCACAAGGTCCAGAAACATACTCCACCTGAGCTCACTCCCATTTGCCAATAGAAAGTTGTTAATAAATCCTATCCAATTATACCACAGTAAAAAACATTTGGTACAAAAGCAGAGGTGTAATGCAGGCCTCTGCACCCACTACAGTGCAGGGGCCCCACACTTCAGGGCCCCCCAACCAGCCTTAGGTCTGTGAATGTCTGTGACCTATGGGAAACACGGGGGCACCTCGATAAATTCTATAGGGGGGCCCAACCTTTTGTGTTACCCTACTGCACAAAAGTGCCTGAATGTATGAATGCGCATTTGTAGTGGTACCACGGTGCAGATCAAGTTCGTGAGCATCAGAGCACTCGCACAAGATGTGAGCCAACTGATATGAAACAAGATTGTGTATAATGGAAATGGAGGCAGACGTTAACACACACCTATCCCTTGATAGCCTGCTCAATCATTCCAAAATGACAGTTGTAGAAGTCAAGCTGTGGCCCTATAAAAAAAATATCAACACACTAAACCAGCATAAGACCCCAAGCAGAACTAAATTAAAGGCCAAGCACATCATGGCCAGTGAATAGTATGGCCCCCACTTTTCACCCAGCCCCAATAGGAAGCGTAAAGGCTAAAAGGGAAAAGGTGGCAGAAGCGTATCAGCTTAAAATAATATAGGGAAAATTATCATTTCAAATGCCTCCAGGGTAACATGATAACGACCCCTAAGTCCTTAGAAAGTATAATGTAATGCTGTCTAAAATATGAGATCAGGACACGATAAATTTGAATAGGTGACCCGAAGACATCTTAGAGAATCGACACTCGGCACTATTGATTAAGACACTTGAAATGCCTGTACAATTATAGGCGGTGATAAGAACGGGTTGCCATAAACCCTTTGTTGCAGCAAGGACTTTCCACATATTTACTCTAAGTCTAAAATCAGACTTGAAGATCCACCTTCACCCCACCACGTAGATGACTGTTCCTCTTTGAAATGCGTCTTGCACAGACATCTGTGAATTCCTGAATGAAGTCTGTTTCTAATGCTTATTCCAAACCTCTTCTGTCCCAATTGTATTACTCCACACAACACTTATTTGCCTCCCACTATTAGGATTTTACCCCGTGTCCTTGCAACACATCATTTAGTTCCTTTATAAAACAGTGCATATTATTTCATAACTTCCCCGATTTTATTTTTTTAGTACTTTTTATACGACCGTATAATGTCAGAAGCACGAAAAAACATTTGGCCAAAGTGTGTTCAATAACATTATATGACTTGATCCGTCATACTCAAGACGTCAATGCACGCAATAGTATATTCATTCACATCCAGTTAAAGAGAAAATAAATATTCACTTTTTTATATGTTACTCTATTTTCAACCTTGTAAATCACTTGAAAACAGAATCACTACAAAGTCTTTATTCATCTTGTCCTCGGTAACTTTCAAATGTCAGCCAATATGAAACAGTCTGATGCTCACAGTTCATCATTTAATAGTCAATCAATGCTTTAGGGGATTTCATCCTCGGTCTGAACCGGTTTATTACTAAACATTGAACACAAAACACTCAACGTTCTGTCTGCAGTCACTGACTGTCTAGATTAATGTCTAAATACACCTCTAAAACCCGAAAGTGATTATCGTAGCTGTCATGTTTTTCAGTATCATCTTTATTATTCAGAGTAACACTCCAAACAAAAAATGATTCTAATCACAATGGCAATTTGTAGTACTTTAGTAGTACCACAATAGTACTACTAAATGCTATCAATGCTATTCGCAAAAAAACAAGTGTAAAACTCCTTCAACTCTCCCATCTTTTCTATGGGGAGTCATTGGGCCCCCTCCTAATTGTTCACAATTATTCTATCAAATTGAACATTTTTTAAATATGTCTAAACTTATATAAACATCGCTGTAAAGTTCTGTTACTGCTTTAAAATGCAATAAAATACATGATGCCAAACACAGTATTCTGTTCAGGAAGGCCCTGCTAAAGTGTAAAAGTATCCACAGTGTGATTATTAGAAGTGGGGGTGAGGTGGGGGTTTTGAAGAGCCTCTTCCTTTTTTACATGTACTTCCAGCTTGGATATATACGACAAAACATGGTAGTGATGGCACATTACAGAGCAGCATACTTCTCATTCTTTTCAGCTCAAAACAAAATGCTACTATTGGCCATTTGAGGCCTACTGAGCTCCCCCCGCCCCCAGTTTGAAGACCCCTGCTCTATGTACAACAAATTAAAATGCAATACAACAGTTTATTGCATGTGCTCTTTATCCTATAAGAATGTATCTATGAGGGTTAACAAGGAAACGTCGAAGAAGGCAATAATGAAGTGACTCTTGTCTGAATTATATGTACTCTGATTGAACTTGGTTAAAATGTATTAATGTCACAATAATGTTAAAAAGATCTTTGGAAGTGGATTGTTTTTTATTGGTTGGTATCAAACCCAATGCTTTACAGGTGCCTTTAAGCCACTGGGGTAGTTTGGTTGTCTCAGAGGAATTTTGTTTTTCTTACAATGAAAGGATTTAGAAGTTCTTCCTTTATGTTTTGTAGTAGTTCTTCTTGTGTCACGTTCTAGGAATGGCTAACCTGCATTTACTCAAGCAAGGTGAAACAATACTCAAACTGACAATAGAAGCGTTCATCAATTCGACAAACAAAAAATCCTGGGAGTGTCCAAGACTGTGACTGTGGATAATTCTGGCATTCGTTAGGCAAGAGCCATCAATGGACGGATTGGTGTAAGTAATATGGGAAAATGCCTTTAACTCAACCAAAAGTGGGTTCTGACTTAGAATCACTTGGAATGTAAAGAAAGATTGTGCAGCAATAAGATAGTACAATGGCCAAGTGCAACTTAAATTTAATATAGGGTAGGGAAGCCAAAATGATGGACCACGCGGTTTTTTTAAATCTACAATCTTATAGGACATTGTTGCACAAATAATAGGCTTTGAGAAGACAGGCAAAGCAGAGGAAGCCACGGTAATACTGACATGTATTTAGACTCTAGATTTGAGAAGCTTCTAGTTGTGCTCGGCTGTTGCAGGTGCTAATGGTCCTATGAATTTATTTTACTAACAAAAATAAAATACATGTGGATACCTGAAGTCCCTCTATAGTGACTGGAGTTAATGAAAGAACACCTCGACATGCACATGGTATGATGTTTGCATGATTGGAAATGGAGCTTTGGTGCAAAAGTACACAAGGCCTGCAGGTTGCCTGAGGAACCACACCTTCTACATCAAAACCGTTAGGTCCTCCGTCTCATCGTCGTGCAGTGCACGGTCACCAGAAGGCTACTTTATATACGTTGAAGGAAACGTAAATATCGGCAGCAGTGGTAGGTGGGCAGGCACAAGTGTTAATCTGTGGGACTTGCATCATGCAGAGCTGAAAACAGACTTGTGGATATAAAACAAAGAAGGTTAAGTAGAGGCACAGTACGACGAAATGCGTTTGGCAGTACTGAATCATACTTGGATAACATACAAAATCTTAGTCAAGCCCATACTGCTTCTCACTTCCAGCGCCCTAGAGTCAGCTACACTGCTTCTTGCCACCACCATAAGTGTATGCATGTACTGGAGTTTATATAGCACAAAAGTAGCTGGGATTGATGGCACACCATAAGGAGAAGAGAGAAGGATTCTGTCAGTTGTCAGGTCAGTTGTATAAGGAAGGCAATAGAGATTGAGTGAATGAATGAATGGTTCCTCCATAGCACACAGCTACTCTAAAGATTGCCCTGGCGCTTTAGAAAAAAAAACAGGGAATTGCAGGAGTCTTACACCCACTAAAGTTTGAATGAAATGTTTTCAACTCTTAAATTCCTCCTATAACTGGCCTCAGATGTCCAGGCAACTGATTCTTCATACTGGCTGCTTTGACAGTAAAAGAGGAGATTCCTCTGCGTTGTTTTTTAAATCAGGGAACCACGATTAAGCCAGCACTACTGGAACACAGAGAGCTTCCTAGTCTGTATACCTTGATTTTCTCATTTAGGTACATAGGCCCTTTGTTATGCGCCAATGTCAATGCCTTGTACATCACGCGTTGTCAAACTGGCAGCCAGTGCAGTCTCTCCCGTAATGAAGATGTCAATGTATACTTGGGTATTTTAAAAAGTAGGAGGACCGCCATGTCCTGCATAACTTGTAACTGCTGGATCAGATATTCAGGAAGACCCAAGTACAGAACTTTGGCATAGTCCAGCCTAGAGAGAATCAATGCCCTGACCACCATGATTTGTGCATCGTGCGAAAGGAAGTTAAAAACCTTCTTCAGCATGTGACAAATCCAAAAGCATGACTTCAGAACCGCTGACATCCAGGGGTAGCTTCCCTGCTAAAGCGGAGGAGCGTCACCCCGCTGCTTTCAAGCATCAGGGGAAGGAAAAATAAAATAATAACCCTTTGTTATTATCATTTTATTTTTCCTTCCCCTGATACCGGGTTGGGTGGGGTGGGGCTGGGTTGGAGGGTGAGTTTTATGTGCACAATAAGGGTGCATGTCTGTGTGGCCGGCTGTATTCGGCCGGCCAAACAGACATACGCCGTTTGCATTTCTCCACCCTGCTCTATTGAACAGCCTGCAGGAGAAAGTGCACAGGCCTTCACTCCCACTGTGAGCACAGAAGCACAGCACTCACACCAATCACAACACTGCTGTCATGCTGGTGACAGCAGCGTCGTGAGTGGCTGGGAGCTTGTGTGTTGTCCAGAAGAGGACGGAGGAGATCCAAAGGCACCTCCAGAAGAAATAGGTAAATGTTTTTTTTATTTTAATTTTGTTATTATAAATTTTATCCCCACCCCTCCCCGCCACCACCGTTCAGTGGCAGCCACCACTGCTTACATCTGCACACTACTAGAAATTTGAGACACCCAGATTTCTGGCCACCGCTGTTGGAGGAGGCAGTGGGGCCATGCTCCTGCCCATCCTGGAAGGGGATTCAGCCCAAACAGTAGGATTTGTTTTGTCTGGGTTGCACTGCACTTTATTATCTCTCAGCCAATCAAGGAGCTCTACCATGCAATGTGCAAATGCATCCTTTGCATTTGCGGAGTCCCCATCATACATGTACAGGAGCTGCGTATCATCCACCTATGAAATGACTTTGATCCCAAAGGATTCAACCAGATATGCCAGGGGGTCATATAAATGTTGAAGAGTGTGGGACTCAGGAAGGAGCCTTGTGGTACTCCCCACGTCAATCTTTTTCCTCCAGACCCCAAACGGCTTCATTCAGACTACCTGGTCTCATCTCCCAAGGAAAGAACCCAGCCAGCTTAAGGCTGTGCCCGTCACCCCCAGGTGTTCTAATCTGTACATCAGGATATTATGATCTAACATATCAAATGCGATTGACAGGTCCAAACGCACAAGAGGAACATTAAGGGCAGAGTCCAGTTGGTCTTAGTAGATTCTGAAACCTCCAATAGCATTGTCTTGGTGCTGTGTCATGCTCTAAACCCCAAATGGGACAGGTGCAGCAAATTGTTCTCATCCAGAAAGGTGGTTAGTTGTTGGTTCACCAGCTTTTCCAAGACCTTTGAGGCTGCTGGGAGCAGAGAGACTGGTGTGAGGTTTGCCAGTAATTCAGAGTCTGTGTTAGTCTTTTTGAGCAAAGGCATCACATTAGCTCTCTTCCAATCATTTGGCATGACAACCGAGTGGAGGGAGATGGCAAATAACTCCCAATAGATTGGTGCAATAATATCCAAAGATGGTCTTCAGGATATGAAGTGGCATAGGATTGCTTGGGGACCCTGATTTACAGTTCGTAACTAAAGCTGTCACTTCCTCCAGATACAGGACCTGAAAGGGCGATAGTCTGAACTCTGCTGTCGGACCTGCTATTGGCCCCAGAGTCAAATTGTTCACCCCTACTGGATTGGACCGCATTTTGAGGATTTTGGGCCAGATGTAGCAAAGGGTTTTACCCATTCTGTGTCAATGGGAAAATGCTTTGGTACATATGGCCCTTTATCCTCAAAACAACTCACTTAGTCGGGAGCCTAGTATCTGGCTAGACTCTAGTAGGAGGGACTTAGATTTAGGGTCAGTGAAGGTAGAGACAATTTTGAAAACGGGTTGAAGATGGTGAGGGGAGCAGGATGTTGTGTGCATATAGATAAGTAGGTAGGTACATTTCCAATGCTTTTTTAAAAGCAAACAGTCCACTTATTTACCTGTTTCATGCAACATGTTTCATAACCTGGGGTAATAGAGGCAAACAATATTCCCATGCTTGGGTGCAAGGTTAGCGTCAAGCTATTGGTAGAGGGCTGGTTGATTGGTAGAACATCGATTTGTTCTTCAGCTAAACAGGGTAATTCCAGCCCAATGAGTAAATTATAGTACTACACAATTTCGTAGCGATTATCAAAGGTTTTTGGGTGCACGAGTTTAACGAAACCACTGTGGTAGTTATTAAACCAGATTCCACAAAACAATAAATCGTCGACATCACCAGTAGCGAATAATATAAAACATAAACAGAGCTGTCATTAGCATTCCTTTAAGTGCGCCACTTATCACAGGGTCCCCTCCATGTTCTTTGCAGGGGAGCCCCCTCACGTTCTGTTACGCCACTGCTTGGTGTCCAATCTTAAAGAGGCACTTGTAGAACCTCAATACTGTTTATCTGTTAGCTCATCAGCTACTGGAACGTCCGCTAGTGAATCCCCAGGTGCATAGAGGCTTATAGATGTCTACACCCCTCCAGTTAAGCCACTTCGGGCCTTTTAAGGCAGAAAGGCTAAAGAATATGATGCAGGGAGTCAAATACTTCCCTAGATTACACTATAGTTACATTTTCAGTAGTGGTTTTGAATTTCAGACTTTGAATTGTCTCACACATCCTTTTCCAGTACTAAATTTGTGCTGGTAGTTACAGGTATGGGCCACCAGCACGTATTTTTCCGAACTGTGGCTTATTTTCCATCATCAGACTTAGATCCTGAGGAAGAAACAGAAGGTCAGAAGAAGAAAGAAAAAAGGAAGAAAAGAAAGATAAAGTAGATATCAAAATATAAAGCAAGAGTGAAAAAGATCCTTGGAAGATTGAAATTAAGAGGCAGGAAGTGTAGAATGGTGGAGGAAAGAGCCCCGAGGTAGAATCAAAACTGTGCAGCCCTGGGATTTGGAAACTCTGACAAGGTAGAAAAACTATTGGGAGCCTGTACATATTTTTAACAGAAAATCATGCACTGTTCTTTTCCCATCAATGCCTACCCTTAGTTACTATCTGCACATTCTGGGCATGATTCAAGTAGACTTTCACTTTTATGTAGGTTTACTATTTTTTTGCTATTCAGGAACTCCGATTTAATAGCACGTTTACAACTGTGGACACTCTGCAGTCAGGTGGAGAACTCCGTACATAAAAAGATAGGCCTGTCCTCTCTTTGTATGTGCATGGTTCTCCGCCCGAATGTGGAGTCTCCACAGTCATAAACTTACTATTAAATTGGAGTTTGAGACTAGCAAAGTATAATAAACTTACACAAGGGTCTAAGTAAATCTTTGTGAATCAGACCCTCTGTGTGCGGTTTAAGACTCTTAAAAATCACACTACCTGTTCTGCCTTCCATTTTGTGCTTAGAATAGAAAATGTAAAACGGAATTATGCCTGATACAACACATAAGTGCTAATTTCATTTGTTTTCCTCTTGTGAAATGAGATCGGACTTCCCTGGCAAGTCCCTCTAGCCCACGATAACATATTAGAACATTAGAATGTTGGAAGCTCCATTACGGACAATGGAGTGCTCTGGGCTTTTACTGGCTGGTAAAAGCCCGGATCCTCAATATTCCAATGTTCTTTGTTCACAGCAACAGCTGTGAACAAAGGCCTCACAGAGCCTGTGTTGTGTTTACTCCCCTCGGGCTCCGTGAGGACTTTGTTTTATTTATTAAATCATTGTGCCCTCTAGTGGCAGAATGTTCTAATAGCCTTAGAGCCTGCGGTAGTGGGCCCTACCGGCAATTAAAGGCCTGCTCCCTTGTTAAAGGCCCTCGCCTTCGGCTCGGGCCTTTAATGCTGGAGCAGGCCCTTAATGGCAGGTAGAGCCTGCTATGGCAGGCTCTAAGACTATATTAGATACCAAACCATTACTCAAAATACAAGCATTAACACTGGAATATATTATTCTATAGAAGGTGATCAAATTTACAGGAAAAACATATTTCCCAGAGTTTTATATATAAGTTGCCCATTATTAATACTTTCACGGGATTTCTCTTGTTATAGAGGGCTTTATTCAATGTGTTCAATTCCAATTACATCCGACCAAGAATTTATATGAGAATGACTAATGCTCATTTTGACACAGTTGAATGTGAATAATGAATTAACTTGAATAAGAGATTTTCCATCCATAGAACATAAAGATGTGACAAGTCTGTGTTAAGCAGATAAACAGGATTATGAGTTTTCATTAATTGGCATGTCTGCCAGGCTTAGGGATAAAAGGCATTATGGCAGACCCGTAGATCACACTTTCTAGTTATAATGCAAGATCCTGGTACAATTCTTGACAAATCTACTATAAAAGTCAGCGAGAGGGCCAGGAACCTGGCCCCGCTCTTGGCACGCACCAGGGCTGACTTGCAGAGGTGGCATTCACTGCTGTTGAACGTGATGGGCCGTGTAGACCTCTACAAGATGATGGTCCCACCATGACTTTTAAATGTATTACAGAAATTCCCACTTCCGATCCCACGTTCGTGGTTCCGGGCTCTGGAGAACGTTACCACTTTATTCCTCTGGAGGGGGGTAAGACATCTAGTGGCTGCGTGGCACTGCCGGAGAGGAGTATATGACGGGGGTTTGGGCGCATCGGCTCCCTATTTATATTACCTGGCGACCCAGCTCCTGGTGATTCATGACTGGTTTACTGGGGGTGGGCAGACCCGGCCTATCGGGTGGAATTGGAGATATTGGATTTCCCTCGTATCCTTGATCTGCTCTATGGCGCGCCTCTCCCCCGAGACATGGAGTTGGTAACCAAAGTAGTCTTCCTGGCGTGGCACACTGCGCTGCTGCACACCCAATGGAATGCTATTGTCACCAATCAGATTCCAGTGTGGCAAGGGAGGTGGCTGAGTGAAACGGCGGCACGGGTTGGGTTCGCTGAGTGGGATCTGCTGGGTATTTCACTAGTGGGAGATGTATGGAAAGGTGGCCAGTGAAATCCTTTCAGGAACTGCAGGCTGACTTTCAACTATCCCGGACGCAGTTCTTTAAATACCTCCAGCTCCGGCATGCTCTGGGGGTTCACATGCCCACTGCTGGCCCTATGCCAGAATTCAGTCCACTTGAGGCCAAGCTGCTCATGGGCAATCTAGGAGGGAAGGACATTTCCCAGGTTTATAAATTGTTAGTTAACAATACCCCAGGAGATTTGGACTCAACTAGAAATAGGTGGGAGTCATGGGTGGGGGCTTTTGAGGAAACGGAATGGAGGGAGGCATTGATGGCGCCTAGGGTGCTGGCGGTGTCAGTGAGGCTTCGCGCAGTGCAATTTTACTATTTACATAGGGCATATCTAACTCCTAACAGACTGCGCCGGTTGGGGCTTTGCCCCACGGCTCAGTGTCCACGATGTGCAGGGGAACCGGCTGATGTTTTTCATATGGTGTGGTCCTGTCCGATATTGCAGATATACTGGGGTAAAGTAAAACGCAAGCTAAACATGGTGCTGGGGCGGGAGCAGCAAATGTCCGCCAAACTAATATTATTGGGTGTAATGAAAGAAATGGGGGAGTCACGAGCGAACCGTGCCTTTGTGAGTACGGCCCTGCTGGTTGCAAAGAGAGACATTGCTGTCGCCTGGAACTCATCTACGGGCCCGTCCCTCAGAAAATGGAGACAGGGAGTGGACTGGTGCACAAACCAAGAAAAACTGGTGTATGAACCTAGGGGTTGCCCCCGGAAACATGAGAAGAGATGGGGAGGGTGGCTAGGTCTGCTGCTATAGGCCAACAGGGGGGCAACGGCTCCCTCTATTATGTTAGGAAATGGATTTAAATCTGTCACCTGGATTGGTTTAATGTCAATGTAGTTTGGAACTGGCCCTCATCGTACTTACCTGTGCAAGCGGTTTTGAGCTTTCTTTTCCCACCTGTTTTTCCCTCCCCTTTCTTTTTCAAAACAATAAAAATGTGTTTATATAAAAAAAAAAAGTCAACCAGAATTCAATTGAGGTCATGAATCATGCTAGTCTTGAGAGCATTAATAAAGAATAACCCAGGATAACCTGTTCTGAAACTTTCAAGGGACAATACAGAATTCCAGTTATGAGCCTTCCTGGTTGTCAAATGAGTTATTTTAAAAGTGTGGAAATCAATGAACAAAACCCTAAGTGCCTGATTACAAGTAAAAAACTATTTATCACACCTGGTAAATAACGAAACCCTGGGGCTTGTTATTTATTGGTTGCCATATATAGCATTTATTTTCAGTTACTGGGGAAAAACATGCAGATTCTGGTGTTTTACACACCAAAATCTGCATGGTATGGTAGATACTGTACATATTTCACCTGTTTAATTTCAGCAATCTAACAAAGCTTGAGGTATTTAACACATCCAATAATTATTGGATGTATTGAATACTTTTAACTCGTAATTCTGATACGTGTGTAAACAGGGGTTTACGCATGGGTCAGAATATAACAAGCAACTCATAATCAGATCCCTAGTAGTAGAAGTAGTCTAAGATCTCTGCAAGCTCGCAAATCTGCGAAAATCAATTATGCATCAAAGGGAAAATCAGAATTGATATCCTTACGTGTGGGGATGCTTTGGTGGATCTCTATGAAGACTTTTTGAATGGAGATGCTATTTTAGCTTGATTTTTCTTCCTTGCACTGATTACTTACCACAGCTTATGTCTTTTCTGTTCATCTTTTGAACTCCCTTCATGGCGACTTTTACACTTTATGGAAATGGTCAAAGATCAATGCCTTTCCTTGTAACTTGATATCTTATTACGTGTGTATTTTTCTTTTTATTATATATTTTTTTTCTCTTAATTAGGTATAAGCAAAATGCTAGGGGGAACATGAAATGGGTCAAGTTTATTCACTTTGTGACTCTTGGATGAGGTATGTTTGTTCCAAGTATGTGGGCATCCCTCCATATACTTTGGCTCTGGTGTAGTGAGATTTTCCAAACAAAAGAGGAGCACATCATTTAACAACAGATAAGGCAGTGGGCCCATCTAGTCTGCAGTGCTACTTTTATCTTTTACAACCTAGACCCTGCATGGTCTCAAGCTTTAACCTTGCATATATATTGTGTATATAATAAGTGCATTATAACTGTTCTTATTTTACTGTTATGGAATTTTAAAACGCATGAACTAGTTTTGTATCTACAACTTCTACTTAAATTATTATTCTGTGCATTCATAACAGTGTCCACAAAAAAGTTAGATTTTATCGCAAAGCTGTCTGCTCTTCTTTCGTCTCATATTGTTATGTCTGATTGACTTGTTTCGTTTCATATTGTGATGGCTGATTGAATTCCTTCGTTTCTTATTGTGATGTCTGATTGACTTCCTTCATTTAATACTGTGGTGTCTGATTGACTTCCTTAGTTTCATAGTGTGATGGCTGATTGACTTCCTTCGTTTCATATTGTGGTGTCTGATTGACTTCCTACGTTTCATAATGTGATGCCTGATTGACTTGCTTCGTTTCATACCGTGATGGCTACTGACCTGCTTTGCTCCATATTGTGATGGCTGATTGACTTCCTTCGTTTCATATTGTGATGCCTGATTGACTTCTTTCATTTTTTTTTGTGATGTCTGATTGTAGATTTATTTTTTAAAGAAAAATCTGTGCCTCGTGTTCTGCAACTATCCCATTCAAGCAATGTGAAGTAAGCACAAGCCAAAAGGAAAGTGTTTTCATGTTGAGATTTTTTCCTTTACCTAAAAGTTTTGCTGAAACATGGCCTAAAAATGTGAATCAGTTTAAATATATTAAGGTATGTGTCTTAGAGCTCAGTTTCTTCTATCTCGGCTATTGATTCCTGTACTTAAAATATAAAAGCATTGGCAATGCTTTTAACTGAAGGTATTTCTTTAGTGTCTATTGAGATTAAGTACCTAATAAACCATCAGACATGCACTACGTCACACATCTTTGCATTCCTGCATAAATTCATCCACACAGTGACTCATGCTTGCATTCACACACTTACCCATCCATAATGTAACAAATACATTCAACAAGCATATGTATGATGCTTTGAAAGGTTAGAAGCAGAAAAAAGAAAGAATAGCACTCTCTAACAGTGGCAGAAGTGTACTTGATATAAAAAAGTAAATTAAACATATCACTGAGCACGTCTTGCAATGAAAGTATACATAACGTATTGATGTTTCAAAGTTCCAGCATTGTTACAACACTTAAGAAGCACCATGTTACACTATTGAAAACAGTGTTGCAAGATGGCCTTCTGTCTTAGAAGCAGTGATCGCACTGGGAGGACGCACTACAGATGAAATGAGCTTCAAGCAAGCAACACTGCAATATGGTCTGATGAACTCTGCACAATAGCCTAAGAAACAAACACAATAGAAAAAAGAACGAAAGAGAAAAGAAAATAACCTATGAAATTAGAAATATGAAAACTAAAAGATGAGCCCACCCTCTCTGGCACTTAAGCATACTAATTTGGTGAATGTCCACATGTAATCAGACAGAATATTCCTCATATGACAATGAAGTCAATGTATGAAGTGGGCTTATGCATTGTCCTATGATTTAGGCTGTCGGAGCTGAAAGGGTGTGAATGACATGTACACAGAAACATGACAGAAAAGGGCTATCCCAAATCTCCTGTTTGTATGTTTATGCATGTATATGTTCATATGTATGTAAGTATTTTATAATAATTGTTTAAATTAGAAGAGCCTGGCAGACAAATAAACTTCTCGGGCCCTCCTAATATGGCATATTAAGTATTATCACATTTCAAATTGTCTACCTACACGGTTTATCAGAGATGGTACCCAACACTAAACCCAAGCCTACTATATTAATCTGTGAGATTACATATAATAAAATGCCTCTATAGTTGCTTCAGCACAGCGCGATAACAATTCATCCTTAAAGACCTACTCTTTTTAACATAAGCCTTTCACAATAACAATGTTGAGCCTACTGCCTTCGACATAACTTTTCATAATTAATGAATTAGACAGATGACACTGGCCATGACTTTTCCCAATGAACCAGCCAGAACTACAGATTTTATCACTGACTTGTGATCAGAACCAACTCAAGCCTATGTTTTCCCAAAGGTAACCATCATGTATACAGTCTTGAAATTGAAATATATATAAAATGATAGTCAACAAAACAATATACAACCCCTCCTCAGAGGTCCTAACAAGGATTCTAATGGTGGAAATATTTTAACCCGTTTAAGGCCCTGAATGTCTGGAGAAGAAGACTTTAAAGTAAGGTTGTGGATCATCAGCATAGTGGTGAATTTAGAAGCTGTTATATGTAAGTAGAGCCCCAGGTGGCTCCATTTACAGGTTGAAGATGACATGGACAACATGGTACTCTGAGGGACTCCAGAGGTGAAAAGGTTCTTTTGGGATCTGGGATGCCCATGTGAGTGATCTGGTGTTGGATGGAAAGGTAGGAGGAAAATCAGTGAAGGTCAATGCTAGAATATCCTGTTCAAGACTACAGGCTGTGGATAGGGTGGGAGGGTCAAAAGTGTTGAAGACAACTGAGAGCTCCAGCAATATCCAAAAGCAGGAGTCATCTTCATCTGTAGTTAGGAGGGCGTTATCTACGACATGAAAGGTAGCATCTCCATAATGCAGCATGACCTAAATTCGGATTGGTACTTTTGCAGGGGGTGGTTAGCACAGATGTGATCTTGGAGTTGAACACTGCCTGTTTTTTCAATGGTCTTTTAGATAAAGGGTAGGTGAGTGCTGGGTCAGTAGGTGGTGAGTTCATCAGAGTCTAGTTTAGATTTCTTTAAGCACGAGAAGATCTGGCCTGTTTTGAGAGCTTCTAGGAAGAAGCCTTGTGTGAGGGAGGAGTTGACAATCATGAATAGGGTTGAAAGAGCTTCCTCAACGACCTTTGATGAAGATTAAGGATAGTACATCATCGTAATAGGAAGTGATTTAAAGGAGTTGAGTATGTGAGCGAGATCTGCAACAGATAGGGCTTTAAAGGATGACCACTGCAGGGCTCTATCAGAGGGGGTGAGTGTAAGGAGAAAAGCAGGCATGATTTTGTTGATGTCAATAATTAACTATCATGCAAATACAGCACAGAAATTATTTTAAATTACTTTATAAAGCAATGAAAAAGTTCGTCCGGAATTTTGATGCTACAAAGTTGTCATTTTCATTTTACTGACAACAAAATGTTACTTTCATTATTATTTTTACCAAAATTTAAAAGCAACTAAATAGGTACTCATGTTGTTTCACTTCCGAAAGTAATTTCATTTTCCGACGACTCATTGCTACTCTTAAATAAAAACAATTACTGTATTTTTAAACAATAAAGTATTGCTCCTGTTTTTTTTTAAATAAACTTATTTCAGGAAATATTTTCATGTTTTTACTCAAAGAAATAAAAACACCTAAACCTCATGCTTAAAACTGTCAAGAAAGGATACTTCCTCCTGCTGGACCCAGATAAAAAACTCCCCCATCTCTTCAATCCGTTTAACAGCTCTGCTGTCTCCCACCTTCCTTCTCCTCAAGGGGAACTTTTGTTAAACTATCCAAACCTTCTCCCACCCCATGCTGCAACCCTTCCCATCTTTCTAATAGTTATACTAACATACATCCTCTTTCCTCGCTCAATTGATAACCGCTATTCCTTCCTATTATGCCCTCTCCCGTACCCCAGGTATCACCCGTCATATCCCCTCGTTAGCTTGCCCTCACTGCTCTTGCACATTCATTATTAAACTCTCTTTTGTTCAGCGTTCTGGTTTGGGCAGTTTTGCACTTTACAAATTACATACATACAAAATAAGTGTATAGAGGATGAAGGTGGTCAATATGGAAGCCCTGAAGTTATTGCCATGGTAGGAATAAAGTGCTTAGCCAGCCTTAGACAACAAATTATTGTTCTTCGCCATCTCACTTAAGTGGTTGCTTATGGGCATTTGCTTGATGAATTATAAAGATAAATTCAAACCTCTTGGATGAGCTTATGAACTTTGTCCTGTGGTTCATGCCTTCAGGCTGGAATCTGCGATGTTCAGAGAGGAGGCAGCAGCCACAGGCCCTCTCAGTCAGCTGAGTGTGAAGAATACCCAGGTAGTGCTCGAATTATGCCTCCTCGATGCAAGTGTGCACTAGGCCATTTACTGCTTTTCTTTGATAACTGCCCCAATGATGTGTTAGATATTCTTATTTTTAGACCCTTTTCCCACATTTAATATGTGTCCAGTCAACTGTGTCCTCAAAATATTGAGTTAGGAATCTCAGCAGCACCAAATAACGTGGACTTGATATCAAAGGACAAAATGTTGAAAGGCACGTAGGCATACATCCTTTGTACCTTACTCCACATGTGTACCTTGATAATATTTATATCTTGTATGTGCAGAGATGTGGAGTTAAGAATAGTCAATCTATATTTCCTCTACATGCACTCACCTTTTGATATTTTGTCCCTCAATAGTCCGTCCATGATATTAGTGTATATCAATATTCCTAGCCTCAATATTCTGTAGTACAGTCTTCACTTAGTTCCAGCAGATCTATGAGATTCCGATCATAGACATTCAATAAGTGAAAGGCACACTGCATAGTGTATTTTGCAAATACGAAATAAGCATGTCTCTATTTTGTTATCAACTGCTAGTTGGCTCAAATCCCGTTTCCTCCCTGGCACTCGGTGTGCTCACTATGTTGATGTGGAATAACATGCAATAACAGAGGCCTTAGAATGTGTCTCTGCTGTTATTGAGTGTTGCAGTCTGACTGGGTGATAACTGAATGGTATGGTAAGACTGCAAGTGTTATACATGCACAATTATTGCAAGTATTTCCGCTGATTAACTCATCTCTAATTCGATTGCTCATTTAAACATGACTGGTACTTTATATGGGTCTGCTGCAGACAGGGACTGACAATCAGTAGCAACAAGACTTTGGCATTCTTAATAACATTAGCAAATGGTTGAAATTAAGAGACTTAGGGCCAGATGCAGGAAACAAATAGCGAGTCGCAAACGGCAAAAATTGCCGTTTGCGACTCGCTGTTCGCGTTTCCCAATGCAGAAATGCATATTGCGAGTCGGTACCGACTCGCAATATGCATTTCCGAATCGCAAATAGGAAGGGGTGTTCCCTTCCTATTTGTGATTCTGAGTGGTATGCAATACCATGGTGTCGCAGTTACCATCCACTTCATCAAGTGGATGGTAACCCACTCGCAAATTAGAAGGGGTCCCCATGGGACCCCTTCCACTTTGTGAATGGACCCACAAATATTTTTTCAGGGTAGGTAGTGGTCCCAGGGACCACTACCTGCCCTGAAAAAAAAACGAAACTAAAGGTTTCGTTTTTTTTTTTAAGTGCAGCTCGTTTTCCTTTAAGGAAAACGGGATACACTTAAAAAAAAAAACTGCTTTATTTAAAGCAGTCACGAACATGGAGGTCTGCTGACGACAGCAGGCCTCCATGTTTGCGAGTGCCTAGACTCGCTATGGGGCCGCAATTAGCGACCCACCTCATGAATATTAATGAGGTGGGTCATTGCGACCCCATAGCGAGTCGCAGTCGGTGTCTGAGACACCGTACTGCATACCAATTTGCGAGTTGCAAATTGCGAGTCGCAGGGACTCGCAATTTGCAAGTCGCAAATTAGCATTTTGCTACATCTGGCCCTTAATTACTAATGTATTTTTTACAACTTCTTATCAGCTATTCTTGCATCTTTTTATTTTTATTTTGGTTTTGTTGCAGTTTCATACAGTACAAACTTGACTCAAGCGCATTAGAACGCTTTACATGACCACTAGTATAGATTGCATTACACATTTTTTTTTGGAACAAGGAGATTAGGGGCCTGATTTAAGATGCGATTTTGCGTTCGCAAAAGGCGAATTTCACCTTTTGCGACTGCAAAATTGCCTTTCCTAATGTACCATCCCTATTTTGTGAGCAGGCATGCAATTGCCTAATTCCTAATTGCGAGTCGCAGTGGCATGTATGATTGTTTTATGACCGCAATTGTGGTCGCAAAACAATCACAGCTACCACTGTGTCCCGTTTGCAAATGAGTGGTAACCCATTTGTAAACGGGAACGGGCCCCCACGGGACCCCTTCCCCTTTGTGAATGGTAGCAAAAATGTTTTTTCAGAGCAAGTAGTGGTCAAACGGACCACTGCCTACTCTGAAAAAATGAAAAGAAAACTTTTCATTTTTTTATTTAAAATGCATCCCATTTTCCTTTAGGGAAAATAGGCTGCATTGCAAAAAAAAAAAAAAAAACTACTTATTTAAAAAGCAGTCACAGACAGGGTGGTCTGCTGTCCTGAGCAGGTCGCTATCCCAGTGAGTACAGCCATTCCCAATGGGGTCAAATTGCGACCTACCTCATGAATATTGATGAGGTAGTTCATTTGGGACACCATTGGGAATTTGTAATGGTATTGTTCAAATACGTATTGTTTAAATATGTTTACTTTTGATGTGTTAATTACACGCGCTTCTGGTGTGACTGTTGTATATGTGTCACACATGCCGCATCGACGGACAGTGAGGATTCCCTAGTGGGCAGTTACTGGCTGGAATCCGAGCTGGACAGACGTGTCGGGTCACGGTGTTGTTATTCAGAAAAAATCTCTATACTTGATACCTCTACAACTCTCGAGTGGACCTTCAGTATGTTACAATTCCCACTACAGAATTGCAAACAGTGTGGTTGACACTGTTGTACATTTAGTTTTGCGACTCGCAATTTGTGACTCGCAAATGAATTGCAAATTACGAGTCACAAAACATAAGGTCATACATCTGGCCCTAAGTGCTTTGCCCAGAATCACAGGATATTCAGTTGAAGCCAGAACTTGAACCTGGTTCCAAGTTCCAAGGTTGGCAGCTCTGGAGGTCAGCTCTAGTGGTTAGGCCACACTTCCTCCTATAATTTCTAATTGTATCTCGTATAAAGAAGAGGCAGATCTCACATGCCATCTTGCTTAGCGCTCCTGGCCAGCCATGCGCTATTCATAGTCACTCTTGTTTTCACAATTAACTGACCACATCAATCCCTCAAGTACAACAGGCACTCTCCCTAAACAACCCTGCCATGACAAAAGACAAAAGCAAGGATACCAGTGCCAAGGCCCCTTTGGAGGAAATCGGTGAATGATTACAAGACATAAATGGAACTGAAGAGCTTTCTTGATAGAGTGTACTTAGCCGGCTTGCATTGAAAGCCAACTTGACAATATCAAGCTTTAGGCTAAAGAACTCGCCAGCCATTCATGTTTTTTTAATTGCTTGAGAAATAAGGAGTGGAAAAAGACAGATACCATCACATTGTGAGATTGTAACAAAACATTTCAGTCAAAAGCACAAACCTTGTGTTGTCCAATGCCAGATGTTATATGGTAATCCAGTAATGTTTTTTTCTTTTTAACCAATTTACAAAGAAAGGTAATATGCCACAGATGAGACTGAAGCTCCTGTATTGAATGGAATGCATATGTTCTAAAACTGCAAATATACTGAACTATAGACGTGTATGAGTAAATAATGGTGATGTTTTCACCGCTGGGTTCAGAGTGACATTGAATATAATTCGAAAGTGAAGCTTGAGTCGTTTATGATGTCACTCAATATACCACAAGGAACCTTTTACTCATCTATAATTTGACTTTCATGTATTGCCACCAAATCATCTGCTCTGGGCTTTTACTGGCTGGTAAAAGCCCGGATCCTCAATATTCCAATGTTCTTTGTTCACAGCAACAGCTGTGAACAAAGGCCTCACAGAGCCCGTGTCGTGTTTACTCCCCTCGGGCTCCGTGAGGACTTTGTTTTATTTATTAAAACATTGTGCCCTCTAGTGGCAGAATGTTCTAATAGCCTTAGAGCCTGCGGTAGTGGGCCCTACCGGCAATTAAAGGCCTGCTCCCTTGTTAAAGGCCCTCGCCTTCGGCTCGGGCCTTTAATGCTGGAGCAGGCCCTTAATGGCAGGTAGAGCCTGCTATGGCAGGCTCTAAGACTATATTAGATACCAAACCATTACTCAAAATACAAGCATTAACACTGGAATATATTATTCTATAGAAGGTGATCAAATTTACAGGAAAAACATATTTCCCAGAGTTTTATATATAAGTTGCCCATTATTAATACTTTCACGGGATTTCTCTTGTTATAGAGGGCTTTATTCAATGTGTTCAATTCCAATTACATCCGACCAAGAATTTATATGAGAATGACTAATGCTCATTTTGACACAGTTGAATGTGAATAATGAATTAACTTGAATAAGAGATTTTCCATCCATAGAACATAAAGATGTGACAAGTCTGTGTTAAGCAGATAAACAGGATTATGAGTTTTCATTAATTGGCATGTCTGCCAGGCTTAGGGATAAAAGGCATTATGGCAGACCCGTAGATCACACTTTCTAGTTATAATGCAAGATCCTGGTACAATTCTTGACAAATCTACTATAAAAGTCAGCGAGAGGGCCAGGAACCTGGCCCCGCTCTTGGCACGCACCAGGGCTGACTTGCAGAGGTGGCATTCACTGCTGTTGAACGTGATGGGCCGTGTAGACCTCTACAAGATGATGGTCCCACCATGACTTTTAAATGTATTACAGAAATTCCCACTTCCGATCCCACGTCCGTGGTTCCGGGCTCTGGAGAACGTTACCACTTTATTCCTCTGGAGGGGGGTAAGACATCTAGTGGCTGCGTGGCACTGCCGGAGAGGAGTATATGACGGGGGTTTGGGCGCATCGGCTCCCTATTTATATTACCTGGCGACCCAGCTCCTGGTGATTCATGACTGGTTTACTGGGGGTGGGCAGACCCGGCCTATCGGGTGGAATTGGAGATATTGGATTTCCCTCGTATCCTTGATCTGCTCTATGGCGCGCCTCTCCCCCGAGACATGGAGTTGGTAACCAAAGTGGTCTTCCTGGCGTGGCACACTGCGCTGCTGCACACCCAATGGAATGCTATTGTCACCAATCAGATTCCAGTGTGGCAAGGGAGGTGGCTGAGTGAAACGGCGGCACGGGTTGGGTTCGCTGAGTGGGATCTGCTGGGTATTTCACTAGTGGGAGATGTATGGAAAGGTGGCCAGTGAAATCCTTTCAGGAACTGCAGGCTGACTTTCAACTATCCCGGACGCAGTTCTTTAAATACCTCCAGCTCCGGCATGCTCTGGGGGTTCACATGCCCACTGCTGGCCCTATGCCAGAATTCAGTCCACTTGAGGCCAAGCTGCTCATGGGCAATCTAGGAGGGAAGGGCATTTCCCAGGTTTATAAATTGTTAGTTAACAATACCCCAGGAGATTTGGACTCAACTAGAAATAGGTGGGAGTCATGGGTGGGGGCTTTTGAGGAAACGGAATGGAGGGAGGCATTGATGGCGCCTAGGGTGCTGGCGGTGTCAGTGAGGCTTCGCGCAGTGCAATTTTACTATTTACATAGGGCATATCTAACTCCTAACAGACTGCGCCGGTTGGGGCTTTGCCCCACGGCTCAGTGTCCACGATGTGCAGGGGAACCGGCTGATTTTTTTCATATGGTGTGGTCCTGTCCGATATTGCAGATATACTGGGGTAAAGTAAAACGCAAGCTAAACATGGTGCTGGGGTGGGAGCAGCAAATGTCCGCCAAACTAATATTATTGGGTGTAATGAAAGAAATGGGGGAGTCACGAGCGAACCGTGCCTTTGTGAGTACGGCCCTGCTGGTTGCAAAGAGAGACATTGCTGCCGCCTGGAACTCATCTACGGGCCCGTCCCTCAGAAAATGGAGACAGGGAGTGGACTGGTGCACAAACCAAGAAAAACTGGTGTATGAACCTAGGGGTTGCCCCCGGAAACATGAGAAGAGATGGGGAGGGTGGCTAGGTCTGCTGCTATAGGCCAACAGGGGGGCAACGGCTCCCTCTATTATGTTAGGAAATGGATTTAAATCTGTCACCTGGATTGGTTTAATGTCAATGTAGTTTGGAACTGGCCCTCATCGTACTTACCTGTGCAAGCGGTTTTGAGCTTTCTTTTCCCACCTGTTTTCCCCTCCCCTTTCTTTTTCAAAACAATAAAAATGTGTTTATATAAAAAAAAAAAAGTCAACCAGAATTCAATTGAGGTCATGAATCATGCTAGTCTTGAGAGCATTAATAAAGAATAACCCAGGATAACCTGTTCTGAAACTTTCAAGGGACAATACAGAATTCCAGTTATGAGCCTTCCTGGTTGTCAAATGAGTTATTTTAAAAGTGTGGAAATCAATGAACAAAACCCTAAGTGCCTGATTACAAGTAAAAAACTATTTATCACACCTGGTAAATAACGAAACCCTGGGGCTTGTTATTTATTGGTTGCCATATATAGCATTTATTTTCAGTTACTGGGGAAAAACATGCAGATTCTGGTGTTTTACACACCAAAATCTGCATGGTATGGTAGATACTGTACATATTTCACCTGTTAAATTTCAGCAATCTAACAAAGCTTGAGGTATTTAACACATCCAATAATTATTGGATGTATTGAATACTTTTAACTCGTAATTCTGATACGTGTGTAAACAGGGGTTTACGCATGGGTCAGAATATAACAAGCAACTCATAATCAGATCCCTAGTAGTAGAAGTAGTCTAAGATCTCTGCAAGCTCGCAAATCTGCGAAAATCAATTATGCATCAAAGGGAAAATCAGAATTGATATCCTTACGTGTGGGGATGCTTTGGTGGATCTCTATGAAGACTTTTTGAATGGAGATGCTATTTTAGCTTGATTTTTCTTCCTTGCACTGATTACTTACCACAGCTTATGTCTTTTCTGTTCATCTTTTGAACTCCCTTCATGGCGACTTTTACACTTTATGGAAATGGGCAAAGATCAATGCCTTTCCTTGTAACTTGATATCTTATTACGTGTGTATTTTTCTTTTTATTATATATTTTTTTTCTCTTAATTAGGTATAAGCAAAATGCTGGGGGGAACATGAAATGGGTCAAGTTTATTCACTTTGTGACTCTTGGATGAGGCATGTTTGTTCCAAGTATGTGGGCATCCCTCCATATACTTTGGCTCTGGTGTAGTGAGATTTTCCAAACAAAAGAGGAGCACATCATTTAACAACAGATAAGGCCCATCTAGTCTGCAGTGCTACTTTTATCTTTTACAACCTAGACCCTGCATGGTCTCAAGCTTTAACCTTGCATATATATTGTGTATATAATAAGTGCATTATAACTGTTCTTATTTTACTGTTATGGAATTTTAAAACGCATGAACTAGTTTTGTATCTACAACTTCTACTTAAATTATTATTCTGTGCATTCATAACAGTGTCCACAAAAAAGTTAGATTTTATCGCAAAGCTGACTGCTCTTCTTTCGTCTCATATTGTTATGTCTGATTGACTTGTTTCGTTTCATATTGTGATGGCTGATTGAATTCCTTCGTTTCATATTGTGATGTCTGATTGACTTCCTTCATTTAATACTGTGGTGTCTGATTGACTTCCTTAGTTTCATAGTGTGATGGCTGATTGACTTCCTTTGTTTCATATTGTGGTGTCTGATTGACTTCCTACGTTTCATAATGTGATGCCTGATTGACTTGCTTCGTTTCATACCGTGATGGCTACTGACCTGCTTTGCTCCATATTGTGATGGCTGATTGACTTCCTTCGTTTCATATTGTGATGCCTGATTGACTTCTTTCATTTTTTTTTGTGATGTCTGATTGTAGATTTATTTTTTAAAGAAAAATCTGTGCCTCGTGTTCTGCAACTATCCCATTCAAGCAATGTGAAGTAAGCACAAGCCAAAAGGAAAGTGTTTTCATGTTGAGATTTTTTCCTTTACCTAAAAGTTTTGCTGAAACATGGCCTAAAAATGTGAATCAGTTTAAATATATTAAGGTATGTGTCTTAGAGCTCAGTTTCTTCTATCTCGGCTATTGATTCCTGTACTTAAAATATAAAAGCATTGGCAATGCTTTTAACTGAAGGTATTTCTTTAGTGTCTATTGAGATTAAGTACCTAATAAACCATCAGACATGCACTACGTCACACATCGTTGCATTCCTGCATAAATTCATCCACACAGTGACTCATGCTTGCATTCACACACTTACCCATCCATAATGTAACAAATACATTCAACAAGCATATGTATGATGCTTTGAAAGGTTAGAAGCAGAAAAAAGAAAGAATAGCACTCTCTAACAGTGGCAGAAGTGTACTTGATATAAAAAAGTAAATTAAACATATCACTGAGCACGTCTTGCAATGAAAGTATACATAACGTATTGATGTTTCAAAGTTCCAGCATTGTTACAACACTTAAGAAGCACCATGTTACACTATTGAAAACAGTGTTGCAAGATGGCCTTCTGTCTTAGAAGCAGTGATCGCACTGGGAGGACGCACTACAGATGAAATGAGCTTCAAGCAAGCAACACTGCAATATGGTCTGATGAACTCTGCACAATAGCCTAAGAAACAAACACAATAGAAAAAAGAACGAAAGAGAAAAGAAAATAACCTATGAAATTAGAAATATGAAAACTAAAAGATGAGCCCACCCTCTCTGGCACTTAAGCATACTAATTTGGTGAATGTCCACATGTAATCAGACAGAATATTCCTCATATGACAATGAAGTCAATGTATGAAGTGGGCTTATGCATTGTCCTATGATTTAGGCTGTCGGAGCTGAAAGGGTGTGAATGACATGTACACAGAAACATGACAGAAAAGGGCTATCCCAAATCTCCTGTTTGTATGTTTATGCATGTATATGTTCATATGTATGTAAGTATTTTATAATAATTGTTTAAATTAGAAGAGCCTGGCAGACAAATAAACTTCTCGGGCCCTCCTAATATGGCATATTAAGTATTATCACATTTCAAATTGTCTACCTACACGGTTTATCAGAGATGGTACCCAACACTAAACCCAAGCCTACTATATTAATCTGTGAGATTACATATAATAAAATGCCTCTATAGTTGCTTCAGCACAGCGCGATAACAATTCATCCTTAAAGACCTACTCTTTTTAACATAAGCCTTTCACAATAACAATGTTGAGCCTACTGCCTTCGACATAACTTTTCATAATTAATGAATTAGACAGATGACACTGGCCATGACTTTTCCCAATGAACCAGCCAGAACTACAGATTTTATCACTGACTTGTGATCAGAACCAACTCAAGCCTATGTTTTCCCAAAGGTAACCATCATGTATACAGTCTTGAAATTGAAATATATATAAAATGATAGTCAACAAAACAATATACAACCCCTCCTCAGAGGTCCTAACAAGGATTCTAATGGTGGAAATATTTTAACCCGTTTAAGGCCCTGAATGTCTGGAGAAGAAGACTTTAAAGTAAGGTTGTGGATCATCAGCATAGTGGTGAATTTAGAAGCTGTTATATGTAAGTAGAGCCCCAGGTGGCTCCATTTACAGGTTGAAGATGACATGGACAACATGGTACTCTGAGGGACTCCAGAGGTGAAAAGGTTCTTTTGGGATCTGGGATGCCCATGTGAGTGATCTGGTGTTGGATGGAAAGGTAGGAGGAAAATCAGTGAAGGTCAATGCTAGAATATCCTGTTCAAGACTACAGGCTGTGGATAGGGTGGGAGGGTCAAAAGTGTTGAAGACAACTGAGAGCTCCAGCAATATCCAAAAGCAGGAGTCATCTTCATCTGTAGTTAGGAGGGCGTTATCTACGACATGAAAGGTAGCATCTCCATAATGCAGCATGACCTAAATTCGGATTGGTACTTTTGCAGGGGGTGGTTAGCACAGATGTGATCTTGGAGTTGAACACTGCCTGTTTTTTCAATGGTCTTTTAGATAAAGGGTAGGTGAGTGCTGGGTCAGTAGGTGGTGAGTTCATCAGAGTCTAGTTTAGATTTCTTTAAGCACGAGAAGATCTGGCCTGTTTTGAGAGCTTCTAGGAAGAAGCCTTGTGTGAGGGAGGAGTTGACAATCATGAATAGGGTTGAAAGAGCTTCCTCAACGACCTTTGATGAAGATTAAGGATAGTACATCATCGTAATAGGAAGTGATTTAAAGGAGTTGAGTATGTGAGCGAGATCTGCAACAGATAGGGCTTTAAAGAATGACCACTGCAGGGCTCTATCAGAGGGGGTGAGTGTAAGGAGAAAAGCAGGCATGATTTTGTTGATGTCAATAATTAACTATCATGCAAATACAGCACAGAAATTATTTTAAATTACTTTATAAAGCAATGAAAAAGTTCGTCCGGAATTTTGATGCTACAAAGTTGTCATTTTCATTTTACTGACAACAAAATGTTACTTTCATTATTATTTTTACCAAAATTTAAAAGCAACTAAATAGGTACTCCTGTTGTTTCACTTCCGAAAGTAATTTCATTTTCCGACGACTCATTGCTACTCTTAAATAAAAACAATTACTGTATTTTTAAACAATAAAGTATTGCTCCTGGTTTTTTTTAAATAAACTTATTTCAGGAAATATTTTCATGTTTTTACTCAAAGAAATAAAAACACCTAAACCTCATGCTTAAAACTGTCAAGAAAGGATACTTCCTCCTGCTGGACCCAGATAAAAAACTCCCCCATCTCTTCAATCCGTTTAACAGCTCTGCTGTCTCCCACCTTCCTTCTCCTCAAGGGGAACTTTTGTTAAACTATCCAAACCTTCTCCCACCCCATGCTGCAACCCTTCCCATCTTTCTAATAGTTATACTAACATACATCCTCTTTCCTCGCTCAATTGATAACCGCTATTCCTTCCTATTATGCCCTCTCCCGTACCCCAGGTATCACCCGTCATATCCCCTCGTTAGCTTGCCCTCACTGCTCTTGCACATTCATTATTAAACTCTCTTTTGTTCAGCGTTCTGGTTTGGGCAGTTTTGCACTTTACAAATTACATACATACAAAATAAGTGTATAGAGGATGAAGGTGGTCAATATGGAAGCCCTGAAGTTATTGCCATGGTAGGAATAAAGTGCTTAGCCAGCCTTAGACAACAAATTATTGTTCTTCGCCATCTCACTTAAGTGGTTGCTTATGGGCATTTGCTTGATGAATTATAAAGATAAATTCAAACCTCTTGGATGAGCTTATGAACTTTGTCCTGTGGTTCATGCCTTCAGGCTGGAATCTGCGATGTTCAGAGAGGAGGCAGCAGCCACAGGCCCTCTCAGTCAGCTGAGTGTGAAGAATACCCAGGTAGTGCTCGAATTATGCCTCCTCGATGCAAGTGTGCACTAGGCCATTTACTGCTTTTCTTTGATAACTGCCCCAATGATGTGTTAGATATTCTTATTTTTAGACCCTTTTCCCACATTTAATATGTGTCCAGTCAACTGTGTCCTCAAAATATTGAGTTAGGAATCTCAGCAGCACCAAATAACGTGGACTTGATATCAAAGGACAAAATGTTGAAAGGCACGTAGGCATACATCCTTTGTACCTTACTCCACATGTGTACCTT
Source organism: Pleurodeles waltl (assembly GCF_031143425.1). Taxonomy (NCBI): domain Eukaryota; kingdom Metazoa; phylum Chordata; class Amphibia; order Caudata; family Salamandridae; genus Pleurodeles; species Pleurodeles waltl. The sequence goes on from NC_090449.1 coordinate 625,883,828, forward strand.
GATAATATTTATATCTTGTATGTGCAGAGATGTGGAGTTAAGAATAGTCAATCTATATTTCCTCTACATGCACTCACCTTTTGATATTTTGTCCCTCAATAGTCCGTCCATGATATTAGTGTATATCAATATTCCTAGCCTCAATATTCTGTAGTACAGTCTTCACTTAGTTCCAGCAGATCTATGAGATTCCGATCATAGACATTCAATAAGTGAAAGGCACACTGCATAGTGTATTTTGCAAATACGAAATAAGCATGTCTCTATTTTGTTATCAACTGCTAGTTGGCTCAAATCCCGTTTCCTCCCTGGCACTCGGTGTGCTCACTATGTTGATGTGGAATAACATGCAATAACAGAGGCCTTAGAATGTGTCTCTGCTGTTATTGAGTGTTGCAGTCTGACTGGGTGATAACTGAATGGTATGGTAAGACTGCAAGTGTTATACATGCACAATTATTGCAAGTATTTCCGCTGATTAACTCATCTCTAATTCGATTGCTCATTTAAACATGACTGGTACTTTATATGGGTCTGCTGCAGACAGGGACTGACAATCAGTAGCAACAAGACTTTGGCATTCTTAATAACATTAGCAAATGGTTGAAATTAAGAGACTTAGGGCCAGATGCAGGAAACAAATAGCGAGTCGCAAACGGCAAAAATTGCCGTTTGCGACTCGCTATTCGCGTTTCCCAATGCAGAAATGCATATTGCGAGTCGGTACCGACTCGCAATATGCATTTCCGAATCGCAAATAGGAAGGGGTGTTCCCTTCCTATTTGTGATTCTGAGTGGTATGCAATACCATGGTGTCGCAGTTACCATCCACTTCATCAAGTGGATGGTAACCCACTCGCAAATTAGAAGGGGTCCCCATGGGACCCCTTCCACTTTGTGAATGGACCCACAAATATTTTTTCAGGGTAGGTAGTGGTCCCAGGGACCACTACCTGCCCTGAAAAAAAAAACGAAACTAAAGGTTTCGTTTTTTTTTTTAAGTGCAGCTCGTTTTCCTTTAAGGAAAACGGGATACACTTAAAAAAAAAAAACTGCTTTATTTAAAGCAGTCACGAACATGGAGGTCTGCTGACGACAGCAGGCCTCCATGTTTGCGAGTGCCTAGACTCGCTATGGGGCCGCAATTAGCGACCCACCTCATGAATATTAATGAGGTGGGTCATTGCGACCCCATAGCGAGTCGCAGTCGGTGTCTGAGACACCGTACTGCATACCAATTTGCGAGTTGCAAATTGCGAGTTGCAGGGACTCGCAATTTGCAAGTCGCAAATTAGCATTTTGCTACATCTGGCCCTTAATTACTAATGTATTTTTTACAACTTCTTATCAGCTATTCTTGCATCTTTTTATTTTTATTTTGGTTTTGTTGCAGTTTCATACAGTACAAACTTGACTCAAGCGCATTAGAACGCTTTACATGACCACTAGTATAGATTGCATTACACATTTTTTTTGGGAACAAGGAGATTAGGGGCCTGATTTAAGATGCGATTTTGCGTTCGCAAAAGGCGAATTTCACCTTTTGCGACTGCAAAATTGCCTTTCCTAATGTACCATCCCTATTTTGTGAGCAGGCATGCAATTGCCTAATTCCTAATTGCGAGTCGCAGTGGCATGTATGATTGTTTTATGACCGCAATTGTGGTCGCAAAACAATCACAGCTACCACTGTGTCCCGTTTGCAAATGAGTGGTAACCCATTTGTAAACGGGAACGGGCCCCCACGGGACCCCTTCCCCTTTGTGAATGGTAGCAAAAATGTTTTTTCAGAGCAAGTAGTGGTCAAACGGACCACTGCCTACTCTGAAAAAATGAAAAGAAAACTTTTCATTTTTTTATTTAAAATGCATCCCATTTTCCTTTAGGGAAAATAGGCTGCATTGCAAAAAAAAAAAAAAAAACTACTTTATTTAAAAAGCAGTCACAGACAGGGTGGTCTGCTGTCCTGAGCAGGTCGCTATCCCAGTGAGTACAGCCATTCCCAATGGGGTCAAATTGCGACCTACCTCATGAATATTGATGAGGTAGTTCATTTGGGACACCATTGGGAATTTGTAATGGTATTGTTCAAATACGTATTGTTTAAATATGTTTACTTTTGATGTGTTAATTACACGCGCCTCTGGTGTGACTGTTGTATATGTGTCACACATGCGCATCGACGGACAGTGAGGATTCCCTAGTGGGCAGTTACTGGCTGGAATCCGAGCTGGACAGACGTGTCGGGTCACGGTGTTGTTATTCAGAAAAAATCTCTATACTTGATACCTCTACAACTCTCGAGTGGACCTTCAGTATGTTACAATTCCCACTACAGAATTGCAAACAGTGTGGTTGACACTGTTGTACATTTAGTTTTGCGACTCGCAATTTGTGACTCGCAAATGAATTGCAAATTACGAGTCACAAAACATAAGGTCATACATCTGGCCCTAAGTGCTTTGCCCAGAATCACAGGATATTCAGTTGAAGCCAGAACTTGAACCTGGTTCCAAGTTCCAAGGTTGGCAGCTCTGGAGGTCAGCTCTAGTGGTTAGGCCACACTTCCTCCTATAATTTCTAATTGTATCTCGTATAAAGAAGAGGCAGATCTCACATGCCATCTTGCTTAGCGCTCCTGGCCAGCCATGCGCTATTCATAGTCACTCTTGTTTTCACAATTAACTGACCACATCAATCCCTCAAGTACAACAGGCGCTCTCCCTAAACAACCCTGCCATGACAAAAGACAAAAGCAAGGATACCAGTGCCAAGGCCCCTTTGGAGGAAATCGGTGAATGATTACAAGACATAAATGGAACTGAAGAGCTTTCTTGATAGAGAGTACTTAGCCGGCTTGCATTGAAAGCCAACTTGACAATATCAAGCTTTAGGCTAAAGAACTCGCCAGCCATTCATGTTTTTTTAATTGCTTGAGAAATAAGGAGTGGAAAAAGACAGATACCATCACATTGTGAGATTGTAACAAAACATTTCAGTCAAAAGCACAAACCTTGTGTTGTCCAATGCCAGATGTTATATGGTAATCCAGTAATGTTTTTTTCGTTTTAACCAATTTACAAAGAAAGGTAATATGCCACAGATGAGACTGAAGCTCCTGTATTGAATGGAATGCATATGTTCTAAAACTGCAAATATACTGAACTATAGACGTGTATGAGTAAATAATGGTGATGTTTTCACTGCTGGGTTCAGAGTGACATTGAATATAATTCGAAAGTGAAGCTTGAGTCGTTTATGATGTCACTCAATATACCACAAGGAACCTTTTACTCATCTATAATTTGACTTTCATGTATTGCCACCAAATCATCTGCCCCAGCTTTCAACGTCTACATGGGAGTAAAGGAGTGATGAGGGACATACATAGCATGGCTTCGCCGGCCAAAGATAACAAAGTGGTATAGTGTACCCACTTCTACCGTCTTATATGCCTTCCATCCCCATCCGCACCTGCAACTTTGGTCTCTGCTCTCCAGCACTGTGCTGACAGGCTGTCAAAGATCCCTGTTATACCAGTCTGGGTTCTTTAAGGGTGTAGCCACAATGATAAACAACATTTGTTTCCCACTGTTGTTATGTCACAGCAGTGAATACCAGGTTTAAATTCTGGTTATTCATGCTAAAGGCTTCAAATGAAAGCCATACATTACCTTTAGAATCAGAGATGGGTAAATTTGAGTTACAGGGATGTTTTTACTGAGTGGTTCTGACTTATACCAAATTGAAAACAAGAGCGAAGTTGTCTTTGATATCACTCAGAACCCTGAGGTCAAAAGCATCCCCATAATTCACTTTTTAACCATCTATATCTTATGTTATATATAGCACCCAAAATCATCTGTTCCTGCTTTGAACTGCCACATGGGGTAGAGGAGTAATGGGGAGTCATAAATAATATGGCCTCGCCTCCCTAACCCAATTTAAAAAAAAGGAATCTTATCTGCAGTCCTTAACCAACCCCCACCATCTTCCCTGTCTTGCTTTCCTCTCCCGCAGCTGTGCTACCTACTTTCTGTCAAAGCAGATGAGCAGCACAATGATGAGAGGCTCTCAGGAAGGTGATACACCAAACAGCCAATAGCACGTAGTGAGAGACTAATATACCTATGGGTGGAGCCAAAGCACACATTGTATGTTTTAAAGATTTGACAGGAATATGTCAGTTAGACAGCTGTGATGTCAAGTCATAGGTAATAATGTTCAGTTGATCTAGTGATCCCTGTAACAGTGAGATCACTTTAAGGGCTGGACTGGGTACTTGGTGTTTCGGTGGACTGGCCCGGGTGGGGGCCGGTATCACAGCTGTGGGGGGCGTTTTATTTGCTGGTGACTTGCTGGCCATGCTCCTACTTGCAGCACTTCTAAATTAACCGTTGAAAAGCAAATGGTTTTAAAGAGTGCTTAAAGCATACTTCAAAACCATTTGTTTCTACTTTGTTTATTTAGAAGTGCTGTGAAAAAGGAATGTGTCAGGCAGGCCCCAAACAACAAAACCAGCCTCCAGGGCAGTGAAACCAGCCCCCACACCTCCATCTCAATAAAACGCCTGGTGTCAGTAGCAGGCGCGCGACACCTATTGGGCTAAAAGGGCTTCAGGGGCACCCCCGCCCTCATATTTTGTAGTCGGGCTGCAGGCCGGCAGCTGTGTGGTTCCTGTCCCAGGGAAAGCCTGGGCGAAGGACCACTGGAGAAGATGGCGTCAGAATAAACAGTTTCTTCTCTATGACGGACACCTTCATCTTATCTTGCTTTTCTGAGGTGTTCTCAAAGGAGGCCATATGGGGGGTCACAGATGAATCACAACACCCAGGACAAAAACCTCACAGTGGGAGGTTCTAATTGTGCAAGGCAGTATGCTTTACTGATCACCATTGTGTTAAAGAGAGACAATGCTTGCACATTAACGTTGGTGTAAGAGACCGTGTCTGCACTCCAAAGGCAATCTCTGCCATCTTCCTGGGCTTTCCAGCAAACAAGGAAGAAACAGCAAATTATCCTGAATTGCATTTATATAGTGCTTACTACCCATGTGATGGGAAATAAGCACAAAATAAATGCTATAAAGGGAAGAAATTAGTGTTTGTTTTCTAAATGCAGTAACTAGGCTTTTCTGCCAATACCCTCTTCCATGGAGGTATCAGGGCGGTTTACATGAGCACCAGATTACATAACACAAGATCAGATTGTTTTTAGACACAGGGAAATTAAGTGATTTTCCCAGGATCACAGGATCTTGAGCTGAAGCTGGGATCAATCCTTGTTCCCCAGTTCCAAAGTTGGCAGCTCAGGCTGTTAGGCTACTTTTCGTTGGCTAGTATTATCATCAGTGGCTGCTGGTGATCTTTGCAAGTGGTGGGGCGTAATATCACCCAGGAGTTCACCCCATTTTTCTTCTTAGAAATTAGCCTCACTCATATTCACTCCCTTTCACATTTAGGCCCAGATTAACAAACATTTTGGGTTGGGTTTGCATCACAAAAGTGATGCAAATCTGCACAAAATGTGTTTTTTACTTTACTTTCCAATGCAAAACTATCAAACTAGCACAGGGGGTTTCTAAAAAGCGCTGGGATAAACAAAAGCAAATTAAAGACAGACAAAGTCAGAGGGCAGACTCCTCCACACCCAGAGAAGTCTGAGAGGAGATATAGGGCCAGATGTATCAAGCAATTTTGCATTCACAAATGGTGCGAATCGCAAAATTTGGCTATTTCGGAATGCAAAAATACCTTTCAAGATGTATGAAAGGCATTCGCTGTACAATTTTAGGGAGTCCTTAAAATTCCTTAAAATTGCGACCCCATTTAGAGAATTGCGATTCTCTAAATCGGAAATCGCAAATAGGGAATTCCTATTTGCGATTTCCAAAGCTCATGTATCAAGCATTTCCTAAATACAAATTGGGCATTTAGGAAATGCAATTACCACCAAATCCAATTTGGTAGTAAGCATGTGCAATTTTTAAACATGCATTATAAATGCATTTTTAAAAATGGCATGTAGTGCACACATGCCCCTAGGGTATGTGTTTGCTTCACATGTCCGCAAATATTTTTTTGGGGTGCATCAGAGGGGGCCTTAGGCCCCCAGCACCCAGGTGTTTGCATTATCAAATTTGCGAATTCCTAACTGGAATTTGCAAATTGGGAAATGCAAAACCATTCGCACCTATGGGCCGACAGGCCCTTAGGGATGAATGGAGTCCCGTTGTTTAATTGCGATTCGGTAATAGCTACTGCAAATTTTAAGAAATCGCTATTACAGAATCTCAAATTTCATACATACCATTTTGCATTTCTTAAAATTCGCTATTTAATAAATGCAAAACGGATCTTTAATACATCTGGCCCATAATCTCAGAAATAGAGAAAATATTAAAGCTCCTGCCAGATATACTGATTCACGTCCCTTTGGTTCCTTTCAAGACGGACCGGGTAGATGTAGCAGGAGAGTGGGCTGGCCAGAGCAACATCCTGACTACGTGAAAAAGAAGAAAGACTCACCACAGTCTTCAGACAAAAAAGAAGACAAGTCCCCACAACAAAAGCCACAGTTTAAAAAGAAAAAGGTGACAGTACCTTCAATTAAAAATGGCGGTAAACTTGAGAACGTTGCTGAAGAACAAGACGTGGGCGGTGACACTGCTACACAGCGCAGCAGAAGTCACGATATGTCGCCAGAGTATGAGAGATCATCTGGATGCAACAGCAACTAGCAACTCCATTGCAGTCGAAACTGCGGACGAGCGCGTTCTCCCACCTGACAGGGTTTATGATCTGAATATCCAAATTGAAGGAGACATAGAGCAAACCATTAATGTGATATTCTGGGATGAACTTAGTTGTGATAGCCTACTGGCCGAAAGGAACTGGCCACCCGAGGACGTCTGTAAGCTCCCACATGGGGAAGATGTCATTTTGCCTTCTTTCTCTGATCTTGTTCCAGAAGCGGTAAAACAAGCCTATGCTGTCAACCGGGCTTTTTTTACCGCAGGCCTGGGCTATAGTCCAAACATATAGGTTGGTATAAGGATTCTCCTTACCATGTAATACCTGTTACTTCTACACCCCAGCCTCAGCTACAATATCCTGTCAAACATGAAGCTAAAGCTCCAATGAGGGAGATCCTCACTCAGCTCGAGTACCATAGAAAAATTGAGCCCTGTGTCTCTGCAATGCATGAGCTACTGGAGCCCACTGAAAGGAGTGCAGCAGGATTATAGGCATGCTCACACTTTCCCACATGCATGGTTCTACTCACTGGTTTCCTGGCTATCTCAGTCTAATCCTGCAGAAATTTCTTTTGCCTCAGATGCGCATCATAACAACAATAAATGTAATTTTTTTATGTCTTCAGCTCCTTCTCTAATGTGGCTGCCAATACTACTTCCCATGTTGAATTTTTGTTGCAGGGTGCACACATTTAAAACTGCATCTTTGTTGAGCCTTCTTTTATTTGGAGAGTAAGAAAGAAGCTTGACTTAGGCACAAGTGTGTATTTGTAAAAGAAGATTAACCTAGAGCTGACAAAATAAGAACTACTTGTACAGGTGTAACTTCACCATTGCCTCACTCCTCTCATAGCAGTGTATCAAGAAGCCATTACATCTTTGAGTATACATGCACATATTTCATGTTTTTGAGCTTGTATTGCACAAAAAGCAGTGGTATAAAACCCATTTAGTACAAGGAACCATGAAATATGGAAAATATTTCACTGTTACGTACAAAATACAGATTGTGTTTTGTCATCATAATGGTAGTCCCCAAACCACTGTTCAGAGGTTTTACATTGTCCAGGCTACTAAGAATCGGCAGCTTGGAAGACCAAGGTTATCGAAATTATGCTTATAAAATGCAAATTATGTGGCACCTTGTATGGCAGTATTATTTTCATCTGTTTGAGCTAGACAAAAACACTTTTGATGAAATCTGCATATTTGGGAAAATATATTGCCAATTTATTAACCCCTTCGCTGCCAGGCCTTTTCCCCCTCAGGAGCCAGGCCTTTTATGGCTATTTTTAGCAGTTCGCGCTTAGGCCCTCATAACTTTTCGTCCACATAAGCTACCCAGTTTGCGTCCTTTTCTCCAACATTCTAGAGATTATAGAGGTAGCCAGAGATTGTGGGTTCCCTGAAGGAGACCAATAAATCAGCCAAAATACAGCAACATTTTTTTTTTTCAAAACAATGTGAAAAAAGGGGAGCAGAAGCCTTGTGGTTTTAAACCTGAAAATGGCATCAACAAAGGGTTTGTGGTGCTAAAATCACCAGCTTCCCAGCTTTCAGGAACAAGCAGACTTGAATCAGAAAACCACATTTTTCATACAATTTTGAAATTTTACTGGGACATATCCCATTTTTACTATTTTTTGTGCTTTTAGCCTCCCTCAAGTTAGTGACAGAAATGGGTATGAAACCAATACTGGATCCCGGAAAGCTAAACATTTCTGAAAAGTATACAAAATTCTGAATTCAGCAAGGGGCCATTTGTGTAGATCCTACAAGGTTTTCCTACAGAAAATAACAACTGAAATAAAAACAATATTGAAATTGAGGTGAAAAACAGCCATTTTTCTTCACGTTTTACTCTGTAGCTTTTTACTGCAATGTCAGATTTTTTAAAGCAATATACCGTTACGTCTGCTGGACTCTTCTGGTTGTGGGGATATATAGGGTTTGTAGGTTCATCAAGAACCCTAGGTACCCAGAGCCAATAAATGAGCTGCGACTTGCAATGGGTTTTCATTCTATAGCGGGTATGTAGCAATTCATTTGCTGAAATATAAAGAGTGAAAAATAGGTATCAAGAAAACCTTTGTATTTCCAAACTGGGCACAAGATAAGGTGTTGAGATGCAGTGGTTATTTGCACATCTCTGAACTCTGGGGTCCCCATACTAACATGTGAATTACAGGGCATTTCTCAAATAGACATGTTTTACACAGTGTCTTACATTTGGAAGGAAAAAATGTAGAGAAACACAAGGGGCAATAACACTTGTTTTGCTATTCTGTGTTCCCCCAGGTCTTCCGATAAAAATGGTACCTCACTTGCGTGGGTAGGCTTAATGCCGGTGACAAGAAATGCAACATGGACACATCACATTTTCCCAAAGAAAACAGGCCTGTATTTTGGAAAGTGCCTAGCTGTGGATTTTGGCCTCTAACTCAGCCGGAAACCTAGGAAAACCTACCAAACCTGTGCATTTTTTAAACCTAGACACCTTGGGGAATCCAAAATGGGATGACTTGTGAGGCTCTAACCAGGTTCTGTTACCCAGAGTCCTTTGCAAACCTCAAAATGTGGCCAAAAAACACTTTTTCCTCACATTTCGATGACATAAAGTTCTGGAATCTGAGAGGAGCCACGACTTTCCTTCCACCCAGCGTTCCCCCAAGTATCCCGATAAAAACTGTACCTCACTTGTGTGTATAGGCCTAGCGCCCGTGACAGGAAATGCCCCAAAACACAACGTGGACACATCACATTTTCCGAAAGAAAACAGCTGTTTTATGCAAAGTGCCTAGCTGCGGATTTTGGCCTCTAGCTCAGCAGGCGCCTAGGGAAATCTACTAAACCTGGACATTTTTTAAAACTAGACACCTGGGGGAATCCAAGATGGGGTTACTTGTGGGGCTCACACCAGGTTCTGTTACCTAGAATCCTTTGCAAATTTCAAAATTTGGCCACAAAAACACTTTTTCCACACATTTTGGTGACAGAAAGTTCTGGAATCCGAGAGGAGCCACAAATTTCCTTCTACCAAACGTTCCCTCAAGTCTCCTGATATAAATGGTACCTCACTTGTGTGCGTAGGCCTAGTGCTCGCGACAGGAAATGCCCCAAAACACTACGTGGACACATCAAAATGATCAAATACTAAACTACCTGTTTCTGCGGGGGGCTGCGTTTTTGGTCTTGGGCTCAGCAGCCATATAGGGAAACCTACCAAACCCAAACATTTCTGAAAACTAGACATCCGAGGGAATCCAGGGAGGTTTGACTTGCGCGGACCCCCCAATGTTTTCTTACCCAGAATCCTCAGCAAACCTCAAAATCAGCTACAAAATCACACTTTTCCCACATTTCTGTGTGGGATCACCGCAACACGACAATTTCCTACCACCCAATCTTCCCCTCAGTATCCCGGTAAAAATGATACCTCACTTGTGTAGGTGGGCCAAGTGCCTGTGACAGGGAAGAGCCAAAAACATGTCGAAATTGGGGGGGGGACCAAAGCGGGTCCAAAAGGGCAGTTTGAAAAAAAAACATTTTTAGGCTGACAAGTGAGGCAGAATTTATATCGGCAGAGGTGAGACAATGCTGGGTGATAGGAATTTTGTGGATTCCTGCAGATTCCGGAAGGTTCCATCACAAAAATGTGTGATTTCCAGGAAAGTTGGAGGTTTGCAGGGCATTGTGGGTAAGAAAATGGTGCAGGGTGCATTTGAAACACACCATGGAATCACCAAGATGTTTAGTTTTCAGATGTTTCTAGGTCTTGTGGATTTTTCTACATGGCAGCGTCCCAAAGTCCAAAAAGTGCAGCCCTCACCATTCCAAGTGGGACGATTTTGAGAGTTAGCCAAGTTCTCATGGCCCAAATGTAAATCCAAAACCCAAAATAATCAAATGTCCTCTTGCTTGCCCTGGGATAAGATGTTTTAGTGTGCAGAGGGAGAGCTAAAAGACTGTAACGCCCTTGAGTTGGGGTGGGGGTTAAACCAGGCCCATACTGGTTGGTAGCCACGACGCCACAATTTTTTTTGTTTATTCCTTGACATCTAGTAGTCTTTCTGACGACCCCCCCCCCCCCGGTTGTGGATCGGGGGTAATTGCCCCATCTGCCCACTGGTGGTCAGAACAACTATGGCCCCATTTATCTGGGGTGGGGGATATGATTATACCCCAACCCTCTTATTTTGAAAAACAAATCTTCCATGGTCTCTGGTGGTCTTTCTGCCCCCACTTGGGGGCAGATGGGCCTTCCAAAAATAGGCCGATCTGCCCCCAAGGGGGCAGATATGGCCAACAGTAATGTGCCCCCATGAGGAGTGGCCCATGCCCAAGGGGCTACCCCTCCGAACAAAGCATACATACACACACACACACACCATTTCCTGGTGCCTAAATGGTTTATGGCCTAATAGAAATAGGCAGATCTGCCCCCAAGGGGGGCAGAAATGGCCTAAAATAAATTTGCCCCCCCAGGGGAACAACCCTGCCTGCTACATTTAATCAGATAACACTTTTGCGGTAAGTCTTCTGGGCTTTCTTTTCTGTGTGTCAGACTAGGGCCATAGCTACCATCGATGCAACAGGTGCAGTGGCACCAGAGCCCAGAGGGGCCCACTGAACCGTGATAATTTACTATCACAGCAACATTCAAAGTGCCTATTATGCCCATGGTATCCTTGTTAGGCTACATCCTCAGACATGCATATGACTTGTTTGGTACCAACCATCTTGCAGACATCTGATGCTTGCAGGTCTGGTGTACACTCTCAGTTCCAAAAGTCCTCAGTGGCTCATGGGAATACACTGGGGAAGATAAAAAATCTGGCTTCTAAAGCGTGAAAGGACAGGCATGCACATATGCCTTTTCCATGCATTAGCACATTAAACTCGAACCTACTGGCCTTCCAAATGTGTCTGGCCCCCATTGTGTGAAATTGAAGCCCCACCACCACTGTTTAGTACTAGCCCCTAAAAATGTCCATCACCACTGTTTAGTACTAGTCCCCCCAATAACTCCACTCAGCACCCCCCCCCACCGAAGTCTAGGTCTAGTTGAGCTTATGGCCGGTACACAAGCCTGGCCCTGATCAGCAAATCATAGATCGCTAGGGTGCACTGGAGGAGACATTCCTCATAAATTCCGCTACATAAACAGCAGCACACGAGTTATAGACACGTGCAATCTCACTAACGGAATCAAAAAATAGGCTGACTATAAAATCTAGAATATTAAAATGAAAGCAATATGTGACAAATAATCTGCAAGAACTAAGGAAGGGAGTTTGTAAAGAGCATGAACGATGCATTTGTTGTTGAAACTTTGATAAGCGCTCTTCAAACAGCTTGATACTGGATCGTCATTTTAAGCCTATGTCAGGTGAAAGAGCTCGAAGTACGGTGCTGTTCCAGATGGGATGCCCACTATTACATGATCCTGACTGTGTGCTGCCATGCATGAGCTGCTTGGCAGACTGCCTGGCTGACTTTGCCTGGTTTTCACATGCTTTCATCTATCATCAGCTCTTTTTTTCATTCTTTCACTGAAATCTATTATCACCAGAGCTGTCCTCTGTAACACTTTGCTATACCATTCAAACAATAATTACACTTCATTGTAACTATAACTAACAGGTAACAAATGTTACTATTAGTCTAAGTGCAGCTTGTTTTATCAACCTGGGAAGGATGATAAGTACTAAATATACTAAAAATTAAATACCCTTACTGGCTACGTTCCAGCATATCAAGTTCTGTACAGATCCACCCAGGCAGGGGTGTGATAAGTGGGGAGTGGGGCAGTAGGGGTGGAGGGTTGAGGGGGAAGGAGGTTGTCAATAAATTAGTGTTCTCCATTTTAGCTCCCATAGGAATCTTTACACTTTGCTCCAGCTAAAACTATTGGATGGAATTAGACCAAACTTGGTTTGAATTTTGAACATTATTATGAGATGCACCTACGCTTAGCTTGGTGTAAATCCCTCCACTATCTTTATAGATGTTTGCATTACAAAAATGTGTTGAGTGGGATTCATCATGTTAATTCATTACCATGTGCAAATTGTTAAATTACATATCCTCTGTGGATTACTAGAACTGCTAAGAATATGTAAATTCATTTAAAAACAATTAAACAATGCTACTAGAGGAGGATTTTTTTCCCTTCGTCCATTTTGGGTCTCTGAATCTAGACCATAATCTTTAAATCTAGGAGCTCTGATTGGCTGGGCACTATGCAAACCCTAACCTGCACCCTCAAATACAATGCTCATGACCCTACAATATTTAGACCAAGAAATAGCAGGGCTTAACACAATATCATTACATAACAATACATATTTAAACAAAGAAATGATACAATATCTCTAATGATGTCCTTAATAATGTCAATAATAAGGTTATATTTAATGTCAACAGTGATGTCAACACTGTCAATCTGTAATGTTATCTGCTAAATCAAGGGTGAGCACCACTGCATTTGGGATACAAGTTATGAATTTCTCAGCTGGCAATAACTGGATCAAGGGGGTGAGGGGGCCATGAAAAAGGGCGGTCCTAAAACACTTTTTCTCCATGTTATATCTATGAGGATTTTGCAAATTTTGAACACAACTACAGCCCGAACTACTGAACGGATTTACAACAAATTTAGCAGCAAGGTAGATTTTGGACCACAAAATTCTCTTTTTGTTATTTGTTGTAAATCTGTTTAATAGTTTCAGAGTAATTAAAGGAAATAAAAGATTGTTCTCTAGGGAGATTAATCTTTTGGGTATCCACCTGCGGGGGATCCGTGAATCCCAGAACAAAAGCAAGGGCCTGATTGGCTGCCGAAAACCTGAAAGAAAAGTTGCTGGTGTCATTTTGTTTGTTGCTTGCCCAGAAGGTTGAAATAAAGTGTAAAAACATATAAGGGTCAGGATACAGGTATCCTACACTATAGGATAAAACGGGTGGTCTTTGAGGGCCCCCTCATGGGTAAAAATTGCTAAAATATTTTTGGGGGGCAATCCACAAATCCACCGCGGTGCTCAGTGCAATTCCCCCATTGTAAATTTGCAAAGGATCCAAACAACAATAAAAAAAAACACTCACACACCAAAACCTGCTGAGCATGGGTGTGGGGTTGGGAGCATGCGGGTGGGGGGGCTGGCCACAGGCTGACATAGGATTCTTACCATGAGGGTAAGACTACTTGGTGTCAGGCGGCAGAACCACTGCATGTCAGTGACTGAGTCAGTCCCACACTAACTGGAAGCTGTCAGCCTGACCTCGCTGGCTAGCTATCAGCACCTCACCAAAATCTATAAAGTAAAGGTGATTTGTGGCGGCCTAGAACCCTGAAACTCTGATTCCTCAGGGAAGTTATGGTTGACAGATCATACTACTTTCTCTCATGTACCCAAGGTCTCATACACAGCGACTACCCACAGCGTCTGGATACACCGGGGGGTGATAAGCCACGCTTTACATTTCTAATGATTGATTGGTACACAGGAAGGCAAACAAAGAGATGCAAGAAAAGTTTCAATACATTTTATTGAAGCGTCTGCAACCTAGTATATGAAACATGGCCTCACACATTCAAAGGCAGGCAAAGAAATGCAGGATAAGTTTCAACGCATTTATTGAAGCAACTGTATTCTAGGATAAAAATCATGGCTGCAATTATTAAGAGGATGAAACATAACACAGTGATGATTGTGACCCATACAGTGAAACATATAAACAGTTCCAACATCCTGACAAAATCATGAGATCTAAGAATGTTAAACATGAGAGCATAGCAGTGTTAGCCCTTCTTCCCGGTCTATGGAAGAAGCCCCAACTCCATACCTGAAAGAAGACAAGGGTCTGCCTGTTGTTCTGCTGGCAGTCCTCCCAGTTGGCTAGAAAGACAAAACCAAGATCAGCGAAGCTGTTGACGAAGTAGCGCACAGCATATAATAGCTGGCTGGAATGCCCTTCTAACCTTCTCAGGCCTCTGTGATGTTTATATAACAAACCGTGTGGTGTTCTCAGGACAGGCCTGACATGATAGTATGGTCTATGGTTAGAAAGCTGACTCTGTAACTCTTGGAACAGCAATACTAAGTAAACTAGTGTGCCTAAATATGACAGCCTTGATCAGGGCATAGAGTGAAATGCATGCAAGGCACAGATAAAATGTAAAACACAAACAAGAATGTTTTCTAAGAAAGGCAGCTAATAAAATATGAAATAACAAGCTAAAAGTGAACTGTGCTAAAATATAATAAAATTAATAAAAGTGAATAAAATATGTGAGTGCCTTATAGGCACAGGCTATGGGCATAAAGGCTAAAATATGGGTGCCCAATCTAGGTGCTAAAAGTAACCCACAGCAAGGCCCTGTGGTGAACACTGCTGCACACTGCTGAAGGCCATGCCCGGTGATGGTTGTATTAATGAACAGTACTTATATATTACTTTACGTAAAAAAAAACACAAAAAAATTCACTGAAAAAAACAAAGGATACAGAAACGTTATAGTTATGTTCACGTTTTATCCACATAAAACCATAGAAATTCAGCAGTTATAGTTATACTTATAGTTATATTTATCTGAATGGTTCTGTATGGGTAAAATGTGAACCTAATTATGACGTCCCTGTAACCTTTGTTTTTTTCATATACACACACATATATATATATTTATTATTATATAGATATAGATAGATATATGTTTTCAAATATTGTCATCCAGGCGTACTAATATAAGACACAAGGCTAAAGGCCAAATGGTTTGTAAATGTCACCAGAAACACGAGATGACAGTATAGGACCACATTACACGTTATGATTTGTTTTCATTAAAAGTTTATTTTGGGGTAGCATGAACAAGCCTTTTACTTCAAAGAGCAGTTGAAAATCGGCACTTATTGGTGTTAAACGTTTAAGTTTTGTTTACATTTTTTCAAATAAATTGTTGATTAAACAATGGGCAAAGATGAGGCCAGTGGACTTACGTGATTCTCTTGCTTCAGTTTTACCACATAAATATGGATTTAACACATTTTCCAAATGGTTTACAACATAATTGGCATATTTTGCATAGAGAACAAAATACACTCAAATGGATGACTATATTACTGCTGTATAATGTGTTGTATAGTTTGCATTATTTGCCATATAAATTAGACACTCTCACTATGTAATTTGTTTCCCCATACTCGATAATACATATATATATATATATATATATATATATATATATATATATATATATATATACTAAATGTGTGTCTGTGTGTATTCACTGAAAAACAAATGTTAAAGTGGGGAGTTATAGTAGGTCTTATATTAATAAAAATAAACTTTTAACCAAAAAAATTAAATTCACAAGGAATGCGCAAATTACTTAAGTATACCTTGCACTGCTGTAAATTTCATTTTCATCAGTGATGTAATATTTGATGTTGTAAGCAGTGCATCACAGTGGTGAAAATTACACTTATGTAGTTTAAGTATAACAGGTAATTTTCAGAGGTTTTTGGTTTTAAAACAGTTTTTATTTTTGTAAGACATATGTATAACCACTCTTTCACTGCTGTGTTTTTTTCAGTGAATTTCAGGTTTTCTTTTTAAGTAAGTTGAAATCGTATTACCTTACTTACAAATAACCCTGCTTCAACCTTTGTTTTTTCAGTGAATTTCTATGTTTTTTACATAAAGTAATATCTTATTATGATACATCTGCAGCCAACCCTCCCACTACAAATAAGGTATAGTTTTTTGACTAAACTATTAGTGGTGTATTTCAGTGTTTTTGCTTTTTTTTAACATTAGTTCATGCCTCAATCTAGCACCTAAGATGTAACATCATTGTGAAATATGTGCTTTTTCTATCAAAAGCTATGGTCTTAGAACCTATCCTATCTATAACATCACTTTAACCATTGTTTTTTGTATTGATTTACTGGAATTTTTGATACAATCATATTCTAAATTACACCAAAAGTCAACCCTTCACACGCAACATAAAAAAAATATTTTCCAATTTCTAGCAGTGTGCAATTCATTTAATGTGGAAAGGGCTTTAATTTGTTATAAATAACCCTTTCTGTGCCCAGGACGTAATGGTTACGTCCTGAGGCACAGTGCTGCTGTGCCCAGGACGTAACCATTACGTCCTGGGCACACAGCCCAGAGAGAGCGCTAGCACTCCCTCTGTGGGGTTCTCCCCCACCCCCCCAAGTCAGGGATGGAAGTGGAAGCCCTTCTCCTTCCACCCCCGACTCCCCCCATACACCCTGTGACGTCAGCGCGCGAGCGTGCGCTGATTGTCACAGTGCCTCCTCCCATCGCGCTGGAAGCTCAGCTTCCAGCGCGATCCTCTTCCGATCACGTGTGGGAGGCCGAGAGAGGCTTCAAAGGGAAGGAAAGTTATTTCCTTCCCTTTGAAGTCTCTCTCTGCGTTTTGGCAGCCGGATTGAAAGCAATCCGGCTGTCAAAACGCCCACTAGACACCAGGGATGTTTTATCAAAAATGAAACTGGCATGAGGGAGCGACCCCTTGGGCAAGGGTCGCTGCCGGGGGGGAGGGCATTTTTTTAAAGGCCTTTTCTGTCCCCCCTGGGGGCAGATTGGCCTATTATTAGGCTGATCTGCCCCTGGGGGGCAGAAACCTCTAGGCACCAGGGATAATTATTATTTTTTTGTTTTGTTTTTGTTTTCTTTTTTTGTTTTAGAGGTGGGGAGCGACCCCTTAGGCAAGGGTCGCTCCCATAGGGGGCAAATGACATTTAGGCCGATTGGCCTATTTTTATGAGGCCAATCTGCCCCCAAGGGGGACAGAAACCACTAGATTTTTTGTGAATTTCATACAAGGGGAGCGACCCCTTAGGCAAGGGTCACTCCCCGGGGGGCTGGGTGAGCAAATTTATTTTAGGCCATTTCTGCCCCCTCTGGAAGCAGATCGGCCTATTGTTATTAGGCCGATCTGCCCCCAGGGGGGGCAGAAACCTCTAGGCGCCAGGGCTAATTTTGTTTTGTTTGTTTGTTTTTTTAGAAATGGGGAGCGACCCCTTAGGCAAGGGTCAATCCCCTGGAGGGGAAAATTGTATTTAGGCCATTTCTGCCCGCTTTGGGGGCAGATCGGCCGATTTTAGGTCAATCTGCCCCCAAGGGGGGCAGAAACCATTAGGCACCAGGGATCTTTTTTTTTGCGCTGTCACGCAAGGGGAGCAACCCTGTAGGCAAGGGTCTCTCCCCGGGGGGCAAATTTATTTTAGGCCATTCCTGCCCCCCCTGGGGGCAGATCGGCCTATTGTTATTAGGCCGATCTGCCCCCAGGGGGGGCAGAAACCTCTAGGGGCCAGGGCTAATTTTGTTTTGTTTGTTTGTTTTTTTAGAGATGGGGAGCGACCCCTTAGGCAAGGGTCAATCCCCTGGAGGGGAAAATTGTATTTAGGCCATTTCTGCCCGCTTTGGGGGCAGATCGGCCGATTTTAGGTCAATCTGCCCCCAAGGGGGGCAGAAACCATTAGGCACCAGGGATCTTTTTTTTGCGCTGTCACGCAAGGGGAGCAACCCCGTAGGCAAGGGTCTCTCCCCGGGGGGCAAATTTATTTTAGGCCATTTCTGCCCCCCCTGGGGGCAGATCGGCCTATTGTTATTAGGCAATCTGCCCCCGGGGGGGCAGAAACCTCTAGGCGCCAGGGCAAATTTTTTTTGGGTGTTTTTGTTTTTGTTTGTTTTTTTAGAAATGGGGAGCGACCCCTTAGGCAAGGGTCGCTCCCCTGGATGGGCAAATTGTATTTAGACCATTTCTGCCCCCCTTTGGGGCAAATCGGCCGATTTTAGGTCAATCTGCCCCAAGGAGGGCAGAAACCACTAGGCACCGGGGATCTTTTTTTTTGCGCTGTCACGCAAGGGGAGCGACCCCGTAGGCAAGGGTCGCTCCCCGTGGGGTTTGGAGGGGCACATTTATTTTAGGCCATTTCTGCCCCCCCGGGGCCGGCTGAGCTAGAGGCCAAAATCCACAGGTAGGCACTTTGCAAAAAACACCCCTGTTTCCTGTGAAAAAATGGGATGTGTCCACGTTGCGTTTTGGGGCATTTCCTTTCCTGGGCGCTAGGCCCACCCACACAAGTGAGGTACCATTTTTATTGGGAGACTTGGGGGAATGGTGGGTGGAAGGACATTTGTGGCTCCTCTCAGATTCCAGAACTTTCTGTCACCGAAATGAGAGGGAAAAAGTGTTTTTTTGGCCAAATTCTGTGGTTTACAAAGGATTCTGGGTAACAGAACCTGGTCAGAGCCCCACAAGTCACCCCATCTTGGATTCCCCTAGGTCTCTAGTTTTAAAAAATGCACAGGTTTGGTAGGTTTCCCTAGGTGCCGGCTGAGCTAGAGGCCAAAATCTACAGGTAGGCACTTTGCAAAAAACACCTCTGTTTTCTGTGAAAAAATGGGAAGTGTCCACGTTGTGTTTTGGGGCATTTCCTGTCGCGGGCGCTAGCCCTACCCACACAAGTGAGGTATCATTTTTATCTGGAGACTTGGGAGAACATACAATAGCAAAACAAGTGTTATTGCCCCTTGTCTTTCTCTACATTTTTTCCTTCCAAATATAAGAGAGTGTGTAAAAAAGACGTCTATTTGAGAAATGCCCTGTAATTCACATGTTAGTATGGACACCCCGGAATTCAGAGATGTGCAAATAACCACTGCTCCTCAACACCTTATCTTGTGCCCATTTTGGAAATAGAAAGGTTTTCTTGATAGCTACTTTTTACTCTTTATATTTCAGCAAAGGAATTGCTGTATACCCGGTATAGAATGAAAACCCACTGCAGGGTGCAGCTCATTTATTGGCTCTGGGTACCTAGAGTTCTTGATGAACCTACAAGTCCTATATATCCCCGCAACCAGAAGAGTCCAGCAGATGTAACGGTATATTGCTTTAAAAAATCTGACATTGCAGGAAGAAGTTACAGAGTAAAACGTAGAGAAAAATTGCAGTTCTTTTCACCTCAATTCCAATATTTTATTTATTCAGTTGTTATTTTCTGTAGGAAACCCTTGTAGGATCTCCACAAATTACCCCTTGCTGAATTCAGAATTTTGTCTACTTTTCAGAAATGTTTCGGTTTCTGGGATCCAGCATTGGTTTTACGCCCATTTCCGTCACTGACTGGAAGGAGGCTGAAAGCACAAAAAATCGTAAAAATGGGGTATGTCTCAGTAAAATGCCTAAATTGGGTTGAAAAATTGGGTTTTCTGATTCAAGTCTGCCTGTTCCTGAAAGCTGGGAAGCTGGTGATTTTAGCACCGCAAACCCTTTGTTGATGCCTTTTTCAGGGAAAAAAACACAAGCCTTCTTCTGCAGCCCCTTTTTCCCATTTTATTTTAAAAAACGAAATTTTCACTGTATTTTGGCTAATTTCTTGGCCTCCTTCTGGGGAACCCACAAAGTCTGGGTACCTCTAGAATCCCTAGGATGTTGGAAAAAAAGGACGCAAATTTGGCGTGGGTAGCTTATGTGAACAAAAAGGTATGAGAGCCTAAGCGCGAACTGCCCCAAATGGCCAAAAAAAAGGCTCGGCACAGGAGGGGGAAAAGGCCTGGCAGCGAAGGGGTTATAGCAGCTGGAATTATGTGCAATGGAGGACTGAATTATGCAGCCTGATGCAGCACATTCTATTTTTCTGCTTTGTTGTTATTTTAACACACATTAATATTGACTTACTTTGTAAGTGTTAGCCTAACATATGACCACAGAAATGGGGTATTAAAACGTGACAGTTTAACCTTTGAACAATTCAACCACTGCACTAACCCACTTGTGCTTTTTCTTTAGTAACTTTTGATCCATTTGAACTAGAAGCATATTTTTTTGTTTTGAAATCTGCAGATTATGCAGCATATGGTGAATCATGTGCCAAGCAACGTAAATCAATAATTATGTGGAAAATGCCACAGCCACAGAATTGCATAATAGTAATAATAATTCCAAAGCTCGTGGGTACAGACAAAGAGGTACCTTTATGTAACTTTTAAAGTAATGACTAGCGCAAGGGTCAGACTAAACTTTAGGATTAGCTTTGAGTGTTAGTAGCAGGTTAAAGCTAAGATTAGGGTATAATGAGGATAAGGGTTATTATTATATAGACTGTAAATTAGGTTAAAGCCCAGTGTTAGAGTTAAATTGGATTAGGGTTATTGTCTTGCAGTTTAGGGAATTCATCCTTGAGTTTCATCATTGTTATTAGACTTAAGGTAA
Organism: Pleurodeles waltl; assembly: GCF_031143425.1. Taxonomy (NCBI): domain Eukaryota; kingdom Metazoa; phylum Chordata; class Amphibia; order Caudata; family Salamandridae; genus Pleurodeles; species Pleurodeles waltl. The sequence continues at coordinate 625,904,836 of NC_090449.1, forward strand.
TTGTGTGTTCCTTTTATTTGGTTAGCCTTAAGGTACCTTGTTATAAAAGTATTTTTGATTAGACTAACATCATTCAGGATCAATTTGGAGATGCTTGGAGGATCTTTGAGATGCTCACAAGCTAAGAGAAATCATTAGCATTTGCTGAAGTGTATCCTGAAGGTACATTAAGCTTCTGAAAGATGTCACATATACTTCTAGAGTTGTTTCACAGAAAATCTTTATCAATATGGCATAAAGCAAGTCTGCTGGTATACATCTGAGATTTCTAGGGTGTCTTTATATATTTATTTATTTGTGGATTTTTGTTTAGTGTAACCTAGGCCCAAGAGTGTCAGGGTCCTATCCAGAAAGAAGCAACATAATAATAGTTGAAGGTGCATAATACAGCATGGGAAACAAAATAAACATAGAACATACCAGGTTCTACATCAAGATGAAGCATACAAGATGGAGCACCGGGCTACAGACAATGAGCACATGGAAGCATTGATAAACATGTAAAAGCAAGAATGATTCTGCATCGCAACCCAGTGCACAGGGAATGGATGTACTTAGTGCAGAAGTTGCAATATACTGGGGTCCACTGCACCCCAATTATACCTGTCATTCATTAGTCAGGAAGGGAGACGTTGCAGTTTTAGCTGTGGCTTGACGTCAAAGCTGTCCACAAGACCTATTCTTAGCAATTATTTGAAATATAAATAGATTTGGGTTTGTCTCCATCCCGAAAAATAATTCTCTCTCATCTCATGCTCCTGGCCTTTTATGGTATCATTATGCTTTCTGAGGAGTGGTTGCGTGGCAATGTCTGAGGGACTATTTTACATCTTAACAACACTCATCATCATCATCACACATTAAATTATTTATCTTCTAAGTACATTTTACAGTGAAAGCAATTTTCGCTTGTTTTTTTCACTGCAGGAGTTTTTTATAATGTTTTATTTAGGGCTCAAATTGCAAGCCAGGCCACTTAGCTTAGCCATTGTTTGCAATAGGGCCATAGCATCCTTACTATATCATTGCTCAGTACCATAACATCAATGCAAAAATAGCTTTCTAAAGAATGAGTGAGTGGAGAGTACCGGGAGGGAAACACCTTTTTAGAGGAGTAGAGAGATCAAAAGTGAGAGACGATGTGTTTACGGCACAGGTTCTAAGACTGGAAATTCAGATGGCGAGTTAACGATGGGCCAGTAGTCATTTTTCAAACAATTCTTTGTGAGTGACCCTTTCTCCTTATCTGTATGGAAAAGTTTGAGAGTATGTCAAAAATAGGGGTGGATGGAATTAAATTCCACCTGCAGAATTGGAGTAATTTAGTAATTCTGCATTACTCATTTAGAGATCCAGAGATGGCCTTCTTTCGCACATATAGGAAGAAAGTTTTCTAATTTAAGTTTGAAGTCCATTTTATCATCAGGTAGAGCCCAGAAATCCTCCTTTGTCCACTCCATTGCAAGCTGTTAGGTCTAGTTTAGCCGTTATTGCAAACCCTGCTATAGGAAGGACACAATCACTCCCATTATTGGGAAAACAAACACAAATTCGGGGTGTTTTCTGGGACTAACCATGCTACAGTGCAAAGAACCTCACAAAGAAGTGATATGGCCCAAGCACAGAAACCTCATGTTAAGATGGAATGCCAGTATCCAGATATGCTGCCCCTTCACCTGTCAATCGAGGACTGAGTGTTGGATCCAACCGGTCAAGCACCCCATTTTCTGTAACCCCCCTACTATTTGTTAGCAACAAACCTACTACACACATATAAAATCCATAGAAAGGGTAATCTCTGAAGATTTTTTAGATTTAAAATACAGCTATTCATTTTCTCTTCGACTTCATAATGATACTTAAAAGCTTCTACTTTATTTTCGTTTCTATACCCAATCTTCACTTTTAATAGCTACCATTTTCAATACTTATGCTCTTTATGGGAAGATTGCCTGGCTTCAGCTGGAGTGTGAAACAACCTTACACTTCTGCGGGATGTGCTGCATTTTTCTGTGTGTGCAAGAACCTTACTTTTAGGTGCCAGGCAGTACCAGTTCTGTGTGTTTTTGCTAGGGAAGCTGCTGCAAGTGCTAAACATTTTATTTCTATGAAGTAAGTGTGTGCTTCCGCTGTCTTGCTATATTTGCGGTGCTTAATGGGTAAAAAATATAAGTGCTGGGCCCTCGTCAGGAGGCCATCACAGCTTGCACCACCCATTGCCACGGCCAGAGCTGCCAATGACAATACCTACACAACTACTGACCATCACACTGCTACAATTGTGACAATTCTGACAGTTCGAGGGCCCCAACGCTATAAGAATGGCTTGGATGGCAGGTATTAGTTGTATTAATGCACATAACAACGTGTTCTGCTCATCTCTAAATTACACAAACAGCACCACCATGGTGCAGCTGTCATAAGTGCCAGTGTTGACAATTAAATTATGGTGCCGAACACTGGACGTGTGTATGTGTGTGTATATATAAATATATATTAACTTAAAAAAAAAGGTTACAGGGACGTTATAGTTAGGTCCTGAATTTACTCGTACAAAAACATAGAAATTCACCAGTTATAGTTATACTTATCTCCAGTAACTATAACTCGTTCCCTAAGGTTACTATAACTCGTGCCCCCGGCATGCACAGTTTTTTTGTCCATATCAATGATGTTATCAAAGTTGTCACGAGTGCCATAATATTTGGGGTAATTAACAGTACATGGCAAGGGTGCGAGTTATAGTTACCTTACGGCACGAGTCATAGTTACTTGACATAACTATAACTGATGAATTTCTATGTTTTTTACAAGTAAATTCAGAACCTAACTATAACATTCCTGTGACGTTTGTTTTTTTAAGTGAATGTCTATGTTTTCTAATTCTATATCTTAACTATAACCTCCCTATAACCTTTGTTTTTTTCAGTGAACTTCTATGTTTTTTTTTACGTAAAGTAATTTTCATTACTATACGTTAATCCAACCATTGCCGCATTCAGCCTTTGGCCGTGCACAGGCCAGGCCCACTTGCCAACTCCCCTAATCACCCAACCCTGAGAGAGAGAGAGTAATTGAGAGATAGAGAGAGAGAGAGAGAGAGAGAGAGAGAGAGAGAGAGACATTTAGGTTTTGATGAATGATATACGTAGAATGAGATATTTTAGGACAAATTAAAAAAAAAAGTGTATTTGTCATTTAAAATGAGTGAGATCACCTTCAATATGAACCTTTAACTTTTGAAGTTTAAATTAAATTAAAGAAGAAAAAATACCACAGACACTCCTGGAGTACAACCCTCAACTTTCAGTGTGAGGGTCTGTGACCTTAACCATTACGCCATAGGTGACTCTTTTCCCTGCTCCTTCTAGACATATATATGACATTCAAACTACACATGTGATAGGAAAAAAACGTGACTGTTCCAACACTAAGAAGGTTTAACACTCTAAACACTAGTGAATAAACAAACACACTGCCAAGCAATACTATGATTTGAACTTTCAGCCTACTGTGTGACAGCACAGGACCTTGACCATTAGGCCCGAAGTGCCTCTGTTCTGCTCTGCATCCCAACGTAACTATACAATTCGTACCAAATATCTTGCTAGTCTTACTCTCTGAAGTCATTGCATGGAGAGACCATTGCAATGTCAATCTCTCACTCTCTCGGAAGAGAGAGAGAGTGACAGGACCAGGTCCTAGCTGGATCCCCACATCCTGCAGAATCCGGCACTGCTCACAAAAGCAGGGAGCTGCTTTAAATAGCAGCTCCCTGCTTGTGGAGCAATGTTTTCATCTGTTTTCCTGCATGCATATTTGTGTGCTGAGAAACAGATGAAATCTTCACTTTCTGCAAGTGAAAGTTGTTTGACAGCTCTCACTTGCAGAAAGGGAAGTGTATGCTCTGAATTGGTGGGAGCTGTCAAAGCTCCTGCCAAGTCAGAGCAAACAGATATGCCCCTGGTGTGGGCACCCCCGGATAGCACAGCATTAGCAGGCCGGGGAGGGGTGGGGGGAGTTGGTGGTGGTCCCCAGCCCATCTATGGCTCCCTGAGGGGGGTCGCGCATCCCCCCTCCAATGTGTATTAACCCACACAGGGCTGCAGGGGTCCGAAATGGACCTCCCCTTATTATTTTATTAATGCCCCGGGGAGGTGGCAGTCCTTGGAGCTGCGGAGTGGGCACACCTCTGCTCTTTATTTAATAAAAGTCCAGGGGAGGTGGTGGTACCCAGGGCTGCGGGGTCCAAAACAGACACCCCTCATTTATTTATTAATGCCCCTGGGAGGTGGCGATTCCCAGGGCTGCATTGTTAATTACCCCACAAATTACGTCACTTATGACTTCTTTGATAACATCATTGACAATATCACTGTAATATTTGAGGTAAAAAAATGTATGAAAAAACTGTGCACGGCAGGGGTGCAAGTTATAGTTACCTTAGGGCATGAGTTATAGTTACTTGAGATAACTAGAGCTAGAACTAGGGAATTTTTATGGTTTTGTACGTTTAAAATGAGAGCCTAACTATAATGTCCCTGTAACCTTTGTTTTTTTTCAGTGAATATATTTATATTGCTGGTATTGCAGGGTGCTTCTTACTGGACCTGCTCTCCACCTAAACTTGGGAACTAACCAGAGTTCTCTCTTCTGCTTTGCATAATTTATGCTTCACACTAACCCTGAAAGGTTTTTTTTGTTACTTATACTGGGTGCTCCCTTGTGTATGGACAAAGCTAAACCTCTTTGAAGAGATGTATTGACATTGAAACACGTGTCAGGGGTTGCTTTTGCTCATTCCAGGTAGGCTTGGATGGTATTTTACCAGTCCAAAGCTGTAATACTGTGCCTGGAATGGTGAAAGTAGTTTGTCATTTTACAGCTTGGCAAGGATGGCACTGGGCTAATCCTATGCTTACAGATTTTGCTGTACAAATGCCAAAAGACTTTGTCACATTCTAGCTCGGTGTGGATGGCACTATGACAATCCTATGCTTAAAAACTTTGCTAGAAAAACAGACATTTGAGGAGAGCAAATCTAGAGTGTTGCTGGTATTGCAGGGTGCTCCTTACTGGAGCTGCTCCTCCACCTGAACTTGGGAACTACCCAGAGTTCTCTCTTCTGGGCCGGGGGTACAAGGAACATACATTTGTGCCCCTGAGGCTAATAAAGATTATAGGAGTGGGTAGAGGTGGTGGTGGTGCTGAGGAGGTTTAGTCGGTATAAAGGGCACATGGATCAGCTTTAGTGGACTGAAGAGTATGAGGGACTGGTTTTTGTAATGCAGGATTGAGGAGTAACGTGTCTAAGGGACCTGAGGCCATTCCCAAATCTTGGGTTTTGCATTTTGAGAGATTTTCGTATGTTGGTTAGTCATTTGAGGTTTTCTTTTTTAATAAGGCAAACATTGGCGGAACAGAGGGCACTGACTGTGGTGAGGTGGGGGTAAGGCTCCACCCTATTTTGTGTTTTACAATGTGATGGTTTTCTAATGCAAGAAAACCCTGAGGTTTATGCTTTAACTACTTGGAATAAAGAATGGTCCTTATCGTAGGATCGCCATGTTTTTACTCGCTGTGAGGTGCTTGGATGTACACTTGGGGAAAGAAGCCAACCAAGAGGGATGAGAGAGGGCATTGTCAGTCCCAGAATGATGATCTCTGTTTTTGATCAATGTAAGCAGAGGGAATTCTCCATCATCCAGTGATAGACGTTATCAAACCAACTCCCGAGTTTTCGGTATCTGGGTTACTGGTATCTCTGGGGAAGAAGAGCCGACGGAAGTGACGAGGACCGTCAGCTTTCTTTTGTGATGGGAATATTTTCCACCACTGCTTTCGAAATTCCATTATCTCAATTGATAAAAATGTAATAAAATTGTGCCCGACCGTTTTGTATATGGAATTGATAAAATAGGCTTGGGAACCGTGGGATTAACATAACTCAAAGATATTAATAGCTTATCAGTATTTTTTATAACTACCTTGCTGTTCACCTCTGCCTAATTTACAGCCATTCGGAATAGTAATTAATCAAGATAACAATAAATTGCGACATTCGTCCTTGGACTGTATGTAGGATGCTGCTGCTGCCCAGGGTGTGTACTTATTCAGTGACTAAAGAAAGTCTGTATTTTGTTTGTCTTAATGTACCTCTTGTCTGTTAGGGGGACTGCACTTCTGCTGACCGTGCGGCACCACTTGTGGGGGTGAAAAGAACCTTAAAATGCTGCCGTCCTTGATGTGCCAGTCAGCTTCTTCCACAACCCCATGTCTGCATATGTGTGTGTGGGGAGGGGGGAAGCTTGCACTGATGCTTCTTTTATTGTACCTGAAGGGTCAGACTGACACAGAAAACAGATCCCGGCACCAAATTAAAAGAGGCCCCCATTAGTAAATGAGATGGCTAAAAAGCGACTCACATTTGCAAATTAGGATAGAAAAAAGCAGCCCACATTTGCAAATTGGGGCACTTTTGAACTTGTAAAGGTATTCTTTGCATATTGCTATTGCATATGTGCTTTGCAAGATATGGAAGTTTGCATGGATTTGTTATTGCTACGGGCAACGTTCGTTTAAATATCAGAGAAAACCACCATGAACACCAGCCCATCAGACCATAAAACAGCCCCATACAGAGCCCAACAACTGACCTACACCCTGACCTGCCAGCCCAGCCCTTTGGGCACTGTCTGATTGCCCTATAGACCAATCCGTCCCTGTGTACCTGACCGCCAAGTGTGAAGAACGACTGCACTGTTGGTATTCATGCTGGAAAGATTCTGTGTGGAAAGGAAAGGAAGATTGTTGATTGTGGTGTTGTACCTGTTCTGTGTGTGCAAATTAGGTAAATCTGTACAAGTGCTGCTATTCTGTACTTATGGTCTCCCACCAATGTGAAGAACCTACTGGAGTTCACTGCACGCGGGGCTGACCTGATGAGCCCAGTCAATGAGCCTGATTCTCAAACTGGACTTTGTAGTCCATTTTGTAGTACTACAAAACGTACTACAAAATGCACAAAATGCAATTCACAAACTAAGGGCCAAATGTACGAACACATTTTCCCATAGACACAGAATTGGCAAAACTGTTTGGTACATCTGGCCCTAAGTGCTGAATTGTACAACTCCGCACTCCCAACACTTATGTTTGGAGTTCTCTGCTTAGGCTTCAGTCTCCGCGTGTGAAGAACTCCACACACATAAGTACAGGGAGTGCAAATCCTAAAACTCCACATGTAGTTTGTGAATGACAAAAAGCAGTAAACTTACACAGAAGTGTAAGTTTACCGCTACCCCAACCTGCTGCAGCAGGTAATGTTTTTAATATTGTCTAATCTCTAAACCCAAATTGTGTTTTAAAATGGCTAATTTCCTTTTAGCTCCAAAACACCACCCCCAATGGCCTCTAAGTGAATCACATAAGACTCTCTCCAATCTTTCCAAACCAAACTAGGCAAGCCTGGTTCTTGTAGGAATGGAGGAGAAAGTACAACAATTTGAACAGCCGTTACAATCTACCCACAAAGGTAAAGTCAGATTAAAATAATAAACTGAAATAATAAAAGTGGCCACCGCTGTCTTGTGGTTTAAAACAACAAATTAAAACAATAAAAGTGGTCACCATTGTCCTGTTGAATACAGAACTGTCTTACTGTCAAACAAAAATTCTTTATTTAAAAAAAAAAAAATCTTATCTGCAGGCTTGCACGTGTACTGTATAGTCTCTTTTCTTTATGAGGATCTTCTTCCTTCTGAAACTGAATGGTCCTTCCTTCCTTTCTTCAATCCACATGTTGCAGGCTGCCTGTAGTCCTACTTCTATTAAAGCACTCATTCAAGACGGCAGGACACACCCCTCAGACCTTCCTGGCAACTTCCTGCCATGCTTGCTTCAGTTTAGTTGCAGAGTCCTCCACACACCGCACAGCTGTTTCACCTGGATTTAAATTCTGCTGCAAACTCAGGTAAGTTTTCACAGGCTTTCAAAAAATATTACTGTAAACGCGCTTCAGCCTGGTGCGAGTGGTCAGATACCCTGTGTTTGGTGTCTACTAGGTTCCTCCCTCCTTGTTACCAATGGGTAGTCCTTATGATATCCTGGGCTCCAAGTGCTGTGGGTGCCCGCTGTTGACACTTTGTGGCCCCCCTGCCTATCCTTCCCTATCCCTGCCTTAAGGCATCCCAAGGCCCCTGGTGGAGCAGGTCTCTTTTAGGCTTTCTTGCTCTTGGTCAATCGTGTTTGTCTCCGCCACACTGCCATGGGGCTTCCCGATCACATGTAGGTCCCTCCATTTTTGAGTTATGAAAAAACAAGTAGCTCCAGACGTGGGTCCCATGCTCGCTGCGCCACTGGATTCAAGCTAGCCTGCCTGATGAATGGTGATACCCTGAAACCGGTCCCAGGATGCTTGTTTCCTGTCCAGCGAGGACCTGGCCTAGCAGTTCGGGCTGGACTGTTCCCATGGGGAACAGGGTCAAGACTGATTAGCATATGGCTGGGTCTAAACTGGGGTGATGTGGCAAGCAAAATAACAATGGATTAAACCCAGATCTGTGACTGGGGTGAGTGTTTGAAAAGTTTCAACACTCCGTCCATCATTTTATTTTGTTTTGTGATGTCGCTCTGTACACAGCACTGCAGCTGAGGCATGCCCTGGTTCTTCACACAGCACTGCAACTGAGAAGAAGCCCTGGTTCTTCACACAGCACTGCAACTGAGAACAGGCCCTGGGTCTGCATTCAGCACCGCAACTGAGACTGCCCTTGTTTTACAAACTGTATTGCAGCTGGGGCAGGCACTAGTTCTGCACACAGCCCTGACACCGAGAACATGTCCATGCCCACGCATGATAGGTGGACTCCGTCCACCCTGTGATAGCCCGATGTTTTGAGGCACACAAAACTGCAACTGAGATGGCCCTTGTTTTACACACTCTATTGCAGCTGGGGGAGGCACTTGTTCTGCACACAGCACTGCAACCATACCCACGGCTGACAGATGAACTCCCTCCGCCCCATGATTGGCCAGCGTTTTGAGGTTGAGAAATCCATGCCTCACAAAACCCCAAGAGTTTGCCCTGCAAATTTTTGACATTGATATGTTCCGCTTCCTTCTCGACCTCTCCATCGCTCCATGGTCCTGTGCCACCCTCCAATCTGCCTTAGCCCAAATTTCTGACCACATAATTTTGGCACGGCGCAACAGGTGTGATATTGCTGTAAAGCCTGACACTAGTGCTGCTGAAAGATCCTTTTGAGGTCATTGCCCCCAGGTGAATCACCTCGGCGTCCGGCTTGTCCTCCCATCACAGGCCTCGCTCTATGTCGGGAAGAAGGTGAGTGCATCTCATGCCTGGCCTTCCTAACCAGGTCACAGCTGTGTTCTTGAACCAGATCCCTCTGTAGTCCTTACGCACCGTTGCCCACTTTTGCGCCATCATTGACATAAGAATGGCCTAGCCAAACCCTGCGCCTGTCGTTGGCTTGGCCTGCTGTGGAAGAAACTATATGACTTAAGGGCCTGACGTAGTGCTTGTAGGCATCTGAAGACAATCACCCTATCTTCCTAATGTGATCTCCCCTAGCCCTTTTGCAACTGCTGTCATGGTGGCACCAATTTGGAAAGAATGTGACTCGAATCTATCTGGAGGAAGCCCTGCCCTTGCCAGGGCCATCTTGAGTATGGCTGAGAAATGACCTATCCTTGTGGCGGAACAGATGGGCCCCCTTCTGAAGCCCCGTAGACACATAAGTCCTCATGCAATACATTGGGCAACAAGTGACACCTTCTATGTAATCCAGCCTAGAGTATTTCCCCTTCTTTACCTGGTCTGTCTTGGACCAGCGCAAATGGAGTATCAAGTAACCACTGCCCAGATCAAGATCATCCCTCTGCATGCACTTGTTCCCGGGGTCATTTACATGATAGACTCTGAAAAACGCCAATGTAAAGGCTGCCCTAAATATGATGAGTTCGTAAACTGAGCTGCAAACTGTTGTTAGTACTGCCAACACTTCTATAAGAGTTCTAAAGTCCAAGAGCATGTGCTGTCCCGCCGCCCAGGCTTTAACCTAGCCCACCTCTTCATGGCCGCCTCTCAATAGAAAGATTTTGTTGGGTCTATCCCAGAAGCCAACCTTGCATAATAGGAAACAGCTGTCAGGTGTGTCTGTGCCCTTGTGCCAGTTCTGCCTTCTTTAAATGCCCAGTCAATAAACCTCCGTACATTCTTCTTTGCGACTGTCCCCCACCCGGACGTGCCGGTGACCACTTGAAAAACCTTGCAACACTTACAATAGCGTGTTGTAGTTTTGCTGGCCAATGGATTGTCCACTAGCATTGTCAGATTGGGTTAACCAGTTCCCACACCGTCTTGGGTATTAAGGTCATGACAGGGTGTGAGTGAGGTGCCAGCTCCTTGAAGCAACACCACTGAAAATGAGACAGCGTGTCAGCCACTTTGTTCTGGCATCATGGGATGTGCCTGGCTCTTACTGCTATGTTGTTCTTAAGTTGACATTGCACAAGTTGTCGTAGCAGGCATACTACGGCGGAGCACTGTGCAGTTCCCAAATTCAAGGCTTGGACTACCCGTGATTATCTGACCACAACATAATCTGTTTATTAGAGAGCCTGTCATCCGATATGGAAAATACCACTACAATCGGAGACAGTTTCAGGAGGGTTATGTTTTTGGTTATCCCGCTCTGCAACCAAGATGCTGGGCAGTGGGCCGCGGCCCAGGCAATGCTGAAGACCGATCTGAATTCTTCCCCCAGCTATGTAAGTAAATAACTCCAGTTGCCCTGCTGTTACCTATGGGTCCTGCCATATAATTGTGCCGTTGAAGTTGCCTAGGAAGTTGAGCCACTGCCTTAAGTCCTCCCTGACCCCTTGTGTAATTCTCACCCTGTGGTGTTTCTCTGACACTCCCCTGCATAACTATGCCAACCTCCTCGAGAATGGCCTCCCTGCCAGTATCACCCTGCCTGCAAAGTTGAGCCAGATGAAGAGTTGCTGCAGCTCGCCTTGTGTTGTACTCTTTTTCAATAGTACAGCCCCTATGAAATGCTTCAGCTCAGAGACTTTAGTTTGTGGCAGCCTGCATATTCCGTCTAGCCTGCATATTCCGTCTATAGTGTCCAGCTCTGTCCCTAAAATGACAGACGTGTTGCTTATCCCCTGTTTTACTCCCTTGCTAATGGCACCCCGAGTACTCTGCTAGTGCCTGAAAACCTTGTAGAAGCTCTGTGCAGTCTGTGGTGCCCAGTGACCCAGTGAACAGAAAAGTCATCCAAGTAGTGAGTGATCTAGCCTGTCTTACAATGCTCGCTCAGTGCCATTCCAACAATGTACTAAAAGCTTCAAAATAAGCACAGGAGATGGCGCACCCCATCGGCATATATTTGCCATCGTTGAATGCCCCGTCTAGCTGAAAGCCCAGCAGGTGATAACTGTCCGGATGCACCCGCGCAACAGGCAAAAGGCAGATTCTAGGTCTGTTTTTGCCAACAAGACCCCTTTCCCTGGGACCCTGACGTGATCTACTGCATCGTCCACACTTGCATAAGATACCGAGCAGCAGTCCCGTTCATGGCCGTCGTTCACTGACTTGCCTGGTGGGTATGATATGTGATGGATCAGTCTGAACTTGCCCTCTTCCTTTCGGGGTACCACCCCCAGAGAAGATAATAAGAATTTATCCATTGGTGGTTGGTAATAGGGGGCTGTTACCCTGCCTAGCGTAAGTTCCTTTGCTAATTTTTGTCTGGCAACTGCCTGATTGTCTCTCCCGGACTTTAGGTTGTTGCACCAACTGAACTTCTGGGGACCTTCATAGGGGATGGTGAAGATGTAATTGAATCCTCCCATCAATAACTGCTTTTCTTTCACCCTGGGGTACCTACCCAAAATGTTTACTAGTCAACTCAATTTAATAGGAGCGGGAACAGGAATGGTGCTGATCTAGTTCCCAACCTGACTCACCTGCATTTAATTTCCTATTTTTCGCATCCTTCCCATCAGTGGCCCCCTTTGCTTTTTTACAGTCAATTGCCCAGTGGCCCCTACACAGTTGCCAAAGCTGATTCTGAATTTGCAGGAGTGCTGCCACTTACACTCATCCTTCCAGCATGTGGGGGGTTTCAGCTTGCCCTGCTTGCTCCCTGTATGCGCTTCTGACTAGCTGGTGCGCGGAAACCCCTAAGTCCTTCCTCTCCCCCCGATGGATGAAAGCTATGATCATGTTCGCTCACGACTTCCCTGGCGCCTACCATGTGGTTGGCAAACCCTTCCAAGTCCTGTTAATCCCACTTAATGGCTGTCCATGTCTGCATCTTTTCCCTGAAACCCTCATCATAACACAGCCACGCGTCACCCTGGTATTTTTGGTGGGTGGCATGGACTCTCTGTTCTTGTAAGAACAATGCTGCTGCGCTTTCTGGGAATCCACAAATAGGCTGGCTAAAGTGTGAAATGCCTTGAGCCAGTTTTTTATGAACCTTTCTACCCTTGGCCTGCACTTGTCTCTTCTGTCCTCGCCCTGCTTATCTTGTGCGGTCATATCCATGTTCGACTGCTGCATCTCGAGCAAGGAAAAAATGTCCGTGTGAATTCCTTTCGCCAAATTCTTACTTTAACTGCGAGCTAAATCAAGCTTGCGAGCCCTGTCTCTTTTGCCATTAATAGAGGATCACCTGGCGATGGCCTTATATACTCACTGGATGCTTGGCCACTCCCCCTTTTGTGCCTCGCCTCCTGCCATGTTTTCGTGAGGTCCGGCCCTCCCTCTGGTGCACTGGCGCTTTCTGCTGCCTGTCCTTGCCCTTGGGCCTTGTCTTTCGCCCTGTTTTGTGCTCTTCCTTTGACACTGTCTGCCTCCACCCTACTTAAAGGCTTTGTTTTGTCGCTGGCATCCTTGGCTTGTGCCATGTCCTGCCCATTTTGTGTGGGCCCCATGGGTGTCCTGTCAGCTTGTGCTCCCCCCATCGGGTCATGCCAGGATGCTGAACTGGGCATGGAAATACCAGGTAACCTGGGGAGCCAGGTGTCGCCGAGATAGGCCACACCCACCATGGGTTAGCTGCAAATGGGGGCAAGGAGGGATGCTGCACCCAGGAACTCGCCCTCTGAACCATGTATGCCCCGGGTGGTGCTGTGCTGGGTTGGGGCCGCATACTAACCCCACCGCGTTTTGTGTCCATTAACCACCCCAACCTGGGTCCCAAAGTGGGTAATACTGCCATTGGTTGCCCCACGCCCTATGTCCCCTGCCCCTCGCGCTGCACTTGTCTCACCCTCATCTGCCACTGCCTGTCTGTGGCTGGGACCAGAGGTTGCTGCGGTGCTGGCTCCAAGCTACCCGTCGTGCTCAGCGCCGCTCTCCTGGTCCGTGGCCTCAGACCAGGTTTCGTCGTCCTGAGAAACCGGGTGACTCGCACCGCCTTGCTCCCCGGGGGTTCCTGCTTTGCTGACCTCTCTCTGCGCCGTGTAGGTGTTTTTTCTGGCACTCTGCCCAGGGCCTCTGTACCCTTGGAGGGCGCTGCCGTTCTGACTACACACACACTCATCCTTTTTCAATTTCAGAAATATTGGCATGGTTTAAACATAGAATAGTACCATTTGTTAACATGCTAAATTTCGCAAAGACAGACACATGCAATGTTCAAAGGAATAAAAAAGTATTCTACATTTCAGAATGGCAAGGATTTTAGTTCCATTTATGAATAGGTGTTAGTTCTACCATTCGAGTCGTACTTCCTTTTTTTTGGCTCAACTTTGCCCCAGAATATCTAGCAGTGCCCTATCAACAGCTCCTTCATTTTCTGTTCCTGTGATAAAGGGGCTCTATTTTTAGTGCCATGTCCTGGCTGCATGAGTGAAGGGTTGCTATGGTTACAGCTAGCCGACACCGGCTAAGCCCCCAAGCTATTCCTCTTTGTAAAACATACATCCAGGCTCTGGGATGGCCCTGGTTCTGGACACATCACTGCAAGTGGGAGAGGCCCTGGTTCTACACAGGACCTGGTTCTGCACACAGTACTGAAACTGGGACAGATCATGGTTCTCCACACAGCACTGCAGCTAAGAACAGGACCTGGTTCTGCACACAGCACTGCAGCTGAGGAAGGCCCTGGTTCTGCACACAGCATTGCAACTGAGAACAGGCCCTGGTTCTGCACACAACACTGCAACTAAGAACAAGCCCCGGTTCTGCACACAGCACTGAAGCTGGAGCAGGCCCTGGTTCTGCACACATTACTGCAACTGGTGCAGACCCTGGTTCTGCACACGGTATTGCAACTGGGATGGACCCAGGTTCTGTACAGGCCCTGGTTCTGCACACAGCACTGCAGCTGGGGCGGCACTCGTTTTGCACACAACTCTTCAGCTGAGGCAGGCCATGGTTAGGCACACAGCACTGAAACTGAGGCAGGCCCTCGTTATGCACACTGTACTGCAACTGAGAAGAGCGCCTGGTTCTGCACACATAACTACAACTGAGAACAAGTCCTGGGTCGCACACAGCACTGCAAATGAGATGGCCCTTGTTTTACGCACTGTCTTGTTGCTGGGGCAGGGACTCGTTCTGGCCACAGCACTGCAACCGAGACGGCCCTTGTTTTGGACACCGTACTTCACCTGGGACATGCCTCTGTTCTGCAGACAGCACTGTAGCTGGAACAGGCCTGGTTTAGGTACTGATTTTACACACAGCAGTGCAGCTGGGGAAGGCCCTGGTTGTGTACAGAGCACTGCAGCTGGGACATGTCCTGGTTCTGCACACAACACTGAAACTATGGCAGGCCCTAGTTATCTACACTGCCCTTCAACTAGGACAGTGCCTGGGATTTGCAATTAACGCTGTAACTGGGACAGTTGCTGGTTTTGCACACAGTACTGCAGCCAGGGCAGGCCCAAGTTCTGCAAGCAGCCCGCTTAATTTAGTCTTCTAGTTCTCAGATTTGGTTCAGAACAGTATTTTTAGCCCCAAAAGAAAGCATAAGGCTACCCTTGTGAATCATTGGAGTTTTATGCTTCTAACCACAAATGATGTTCTTTGCTAGGTTTATGCTTAAAAATCAAGACATCAAACTGCTAGGGAAAGTTAACAGATGAATGTCTAGAAGCACGAGTGAGGTGGTAAGTCTTTGCTCATCATCAGTGTCCCGGCCACTCATTTGTTAGTACTGGAGCTAGAGCACACAGGATCCAAGATTTTGTGAGTTACGACCATGGCAGGGTGGGAAACATCCTTTATGCTGAATTTTTTATAACGAAGTCCTGGTTAACGAAAGCGGAACAACGCTTTCTTTAACCACGACTTTGTTATTTTGTGCCTTAACCACGCATGTCCTGAACAACGAACATGCATGGTTAAGGTACAAACAAGGGAGTCGGCTGAGGAGGATGACGCAGATGACAAGGTGACGACTCAGGTAAGTGGGGGGTTTTAGGTTTTGGGGAGGGGGTGGGGGGTCAGGGGGTTTTAGGTTTTAGGGTGGGGTTGGGGGGGTGGGGCGTTTTTGGTTTTGGGGAGTGGGTGGGGGGTCAGGGGGTTTTAGGTTTTAGGGTGGGGTTGGGGGGGTGGGGCGTTTTTGGTTTTGGGGAGTGGGTGGGGGGGTCAGGGGGTTTTAGGTTTTGGGGTAGGGTTGGGGGGGTGGGGTGTTTTTGGTTTTGGGGAGTGGGTGGGGGGTCAGGGGGTTTTAGGTTTTAGGGTGGGGTTGGGGCGTTTTTGGTTTTGGGGAGTGGGTGGGGGGTCAGGGGGTTTTAGGTTTTGGGGTGGGGTTGGGGGGGTGGGGTGAGGGATGTAGGGTGAATGGTGCCTATTGCTAATGATTTTATCAGGAATGCCTTTACAACGAAATATAGTTGTAAAGGCATTCGTGGTAAAATCATTAGTAGTAAAGACGAGGTCGGTGTTCCGACCTCGTTGTTAAGGTTAGTAGTAGTTTAAAATTTGGTGTTCCGTCATATAACCTGGCAGGGTTGTCTATTTCACATGGGTGTTTGGGGAGTGACTTCCTCTTCAATAATCCCAGAAAGAGAAACGCCCTAATCTTAGGGTACAGTATGGTTATGTTCTATAGCAGAGATGTCGGACCTAGGTGCAGGCGGTCCACATCCATGTCAGATTTTCAAGATGAGCATTCACTACATAACATAGTTCCAATCTGTTTCCATTACATGTACATGCCCTAAATGGTTATTTTGAAACCCTGGCATGGATCTGGCTTTCCTGGACTCGTGTTGATCACCCGTGTTGGACGATAAAGTGAAAATTAGAAGTAATTGTTTTCAAAATCATGCAAATTAACTGTCTCAGCCTGCAAAGTGCCTGATTACTGGTGTTCTTCATGTAATGTTTTATCCTTCAGAGAGTGCACTGTTTATGGAGCCCAAAACAAGGTGACTGCCTTCTAACAGCATTATGGGTCAGGCATGGAACCAATGGCATAAGGTAAAATGATGGGGCCCCCTGCAGAATGTGAAGAGGGGCCCCTAAGTCTCCCATATCTTACAAATATTGATTTGCCTGGGGTGGAAGGAGGCCCTCTGAAGGATGTGGGTTCTCCCTGCATGGAAACACTTGGCGCAGGATACTAGACCTGTTAACTTTATCCCTGTCCACACTATGGGGGTCATTCTGACCCTGGCGGTAATTACCGCCATGGCGGAGGTCGGCGGTAGCACCGGCAACAGGCTGGCGGTGCACCGCTGGGCATTCTGACCGTGGCGGTACAGCCGCGGCCAGAGCCGGAAAGCCGGCGGGCTACCGCCGACTTTCCGCTGCCCGTCTGAATCCTCCATGGCGGCGGAGCGTGCTCCGCCGCCATGGGGATTCAGACACCCCCTACCGCCATCCTGTTCATGGCGGCTCTCCCGCCATGAACAGGATGGCGGTAGGGGGTGCCGCGGGGCCCCTGGGGGCCCCTGCCGTGCCCATGCCAATGGCATGGGCACGGCAGGGGCCCCCATAAGAGGGCCCCAAAAAGTATTTCAGTGTCTGCCCAGCAGACACTGAAATACGCGACGGGTGCAACTGCACCCGTCGCACCTTCCCACTCCGCCGGCTCAATTCTGAGCCGGCATCCTAGTGGGAAGGTTGATTTGCCCTGGGCTGGCGGACGGCCTTTTGGCGGCCGCCCGCCAGCCCAGGGCAAATGTCAGAATCACAGCCGCGGTCTTTCGACCGCGGTGCGGTGTTCTGACGGCGGTACCTTGGCGGACGGCCTCCGCCGTCCGCCAAGGTCAGAATGACCGCCTATATGCTGCTCAGAGTCAGGGAGGAGAGGAGCACTGAAACAGAGTGATAATCAGTGCTTAATTAAAAAAAAACACATAAGTGAAGTACCCCCAGGGTTTTCTTGGGAACCTGCTGCCTGAGATGCTGAATACCAGAATACTCCACACTAAAGACTACCTAGGGCCTCATTATGAGTTTGGTGGCTGGGTGAGCCGACTGCCAAACTTGCAGGGAGGATGCCACAGTCATACCAGTGGCGTCACCCCCAAGCGTATTACAATGCTTCCGCCGGGCTGACCGGTGGGAACATTGTATTACGCGTTCCCGCCAGGCTGACCAGCGGGAACAGTGCTACGATATTGGCCTCGATTCCGTTAAGGGAGCCGAGGCCAATACTGTAGTACAACAGCATCATCGGAATGCACATTGTCTGCAAAGCAGACAATGCGTATTCTGATGGTGTTGGGCGGGGGGGGGGGGACCTTCACTGCAGTTGTGTCTAAAATCCCTATGGGAATTAAAATGGGAAATGCACTTTTTTTACACCCCGCCCTTTTTTTTCTCAGCCCCCGCTTGACAGATCATCCCAAAACTTCCTATGTGCACCAGAATTACTGGCACACTTTTTTGGGAAACTTTCGTGAAGATCAATCAAACGGCGTCAAAGATATAGGCAAGTCAAAAAAAGCTTTTTTAATGGAAACCTGGTCCTAACTATAACTACCTACTGGCAACTGCCAGTAAGCAATGTGTATATATATATATATATATATATATATATATATAGATAGATAGATATCCACAAATATACACACACACACATTTATAAAACGTCCCTAAGCATGAGGTCTCTACAGTGTAGACGCTCCCACACTTATGCATTCGAAAACAGCAACATAGTTAAGAATAAATAGCTACTACAGATGATTGAAGGTTTAATTGTAAAAATGTATCTTCAGACAGAGGGGAAGTAGGCGATTAATAATGTGGGAGTCTGTGAAGTCAGTGCCAGATGCTATGTTTTCTGTTACGCGGACGTATAGTGCTTTAATATTTAGAGGCAGGTGCTGCTTATCACATAGCCACAACGGAAGAAGCATCCTCAGGGCTCCGCATTAGGTTTTGTCCACAGGCTTACCACTAAATTCTGACAAGCCAGTCTCTACAAAGTGTTTGTGATATAGAGGATAATGCCAACATATTCTGGCAAAGCTTTGGCGCTAGAACAGAGGGAAAGAGAGATCTAGGATAATTAAAAGAGATGTCTGGTAAAGCTTGACAATTACAGAAGGAGATTATTTTTCTTACAAAATGCATGAAACAACCTCTGAGTGGTAGTACTAATAGCAGTAGAGGCAGAAAAAAATATAACAAGCATTGGCAAAGCAGTGTGTCTCGCCTACGAGAGCTATTGGATTTCACAATGTTTTGTAGCCAAGCTGTACAGTAATGCTTTACACTGTGGCTAAAACTAATTTTGAAAAGCTCTATGATGCTGCCATGGCTAGTGCAAAAAAAGTGCAACTGAGCTGGATGCATCAGAGTCCTTTTTATTACTATTTTTACCCATGCTGCACACCAGCCATTGGTATACAACATGGCAATAAATCAGTTATACCCAAAGTACGGCTGATCAACAGCAGCACTAGGCAGCTGTTCACTCGACTCAACACTAATACAATATATTAAATAAACAGGCAAGTCCCTGTTTAAAGATTAAATTAAGTTAAAGACAGGAAGTAACTACATTGTCCTGCACTACTTAACTTTAGAAACACATTAATTTCCTAGCCATTGTTGCAGTAAAAGTGTACAAAAATATGGTCTCTTCAAAATTCAAAAAGTGTATTTCATTAACATGCGGAATAATTTCTCTTATGTGTGATAATAATAAAGAAAAACGAGGAAAGTGAAATAAAATAATTGCTAAGGATCATACACTTTGGTAAAGTTGGGAAGCTGGTTTCTGGTTTCACATTGTGCAATTCAGCCACTAGATGTACATGCTTTGAGATATCACCAGAGTTGTCTTGAGTGATGTCACTGACCATGTCATGAGTGATGTAATATGTGAGGTAATAGGCAGTGCATTGTGGGATGTCGTGGGTTCATCTTAGCACCTTGCTTGGTCGCATTTATTTTAGCTCCAGCCCTGCGACCTGTGCCCTTTTACCCTGATATATATTTCATTTGTCTATTCATTTTTTTATATTTTCGCATGGCTTGCTTCTAGCAAGGATGTTTTTATTTTCTAATTGATTGCCTTTCTGCGAAAGCACTGCTGCTAGTTTCTCTGCACAACATCTCATACTGTGCCTCTGCTCAAGGCTGTACAAGATAATTTACCTAGTATTGCTGGCCCAAGAGTCGGGAGCCAACCTTCTACACCTAGACATATCTTCAGAACACATGTTTTGTTATAAGAACACCACACAGGCCAAAGGAGGTTAGAGGGGATCACATGCTGTCTGCCATCTTGTCGACAGCTACACAAACCCTGGATTTGTCTTTCAGCTAATCAAGAGGATTGCCTGCAGAACAACAGATTGACTCCTGCTGCACTTCAGGTATCGGGCTGGGACTCCTCCTTCAGACCGAGGCGGACAAAAGGGCTACACATCAACATCATCTCAGGTTTAGAGATTATGGTATAGGTAGGAATCACTCGATTCATGCTTATTCCAGGATGTTGGGACTGTTCATATTTTTCACTCTAATGGTCACAATCATTGCTGTGTTATGTTTCATGCTCCAAATAATCGCATTTCATGTTTTATATACTAGGATGCAGACGCTTCAATAAAATCTATTGAAACTTTTCTTGCATCTCTTTGTTTGCTTTCCTGTGTATCAATCAATCGTAAAGCGTGGCTTATCACCCCGTGGTATCCAGGCGCTGAGGATAGTCGCGGTGTATGAGACCATGGGTACATGAGAGAAAGGGGTATGATCTGTAGACCACGACTGCACGGAGGAGTCTGAATGTTATGTCTCTAGGCTGCCAGAAATCATCCTAGGTACAGGTGAGGTGCTGCAAGCTAGCTGAGGCAGTCGGGCCAACAGCTTCCATTTGGTGTGAGACAGACTCAGTCAATCACACACTGTGGTGCTGCCGCCCTAAATTCAGCAGTCTTACCCCAATGGTATGAGCCCTATGACAGGGGGTGTAAGTTATAGTTAGCTCAGGTAAGTATAGCTGCTGAATTTCTGTGGTTTTGTATGAGTGAATTCTGAACATAACTATAATGGCCCAGTATTGTTTGTTTTTTCAGTGGGGGAATATACATATATATATATATATATACATATATATATATATATATATATTTGGGTGGTAAAATTGTGTTTTAGGGTGGGTAAGGCTATTTGGGTTGGAAGGGTATTTTAGGGATTAGGATGGGTAGAGATATTTGGGTGGTAAGGATGTTTTAGGGCTTAGGATGGGTAAGGGTATTTGGATGGCAAGGGTATTTTAGGGTTTAGGTGGGTAAGGGTATTTGGTTGGTAAAGGTGTTTTAGGGTTTAAAGTTAGTAAGGGTATTTTGGTGGTAAGGGTATTTTCAGGATTTTGTGTGGGTTCGGTATTTGGGTGGCAAAGGTATTTTTAGGGTTCAGGGGTGGTTGAGTTTAGTGTTAGGGGTTGATAAGGTAATATATATATACATATTCTTGTGTGTATACATAGAGATGTACATGCATATACATGTATCTCTCTCTCTCTCTCCCTCTCTCTCTCTCTCTCTCTCTCTCTCTCTCTCTCTCTCTCTATCTGTCTCTATATATAAATTACGTAGTGGCACTCGCCACTAGGTAGTTATAGTTAGGACCAAGTTTCCATAGAATTTTTTTTTTTTGACTTGCCTATATCTTTGGTGCCATTTGATGAATATTCACGAAATTTTCCAAATTGTTGCGCACAGAGAGTTTCGAGGTGACCTGTCAAGCAGGGACTGAGAAAAAGGGGGTGTCAAAAAAGTTGTGTTTCCCATGTTAATTCCAATAGGATCTATAGAAGCGTCTAAAGCCCGAACTGCTGGACAGAATTACACCAAATGTGGCAGAAAGCGAGCTTCTGGTATGCAGATTACGCTTTCGCTTATTTGGTGTAAATTTGTTCAGCAGTTTTTGAGAAAAAACGGAAAACAAATTTGTATATCTCTGGCTGCGGCACCTTTGCGATTATTTTGCGAATAATTCGAGAAAATCCGTGAATTTTCACGAATACGCATGTGAAAAGAAGCGCTGTAATTGGCTGACCGCAATTCTGACTAGAAAGTTGCGGCCGCCATATTATTTCATGTGGACGCTATCCCTGGGGGTGAAATCCTAATTGATAGTGGCATAAGGGGTCAGGATGAAGGTACCCTGACACCATGGATGTGATAAAGGTTTGTTTTAGGGGCAAATGATGGGTTTCAAATAGTTTTGCATCACGATGCGTGATATTCACGAATATTTGCAAACTATTTGCGATTGTGAAAAAATTTGAAAGAAAACCCATAAACTCACTCATACACTAATTAATTTACTCATACATGCAGTCATAGACTCATGCGCCTACTCACACACCCACTCAGACTCACACACCCACTTTCAGACCCACATAAACACTCATGCACCTGCTCACAGATCCACTGACCTAAACAGGCCCAGTGGCCAACCTGCGCTGGGCACAGGCAAAGGATGTCTGTGGCGGGGAGAGGCTGGGTGATTATAATGGCCTGGCACAAGGCCTGGCTGCAGGTCAGGCCTTGCGACCAACTCCCGCTGTGGACGGAATAACATATAGCGATTACAATTACTTTAGGTTAAAAAAATCATAGAAGTTCACTGAAAAAAACAAAGGTTACAGGTATGTTAAAGTTAGGTTCTGAATTTGCTTGTACAAAATCATAGAAATTCAGCAGTTATAGTTAGAGTTCTTTCAAGTATCTATAACTTGCGTCCAAAGGTAACTATAACCTGTGCCTTCACCATGCACAGCTAATTACTCCACATATTAAATCATTGATGAGATCTTGTATGGCATCTTTGATATTATCACTACAACATTTGCAATAAAATTATTGCTAAGAAAACTGTGCACGGCAAGGGCACAGGTTATAGTTACCTTAGTAACTATAACTCTAACTGCTGAATTTCTATGGTTTTGTACGAGCAAATTCAGAATGTAACTATAACGTCCCTGTAACCTTTGTTTTTTTTGTGAATATATATATATATATATATATATATGTTTCACTTACCTGATATGTTTACATTTTGGTTGTAAAGGTATGTGTGGTAAAGGCATATGCGTGGTAAACACTTGCACGGTAAAGGCAATGCATGGTAAAGGCACTGCATGGTAAAGGTTGCGTAATAATGGCATGTGTAGTTCCATCATATATCTGGCCTGTGATCCAAGGACTCCCTCATATCACTTTGCCTAACAGACACCAGGCTTCTCCATGTTTCTCTGAAGCCTTGACCTTTGCTTGCGCACAGTGAGTCGTAAATGCCAAGAGCATTATGGTGTTGAACAGAAACAACCTTGCTCCAGTTCTTCGGCGCGACTCACAAATACTAACTGTGATGGCTGGGTGTCTGTCAGTTTGCCCAATGAACACACTGGATGAATCCCTGGCAAAGTGGTTCTATGTGGCCTCATTCAATGTCACACGCTTGAAAGTACGGAACATATATTTCACGCAGGAACAAGAACTATAGAAAAAAAAAACTGGAAAAACAAAGGCCATTTACAAAATCTGGGAACAAGTCAACCACGGAAAAAGTGTTTCTAGACAACTTACACAATAAAAAGAGAAAGCTCAGAGTAAAAATGGCCCTACCTAATAATTTCTCTTAAAAACACATAGGTACAAGTTCATCCCAGGATGGGTATCAAGGTGCTGAAAAAAAAAAATCTGGGCTTCAGAAAGAGACATCAACGACGAGAGAAAGAAGCAGAAGTGGGGCCTCTAAACAACCACCTTTTAACTCCTTAAATTTATGATAATTAACAGTCTGCCTGAGATGAAAAGGCATAGAACTCTAATCTCTTGTTGCCATTGCAAACAAGGGAGGACAAAAAGTTTGGCGACAGACCTTGGGTAGAGAAAGAAAAAGTTTTCTCTTTGATCTGAGTGACGTTGCCAGCTGGCAAAGCAGGATGAATAAATGGTTATATGCAACAAACAGAGAGATATGAATAAAATAGGAATTTTCTCTGGCAGCCATTATAGCGAGGTCAAAGCTGTAGTTATAGCGTCTCTCATCCTCACTCTGAGCATCAATCTTGCTGCAGAATCCTAAATGGGTAGAGTTTATCAATTAAATAATCCGAGAGACCCAGCAGTCAAGGCGGAATGAAACCCAGACATCGATAAGGGAAAGTGAACACGTATGGAATTCGTCTCAGAGGGCGAAACTGAAAATGAACGGCTCTTTGTCGCCACAGTGACTTAGTCCACCAAGGACAAGAGAGTGTCATTTTCTAACCTTAAGTTGTTTTATGTATGCGACAATGCTGGTTTTGGTCCAAGGGGTCGTGGACAAAAGGGAGGCCCCAAGGTGAGAAGAACATCCTGGCCAAAGAGTAGACACGCAAGCTTTGAAGCATAACCACAAAGTAGATAACGCTCATCAACAGCCACTGTGGATTTAGGAGAGAAATAAATATTTTTTCCCCTAAATCAGAACTCATCTGATCCTCCGGCCATAACCTCGAAAGGAATGTATATGCAGGTTGTGATTCTATCCTTACATTTCTTTTGCATACAGTCACAGGTGGAAGACCGGCGTACACGATGCTGATTCAAGACACCAGCATACTTTCCCTACCTCATTCACAAAACCACAAGTCAACCCTTGTGAGTGTGGCTTCATCGAACACCTATCACCCGCCCGCACACTACGAAAGTAGTAACTATTCATCTGAAAAGCACTTGAGGCTTGAAGTTGCAGGAAAGTGCTGTGCACATGAAGCACTCCCTATAAAGTAGCATGCTAGCCATCCGCCAAAGAGATCTGGCTCTTCACCCGCCAGAAGTATGAAACGTTAAATAACTGCAGCAATAGCAATACGCTGCAACGCAATGCGATGTTTTCAACTGAAATGTTTTTGCTGCATTGTTTTGAATTTAAATGAGTGTGCTCCATTGGTTCACCACATAAACCAAGAGGATTGCAACTCCAAATCTGAGACTGATTTAAAGCGAAGTCAAGAAAATGCATGCCCGCTTCCAAATCCTAACTTTGTTGTTTTTCTGTGCGAGAACAAAAAAAAAACGAGGATAGGTTGTTTCCTTGTAAACCACCCAATCACAAGTGAGGACTCTGATACAGCAAGGCTTGTCGACTACCTAAAGGAAACATTTTAAGAAACCATGAGGCATGGGCCCCTGCTTTTGGTTACTAACATGAGGTCATGTATTTTCAAAGAAACGTACTGTGTAAGATAATGAGAGCTAGCCTGAACTCGTTTATGCTCATGTAAAGCTGCTAATAGTCTGTATGCTTTCTTTCCTGTGTGTAAACAAGGAGATCATCTGCTTTCTAAATGAACAGAAAGCTGCCATTCTACAAATGAAAGACCGCAGATTAAAGCACTCTTCATTCTTAACGAAGCTCTGCATGGCCATTCTCCTGGATAGTTCAGTGAGAGGCAGACATTTATGGGCTGATTAGACCCTTAATCTTGGCCTCCTTCATTCTTGCCTGTTACAGGAGGGCAAAGTAACATATTAGTAAGGGGAGCTGAGCCCACTGCTTAATTTTTAAAAGAAGGAGTGCCGGAGCCCGAAGCTCCTGCTCAGAAATCTGCAGCCCGTGCAGTTAAACGTCAGCGCCTTGAATATCAAGGCTACACAACTCTTAACTAAAACCACTGGCATTATGTGGAATGGGTGTGCCAAATTATGTGGAAGAGTTGAGTAAATTATAGAGCAAGTCAAGGCAAATTATGTGGTGTAATGCAGCACATATTTATAGTATTACATCATTATTTTGACATTTTTTGACTTGTTAACACTGAGTAGGCATTGGTTGCACCTCATCAGTTCTAGTTTAACTCTCAAATATAGCAGCCGGCAACAGAAAGGTGACTAATCAAGGTTTGCTAAGAGCCTTCTTGCTGTTCTTGCTTTCTCTCTTTGTGACGGTTCTTCCCTTTTTCTCTTCCTCCATCTTTCTGATTAGTGTGTTTTTCCTACTTCTGCTCTCGAAAAATATCGAATGCAGAAAAATAAGAGCTGTGGGCTCCACCAGCAACAACTGGCTCAAATTAAGCACTGGCCGGGCCAGAGCCGTATCATGGGTCTGGCTTGGGTCTCTGCCTTAGCAGCCACACCAAGAGTCGAGCCAACAAAAGACTTGTCTTATACTGCATTCAATTAAAACTGGATGCCCTTTGTAAGTATACAAAATGTACTCTTCACTTGCTGTTACAGCAGCTCCCCTTCATTATGCAGGACTCTTGTTCTATTTTCTGTTTTACCAAGCTGGCTTCTGAAGAGCGTGAGACTGCAGTCCTTTGGTGCATCTGTGGTTCATACTTCACTTGGGCCTTAGGACCATGCAGAGTCAAACTTTTGGCCCAAGCGAGACTCAAGGCTGCCTTAGCTCACCCCACTTATCTTGTCAAGTGAAGTACAAAGCCAGTAAGTCTGTAGTTGATTGGCACACTTGTCAATGCTTCTTTTGTCGTAGTTTTTGTAAAAACAATGGTCTGGGGGAGCAATATGTCTTTCACCAATATAAAAAGAAATTACTAAAAGCAAAAATAGTCTTGGCCTCTAAAAGCATTCATTGCCATAATGATCTCTGGCACTGAAGGGAAGTACTTTGGGGCTGATTTATACTTGTTTTGCACCGAATTTGAGTAATTTTTTTTACACAAATTCAGTGCAAAACGAACTCCATATTTATACTTTGGCGGTAGACCCGTCTAGCACCAAATTTATGGAGTTAAAGTCATTTTTTGGACGTGGACACCTACTTTGCGTCAATGAGATGCAAAGTAGGTGTTTCCCGGTGCAACAAATGACTCTATGGCAAGGGTCTCCAAACTTTTTAATGCTGCCCCCCCAGTTGTAAAATAAAAATCATTGGGGCCCCCCCCTCAGAATTTTTCACAAATATTTTATAAAGATGGCAATGTTTAGATAAGTCTAGACGTATTTAAACATTGCAGTTAAGTACTGTTACCTTTTTTAAAATGCAATAGCATGTTTCTGCTTAAAACAAAACACTGTCATCTGTATAATGCTTCTTTTGGCCAGAGTCTGGCGCCCCCCTGGGATCACTTGAGGCCCCCCTAGGGGGGCCCACCCCAGACTTTGAAGACCACTGCTCTATGGCCTTAGCACCATATCTATCCCCTGTGCTAAAATCACACACGGGAGGGGTAAAAAATGGTGAAAAGCTTGCTTTGCCCCATTTTTTAATGCCTGGGTCAGGGCAGGCATTAGGGGACATGTGGGCCTATTTCCATGGTGGAACACCATGGAATAAGCCCACAGGTGCCCTTCCCAGGGACACCCCCACCCACACTAGAGGGACAGCGGAAGATGGGCGACCCCATTCCGGTTAAGTATAGGTAAATACGGGTAAGCATTTTTTTTTAAGTGTCATTGGGGGCCCTGATATGGGCCCCCCTACATGACACTCTGGGTGCAATGGCCATGCCCAAGAGACCCTGGTCCCCAGTACTGGCCATTGGGGTGGTGGGCATGACTCCTGTCTTTTCTAAGACGGGAGTCATGTGGTATGGATGGTTTTGGGCCAGAAAATGACTCTAGACAGGTTAGAGTCATTTTTTGGTGCAAAGCTCCCTTTTTCCATACCGCCAGCTGCAACTAAAGTAATTATTTTTGCGCTAATCTACCCTTTGCACCGGCTTGCACCATTCCATAAATGTGGTGCCCGGCTGGTAAACAGAAATGGTGTAAGCCGGTGCTAAACGTTTTGGTGCAAAACTGGGTTAGTGCAGTTTTGCACCAAAAAGTATAAATCAGGGCCTTTGTGTGCAGATGTGCTCCTTGTGAAAGAGCAGAATGCCGTCACTCACAGCGAAGTTAACAAATGGCTGGAGTTAGCTGATCTTGACAGCGGATCACTGACAGAATATCGAGGACAAATGTATAGTGTGGACAGAATATTGTGTCAACAAAATTGAGGTTGAAAATATCAAGAAAGTAAGTGCAAATAGGTAATTATAGATTTACTATTCTCCAAATCAATGTACACCGAATATATATATATCTATATATATCTATATATATATATATCTATCTATCTATATATATATATATATATATATATATATATATATATATCATTTGTGTGGAGTTAAGTATAGTAAAACTTTGCATACCTATAGAATCTTACCTTCATGATATTCTTATTCTCAATATACTTGACAAAATATTTTCTCCACACGATATTGACAATCGTGAATGACAGATTCAACCAATGGATAAAGAGGGCTGGTTGAAAGCCCATATAAATTTATATATATATATATATATGTATATATATATATATATATACACATTATTCACATCAGCCTAGGGCTCGGCCCCCAACTAAGGACAGGAGTCAGCATCAGACACCAACTGATTTCTGATTCTTTTCCGTCTTATTTTGGAAGCACTCTGAAATGACTGTGAAGCAGTGTGAGTGCCAAATACGAACCCAAGTAAATTAATTAAAAAATAATTTTAGCATTAAAGCAGTCTGTGTTTGATTGTGTACATTTCAATGGAAGACTGAATTTTCAGTGGTTTAAATCAAGCGTGGCCTACAAGGGAGGGTTGGATCCATGGATAACTTTCAAGATATGCATATAAAATTAATTTACTCACATAATTACTTAAATATGGAAAGCTCTTAACTATAGTTCATAACTTTACACAGAAGTGATAGTACCTGTGGATTAATCCAGAGAGGTAAACTGATCATGACTGTATGTCAGTGGCTTAACTTAGGAGCACTCAGCCAGTGCCAGAGGGGGCCACCGTGGAACCCACATATGTA
The DNA here is from genome assembly GCF_031143425.1 of Pleurodeles waltl. NCBI lineage: Eukaryota > Metazoa > Chordata > Amphibia > Caudata > Salamandridae > Pleurodeles > Pleurodeles waltl. Next base: position 625,933,106 of record NC_090449.1, read on the forward strand.
ATTGTAAGTTGTAATCAATGTTTAAAGTCTCACATCTTTACTGTGGGGCTATTTCAAGTTTTTGATATTTTTATGCAGTCTTTGTTTCGCATCTTTTACTTGTTGGAGGGGTCAGATGCTTGAGAACAGCCATTTTCCTTTGAGAGCCATGCCTTCTTACTTGCCAAGTGCTCTGCTGTGTGTATGTGAGTAAAAAAAAGGGAGAGAGCGAGAAATGTTTCATCTATGTAAACCCACGCTCCGGACTTAGTCAGGAGCACTCAGCCAGTGACTGAGGGGCCCACTGGAGCTCATGGCCCACCTGCACCGCAAGGCCTGCAGTGGTTTTTGTTACGTCACTGCTGTATGTATCCCTAAATGACTGGCAGCCACCCCCTTTTTCGATGCCCAACTACCTGCATATAGAGAAGGCTTGCACAGAGGAACCACACTGACTCTGCACTGGGAATCCCTTCGACAGACGAAAGAAGAAGATCTACCTCCTACTAGTTATGAACCACTCTAACATCCACAGGTGTCAGCCGGCACCATTATTTGCACAAGATCACTACTCCCAGACTCCCTGGCTGCTGCCTCCAGAGATGCCAATCAAATAGGAAAGGGGCCTTGTGTTGGGGGGGGGACATAAAGTTACTTGAATCTCACTAGCTTCCTGTACTGCATGCAGGAAGTGGGATGAACATGAACAAACTTCTTTCTCAGTAAATTAGCGGACATATTTTGTATCCTCCGATTTTGGGTTAGTAGATAGACTGGAAGACGAAGGCAGACAGTGATTAAATAATTAAACGTTGACACAACAGTGGTTCCCTATATGGTGTCCTGATGAGAAAAGGAAAAGAATGGCAGACTTTGTTTTATTACGTGTAAACTGAATATAGAACTACCCATCACATTCCCCTGTGTCACTATTGTAAGCTGGGCATTGATAGCCAAACCCAACATTCTAATGAAGGGTCTAAGGCCAAGACGTTTGTTTTTCCCTCAAAACCTTTAATCTCTGTCTTAGACTGTGGGATAATCACACGGCGCTTATGGTCCACTGTGAAGTCAATTGTCACCAGCAAATGTGAAAAAGTATGTACAACAAAGGATCAAATCAAAACGGCAAAAGAGCAATGATACTTTACAGATACAGGTCATAGCAGCACCAAAATAAATATTCTAGAAGAGACATTTATACAATTCCATGCTGAAAATGTAGAGATCATGCGAGGAATGGAATTGTTGGACAAAAAAGAAGTGGAATTAGTAGAATCTTCCTTCAGTGTCAATTTCTTTGAAGAGGCACCAATTCCCAGAGATCTCCACTGGCTCCTACTACGCCCTACACCATCTTCAAGGCATACAACTCCAACACCTGACCGTAACTAGCAATCAAGTTCAAAACCGCCAAAGGAACATGCAAGATGCACAGCAGCAAGGTTGGAAATTAGGAAACGCAGGAAGGAGAAGGCAAGATGCCAAGCATTCCCCTGCCACTGACTCAGTGGGTGGAACTTTCCCAGTCCAGTTCAGCCTGGGTGCACCCCTTCTTTGATTCCAAACAGCACTGATAGCTAATTTCTCCAAGCAAGACTTCTTCGCATTATAGGTATCCATTATCAACCACAAGCAACATAACCCCGCCTTTCCTCACCTCCCCTCCCTATTCTGCAACCTTCTTCTCTTTCCTCAATTGTATCTTCCAATACCTCTTCTCGACTGCCTCCAGGAGCCCCCCTCTTCCTGGTTGCAATCCTTTCTCTCTGTGTTCCCTTCCCCATTCATAACCACCTACATCGCCTCCCTGAGTGTAGCACACAATGCACCAGCCCTCGTCACTTGCACTCCCTTACTGTAAAGCCATTTCTTGTAAGTGCGCCTCTGCTTTGCAGCTATGGTTGTTCTATGTAAATCATATACATGCGTACATACATTAATACAGAACAGTGAATCGGACTTCCTTGAGTTTAGGTCTTGAACCCGGGACTGAAGGGAGAAATTGAAGGACTCAGAGACAATGCAAGAAAAAAAAAATGTCATACAATTTGTTACACTTGTTAGATTGCACAGTTGGACGTGGAATTATAAACACTGAAACGAAAGCAGTGTTTAATCTCATAGTTTGTTTTTGTGGAGGCTTTAAGGTTTTGGTTCTCCTTAAAACGCCCCAAAGGATCTAAACTGAAGCATGAACAGGACAGGCACTATCGAGTCCACTGCTCAGTCTCAGGGCCAAACCGCACCATTGAGGATCAAGCTACGTTGTCGATGCCTTCACTGTATGGTGTAGACTTTTAAAAAGCATTCTATTGAAATGGAGCCAGTGCAGAGTTACCAGCTGACTTCATGCCATCCGCATTTACAGTAGCGGGTTTTTATTTTACAAACTAAAAAAGCTTGAGGGGTGTGGTCGAGACTTAATTACCAGAATACAATGGATAGTAAAGAGCAAAGTACAATTGAAAGAAAATGACTACCATGTACATTTGTTGTTTAATGCACTATGGGCAAGATGTGCGAAGCATTTTTCAATTAGCAAAGGCGCCGATTCGCAGAATCAGCCCGTTTGCGACTTGAAAAATGCTTTTTGGGATGTACAAAGCCCAAACTGTGATTTGGTAACTTGTTACCGAAGCGCAGTTTGGGTTTTGCGATTTGGTATTAGGAAGGGGCGTGTCAAGGGCGTCCCTTCCTAATACAGAATCCAAATGGTATGTATGATTGTTTTGTGACCGCAAATGCGGTTGCTAAACAATCGCAGTTAGCATCAGTTTCAAACTGGTGCTAACCCATTCGCAAACGGGAAGGGGTCCTCATGAGACCCCGAATCCTTTGTGAATGGCAGCGAAAATATTTTTTCAGAGCAGGCAGTGGTCGCATGGACCACTGCCTGCTCTGAAAAAATGAAAAGAAAACTTTTCATTTTTGATTTTGAAATGCATCTCGTTTTCCTTTATGGAAAACGGGCTGCATTAAAAAAAAAAAAATGCTTTATTTAAAAGCAGTCACAGACATGGTGGTCTGCTGTCTCCAGCAGGCAACCATCCCTGTGAGGTTGCAACCATGAGGTAGGTCATTTGCGACCCCATTGGGAATCGCAAACAGTGTAAAGTACACTGTTGTACATCCAGTATTGCGACTCGCAAATTGCTAAGACTCGCAGTTTGCGAGTCGCAATACCGGATCTTTGTACATGTGGCCCCAATTCGTTGTGCAGCACTCACATCCTCACAGGCTGACTGCAGAGAGAAGGAGAGAATAACAGGTCGGCGAGGGCTCCAAGAGCCTAGGAGTCAAACATGGAGTGAAAGCTGAGGAGATTTACAGGGGGGCGGGGGCTTAAAAGTCGGGAGAGCACCTTCCAGAGGGCTTTTGCCATGACAAACAGAAAGACAACAGGTTTTGGAAAAGCAAGTTTAGCCGTATGGCAGCTGATTCATCTGGAAGTGGTGGTGAGAAATCGAGCTGAGTGGATGAGAGCACACACGTGATGCAGCAGGGGGAGGTGAAGATTTTGTGCAGCTGCTTCAGGTGGTGTTGATGTCGACTAGTGGAATGAATTACCAGTCTGAGTCAAAAGCAAGCCCAGACCCAGACTGTACACCACGTGTTATGGGATAAGAGATCTGGGCCCAGATTTATCAAAGGATTGCTTTGCTATTGCACCACACAGGGTGACTGAAGGACAACGCTATCCTTAAGTCAGATTTATCAAGCCACGAAACGCCACTCTTCGTGGCCCTGCGTTGCTTGGTAAATCTGGAGCAGCGCATGTCACTGCGCTCCAAAGCCCACCCCCACCGCCCATCAGCACCACCACGGACCCCACACTGCACCAGACCCCGAACCATTGGGTCCCTATCTTTTCTCAAAACACCCAAAAACAAATTAACTCCATCCACTCACGGGCAACCTCAGACCCATGCCCACATTACATGTTCAACCTGGCAAGCGTCACCATCGCACCAGAGCTCTGCAGGACTATCAACCTTTCCATCGAGACCACCACCTTCCCATCCAACTGGAAGTAAGCAGAGATCAACTTAAAAAATCTCTGCTGACCCAGGGAAGCTGAAGAATTACAGACCCATCTCTCTGCTCCCCTTCCCAGTCAAGGTAACTGAAAAGGCCATGAACATGCAACTCAAAGCAAACTAGATCCTAGATCACTCCCAGTCCAGATTCAGGAGCAACAACAGCACAAAACGGCCCTCCTTGCAGCCACTGGCGACTTCCGCACCATACTGGACCATGGAGACACAGCTGCCCTCATCCTCCTCGACCTCTCCGCTGTGTTCGACACAGTCTCCCACTCCACCCTCTGCACCAGACTCCACAATGCTGGCGTCCGCAGTAAAGCTCAATCCAGACTGTCGGACTCCCGCCGTTCACCTCGGCACCCAAAGAAACATGCTGCGGAGTACCACAGGGATCCTCACTAAGCCTGACCCTCCTCAACATTTACATGGCCCCGTTCACCAAAATCGTCAGACAACATGGCCTAAACATTGTCTCCTATGCCGACGACACCCAACTGATCCTCTCCTTGACCGACGATCCATCAACAGCCAAGAGAAACTTTCACAACGGAATGAAAGCAGTGGCCGGCTGGATGGAAACCAGCTGCCTTAAATTCAACTCTGACAAGACAGATTCTGCAGCACACTTAGAGAGAGGAAAATGCCTCTAAGGATTGTTTTTGTGCAGGTTGGTGTTCCTTCCTGCACAAAAGCAATCTTGCCTGCAATGTAGGCACCCTTGTACCATGGTGCAAGGGTGCCTGCGTTGGCACTAGGCAGCACATAGTGTACCAGCGCAGGGAGAGAGCAGGAATGTGCCATTTTTTGGTAGATATTGTGCATTCCTGCCCCCCCCCCATTTGACGTAGGGCAGAAAGTTGTCTTGCTGCATTACGTCAAAGAAGGATAAATCTACCCTAAGTGCATAGGAGTTATTCAGAAGTTGTTTGCCATTATCCACTTCTATATGTAGTGGAGGAAATGGTCCCTATCTCTCTAGTGAAGCTTTAAATGCAGCTGGGTATTGTCTGTGTACAATCTTGTAACAAATGCTCTGTCTCTTGTAATCCACCAATAATACTGAACACCCTTCCATCTGACATCAGGCTTGTCCTGCCCATCTCCACATTGTCAAAGGTTATCTGAGGACCCTTTCTACATTCTTTTCTGTTAGTCTTACCATGCTTCTACCTCTATCTTTCGCTTCTAAATTGAATAACAATATTTGTTTACTACATTTTTCACATATACACGAGGTTATCATTTATTACACTATGGGGCTCATTTACAATCCCCTTGTGCTGCCATAGTCTAATTTATTTTGACGCTACAGAGGCGCAGAACAGTCCTCCACCCTGTGTCATATTTACAAACTGGCACAATGGAACCATTGCACCACTTTGTAAACCATTGTACCACACTATAACTGAGCTAGGTATAATGTATGCAAGGGAGGCGTTCCCCCGGCTAGGAGGCCCGCAGAAATGGCGCAGTAAAATCTACAGGGTTTCACTGCATCACTCTAGTGTCATTTTTCAATCCCTGCCTAAGGGCAGGCGTTAAAGTGATGCTAGGCTGTTTTAAATGGGCCTCCCCGAGTTTTGCTGGAGTAACGTAAAAATGTTTGACGCTGGAACAGCAAAGCACCACAACTGCGTCAGACATTCTGATATGGCTGTGCTAACAAGCACCATTGTGCACTGTATTGTAAATACAGCACTGACATTGTGTCGTTAGGGGGAGCAGGGTGGCACAAGCAAACTGGGGCATCGTGATCGATGTGCCAGTTTGTTGTAAATGAGGCCCTATGTATTTGAAAATATTCCTTGTCTCTTACCATGTATGTTGCCTGCCCACTTCGTAAAGGCCTACGCCGTGTTTGAACTTGACCTTTTACTTGATGTTGCTCTCCTAAATGAAACCTCTGTGTAAGATGTCTTCATGTTTGCTCACCTACATACAATTGAACTGTATGTAGCATTGTGATGTTTTTGCATTATCGTACAGGTAAACAAGATTGTTCTTTCATTATCGTGACTGTAAGAACGTTTTGTTTCTTGTAGATAGGTTCGTTTTTCTCTAATCCTGCAAAGGTGCCTGTAGGTACACTGGACATGACTATATCCTTCTGGATTTCCATTGAGTCACGTGGTTGCCCCGCAAGTGCAGCACATGGAGGTAGTGTGTGGTCCATCCGTAGAACTGCACGCTACTGCACCTTCACCAGTTGCTGGGTGGATTTGTTTTGGAACCTGAGGAACATCTCGTCATCAAAATCCTATGATCTGGCATTCATCACCACAATGCGTCAGATAAGAGGCTACTGCAAACACTGAGTGCTGGCTAAATGAGATATAAGCCACAGAACTGAAAACAATAATTAAATAATTAAATTACTGTAAATGCCCGCACTGTCAGCGTTTTTCTGAAACAAACAAGCTACATGGAGCGAAATGCGTAAGACCACAATACTGCAAAGGATCATTTCACCCTGAATTTCAAATAGGGCATCTCCTCCTTCCAGACACTTCATCAGCATTAACACTTGACGCTGCTAAAGGTCAGATTTTCTCTGCATTCGTCGTGCTACGCCCATAATAAACTTAACAGGAAAAAAATAAACTATAACCATCTCTGAATATGGTGGGTACCTCGTCAATGCATCTGCCGCATTGCATGGAACAAACATCACAATGCCAAGGCATCAGGGTTCAACAGAGTTTACTGTAACTGATCCATTTTATTTACATGTAGTCATATATATAGCATGCTTCTTGGGCAATAAGGCAGAAATTAAACTCTTTACCCATTCCTCTTCCTTCTCCCTCCTTGCATTCATTGGAGCTGTGAGAGGAGCAACAGCAAACTGAAGAAGGGGGAGGAAAACAACTAGAGCGCAAACAGACGCTTGCGTGCGTGCTGCAGGGTGAAATTGATATCTCACTTACACACTGGGTGCCAACAATCACTATTTCATGCTAAAATTTTTATGAAAGCTTTATATTCCAGTACGACTAAACTTTTTTATATAAACGAAAATGCGTGCATTTCACAGCCCGCAGAGTGAATCGATCTCTCGATAAACAGAAATGGTAAATCACGAAGGAAATATCAAGCTATTTTATTATATGATTCTTTAATTCAAAATTATTTTAATGAGAACTTTTTCATGCAAAATTATTACGTCCAAATCAAAATTGAAGTCTACTGCTATTGGAATCTGTGACTTAGTGGCAGCATATGTCATCCTAGCAAAGGTATAACTTAAAGGGATGTTTACATGCACACATGCACACCGAGAAGTCTCTGGGCGCCAGTGACAGAAAACTGATGGTTTTTTTCTAGTTTTATGGTACTCCTTTTATTGACCCCAATGGATGAAAAGAGATTGGACCAATTGAAATTCGAACTTTTGACCACAGAATCTAAGACAGATTGTTGCATTAAAGGGTGATGAATATATCACGAGCAATTTTTCATTTCAGTTATTTAAACAGTTAACAGTCAGCAATCTGTACACAAATACTGGTTAGTTTTGGATCCAGTTAATCAGCACTTCACCCCTGAACGCTTATTTTGCAGCATAACATTATAGGCGGACGGAATGTTATTTCAATGGTTTTTAAAAATTGCACCGCTAAGTTATATAATATTACCACAAACAATGTTGCTTAATGGCACCTTTGGGATATGATGTATTATTACCAACTCAGTGACATTAGATTTTTTAACCGCGGAAGGATGAGAGACTGAAAAGGCCCTGCTGGGATGGAAACTAGCAGCCTCCATCTATGCTGCTCCTTTGTTTAACATAGGTCATTTAAAAAAAAAATATATCACAAACTGTTTGTTTGATAGTCTCTCCAGATCATTATTCAATAAGTATGTACATCTTCCCTTCAATGTATATGGATATTCACCTGATTACACAAGTGACTAACCTAAACCAGTACTGCATGATGGTGCTGTTTCGGCCCCTCATGGACTATATGGAATGAACTCCCACAACACATCAGATCCTTCTCTCCGTATCTTGAGTTCTGCTAGAAGCTGAAGACCTGGGTCTTCATATAAGTACCTTGGCGACCCCAACCTTCACACCTGCCAAAGTACCTGTATACCCTCTCGTTTGGTTAGTGTGCTATACAAATCACCATAACATAACAACATAACAGAAGCCTCTTAGGCAGAGAATGCTATTAGTCTGCAGGGAAACCGAATGACCTTATTGAGCTTCATAGCCATGTCCTTAAGGAGTCAAGCCCTCTGCAGCAAAAAGAAGTGCATCTCAAAACAAGAGCCTAATCAAAACTCCACCTGAAAGAGGTGGTGATTTCTCCTGCAAAAAGGTCAAACTAAATCGCAGGCAAAGAGAACATTCTGATGAGCCCCCCAAATACTTTTGGTCAACTGGAACTGCCAATCACTACTGAAGGCCTGGAGTGTTCACCAAGAATGATACAAGCTGAGAAAAAAGAATGGTTGTTTGGAATCGATAACATAAGGGAAATTACCACGGTGACAAATATGTGCAGCGATTCCTGAAACCTTAACTGTTGGCATGTTTGGGGTCCTGGGGAAGTCAGCGGTTACTGAGCAATAGCTGGTAGGGCCGCAGCTGTCTGCCACTGGTTTCTCATGACCATAATGCCATTGCATTCCAACTGAACTGACCAAGAACTTACTTTCAGCACTTGCCCTTCTCAGGGTAGCGAGAAGCAAGGGCGAGCAGTCATGGCTTACTCAACAAGATGGATAAGCTTAAATTCTCAGAATGCAGTATGCCGCTTCAGAAACACTAACAACTGTCCCATCACTAATAAAAGTGCTTTAATAACCTGCTCATAAAATAGTGCACTAAAAATGATGAGTTTCAAAGAAAAGAAAGATGGAAGGATCTAACACAACATGGGCCTTAGTGACTAAACCAGGGGTTTCTTTCAGGACAGGGGGCTTTGTCAACGGTGTTGGTTAAAGAACACTGACAGTTAATTGCAGTGTACAGTCAAATTGTCCAGCCGGATTTAATGTTAGGGACAGTAGTTAGCTGGCAGTCCAGAACCGCCTTCATGCAGTGCCGCAACATTAGCCCCCGCAGCCTCCACGGTGTGGAGGGGGGCTGAGTCATGGGACCCCTGACGTGAGAGATCCTGACTGAGTCATGGGGGGGGTGAGAGGGCCTTTCCATGTACTTTGCAAGGGGTGGGCTCAAGTTTTGTAATGTGACTGCCTCTATATGCCTTTAGGTGGAGGTCTGGCTCTTGAAATCACAAGCATAGTTTAAGATCTGAGGCCCAACCACAGAGGGCCAATTGGCCACTGGCTACTAGGCAGCTTAAAGGACTGCTTCCACCCAATGCTTCCACCGGGCATGTACCCAGAAACACAGCAAATACCCAGAATAATTCCAAAGGTTTAGAAATCTGAGAGACATTTCCAGTCAATTAATGCATTTGACTGACATGCGCAAATAGATTTCCTAATCAGGCCCTAAGTAATCGGGGTTTCATGGTAGCCAAGGAAATTAAGGTTAGCGGACTGGGCCGTAGTTGCGGGCAACTGTCAACTGCAACCGATTCGTAAAACTACTTCAAAAAATGAATGCCATAGCTACTTTTAAAGTGACCAGAGAAAGCTGTTTTGTCAAAAATCTTTATCTGTTATATGTAGTTTCTAGTCTCCGGGAGGAGGAGGCTAGTTACAATCCTTAACCTCTCAAATAAAATTTACCAAAACTAGCAAACTTGCACATTTGTAGGACATCCCTTGGTCAGTTTTTACAAAATAAAATACATGCAAGAGATGACAACTGCACAATACGCTCAGTTATTTTTCAAAATACAGTTCAAACATTTTCTAAAAGATTTTTTTTTAATCTACCATAATTGGGCACTATTCAAGCTAGCATTTTTAGCCCATTTGGGAGTGTGTGTGAGTGTGTGTGTGCTTGTTGGTCTGAATGCTCTGTGGGTACATAAAAAGTGACTGTTTGAACAGTGTCGATGTTGTGTGTTTGTGAATGGTGTTTGTATGTGTGAACAATTTGTGCATGCGATTGATGTGATTATGTGAGGAGTCATAGTGAATTTGTGAGTTTGCATTGTGTAAATGATGTGAGTTAATAAAGTAATAAAATGAATAAAGTAAGGTTGTATGTTAGAGTGTCAATTGTGCTATTTGTGTGAGATTTGCGTGAATGTTGTGAGTGTAAATGATCTGTTTGTGGTGCATATGCCAATGGTGAGTGAGAAAAGTCTGACTGAAGCGTGTGTAAATGTTTTGTGCTGCTCTTGTGATTTGATATATGTGGGTGGACAGGATGTGATAGAGTGGTGTGTTAATGGTTTGTATGCACGGTTGTGTGTCCATTAGTTTCTCCCTTTTCACTTCCATGCTCCCTGTAGTCTTTGTACAGCACTTGTGTGCAGGAGTGCATCAGCGTGCACCTCTTTTCAGTAGAGCCATATCTGAGCTATGGGCATGCAGCCTTGTGAACAACCTACAGCAGTGCCCACTGAGTTCTACGGGACTGCAGTAGTGCGTAGTGAAAGGCTCCAGTGGTGTAAATGTTCTAGCCCTGTGCCTCCAAGTGCTCTAGGTTCGGTGCTTTAAGTGCGCGGAGAAAGCTGGGGGAACGGCCCTGAAAGGGGCATGGCCAAAGAAAATCAACTACAAATCCTTTCCAATAGGCATGGCCCATGCAATTAGGGCATTGCCTAAAAACCTGTGAACTAAAACTCTGTGCTTTATACAGCATGCCACCTGACCAGTATTTCTGTGTCTCATTGTGAGTTTTCTTTTTTTGCATCAATACTGATCACACAACAAATATACACCTACATCAAGCAAGACCTGTTACCAATGCTTGTCAGCTGTATCAGATAAATGAGTAACAACAAATGTATTGTAGATAATTAAAATTGAGAATCTTTAAATTCTGAAAATATTAGACTGTCAATTAAATATAAATAAGATCAGTGGAATGTGTAGTGATCTTCAAAGTCTTTCATTCATTCCCACTCTCCCCATTATTCCCTTTCCCTCTGCAGTCACCCACTCTATAAGGCACTTACATACTTTTTGACCCAACTTCTTTCTCAAAACTCCCATTTGCATATATCACCTATAATTTCCTTCCACTTCATCACTTTCTTTTTATTTCGTTCTTCTAAACGAAGTTCCTTGCGTCATCTCACCTTCATCATGCTGTCTCTCAGATAAAAACACACCAACTTTCTCTCTTTCTATCTGGAAACTAGGGATGGGCAAACCTTGTAGAGTTTCACTCTGTGGAATTCTGCGGAGTTATATAAAAACCCGCCAACAGGCAAAGATATACATGTTGCTTGCATACAAGTTAGCGGCAATAGCGCGAGCAGCGCTGAAAAATCAGCATGAACGGTACCATGCGGTGTGCGAGAGAGTGTGGCCATATGAGTTCGTTTTGCTGCCGCTTGAGTAGAAAATCTACTCAAGGTGGAACAAATCTACTCGAGAAGCAGTCCGTTTACCCTGACCGGTCGTGATCGCCTGCAACTGCCTGCGTTAGAAAGCGGCACAAGAGGACGCTAAGTATGGCTCGCACTCGCATTCCTCGAGCATCGCAGGAAAAAATTCTGCCACATGGCAATTGGCAGAATTTGTTCGGAAATCCGCGTTACAAGAATATTGGGGAGTCGCCAAATTCCAAATCTCGGGAAGGAATAAAACATACCGCCCACCCCTACTGTAAACACATACTTTTCTTTTTCTTTGGCGTTGTCAATACTTTAACAGCTTTGTATACCTCTTTCACATTAAATCGTAAATACAATTGACACATGTGGCAACTGCACTGAGCCATCTGCAGAGAGACCAAGCACTGGATGAGCATAGTCTGAGCATCTTTACAATACACAGGCAGGCACTGCAGAAACTTGTGCGGCCTTCAGCCTCAGTTTTTGTCGCCATGCAGAAACGCCCACAGCCTGAACTCATACAAAAGGCGATCTAGTTCACAAGAGCCATGTGTCACATAAAAAATATACAAAGAAACACAACCTCTGGAAAAGAAAATACTTTCAGGAATATAAAAGTAAATAAAACGTGAAAAGTAAAAAGGAACTGCAGCGCTGACATGGATTATCTATAGATTTTTTACAGTAGTTTTTGAGAATTAGGTTTTTGCCTGTGAAGATAAGGACGTGAATATAAGGCCCAGTAGGGACCCGTTTTATGTCCGTTTTTCATTACTTCTAGATCTGAGACCTGGCACGACCCGTTGCACCTAAAGCCCTGTGTAGAGTAACGTAAACAGGGTGAGATTAGTCCTGCAGCCTTGGCCAATCAATGCTTTCCTGAATTATTTGGCAAATTTGTGTTTTATAATCAAACATTACTGGAATATGCGTGGTTAGACACCCTTTAGAACGAATTTTTACAAAAAGATTATTTGGCAAAAGGTGCTCAAACAGCTGGACATTATGAGATATAAACTTGCAAATTGCAGTCATCTTAAATTAAATGCAGACAGCTGGACAGACAATGGAATCTGGGCATGGTAATCTCTATTTAATAATGAAATGTAAACATGCCTCTTGCTCTCTTTGTTTCTCTCTCTCCTTTGCTCTTTCTAGCTGCCCTTGTCTTTGGCGCTTTCTTTCACTCTCTCTCAGTCCCTCTCTCTCACACACAGTTTCCGTCTCTCTGCATCTCTTTTTCTGCCCCTCCCTCTCTAGCTCGCCTTCTCATTGTTCTTACCTCTTTTACCACTCTTTCTTTCTCTCCCTCCCCTTCTCAAGTTGTCTCCCGCCCCTTTCTCTTTCCAGTATCTCTCCTTCCTTCCCCTTCCTTGTTCCCCTTTCTCTATCTCTTTCTCTCTTGTTCAGTCTAAGTACTCCTCTCTCTTAGTCTTTCTATTTCCGACCCACTCCCTCCTACTCCTCCTTTCTCTCTCTCTTTTTTATCTTCAATCTCTCTCTCCCTGTCTTCCTCTTCTTCTCTCTCCTTCCTTCCTCCTCCCTCTCTATCTCTCGCCCTTCCCTCTCCCTTCATCTCTCTTTCTGACTCAGCTAAACTGACGGTGAACTAAGGCTTGGCAGAGATCACAAAGTGGGCATCTGGTAGCTAGAGCAAGCTTAGCCCTAAAATCCTCGCCCAGGCAGTGCCACTGCTGAGCAGTGTGTGTTGGTGTGTTGTGAAAACCAGTCTGATTAATGGCTCTGATGCAACACACCCTAGCACGTTCTAAATAAACACTGACACTTCCAACAGTTTTGTGTCTTTTACATAATGGAAAGTTAATTGTGTTGTAATGTATCTTGGGTAGATTTAGGGAGGAAGGTGTGGGTGAAGCAAAGGATCACTCTATTGGGAGGCATTTAACACAAGGAAGGGAATGGGGAAGATGTGTTTGTATGTGTGTGAGTGTGTCCTGGGTATAACGTGTAATATTTACATTATAGCAGTTATTGTTGTCCAATTTATGACACTTAATTTACTGACTTCTGATCTGAGTCTACTACATCAGGAATTGTGCTCATGAACTGTAGATCACCTTAGTAGTGAGCAGCCAACTCACTGAGCCATTCTGCCAGCTAAGCACTGTGCACTTCTCTGGAAAGTAATATGTACTCTTGGGCTGAAGGGGAGTGAGAAAATTGAGATAATTTGCAAAATCATCTGCAGACTTCAGAGCCACTCTGATCTCAAGGGCTCACACAGCAGAGCTGCAGCTTATTTTACATAAAAAATAGAGGTTCATGCCTCAAACTCTAGGGTTCCGCAGTGATCTCTTGATTTAAACTACACGCATTTCTATTATCAAATACTCAATTTAACAAGAGGGCCGGAAATCTGTACATCATTGAAGTGGATGACCTTTAAAACGCGTGGGTTTCAATGCTCTCTGCAAACATTAACTTCATATGATCATTTCTGAGCTGCACTTTCTCACGGTTTTTCAAGCATAGGCCAATTGAATATCAGCCGTGTACACAGGTGCTTAAATATACAGATGCTATAGCAATTACGTTCCGTCATTTTCAGAACTCCCACTGTGGCACCTGCTGGAATTCAGATCCCAAAATACACTGTGTTAAAAGTAAAGGAAGCAGTGTTGGATGAAAGCACCCTAGAGGCAATTTTACAATTCAGCAAGTAAACAATTGGAAAAACAAGCAGAGCCAACGGGTTCGGCTTGAACGCGCAAGCCCAGGCATACCGTATTTGATCATCTCTTTGTTTTAATTTGTTAGCACATTAAAGATAGACTTATTGCCTTTACCAATGCTTGTTAATGAATGATGGCCCAATAGCAGTCCTTAATTTGAGCATAAGCGTTTCCGGTGCTCGGCACCGGCACTTAATTGTCAACGCCAGCACTTAAGGCAGCTGCCACATGGTGGCGCTATTTGTGTGATTTAGAGATGAGTAGAACAACAGTTGTTTATTAATTTAAAAAAAATAATAATAAAAACGACTAATACCTGCACCCAAACCATTCTTACAGCTTTGGGCCCCCCGGACAGTCTCAACAGCCACACTCGTAGGCATGTGACGTTAGTAGTTGTGTAATACGGTCATTGGCAGCGCTGGCAATAGCTATGGGTGGTGCAAGCTGCTGTGGCCTCCTGACGAGTGCCCTGGCACTTAATGTTTTAACAAATTAAGCACTGCCCAGTAGCGAGGGAGCTTTCCTCATAGTCCTGCTTTTGTTTATAAAAAAACGATGGAACAGAAGCAATGATATAGTCTTTCTTGCTATGTAGTTATTTCTGTCTCATTTGTATGTGCTCTTTAGGGAGCCCAACATAAAGGGGCAGAAGGATGGTTTACAAAATCCTCATTTCGCAAATTTCAGTGGCAAATATGCACATATATTTCTGCAACATAAACCACTACTGTACGACTTCATTAACTCTTACATTACTCCTCTTTGCCACGAAGCAAAACATAAAAATAAATAAATATCTGGTCCTGGTAGCAGAGCCAGGAGATCAGGTGGAGGTTAAAAAACACTCTGATCTTGCAAGACTTCATTATGGTCAACATGGGGTGAAGCCACTATGATGTGCAATAAAAGAAACTCAATAGGGCAACCTCCATATGGTCAGGCATGCATTTGAGCCTTCACGGAAGCATGAAAAATGCCCACAGCAGTGGAATAATTACCCAAAGATGATTGCTCTCTTTATAGAATCACGAATGAAATACAAACTTGGTTATGACAAAAAGTGTGACGATTGAGGGTACTTTTCAAATGTAAAATAGTCCCTCAATGTTGCAATGAAACCATTTCCTAGCAGGTGAAATGATACAGCAAACAGAAAATAGCATGAGGTGAGAGATGTATACTTCGTGGGCTGACCCAGGATGTGATTGCCAGAATTCCAAAGCAATGGCTGAAAGGGGCTGACCCAAACAAGCCAATAGCTGGAGTGGGCTGATCCAAAGTCTACTATCTGTGTGTTGAAAACAACAAATCTTTCTGAAAGCTGTGCCTTGAAGATAGACAATAAAGAGAACCACTAGCACTGCTTTACAAAGTACTGCAGCCATTTTCTAAACAACAGGCAACAGACGTGTGGCAGGGGCAATCTAGCTTCACGTACTTGCATTTCATAAGAATTGTCAAATGGTTTTGGTCTTTTGGTGGGGAATGCTTACTGTGTCAGTAAAAACACTGATAGACTTTGCTACGTATTGTTATCCAAACGGCCATGCAGTGCTAAATTTTTAAAAGGTGGGTCCCAAGGTTTGCGCAGAAGCCCTTGGCCAGTGCTGTTGAAGGATGAGGTGCCTAGTACCAAGGCTGCAGTGTCTTGATTCATCTCAGGCCTTTTTAAACCACCTCCAGACACTCCCTATCTCTTTATCTCACTCTTGCAGGTTGTTTTTCATTCGTTTCCTCCGTCGCTGCTTTTTTTGACTTCCTCCTCCTTTCCCTTTTTAGGGTTAAGTGCAAACCACTCTGTCCCTGGTGTAATCTCTCTGTGGGCTTTTAACCACGCCCATAATTTTGGTTGGTTTGTGGCTTGTCTTTTAAAATTCGCTTGATTAAATCAGTGAAAGGCATGCATATGTCATGCCTTTTCCAGTGTTTAGCCCCCCTCGAGCGCACCGGCCAACTACTGAAAACATACGAGCCTCCATGTTTTCGATATGGTTTCTGGAGTACTTTTTCTCTTTAATTCATAGGCAGCGTGATCTCGCTGGGCAGTAGTCGAGCACTTTGCATGACATCGACCCTGTTACATGGATATTTGCACTTTTGCCGGTTACACGGATAATTGCACTTTTGCCGGTTACATGGATAATTGCACTTTTGCCAATACGTTTCACTGAGAGAGAACTTCTGTTTCCTTTTGTGTGTCTGTTTCACGCTCATGGCGGCCATCGGCTCGCTTATGTGAAACTGTTTTACTTTTCATTTTCAGTTCATGTGGCAAGAAAAGTTCAGTTAGTTATGTGAAACTGTTTTACTTTTCATTTTCAGTTTATGTCTGAAGAAAAGTCCGGTTAGGAGTTTACAACGCTAATAGCTTAAACTCGAGCAAACGTGAGACCCATTGCACTGCAAATGCTTGTTTGTGTTTTCCTCTCTCTTGCTCTGGACGAAAGTCTGATTAGAAAATATAAATCCCCAAAAATTTGTGTCGGTGGGCCCCATCTGCCATCATCAGCTCAAAATATGCACTTGAACCATATATACCTTAGGATCACACACAGTACCAATTGTAGTGCCAGGATTTGAGCACCATTATATACAATAATGCCCCTGCTGAAGAAGTCAACCTGCTGCCATGTGACTGTGAAACATATCAAACATTATGGTGCAGTGCCTGCAGGTACTAGCCTCCCCTATTTATGAACTTCAATATTACCTAACAATTTATGGATTGTTTACCCTGACAAGAGCAGCAGGTAGCAAGGTGGACTTGAATTCAGCTATTTTATAGTGATGGAGATTTTGCTGGTGTATCCAGTGCAGTTGACACGTCGTACATGCACACATCAGATTTCTTTCCTCTGTCATAAACGATGAAAAGCGTTGTCACCCCCGCCGTGATTCAACGATCGTTTCCTCTGTCACAAAAGATGAAATGCGTTGTAACAGCCGCCTTGATTTCCAGCAGATACTTGTGAGTAATCACAATTTGTAGGTCCTGCTTGTAAACAACGCTTAAACATTCAGATTCAGTGTGATATATTGAAAACCTGACGATTATGCTTTGTAAACAATGCACTTGTGTTACAAACCACTGCATTTGTTACAAAAGCTCTCAATCTAGCAGCGTCTTGACGCTTTGAGGCAGCTATTGATCCTTTTTATTGGCGATAATTGGCGTCCATTCTGTAATCTCTCTTTGGGCTTGAAACCACGCCCATGCCACGTCAGTCACTTACATTGGTTTGTGGGCTTGCCTTTTAAAATCCACTTGCTTTCATTTGTGAAAGGCATGCATACGTCATGCCTTTTCCGGTGTTTAGCCCAAATTCACAGCACAGGTAAAGTACCAAAAACATACGAGGCTCAAAGATTTCAGTCTGGAGTCCGGACTACTTTATCTGTTTATTTTCCATGCAGCGCGATCGCGCTGCATTTTACATAGCGCGATCGTGCTGCATTTTTTTTTGCTTTACAACGCTATTAGCTCTAACTCGAATAAATGCAAGACCCATTGCATTTAAAATGCTTGCTTCTGTTGCAAACCCTCCATATCGTAGCACCTTGAGATCAGGGCTTAATTTAAGCTGCTGGTTGCAGGCGGGGCCTTGTTTTTCTTATGAGACTTCGAAACAGAGCAAGACAGTGGAAAATACAAATGGAAGAAAGAGGGAAGAAGAGAAAGACTGGAGAACTGTGACAAAGAAAGGAGGGATTAAATGAACCTGAAAGAGTGTGTTAAAGGTGCAAAGAGTGTCTTGTGGTGGATGAAAGATGGATAGAGCGGAAGAGTCTGCTGCCTTAGTATATGGCACCCCTCAACATTTGTTTGCATCGGCTGCGGCCCTGTGAGTAAAACTTTGGGCCCAGCACTTATTCTTTTAAATATAGAGCACTGCTTCAGGCATCATGTAACATCCTACATAGTCTGTTACCTACTGTTTTATGTTGCATAAAACTCCATCTAATGGTGCAGTGGGACAGATGCAGGCTGGTGAAGGAGAATGTGAGTTTGTAAAATCTTGGCAAACATGAAATTCAAATGACAGGTTCCATCCTGCTTTCTCATCCATATGTTTAAAGCTAGATCAGCTGATAGCAACGAGCTACCGGATGTGATCACAGCACATCACTGACATCCAAGCAGCCATATCAAGGCCTAAACCAGCAATATCTCCATAAATTCATGTGTTAAAAAAATGTGCACAGTTGTTTTAATGTTATCTGTTTCTATAAAACATACTACAAAATGCTATTCCACAACTGCACTACTAAAGTACTTGTTTTTTTACAGTGCTAGTCGACTCTACGCCACTCCAATATACGTTACGCCACTCTACTGTACAATATGTCACTCTACTCCAATGTACTACTTGCGACTCCACTGTACACCACTCCAGTCTACGTCACTCTACTATATGATATTTTACTGTACACAACTCCACTGTCTACTACTCCAGTCTGCGCATCCACACTACAGTGTTCCACTGCTTTCCACTCCACTCTGCGCCATTCCACTCTACACCAATCCACTCTACGGTATTCCACTGTAGACCCCTGCACTCTACGCCCCCCCACTGGATGCCGTTCCACTGGCCACAAATCCAATCTACACCACTTCACTCTACACTATTCCACTGCATGCATCTCCACTCTATGCTACTCCACTATACACCCCTACACCATACGGTATTCCACTGTACGCCAATCCACTCTATGCCACTCTGCTGTACGCCACAACACTGTATGTTATTCCACTCTACGCCATTCCACTCTAACCCACTCCACTGTACTCTACTCCACTCTGCGTCACTCCACTGTATACCACTAAACTCTATGCCCAATCCACTCTACTTTATCCCACTGTATGCCACTCCACTGTATGCCACAGCACTCTACATCATTCCACTCTAGGCTATTCCACTGTATGCCATTCCACTCTACACTATTCTAGTGTATGCCACTCTACTATATGATACTACACTCTACAACACTTGACTCTACACTATGCCAATATATGACACTCAAATCAATGCCACTATAAACTAGTCAATTCTACGCCGTTACATTCTACGCCACCCCACTATACACCACTCTGCTCTACGCCACTTCACTCTAAGCCGCCCCACTTTACGCTATTCCACTCTGCGCCACTCCTATGTATGCCCCTCCACACTATGCCACTCCACTGTACACCTCTGCACTCTACGCAACTACACTGTATGCCACTCCACTCTATTATATTTCATTGTACACAACTCAACTCTATGGCAGTGTACATCACTATGCCACTCCACTGTACTCCACTGTAGTAGGAACCAATCCAGTATCCACCACTACACTCTATGCCACTCTACGCTATTCCACTCTACACTAGTTGACTCTATGCCACTCCACTGAACAGAGCCAGACTCTACACAACTCCACTGTATGCCACTCCATTCTACGCTATTCCACTCTCCCCACCCTAAGATATGCCATTCCACTGTACACCGCTTCACTCTAGGCTATTTTACTCTACGCCACGACACTGTATGGTATGTCACTGTACGCCACTCCTGTCTAAACCATTCCACTCTATGCCACTCACTGACGCTATTGCGCTCTATATCACTCCACTTTACACCACTAAATCCATTCCATTCCACTGTACAACACTCTACTCTATGCCACTCTATGACACACTACTCAATTACACTCCACACTACGACCCTCCACTCCACGACACTCCAATGTACGACCCTCCTCTGTATGACACCTGACTCTATAGTACAACATGCTACTCCACTGTACAACACAACACTTCACTCTACTCCACTCTATGATACTACACTCTACAACACTCTCCTCCACTGTACTGTACAGCACTCCACTTAATGACACTCTACTCAATGACAGCACACCCTACGATTTAAAACATACTTTTAATAAAAAATAAAAACTATAGATAGGCAATATAAGAGAAAGGTTCAGCATAAGTTATAGTCAAAAAAACATTATGTATTCTTTCTATAGAAACCCAACTTTAACAACACAAACATTTAGGCATCCTAAAGGGATAGTTAGAATTTATATTTATAATTGACTCATTATATACATATCCAAAATAGTTCACAAAAAAGTAGGAATTTTAAAGTTAGACTTATAATATACATTTATAATTTATGCGCCACCTTTAAATTACTATAATTGGGCACCTCTATACAAAGCAGTGTAAACTTGGTGACCACACAACATTAACTATAACTCGCCACTCTACCACAGTGTTCCCATAAATTATTTCATTAGACATGTGATATGCTTTGTTAGTAATACTATAATTGAACATGCTTTAAGAGAAGTAATATGCAAGGGTATGTTCAATCCATGGAGAAGGCACAAGTTATAGTTAATTCAGTGTGGCGAGCAAGTTGACAATGCTGTGCACAGAGTTGCGCAACTGGATGGTGGCATTCTGACCTTTCACAAGGAGCACAACCACACATACCATAGTTCTCGTCATTGACTACTACAGCAATGTGTGCTTTTTCATACACAAACAATATTTTTGCTATTAGCCATGTTTTCTTTAGATTGACGAAGGTCGATCAGAAGCTCTAACGAAACATTTCCACAATAATGACAAAACAAAACAAGCACTGACAAATCTAAAAGGATGGTAGTCAACACCAATACCATTGGCTTTGTCAATGTTTGTTTTTTAATTCTATCTGCACTTGCGTTTTTATACACAAACTGCTAAACGTCGACCATCGTGTTTTAGGTGAGCAGTTTTGCCAATTTTTTACGAAACTATGCATGCATGCCACACCCCGAAGTAAGCACTGTTTGCAATTGTGTTAATTATCACAATGGTGTTCACTTCTGCACATGCCTGGATCAATAAATCAAGCAAATAATTTCAGTGGAACAGTGTGGGTGTTTCCTTCCATGATGGTGTACTTAGACCAGTTTCGGTTTTAATGCATACCGCGGAAACATGATTCCATTTGATGCAAAGAAAAAATACCATTGCAACTTAATTGAAAACCCACAATGATGACGTCAAAAAAGGATAAACAGTGGAAAAGAAAGAGCAGTGGCAAAGTACTGGCTCACTACCCCTGGCAATTTAAGTCTTCTTTTTTTGGTGGATGAGCACGTTACGGGGCAAAATGCTCAAGATAATGTTCAAGAGAACGAATGTTTGAAGAGAGCAGGCACACTGCTCTATAAGTGCGGTGTGGAGGTGAACGGACTCCAAGCCGCTATATGTATTTATCAATGTTTGTATTCTTATTAATTATTTTTTCGTCCTTTCTTTTGCAAACAGACATCTAGAATTCAGAAAAGTATTAGAGATCTGGCTATTGCCAAAATTATGACTCAACTACCTCTCAGACTGAAAATCACTCTGGTTTGTATGCGCAGTGCACACAAGTTTAAATCAAACACCATTCACATACCACTCCATGACTTATACTAAAATGCTATTACAGGCCCATGCACTAAAACCGAATTAAATCTCCGTTCCTCACTCTTGACACCAAAACAAACTACTCATAGTTCCCATCCCATTTTAGACCTACTCCATGTCCAGGTTCCATTGCCAGAGGGGATTCTGGGTGTCAGTGTCAGTGGGTATAATGTGCAGTGATTTCGTCATCATACTTAAAGAAGCTAGCTCCTCCATGTTTGTCTTGGTGTTTTTCTGTGCTATAGAAATGGGACCTTTATTTATGATGTTTGCGTAACGTCACTGCTTGGGTATGCACCCTATTCAGTTTGGTATATCTTGTGGGAGTACCAGCAATAAGCTCACTTTAGTTTTGGTAATGTTCATAGGTAAACAGTGGGATGAGGGATGTGATGAATTTTTCTTGATTACTTTACAGTAATCCTCATTACCTCTAGCCCTACTCTTCCTAGTCAACATTGTTAAGATCTACCAGCCCGCCTGGCTCACATCAGAGCTTTTGTAACATTTCAAAGGGTTGATGGGATTACCTAAAGAAGATGGGGTGGGGTCTTTTTTTAATTCCTGTGTTAGTGGCAGACCCACGTCACGAGTAAGGACTGACAATTAAAAAATATGACCGGTCTTATAGTACTGATAAGGGCTATTTTATGCATTAGGATTATTTATAAGATGGAGATGTGGACTTTATTCAGTTGAATATGTTGATGACTGTAGACCTCACGAGAGGTCAAAAACATTTTAAAAAATACATTTGATGAAGACTATTGTTATCTTCACAAAACTCATTACAATATCAACACGTTTTGGCTAAGGAACACCAAAGTAACAAAGTTTTGCTACTAAGTTGGCGTGATCAGCGAGCTGTTGTGGTCATAGTTACTAAATTAATTATCTACAGATTAACAAGATTAACATTTATTGCTGTATTTACAAATAATTGTAATATTTTGGAAATTGTGACACCGAAAAAAATCACCCCCCTTCTCTCGAAGAAAACCCTATAGCGGGTAATAAAATTGGCACACATCAGGCTGCAAAATTATATAGCAACGACAATTTATATAGGGGACTTCACAATGAAAATATTTCTAGGTCCAAGAAAGATAGGACCACTACTAACCAACTCAATTTATTGGACTCTGACATGTCTACAAACGCCCCAAAATAAACAGATTCGCATAAAGTCACTGCGTGAAACGTGAGAGAATGAAGGCCGTGTGGTCTCGGAGCTGACCTCACATGCTTCCGAGCATGCAAGGACAACTATGAGAGCTGTGACCAGAACCAGGGGAGTGACAGAGGTGTTCTATCCACAGAAGGATGAATGGACGGTGATGAGGAGCAGGGCTCTCAGTGTACTACATTGTTTTTTAGCGAACTGTGTTGCTTTTTATTTGTTTTCTTACAGAGCCAGATAAGGCTAACTAGACCTAATAATACACATTCACAGTACTCGTGCATGTAATATGTTGATATATCAGGAATCCAACATATCTCCAAATGACACCAAGATAACAAGTGAGAGAGAGATTTGTGAGTCTACTCAGTAATAGATTTCAATCAAAAAGTGTTTTTCTTACCAATGATGCCATGGGGTTCAGACTGGCGCCGCTCTGTACTGCGGCCCTGGTCCTTGCGTTTCTTGACCCTCAGGCTACCGAAGCGCTTCATGGACAACGAGGGTCGCCAACGTCTTGGCGGCGGATGAGCATAACCGGAGTGCGCGACCTGGAGCAAGACGTCCCGACCAAAGGTGTCAATGAGTCAATGAGTCTACCAAGCTTGGACGATGGGGAAATAAATGATCTCTCAAATCCAGCAAAAAATAAATATGAATGAACTACGTTGTGTGAGCTGAATCACCTCAAGGCACTTAAATTAATTGGCAGATGGAGAAAGTATGAAATCAAGTTTTATTCTGACAGAAATGGGTTTATCTTGACGCAGATGTTAGCCAGCGGTTTATTCCAGACACTAATGGTGCAGCAGCAACACCACAAAAAACGCACACAAAAATTTCCAAATTCCAGTTTGTGGTGCTTTTCCCAGTGCGTCGGGGAGCGTGTTCCACAAACGTCCTCACTCACAGCCTTGCGCGCCTTCAAGTGCACTTCAGTCGTCGCTCACTGGGGCAGAATGGGGCCGGACAGAGCCAAATGGGCGAAGTTCGGCTGCGCTCAGATAAGCAGCCGCTGAAGAAAAAAAAAAACGAAGCTTACGCAAAGGAGGCACGAGCGCCCTTGGCGAGGGTTGTGATGTGCACTTGGGCGCGAGGCCTCCTTAGAAAGGCTGTAAAAGGAAACCGCCCCGGGCCAGACAATCCCAGGCAGCCATTGGCCGCGGCGCATTCCCGCTAGGCCATGACATCACGCGACTATTTTCATGCACGTCCAAGGGCTGGCGAGTGGCGATAACCGCACGGCGGCCGTCAGGTGTCTGTCGGATCACACGGCTACCGCGGGGCGGACCCTCGTGCGCTGCGCCCCTGGCACCGCGCCTTCCACTTTCCTCTTTATATGTATTTAGAAAGCATCGTTTTCCCTCTCACCTGTATAATTCTATGCTTTGGTCAGGTACTGTTTTGCATGGCATGTGAATTTTTTTGTGTTTTGGCATACACCTCTTTCGCTATAAACATGAGTAAAACAATTAACTAAGAGGTTAATGAAAGACATAAGATTCAGATCTTTGAAGTAACCCGGAGGAAACGTATCATGCTTTATGTAAAACTAACGCGTGTGCGCGCGCGTTTGGGGCAGTGTGATGAACTGAGTAGCCCAGGTTTGGCTCAAATTCAAAGCTTCTTAAGCGGGATTTACATAGTTGGTGCCTTAAAGGCCACGAGGCAGCTTGACTGCTTTACAAACCCATAAACAAAACGGAATGAATGAATGTCGGAAGGGAGGGAGCTCTACAGCTTAGAGTCAGTTAGATTAAAAGTGCTTGGCGTGGGAAAAATAAAGGGTAGTATTTGCGACGGATCATGCCTGCCAAGCGACTGACTGTATCAGACCTACCTAGGCCCAATATTTTCCGTTATGTACGGCTGTTAGAGGTGTGGGGTGTATGAGGAGTGCAGTGAGAAACTAGAGCAGAGGAAAGTGGCGATGAGGTGGTGCACGAACAGAGCTCGAGCGGAGGTAGTAGCATCGGAGAGAAGTAGAGGGTAATTCGAAGAAGAGGAGAAAGTCAGTCATCTGTTCTGTGAAAGAAGGGGAATGTACACCCACAAACAGGGCTTTCAGCAGGATGAAAACGATGGGGGTGTCTAAAAAATGAGGTGTGGCCAAAAAGGCGTCACTATAAATCCTTTATCAGTTCCTTGGCCTATGTAATCAAGGCAGTGGCTTAAAACATGTAAACTAAAAACTTATGCTACACGTACCATGCCACATCACTAGAATTTGAGTGCCTCTCTGTGACATTTCTGTGGTTGTGTCCAGATATATCACATACTAACGAACATGTGCCTTAAACAAGTCAGAACTGTTAGGTTTGCCAACGCTTGTTATCAGTATCAGACTAATTAGTAACAGAGATATTTTTGTGACAAATTAGAACTGAAACTATTTCAATTCTTAAATTATGAAACCATGGACGTTGCTTCCTCAAAAATGCCTGAGGAAGTGAAAGTGATATCACACACCCGTAACCTTGATGATGTCAAAGGAAGTGGCAACATATGTCCTTTGACCTCCTAATCCTCACAGGAAGTGCAGTGGTGGCTGCCACTGATCTGGGTTGGCAGGGTGGGACAGAGCGGGATAGGGTGCGAAGGGAGGATGGTTAAGCAAAAACGCTTACCTTTGAGGGGAGACGCGTTCATCTCCCCTCTGTCCTCTTCCCGGCTGCACAGGTTCCCAGGCAATTGTTGTCACCAGCAACAGTAGCGTCGTGATTGGTCTGAGCAGCTGGCTTCGTCACTCAGACTGGGAATAGAAGCCTGGGCATGTTCTCCACTCTGCTGTGCAATACAGCCGGGTAGAGAACATGCAGTGTGCATGTCTGTTTGGCTGGGCCCAACTCAGCCGCCCAAGGAGACATGAACACTTATTGTGGTGAATAAACCTCCTCCGGCCCCCTCCCTCCAGCCCAGCCCACACCTTACTACAAGGTATAATAAAAGGAAAATAACATAGTGTATGTTATTATTATTTTTCCTTTTTTGAAAATCCAGCGAGAAGACACTCCTCTGCCTTAGCGGAGGAGTCGCCCCTGAGGAAGTGATGTCACATTAAATAAGTCCTGATGACATCACAATAATTGACATCACTGAAGTTCCACAGTACCCGAATGCTTAATATAACACATACACATGCCTGTTGTAGATTACAGGGGAACAATTCTTATTTCTTTTTGCATTACATGAAAAAATATGTGTTCCTCTGATAAATCATACATAGAGAAAAAAAAGATTTAAAAGTAGGCAAGTGCATATTAATTGATCTAGATCATATATATCACATATGAATTATGTTATTAGCTTAATTATTCATTATTCTTAATACGTTTAGATTTAGGATCGCTTGAAAGACACAATTGCTTATGTGAGAGGAGAAGGTTTTATTCAAACACTTCATTTTTCAGGTATTCACAATAATGAAACACAACACAAGTTGTTTAAAAATATTTGTTAGTTAGTTTAATTTGTATTTCATCAGGAGAATGCACTATCACTGCAGAATGTATTTATTTTACAAATCCTGGACCCTGTGGAAGTTGCAGAACGTAAGCAGTGGTCATCAAGAAACTGTTTACCTTCTGTTCTTGGAGTGGTGGCTGATGGATTTTGAAAGTGGTGGGCCATAATAGTTGCCCTAAATTGTAGCAAGAATGCGAAGCAAGCAAGCCTGACCCCCTCTAGTGAAGGTTGTTTTTGGGGGGTTCTCACCCGGAGAAAGGCTTGAAAAAAGGGTGAGATAGCTCATTTTAAAGTAACATTTCCACATGCATTTTCTAAAAAGCCACCTGTTCTGGAAGGGCACTCATTATATAGTCGTCCTTTCATGGTGTGCCAAGCCAATGAAACTTGAGGCTCCCAGGGAGCTGACTCAGTTTTTTCCTAAAGATGCTAAGGGTGCCCCAATATGTCAAAAATGATGTGCATTGTGCCAGGGTTGGAAACTGGGTTACTTTCTGTAAGCCATGGATGCCCCTTTAGTCCACACATTACATATAATATGCCAGTGCCAGTAGTTTGCCATTTTGCAATCCTTATCCCATAGGTGACCCTTGGGCCAAAAATTACCTCTAGAAAGTAAGGGCTATAATTTTGCCACCAGCACCAGCATTTTGCCATGGGTGTCTCCTTAAGGCAAAGATTACCTTCCGTATGCCAATTCCAACAACAGACTTACAAGCATGACACCACATTCTCACTCATGCTCACTTACATTTACGCTACACTCACTCTCTTTACCTCAGTTACTCTCACTCATTTATTCTCACTGTTTTCTACTCACTCTAACTCATTCTTATTCATTAATTTATTCTCTCTCCTCACTCACATTCATTCTTACTATCATATTCACTCTTACTGTCACTCATACTTTTCAAATCATACTAACTGTTACTCTCACTTATTCCCACTTATTCTCACACATTTTGACATATTCTCACTCACAGTTACACTCGCTCACTGTCACTCATCTTCAATCATTCTTGTTTACACTTATTCTTATTTATTCATTTTCATCCACTCGCTGTCGCTTGCTGCCACTCTTTCACTCACTCACGTACAGTCAGCAGTACATTTACTGAAGTATAGCACTAGGGGGAATGAGAATTGAAGAGTCATATCTACTAAGATATAGCATTGCTGCTCTTGTCCCCAGTTGTGGCGCACAAACATCATATGCCCTTGACCTCACCCCCCAGGCACACACCTTTTCACCTTGCTGAAAAGTTGTGTGTGATGTCTAGCACAGGTTTTGTACTGGAATGAGAACCTTGCAGTACAAATACTATGCCTAGACAATCTTTAAAACTTTTCATTCACTGGATGTGTGCTGCACAATGCAGCACACGTCCAATGTGTAAATAGTAAGAAGAAACCCAAGCATAAGGAAGGTGATAATTTTATTGCAAAGCCCTGCCTAACAATTGTAGTAGATAGGGGCTTGCACCAAAAACCAGGGGTTGTGTCAAGTAACACCCATGGCATGCCCCTTTGACGCAAAGTAGTCGAAAGCAGTGCAAAACGACATTTGCCCTTCTTTTCTTCTACTTTACAGCACAAACTATGTTTGCACTGGAAAGTAGGTACTTTAGGAAGACTTTACACCAGCTTCAGTCACTTTCCCTGGCACAAAGTCTTGGTAAATCTGCCTTTCAATTTCAGTTTTTCTCCCTCCTACCTGTCACTCACTCTCACTCACTCGTTTTCTCGCACACCCATTCTCACACATACAGACATGCTTGTACATACACACACTCTCTCACACAAACATTCTCACCTGCACTCACACAACATGCATTTAAAAGTATTTTATTTGACTTACTACAACTGTCAGTGAAGTTCCAGCTCCTGGTGCTGCACTTTTTATTACATCAAGAGTGAATAAAACACGGTTATTTACCATTCACATAATAAAAACAGGTTGAAAAGGACGGTTGAGCCCTCATCCATATAAAAGAATGCCACACAGTGTTCTTGACACTGATTTTGCCACCTTTGAGTCCATGAGTTGCAAAAGCAGTGCGAGGAGTATTAAGGGGCTAGCTAGCAAGGGGTCGCAGCTGCGATCCCTGGTGACCCCTAAATTAATTCCATGTATAAGAATGTGAATTAAACATTGCTAAAGTCTGGGATGAGTAGTAGCCTTCAAAGTTTTACAATCACTCCTCACCTTCACAATTTCCTCAGCAGCCTCTCATTGAGACACCCTTTTTCTTTCCACATCTTTTTAAAATCCTCTATTTGCCTAAATTAAACACACCTCATCTCTTTCCTCTTCAGGCCTCTCTTTTTCATGTACGAGCGCAAAGCGCTCCGTCTCATTCTGTAATCTCTCTTTGGGCTTCCAATCACATCCATGTCACGTCAGTCACTTACATTGGTTCGTGGGCTTGCCTTTTAAAATACGCTTGTTTTCATTTGTGAAAGGCATGCATAGGTCATGCCTTTTCTGGTGTTTAGCCCACCTACACAGCACCAGTAAACTACTAGAAACATACAAGGCTCGATGTTTTCAGCATTGTGTACGAACTACTTTATCTGTTTTTTTTCCATGCAGCACGATCGTGCTACATTTTACATAGTGCGATCTAGCTGCGTTTTTTTTCTTCTTTACAACGCTAATAGCTCTAACTCGAGCAAATGCGGGACCCGTTGCATTGAAAATGCTTGTTATATTTACTTTTGCACGTAGTTCCTTGCATCTTCTTCAGTTCACCTTCCCCCCCACACTGTCACCTGTAAGGCCTCCATTTTCTTTTACTTTCACACTGACAATATTTCACCCGTTTTGGACAATCGGCATGTGTCACCATTTTGGCACTCTGCAGAGGGGCAAGGATTGGAAGAACATGCATTCTGAACACCTTTATGACCCACTGTCAGACGCTGTGAAGATTTCGCGCTCCACTCAACCTCAACTGGAGAGCTTTCAATTGTGGCAAGTTATAAACACCCCTGTCAACCTTAATTTGCACTGCACCTACAGATGACCTAGCTCACAGCATGCACAATACAAGATTAATATGCAGCATGAAAAAAATACAACATCCTGGAAAAAAACAAATACTCTTAAGCGAGTGAATTAAGTAAAACGTGTGAAACGTAAACAGGAGCTACCATACTCACCACTCACGGATTATCTTGATGCTCATTGCAGTAATTGTTAAGATATTTTTAGAACTATCTCAGTGTTTTCTCTGCAAAGGGCATCAATGTAGAGGCTTTTAGGGATCCATGTCAAAGTCAGTTTTTGATTACAGCCGCGCCTGAGACCCGGTGGTATCTGGCCCACCAAAAGCCTTGTCTACAAGTCTGTTCATCCGTCCGTCTGCCCGTATGTCCATCCATCCATTCATTACCAGCCACCCGTCCATTACTGTGGCAGGCTGGCTCTAGCAGCCATTCCCGCATGCATACTAAACAACATCAAGTTGTACTTCAGCTTGCATACTAAACAATAGGAAGTTGAAAGAGTGCATCTCTCTGAAACTTAAAGTACATTTGGCCCAGCTCTGATAAAGTATCATTTCTTAAGGAACCGAGGGTCATGGCTAGGTAATTTGCTTAGGATCACACCGATTGATCTGGTGGGAGAAGCTAGAACTGGAACAAAAATAACTCTCCGTGCCCCATCCCGCAACTTGGACAGCAGGCTACCTTTCCTCTTTCCTGAGTCATTCCGAAATGAAAATAAACACGTCCTGCGTCTGAATTATTCGGTCCTGGCTGCCGGTCCGGCTGTTTAAAACCTAAATATTTATACGTAAATCAAGAAGTATTAATGGATGTAGGGGAAACATCCTCTCCGACAGAGGAAAGGAAAAACTTTCCATGGAAGATTTCCTGATTGTGCAGGCCAGTCCCGGTTGGAAAACAATGGCACCTGCCCCGAAAGAAGTACATAAAATAGCAGCTTTTGGGGTACACATGTGATAACCCCAACCCTCCCTATGGGCATGGACACCTAAGGTACACTGGAGCATTACTGCCGTCTGCAGACGATGTTACCATGCTTTGGTTTGCGTTTATCACCTGTGCCAAAACTATGAGCCAGTGCAAGGGCACATAAGAATGGATAAGGCAATTAACACCTGTTAATGCCTGGCACAATTTGAACAATAAAGCTTTAGAACTCAGCTCTACATTTTCAAGCCCTCTTGCAAACATTTTCCTCAAATGTCAGCTTCATGCTAATGCTTCACAATTACACTGAATTTAGAATGCAAGTCAACAACAGCACATATTACCCAAGTTTTAAGCCGTGTGATCGGCCGATTTATCTCACGATTCCACAGACTATCATTGGTATAGGCATGCATGTAATGGGGGCACTATATCGAGGTCGAAATATTGACCCACAAGAACAACGCACCCACAGTACAGTCAAGGTAGGTAGATAAGGAGTTAATAGTAAATCTAAACTAGATATGGAGTTATTAGTATATCTGTATGTCTCTATACGTGCTTTGCTTAACAACACAGTGGTATTCAGTATTTAATACTGTGGATGTAATATTTTTGTAGGTTGATATTCAGGGCTAGACCGAGTCATAATTAGGTACTAACGTAAAAGTGACACACGTTACAGAAGCATACAGATAAAAAAAACTGGTAATATCTGAGAAATAAAAAGTGAAAAACCGGCCCACCTGCCCATAAAACCGACGCAAAACTGCTAAAGATACAACCCACACACTGATCTGTCAGGCCATCGGGCCCTGCCTGGTTGCCCTGTAGGTCAGTACGACCGCGTAGATATTTCAATTTCAATATTGTGACCTACAACCATACAGTTTGGTGGCAAAAGCAGTTGCATATCAGAGGTTTCCAAAAAGCCACTAGGGCGGGGCAGAGTTAGTTGAAAGTATGCCCTTACCCACATGGTAGTTTATTTTATCCTTACACGCTGCTATTGTTTTCCTATCCTTCCATAAACCTTGGCCTGAACTGGCTCCTCCGGTTTTACCTATAGGTGGTCCGTATTCAAATCCTAGAACTGAAAGTTAAGGCAAGCAGTGAACATTTCAAGATAGCCCTAACCAAGCACGAGCATTTGAGATATGTCTTTTAGTTTAGAGGCTTTCTTTGCAGTCATCAGACTGGCTTGGCTTTGCATCATAATCCAGTTTGAAGAAAATAACTCTCATATGCTATGCAGTACGCAGTGTTAACCTATGAGAGTTCAGCACCTTGGATAGCTCAGACGCCGTCCCTTGTGCTGGCAGTTTTAGATGCATTGGGGGTAGTGTTTTTGGTGGGTCTTGAAGGGTTAGTCCCAGCCTTTGGCAGATGGACAACTTGCAGCATTGATCCACTTTATAGCCCCAGACATTGGTGGAAGACCAACATCGAAGCATTACAGAAGAGCGACAGTGCCCCATTGGAGAGGCGGGTATTATACCCAGCAGACAATGATTTTAAGTTATGGGTCGTAATATTTTGGTGACATCCCACAAAATAATCACTATATTAACTTTATAAAACCGTGTGGCGGTGTTTCCTTATATATCTCTGCTCTCAAGTCTCATACCACACTGGAACTGCTGTGGAAATGGGAAAATGGCTACTACTTGAGTTGCTGCACATTGCTAACATTTACGCGTTCACACCCCAAACCTTCACAATGTTATTGTGACTTTCTAATAAGCAAAATCTCGGTAAAAACCAAACGTGGAAAAACAAGTAGGCCATTGTCACTGCAGGTTTCCCCTAGGTATTTCTGCAAAATGCTAAGCCCGGACATAGGACCACGTGATATCTCTAAGTTTTGCACTACACTCTCCATAAGTGATTATATTTGGGGACATTATTGATCAGTAACACTTTTTCTCCAGATTTAACATGGATTCAAAATGAGGGCACAATCCTAGATTAACTGCTCTTACCACCAAAAGCATGGTGCAGTGTTCCCTAGCCAACAGGAAGAATATTCGTGAAAGGAGAAGGCAGTGATTAATTTGTGCCAGGGGTTGTAGATGGTAGGAATCGACAAGTACTTATGAGGTCTGAAACTTATATTTCATCATTAGATTTTGTTCCAGAGCATGTGAGAGAAAAACAGGAAAGGGAGAAAGGATGAGGAAGAAAAAGTCTGGAAAATAGTGGCAAATGGAGAAAGCAGGCTTGAGAACAGAACCTGCAAGAGTAAGATAAAGAAAGGGAAAGTGCAGGGTGGGGCATGATGGAGGAATGAGGTGGGATAAAATCTGGGTAGCCTTGGATTTAGGAAGCCCATCACTTGGAATCAGTGGTGGCGGGCATCTTAGAGAACAAGCATTGGGAAAGCTAACAGGTCTCACTTATGCAAGAGCCATTGGCCGTGGCAATGTGTTTTAGCCATTATCTACACCAGTGGGGATACTGTTCAGCGTGCCTAAAGGTTAGCCGCATGAAGTTCAGTGGGGTGGATTGGGGTTGATTGGAGTCGGGTAGATTGGAGCTGGTGGGTTGGGTAGATTGGCATGGTAGATTGGAGTGGGGAAGATTGAATTAGGATAGATCAGGTGGAGTGTGGTCAGTTGGAGAGTAGTAGATTTGGTAGATTAGAGTCAGGTAGATTAGAGTGGTTGTGGAACGGGGTAGATTGTGATAGAGTGTAGTGGGATATATTGGGGTAGACTAGAGTGGAGTGAAGTAAACTGGGGAAGAGTTGAGTGGAGTGGAGTGAACTGGGGTAGGTGATAGGGGAGTGGTGTAAACTGGAGTGGGGTAGATTGGGTGGATTATAGTAGGGTAGAATGGAATGGAGTGGGAATAGATTGGGATAGTTTGGAGTCGGATAGACAGTGGTGGAGTGGGTAGACTGTGGTAGAGTGGAGTGAAGTAGATTGGAATGAGGTAGATTGAAGTGGGAGAGTGGGGTAGCTTGAATTGGGGAATATTGGGGGAAGTGGAGCAAACTGTGATGGACTGGGGCAGATTGAATTGGAGTGGGATTGATTGGGTTAGGGTAGATTGGAATGGGGTGGATCGGGGTAGAGTGGAGTGGGATATATTGGGGTAGATTGGAGTGGAGTAGATTGGGGAAGAGTGGAGTGCAATAGATTGGGGTAGACTGGAGTCAGATAGATAGGAGAGGAGTAGATTGGAGTGGAGTGGGGCATATTAGAGTGGAGTGGGGTAGATTAGAGTAGAGTAGGGTAGAGTGGAGTGGGGTAGATTAAAATGGAGTGGGGTAGAGTGAAATGGGGTATATTGGAGTGGAGTAGATTGGGTGGATTATGGTAGGGTAGAGTGAAGAAGGTAGAGTGGAATGGGGTAGGTTGGAGTGAGATACAAGTGGGGTAATTTGGAGATGGGTAGATTGGACTGAGGCACACTGGTTTAGGGGTAGATTGGAGTGGAGTAGATTAGGGTATACTGGATCAGGGTACAGTGAAGTGGGGTAGATTAGAATGGGTAGATTGGAGTGGGGTAGATTGAGGTGGAGTGGGGTAGACTGGAGTGGAGTGGGGTGGAGAGAAGATGGACAGACTGGAGTGGAGTCAAGATTGGAGTGTAGTGAGATCGATCCAGGAAGAGTGGTTTGGGGGAGTTAAATTGGAGTGGAGTGGGTAGGTTGGGTAGATTAGAGTAAGGTAGATTGGAATGGAGTGGAGTAGATTGGAGTGGTGTAGGTTGAAGGGGATGATTTAAGTGGGGACGTTTGGAGTGGGGTACATTGGGGTAGGGTAGAATGGGGTGGTGTAAAGTGGTGTTGGTGAAGTGGGGTAGACTGGCGTAGAGTGTAGTGGAGCATATGGGGTAGATTGAGGTGGGTAGATTGGGGTGGAGTGGGTTAGACTGGGGTTGAGTGGGGTAGATTGGAGTAGGGTAGATTGAAGTGGAGTGGGGCAGATTTGGGTGGATTGGAGTGAGGTAGGTTGGAGTGGCATGGGGTAGACTGGAGTGGGGTAGATTGTGGTAGATCGGAGTGGGGTAGATTGTGGTGGAGTTGGATAGATTGCAGTGGAGTCTATAGTGGAGAGGGATACATTGAAATGGAGTGAGGTAAAATGGAGTGGGATACAATGTAGTGGGGTGGAATGGGGTAGCTTGGAGTCAGTAAGATAGATTGGGGAAGAGTGGAGTAGAGGGGTAGATTGGAGTAGAGTGAGATAGATTGGGGAAGAGTGGAGTGGAGGGGTAGATTGGAGTGAAGTGTAGTGGGATAGATTAGGGTGGAGTGGGGAAGACTGGGTGGATTAGAGTAGAATAGGTTGGAGTGAGTGGGTTGATTGGAGTGCAGTAGACTAGATTGGGGTAGATTACACCTGGGTAGGGTACAGTGGGGGTAGACTGGGGTAGAGAAGGGTAGATTGGAGTGGAGTAAATAGGGATAGATTGGGGTGGGGTAGATTGGTGAGGGGTAGATTTAAGTAGGGTAGATTTGGTTGGAATGGAGTGGAGTGGAATAGATTGGGTGGATTATGGTAGGGTAGAGTGGAGTGGTGTACGTTGGAGTGAGATACGAGTGGGGTAATGTTGAGTGGGGTAGATTGGACTGGGGTAGATTGGGTTGGGGAGTAGATTGGAGTGGAGTAGATTAGGGTAGATTGGATCAGGGTAGAGTGCAGTGGGGTAGATTAGAATGGGTAGATCAGAGTGGGGTAGATTGAGGTAGAGTGGAGTGGGGGGGATTAGAGTGGAGTGGGGTGGAGTGGAGATGGACAGACTGGAGTGGAGTCGCAGTTGCAGTTTAGTGAGATAGAAACAGGAAGAATGGAGTGGGGGAGTTAAAATGGAGTGAAGCGGGTAGATTGGGTGGATTAGAGTAAAGTAGATTGGAATGGAATGGAGTAGATTGGATTGATGTAGGTTGAAGGGGGATGACTTAAGTGAGGAAATTTGGAGTGGGGTACATTGGGGCAGCGTAGAAAGGGGTGGGGTAAAGTGGGGTGCGGTGGAATAGGTAGACTGGAGTAGAGTGGAGTGGAGTAAACTGGAGTGGAGCATATAGGGGTGGATTGAGGTGTGTAGATTGTGGTGGAGTGGGTTAGATAGGGTTGCAGGGGGTAGATTGGGGTTGAGTGGGGTAGATTGGAGTAGGATAGATTGAAGTGGAGGGGATAGATTTGGGTGGATTGGAGTGTGGTAGATTGGAGTGGCATGGGGTAGATTGGAGTGGGGTAGATTGTGGTAGATTGGAGTGGGGTAGATTGTGGTGGAGTTGAATAGCTTGCAGTGGAGTCTGGAGTGGAGAGGGATACATTGAAATGGAGTGAGGTCAAATGGAGTGGGATACAGTGGAGTGGGGTGGAATGGGATAGCTTGGGGTGGAGTGAGATAGATTGGGGAGAGTGGAGTGGAGGGGTAGATGGGAGTAGAGTGAGATAGTCTGGAGAAGAGTGGAGTGGAGGGGTAGATTGGAGTGGAGTGTAGTGGGGTAGATTAGGGTGGAGTGGGGAAGACTGGGCGGATTAGAGTAGGGTAGTTTGGAATGAGTGAGGTGGATTGGAGGGCAGTAGGTTAGATTGGGTTAGATTAGACTGGGGTGGGGAAAAGTGGGATAAACTGGGGTACAAAAGGATTGGAGTGGAGTAAATAGGGATAGATTGGGGTGGGGTAGATTGGTGAGGGGTAGATTTGGATGGAATGGGTTGGAGTGGGCTACACTGGAGTGGATTGGGGTAGATCTGAGTGAAGTGTGGTAGACTGGAGTGGGGGTGAAGTGGAGTGGAGTGGGGTAGATTTGGGTAGAGTTGAGTGTGGTAGAATGGAGTGAGGTAAACTGAAAGAGAGTGGGGTAAATTGGACTGGGGTAGATTGGAGTGGGATGAAGCAGAATGGAGTGGGTAGACTGGAATGAAGTGGGTTGGACTGGGGTACATTGGAGTAGAGTGCAGTGGGGTAGTTTACAGTGGAATGGGGTAGGGTGGAATGGGTATATTGGAGTGGAATAGATTAGGTGGATTATGGTAGGGTAGAGTGAAGAAGGGAAGAGTGGAGGGGGGTAGGTCGGAGTGAGATACGAGTGGGGTAATTTGAAGTGGGGTAGATTGGACTTGGATACACTGGGTTGGGGGTAGATTGGAGTGGAGTAGATCAGGGTAGAGTGGAGTGGGGTAGATTAGAATGGGTAGATTGGAGTGGGGTAGATTGAAGTAGAGTGGAGTGGGGTAGATTAGGGTGGGGTGGAGCGGAGATGGACAGACTGGAGTGGAGTCGAGGCTGGAGTGTAGTGAGATAGATCCAGGAAGAGTGGAGTGGGGGAGTTAAATTGGAGTGTGGTGGGTATACTGGGTGGATTAGAGTAAAGCAGATTGGAATGGAGCAGAGTACATTGGAGTGGTGTAGTTGAAGGGGGGTGATTTAAGGGGAAGTTTGGAGTGGGATACATTGGGTTAGGGGTGGGGTAAAGTGGGGTGCGGTGGAGTGGGGTAGACTGGTGTAGAGTGGAGTGCAGTAGACTGGAGTGGAGCATATGGGGCTAGATTGAGGTTGGTAGATTGGAGTGGCGTGGGGTAGATTGGAGTGGGGTAGATTGTGGTAGATTTTAGTGGGGTAGATTGTGGTGGAGTTGGATAGCTTGCAGTGGAGTCTGGAGTGGAGAGGGATACATTGAAATGGAGTGAGGTAAAATGGAGTGGGATACAATGTAGTGGGGTGGAATGGGCTAGCTTGGAGTGGAGTGAGATAGATTGGGGAAGAGTGGAGTGGAGGGGGTAGATTGGAGTGGAGTGAGATAGATTGGGAAAAAGTGGAGTGGAGGGGATAGATTGGATTGGAGTGGAGTGGGGTAGATTTGGGTGGAGTAGAGTGGGGAAGACTGGGTGGATTAGAGTAGGGTAAATTGAAATGAGTGGGGTGGATTAAAGTGCGGTAGATTAGATTGGATACATTGAAATGGAGTGAGGTAAAATGGAGTGGGATACAATGTAGTGGGGTAGAATGGGGTAGCTTGGAGTGGAGTGAGATAGATTGGGGAAGAGTGGAGTGGAGGGGGTAGATTGGAGTGGAATGAGATAGATTGGGAAAAAGTGGAGTGGAGGGGGTAGATTGGATTGGAGTGGAGTGGGGTAGATTTGGGTGGAGTAGAGTGGGGAAGACTGGGTGGATTAGAGTAGGGTAGATTGGAATGAGTAGGGTGGATTAAAGTGCGGTAGATTTTGAACACAAATTCATTTTATATTTTGTATTTTTTTCTCTGAAAGAAGTGTGCCTATGTGTAGTGAGTAGAGTAGTGGGTGGCAATGTGTTTTTCCATGGCTCCTGCAGTACAAATGATTACACAACTGTCACTGACTTCTGGATTAAGCCTGCTGGACGTGTCAATTACTTTTGTAATGCCTCTGGTAAAGAGGGACGAGGGAGGGGCCTAAGTGTAACTGAAATGCAGAAACAGGCAGAAACTTCACAATCTAAGGCCTTCACAACTGGGATCGGCATATCGAGATTTACAGTAAATAGTGCTCCTCAGAATTTAAGTCTGAAAAACCTCGGCAGGTGAAGGTATTTACTGGGGTGGGGGGTTAAAATCATTTTCATGCAGAATTATGTGCAGACAATAGCCAGTCTGCATTGAATTCCCCTTTTTCCGTAGTGGAACTCAGAACAGAATTAATGTGCTGCACCTAAAAAATACAGCACCCCATGATGTCAGCTCTTACCAGGTGCAGTAGCTAGCTTACCCTTGCCTTGGCCACTCATAATCAGGGCCAGGAAGTGGAGATCTACTAATTTGTCAAGCAGGGAGCTGAGTGTAAAGGAAAACTTGTAATACTGCAATGCCGGAAGAAACCTCGCCATGGCGCTCTGCTGGTAATAAGCAGACACAGAGGCACTGAAGTAGGTCGCACTTCAGCCTGGGCACTGGTAACGAGGAAACTGATGGAAGCGTTACAAGGCGCCAGCACACCTGACCACCAGGTGAGATTGGCCTAAGTGGTTCCAGCTGACTGGCATCATTTTATTTCTATAGTTTAAGAAGTGGCAGCTGTTTCCACTAGCTGGGAACAGATCGAGGATGCATGAGCAGCAGTGAACGCTTGAGCAATGAT
Organism: Pleurodeles waltl; assembly: GCF_031143425.1. Classification (NCBI taxonomy): domain Eukaryota; kingdom Metazoa; phylum Chordata; class Amphibia; order Caudata; family Salamandridae; genus Pleurodeles; species Pleurodeles waltl. The sequence goes on from NC_090449.1 coordinate 625,971,372, forward strand.
GCCCAGTCCCGATGGTTTTAAAAACGTTCCACTTTTAGTCAGCATTCACAACAAGCATTGGCAAACTCAACAGATTCGTCCTGCAAAGTGCAGGCAGACGCAGGCACACAATATACGGAGATATATAGCACATACCTACAGACACCCATTTAGGCAAACCTCAGTAGACATACAGGAACAAATGTACCTAGGTCAGCAAACATACAGGGGTTAATGTGCAGAGAACATTACATAACACTATACAGCGGAAAGTATGTTGTGATTTTGATAAACAGAACACATGATGATGTGCATTTAAGTGATTTCTTCAGAGGGTAAGATGCTACCTGTTTGCAAATACTATGTTTGAAATTGCCTCTTGTGCACGAGAAACCATGGACACAAATAGCATACAGGGCCAAACACAACCCACCCTCATGCCATGGATCACACCTACAGTCGCTCTTTTGGATTTTGGCCAGCAATAGTTTGCATGCTGGGATACTTAAACCTTCGCTATGCTTAATATGCCAAAAGCAAAATGTCAGGCCCCTGAAAGCACTGCTCTGTGGCAAGTCCGTACTGGGCTGAAGATCACAAAAGTGGCACAGTTCACTTGGTAGCTCAGCACATGGATGGATGGAAAATTAAAAAAAAATGTACATGTCGGAATTATGATGTTGAAAATTTGGCTTTGTTGTTTTAGTGAATTCAAATGTTCTCTGCTTTTTCGCATCTCATATTCAAAACGTGGAAAGTTATTTTCATTTGCTACGCTCCATTTAAACATTTTCGTGGCTAGTGTATACATCTCTTTGCAGAAACAAGTGTCCCACTGAATAAATTGTCCCAGTGGGATGTAAAAAGAAAATAGCTGATCCATGATTGGGCAAGGCACTGCCTGACTCGCATGATTTCTGTGAAGAATGGGGATCTTTCTAACAGTGCCACAGAACTGTCAAGGTGCATTCCTGAATACTGATGCTGCCAAATCGAACAATCAATGCCTTATAGAGGGTGTCAGGGGCTCTACAAAAAATCACGGATATTTTTCTACCTATGCCCATAGTTAGGCAGTAAAAGGCAGCCATATTTGGGGCGCTGTGGACCCTCAAACTCTGAACCCTCGTACCAATACTGCTTTAATAATGATATCTCCGTCTCTGCAAACAATCACATCAGCAATTATACTGCAATAGTAAGCACGGGTTTTCTATAAATCTAATATAACGAAAATGCATTTGTAAATTGATACAGCAAGAAAAATTCATGAAGTCAAACCTAAATCAGTGGTGCCGGAGAAAATGCACAATCTGTACAAATATTTACATAGGAAAAGAAAATCAAAAGAACTCTTAAAATCCACTGTATCTTAATCCCTGAACGAAACCTCATCCACACCATAACTTCAAAAAAAAATTCTTTGGGAAACACATAATAGAACAGAATAAAAAAAAACTGCGTAAAAATGAGAATGAGTTTTGAGTATCCGTATTTGACAGAAAGTAGGATTGTTCCGGAGAATGTATGTGTACATGTATATTAAATATTCATAAGGAAACAATAGAGGTGGTAAGGGTAGTGCACTTCGTCAGTATGGAGTGAGCGAACATTACCAAGCGCAGCCTGTATCCCAAGCCAGTTGCTGGGTCCCCGGAAGTGACGAGGAGACAGATGACAAATATTAATTTTTCATCACGTGGTATTATCGCATTACTTTACCCTGGTATTTTGAAGACTTTAATATCTATGACTATATAAAGATTTGTTGCCTAGGCTTCTCCAGGCACAATTGGTTGCTGCTTCTGGGTGTGACCCCAGGAGTCCTGCTCATATGAGGCTCCGAGTGCAGATGGTTGGCCTTCTATGCAGGCCTGCATAAGCCCTTTAGAGCCAGGGAGTCACAGTTGTCAGACTATGTAGTGCCAGAGCATATCCTATCTTCTGTAAAGTACACTCCTATGGATTTCCTGACACCATATAGCAGATGTTTATTGTTACCTAGCACAGTAATACTGTTGAAAAATGATTGCTCAAGGAGACAATAAAGACAGACAGACAATGACCAGATACTGTATTCCATGATAATATTTTATACGTTTAGTTTATATTCAAGAGGTAAAATTCCAAGAGGACCAAAAATGTAGCAGACCAGCTCATCCACAGATGTAGACTAAGCTTACCCAACTGGCAGACACAGTTCATTAAGGTAGCATCAACATCGCTCAACTAAAGTTCTAAATGGGTGCCGGTTTTTGGCAGTGCTCGGGACAGGCACTAAATTTGCAAAAACACCAGCACTTAATTGTGACTGTCTACCACATTGTGGCACTGTCTGGCCTTTTTTGAAAAGCAGAGTGTTTCACAATTTCCTATACTTTAAGAATCATAAAGAAATTAGTGTGTCTAGTTGAGGTGGCCTGATTGGTTGGTATTGCAGGAGCTGGCATTTGACAGACTTAGCAAGGGCAGTGGGTGATGTGAGCAGCGGTTGCCTCCTGAGAAATAACATGGGGCCTTGCATTTACTTTTCTACAAATTAGCCTCTGGATTCACTATTCTTAACTCCGCATCTACTTACATTGACAACATAGTGGCAGTTGATCTTGAGGACTCAATATTTTGCAGGTCGATATAGAATATACAATATTGTGATATTACACCCTGGTTCTGTGGCCTCTTGCTATCTTATGCATTTTCCCCTCAGTCTTAACGTTCCCTGCTGCTCAGCCAGTGAGTGAGGTCATTGTTTGGTTGGAATAGTGAGAGTGTTTGTGCTTGGATGAGTGGACAGTTGAAGTGAGAAGGGCTAAGCAGCAGGAAGCTGCTCCTGGTGGGGCCTTAACTGTAACCTACAACTAAGCTAATAAACCTATTTCTTTTATAACCTATGAGCATCCATCATTGATTACAACACTGGCGACGGCTAGAGGAGAACCTACGCAAAATATACAGGAAGCTAAATTTACAGAGCAAAAAGTAAGAGAAGAGAGAGTGAAGCCTGGTAAAGAAAAAAAGAAACGCCCTACAAGCCCCACCAGTGTCTATTCTACCAGACAGCCTGAACTCAACAGAAGTTGGAGGGCATGTGACCTGTTTAACTTTGAGGCAAGTTGTTTAATCTACTAGGTGTGCAGCAAACAAAGAGCGCAGTGTCCTGCAGATTGAGAAAATGGTCTGCTCGGCTGTGCACTAAGCCAGACCTGTTGTACCTGCTTGTATGGACTGGGTATATTGAGGAAATGGTCTGCCAAACGGCGTGTGTGCAAAGATAAAAATAAATGGCACTGAACATTTGACAACCTAGTGGAAATTCAGTTGGAGGAACAACTGGTACCAGCATTTAAACACTATCCGAAGAGTGGTCAATGCAATTCACTTTATACTACAGCTAAGTTGAGCTACACTTTGAGCACCATCAAGTGACGGTGAGAACGCACTTTTAAGGATGAAGAAATATGTGCTTTCCCCACCGCATGCTTCGCGAGTGCTATTTTTTAAATTTACGCACATGCGGTTTGCTAAGGGGATGGTCGCAAGGCTGTCATGCACCATTACCGACAATCTGTTGAGCGAGGACTCGGTGCGACATCCGTAGTACCTTGGAGAATGGCGTGCATTGTTTGTGGAATTCCAGCCGTGTGCCTGTGTGATGAGCGATGTGGTTCTACATCCCAGGCATGGGAATGTACGTGTTGCAGGCTATTTGTTGACGTAACAGATTAAAGGCTAGAATGCGCACTGCTGTGTCTAAGGGAACAGGAAGTGGTATGCAATGCGCGACTGAAGGGGTATGCAGTGTGCGACTAAAGCGTGAAGAGAAGTAAACATTTTTGGCCCAGTCCCTGGTCTTCATTTTAATTCCAAGTGTGAGAATATTCAAAGACTTGAACAAATTCCCAAGCGACCATCAATGGGTTAACGCACAGAGATGAGTTGGGAGGTGGGAGTAAATCTGTGGAGAAGGATGTCACTGAGGGGAGGGGTGCCAAGCACCAAACGCCTCTAACTCTAAAGCCAGCCCGCTGGTCAGCATGAAGGAAACAGGTAGGACTTAAGAATTAATTAGGCGAGGATGTAAGACAGGACTTGCATGACTGTACACCGGAAACAGGCAGTCACGTACAAATGGGATAGTCAGAATCGTACAGAGGAAAAAGCAAGGGCCCTCAATACATAAAATGAAGTACTTTTTTATTTAAAAAGTTATGGTGGACTGAGAGATATAGACGTAATAGAGATGGCATTGTCAGAATCCTTTTATTATATTATTATACTAATTTAATATATTCAGCTTTTGAAAGATAGATCTTTCTTCCTTCAGACATAAAAAGTAAATACATTACAACGTAAAAATATCCTAAATGCACTCATGGTTACAAATATTACTCTCTTGAAGTAAGGGACCTGCCATCCAGAAAATGGTTTATTGTAACTTCAAAAACTCTACCCATCGAACACCGAATTCTTGATTGTCTCTCTTATTTATCTCTATCCTTCGATTTAAAATTGTATTTTATCTCCTTTGACAGACAATATTGTCCCTTTATGATAACCTTGCCTCTTGGAACACCTTCAGCTATGCTGATTGCTGTGTTGCTGGGCTGTTGAAGTTAAAGTCTCTCCTAATATGCTGCCTTCTTTAGTTATTTTATTTTCACTTTTTTTAATGAAAGTTTTATTTTGTTTCAGCGATAGAATCAATAAAAATATGGGCATTATATTTTAAAAAATAATAAGAACTTCTATTAGAAGATTCCACGCCTATTAATAATACACTTATAAGGATACCTATAATATATCTCTTTAAAATTGTTCCCATGCATAAAAGGAAAAAAATCTGTATAGTTACGACATCGGAACTACGTACACACTTTATCATGCATATAATTCATTTTACGACTATCATGGGCTTTACTATGTAAAATGGTGCACTATTCAAAGGCACACAATTAATGGGTGCACCAAGCGTAGACAGAAATAGGCGTCATATTACACACAAAATGCGCCGTACCCAGTGTAGGCACCAACATGCACCTAAACAGGGCACAGCGCAGGAGTCAATGCAGAGAGGCTGGCAGCACTTTGGGGAGGGGCAGGAATCTCTCCACAGGTGGGTGCGGTCACACATTGAGGGGTCACTAGTGTGCCCCAGAAACCTCCATGCAATATCCCTTGGCTATGTTGATTATGCTTTAAACAAAAATAGGGACTGGGAGATTGCTGGTCCAGTGCACAGTCTCCCAAAGTGAACCTGTAATATCAATATAAGTGCACTGTTCCACAAAAGAGAGAGAAGACAGGAGAACTAATTAAGTTCTATTCAGCAAAGACAAAACTATACAGGGTGTTTTAGGAGAGCCCTCAAGCACCCACTAGGGTGACAGGTATCATCATTGGGCTTGCTCCTCGCCAGACTGGTGCTGCAATGCCTGGCGGGCCACCCAGCATTCTGGGTGGCACTCAACCGTTGTTAAATTGCTAACAAAAGAAGGTCTGGGAAAGAGACTGACTAAGAAACGGAGAGTATGAAGAAGAGACAAAACTCTTAAAATTAGCTCTGAACCTAAACCATTCGTTTAATGTGTTAGAAACTAGGTCCAGGCCAAGATTAAAAACGGGAATATAGGAGTGTTACTGGAAATAATGTACCATTACACTCTCTAATTAGGGAAGGTAGTTTACCTAGTCCTATATGGTCAACATGTTTCGCGTCTACGATCGGTCACGAAGTGATCCTATGACGCTTCTTCAGGACCCACGAAAAAAACATGTTATTAAACTACTTCTCCTGTGTAACAACAATTAATCAAGTGCACAAAAAGTCACTTACAGAATAGAAGACAGTGTATGTCTAAGTCAGTTGGTCAGTACAGTCGCCCATCCCATATTAGAGATTGGGCTACCTAGGTCTGCGCTAGCATCAACCAAGGAGATCGTATTGGATTGCTCCTCGATGAATCCGGAATACAGGTGCGCGGCATGGGGCAGGTTTCCGGATTCATCGAGGAGCAATCCAATACGATCTCCTTGGTTGATGCTAGCGCAGACCTAGGGAGCCCAATCTCTAATATGGGATGGGCGACTGTACTGACCAACTGACTTAGACATACACTGTCTTCTATTCTGTAAGTGACTTTTTGTGCACTTGATTAATTGTTGTTACACAGGAGAAGTAGTTTAATAACAAGTTTTTTTCGTGGGTCCTGAAGAAGCGTCATAGGATCACTTCGTGACCGATCGTAGACGCGAAACATGTTGCCCATATAGGACTAGGTAAACTACCTTCCCTAATTAGAGAGTGTAATGGTACATTATTTCCAGTAACACTCCTATATTCCAGTTTTTAATCTTGTCCTGGACCTAGTTTCTAACACATTAAACAAATGGTTTAGGTTCAGAGCTAATTTTAAGAGTTTTGTCTCTTCTTCATACTCACCGTTTCTTAGTCAGTCTCTTTCCCAGACCTTCTTTTGTTAGCAATTTAACAACGGTTGAGTGCCACCCAGAATGCTGGGTGGCCCGCCAGGCATTGCAGCACCAGTCTGGCGAGGAGCAAGCCCAATGATGATACCTGTCACCCTAGTGGGTGCTTGAGGGCTCTCCTAAAACACCCTGTATAGTTTTGTCTTTGCTGAATAGAACTTAATTAGTTCTCCTGTCTTCTCTCTCTTTTGTGGAACAGTGCACTTATATTGATATTATATGTTGATTATGCACCATTTCATATATGTTTCTCCCCTGCCTTTCAAGGAGGCCCCATTCAGCCCAAGGCCAAGGCATATTTGTGAAAAATGGAAGACTAAGGGACCTCACATCATAATTTGCAAAGGGGGGGGAGGGGGTGGTCATCATTTTGCTATACACCTCTGAGCCATGAGTGTATTTGTGGCACCTTCTGTAACACAAACATTCACAAAAGCAGGCACAAAACAGCCATGCGTTCATGGAGCGCCTATGCAATACATCTCCATATCATTTCATTTTTGTATAGTTGGCTCAGACGTGTACTATACTGTGATTTCTCGTTAACCCTGAAACAAATACATTGGATAGGAAGCTGGGTGTGAGCAGATCGAAGTTGTCATTTCAGTGGTTTTGGTGGTGGTGCAGACCTCTTGATGTGAATGGAGGAGAGTTGGCACAAAATTATAGCACAAATGAATCGTTACTTCTCTGACATCCATCATCCTGCGTTCTAGGTAAAACTGACAAAAGAGGAAAACTGATACTTCTGATCTTGAGATATTTTCAGGAAACATGCCCATGGGTCCCGGCATGTAATTCTTTGAAAGCTAAAATGTTTATAGAATAAAGAGAAGGCTTTCAAGAGTTCCCTGGGGTTTTAGAAGATGAATAATAATAATAATAATAATAATATAAGACTTATGAAGGGCATAGCTACTTTTTAGGAAGTGTCCCATTGCTAGCATGGGTGTGGAATTTAACAAAAGATCTACTTATCTATGGGACAGGCTGCATCATTAATCTACTTGCCTTGTAAAAAATCCACTTATCCCTTTGTGTCAATTAGTGCTGCAACAAATTATGGCAGCAATTTCATTATATAAGTACTCTGATAATAGCCTCTCTGATTATGCCAGGGCTCATACAATAGTGCGGGTTGGATACTAGCAATTTCCTTTTGCCATCTTTCCACAGATCACATACTGGAGCTTGAAGAAGCGGTGGGCAATAGTTCCAGGGATGGAATGCCCATTTGAATCTTTGCAAAACTTCTTACTTGCATGTTTTAGGGACTTTCACCAGCTCTTCTTTGATATTTGAGAAAGGTGGGACATTTACTCCTGACAAGGACAGAAAAAAAACGTCTTCCAGGGGTGGGAAATAAAGTGGTTGGAGGAAAGTAAACTTATAAATTCTCAACAAATATTTGCCTGAGCAAATCTATGCATGCATATTTGCTCGTTCTAAAACGCAGTTCACAGAGACTTTCTGTGAGTATGATTTACTGGCCTACTTCTGTAAATTCACTAAAGTGATTAATCTGTACTAATGCAAGGACATATACTATAAGTGCACTTTTGTGACTTTCTTTGAGAAGTGTGCCCCTAATTGGGTCCGATGTTAACCAAGACCTTTTGTTTTTATTAAAATTCTATCTCTCTATCTATCTATTGCTGGCTTCATTGTGAGTGACAAGGAGCATATCTGCACACAAACTAGTTTGTTTAGCGCCAGGCACTTCTGAGCATTGTGTGCCTTTTCAGACGAAAACATAATTTTCTTTTTGCCAATTTTTGTTATAAAGGTGCAGGCCCGGCATCTCCCACAACAATAAAGTTTTGCAAAAACCATATCAAAACAAGACATGCATTGACAAAACCAAAAGGCTGACCACAAATGTCAGACCTAATGGCTTTGCCAATGCTTGTTTATTTTCATGCTTCCCATAATCTTGTTAAATATGATTACACTGATTGCATGCATTAACACATTGTACTAAATGATGCTTCAAAGAAATGGTACTTAAAATTTCCCAGTAGATTATCAAAACCTGTTTTTCCTAGTTGCATTTTTTGGGAAGATTTTAGTTTGAAAGCAAAGAATCAAACTTGGGTTCAAGCTTTTTCAAATATTTGCATTATGGGAACATTATATGTAGCTTAATATTGTTAAACTTTGCAGATATCTGTACAAATTATGTATGATAGAACCACTCTGAATAGTGCAGTCCGAGCTTACATTTCCATAGAGTGCTCACCATAATAATAAAGGCTTTGCATTAATGAACCATATAAATACAACCTTATATAGCATTATCATATGGGCATAAATAGTACTTTAATTGCGGACAATGCTTTCCCTGATCCATAATGTGGTACTGTGAACTGCCAGCCAAAGGCTTTGTGCTGTTGGGGTTTACATCTACTTGTCATTAGGACAAAATAAACAAGAAAACCTGTTGTCCTTGACCCCATACAATATGTCCTGGGTGTCAGGCTATAGGAATTCCACATCCCTGGCTAGGAGTCTGACTCCTGAAAGAGGGGTTGCCCACCATGCTGAGCCAATTCTCAACCAGACCTAAAAAGCTATGTTTTCAATTTCTTTCTAAAAAGAGTTTCAGATACAACAGTAATACAAGACTTCAGAATAAAAATCACTTGCTACTGTTGCTTTCTGGGTAAAAACATTTGCTCGTTGTCTAGACTGTGCAGAGACTCCATAAAGTCCTGAATAGGATTTCTGGAGAGGCACGTGGCCATGGTCCTGCCTCTTTTGATCTCAAAGATTGAGAAGTGGGGCATGTTGACATGGCACTCCCTACCTGCCATGCAAAAGGCCTGCCCTTCTGAAGAAGTACAGGACTGTAGAAAGGATTGGGCAGCACCTGTTAACAATCAGGAAAATGCCACCATCTTACTTTACAATGCCTTTTAAATATACCTATATTTGGGTAATTATTTTTATTACAAAACGCCCTTCAATTGATGAAGGATTGACATTTCTGCAGGAGACTATAAACCATATACATAAGAGATCCTGGTCACCCTATGGTAAGGTGCAGAAGAATAGACAGTACACCACTTCAAATGGAATTCAAATCGTATAGGCGATGTGGAATGTTGGCTTTTTTGGACACCAAAAGGGATTCATGGACAGTGTGTGCCTCTCATAGTGAGAGATGCACCTTAGTCACTGGGACACTCTGCCTCCCATCCCAACAGCACAGCTGTAAAGTGGCCCCTTGGCAGGTAAGGGAATTGAGGCACAGGGACTTTAAGGGATGGCCTCAGGATCACACAACCTGATCAAGTCTTCAAGCTGAGATTCCTAATTCCTAATCAGGTGTGCTGGTTTCAAAGTGTGCAACATGTATTGTATCATTTGTGTAGCCCCCTCTCAAGGTTTTTGATGAGTACTGGTCTAGCCTATTACTTCTGCATAGTTTATATGGTGTGAGTTTATAATGTGCCTGTAGTGGGAAGGATTCGAGGCCCTACCATATTCTCTGAGTGGGATCCATCTATGACTGCTCGTATCCTACACCCAGAGGTTGAAGGGGCAGGATCTGAGGGACAAGGTGTGCCTATACTTTTTTAATTTGACAAAAACAGTTACTATACTTTATATTAAGAGGCAACTGTCCCGGGACAGTTACTTCCGACATTTGAGATGCTTCAGCTGAAGTGGAAGGGGAGAGAGTCTTCTGTGCAGTGAAGCCAGTGAAAGAGGGACAGACAGCTGAACAAGAAACAAGCCTTCTTGCTAGTGTGTCTGCTACCTCCAAGAAATGTGAATGCGTGCTTTTGGTTGATATGCAAATGTTAAGATGGCTTTAACTGATGGAGTCACTTAAAGAGCATTTTTAGAGGTATTTTGAGGTTACCTGATGTGCTGTAGAGTGTGTGCTTTTAATGAACAGTTATAAAAACTGTTATACTAGGTACAGTGTGTATATTACTCCAATCTATATTTTGTAAGCATTTTTAAGTGTAAATCTTTTTGTGCAGTTTGTGGCAGCCTATCTTATACTATGTGTAAAGCAAGTTGAGAATAATGACGTACATATTCACAGTGTTTACTGTCACAGGCTGAGATCTCGTATCACTAACAACACACCAGTCACTATTCCCCACTGAACCAACCAGAATTCGATTATTTTGCATTCTGGTTACACTCACATACATCTGCAGTGATCACGTGAATTAATGGAGATTTCACAACGTAAAATAGAGTATCTCTCACTGATTAGTTTAACTTGAATTTCTTTTTTAAAGATGTGTATTTTTTTATATGCAGTTACTTGAAAGACCAACAAAATAGTTAAAATATATCACAGTTCCCATAGTGTTTTTTAAAGCACTTTGTCCTCTGCCTTCAACATTTAATCACATTTTGGGATCTTTTTAGCAATTCACAGAACCATAGCTATAAAGTGTGCATCCGCAGTTTAAATTTGTAAGGGCCTCATTGCTATACTTCAAGCTCTGTGAAACATAAGGCAAAATTCTGAAAAACATTATTTTGTTCTTTCTAAAGGGAAAAAAATTACATGAGCCTATATCAAGAAGCCACTACATCAAGGCCACTTTAAAATCACATGTATCTTAGATCATGAGTGTTATTTAAAGGTCGCCAGGTGTAGTTGTTGTAACCCTTGCTTGCCCTTTGTTACTCCTGGATGCCCTTCGCTAACCCTGGACTCCTAACAAAAAATAAATGAAGCTCTCAGGGTCTTTTTTTAGGTCTTGCCTACAGACAACGTTAACTGTCTGGTGAGACCTCATTCTGTCACACATAACATAAATCATATGCCTAAATATATACACAGAGCTATTAAAAAGTGATTTTGGACAGCTTATTTTAACAATTGGCTACTGTGTTTCACCTTGCGTTAGGGGTTGTTCATCAGTGTTTATATCAATCAACAGCATTTCCAAGATGTAATTGTTCACACACATATTGCCTTTATCATCATTTGGAATGGGTTTGTATTGTATTTTGTGCAGAGGGCCCCAAGCATCTGGAGTTCTGTTGCGGTGCTCTCTGCCCCAAACCTGTTCATCTGTGGCTTCATGGTGCTTTCTGACTCTCACCGCACTCTCCATTTAAAAGAATTACATATCTTTTTAAATGATATTTGTTGTATTGTATAGCAACATTAATTTCGCGTTTATTATTCCCACGTGGGGAACTGAAGCACTTGGACATGGGGAGCACGCTACACAGTGTAGGGTGTTTGGTTAGAAGTCTGTTGTCTTTGTTTTGGTCCTGTGTGGGAAGTGTTCCCATGTTGTGCATGAGGACAACCAAGGTGTGGTTATCGTGTTATAGGATGCAGCGCTTAGCAAGGTGATGGATGTAGAAGTGTGAGAGATAGGTTCTCAGTTTATTGTTTTCAGTAAGTTGGCAGTTTTTAGCACCTCTGCAGGTCCCTTTTGGTATTTCTTATGTTCATAATCCACTTAGCTAGTTAATGTACTGGGTTGTCCATTCTCAGATATTTTGTTTAAAGTGTATGGTCCTAACCAGGCACAGGTTCAGGGGAGAAGTTGTGGAGGCATCTGCTGGTATGGACTTTGTTAAAATCATCCTTAATGTGACTGTCATTGTGAGATGCCAAGAAATGGCTGTTGTATGTTTCTAGGCAGAACCTGCTTTGTTGGACTATATTAGAGTCCTTTGTTGGCTAGCAGTATGTGGCAGATCTCTTAAGTTATTTTTGTGCCTGTTCAGCAGGTGATGAGTGGTTTATTGCTAAGGACTGGTACGTCACTGGGTGAAGGATATGACCTTTACCAGTTTTGTCTTATGTGAGTGTAAGAGTGTCATGTGGGAAAAGAGAATTATTAGGCAGCCTGTATGAACTAAAATAGACTGTCTGAATGATGATTGTTACGGTATTAGCTTTAGTGTGGGGTATATTGTGTAATGTAATTGCATTATTATAGGACTAACTACCTCTGACAAGACATAGTTGTGCTTTTAGGCTTGGCAACACACTGCCCCAGGTCCTATGGTTAGTGTATTAATTAAGATTTGTCTTGTGCCATTCAATGCCTTTGCACCATTTTATATGTGGTTAGATTACATTAGTGGGAATTAGGTATGATCTTTAGTGGGAAAAGGGGCTATGGGAATTTAATGCATTGGCTGGTAGTATTAATAGATGAGCTACAGGACATTAGGTATTGTTAGGGTGCAGGATATGACTTTCAAAGGAGAGGTTGTGATCTTTGAAACATCTACTGTAACAGTAAGGGAGAAGGAAAACATGCAAGTGATTTACAGTAGGCTGTACTCAGAGTGCGGAGGCATGCTGAGGATGGAAAGGGAGGCAGGAGTTATTTGAAAGGAAAAGGAGAGTCAAGAGATGGATGTTTTAAGTCAAAGTCAGTTTTCATGCAGGGTTTTTAGAAATATTGTGGAGACATTTTGAGACAGAATCCAGACCTGCAGAAAGAAATAACATTATTTTCATGTGTTGCAATATCATTTTAAGTCCGGAGAATACTACTGTGCACACACACCACCATCCCCATGAGTAAATTTTATTAAATAAATATGGTTTCATTTTCCCATAAAATCAGGCGTAAGGAAAATACAAAATAGGAATGTTATAATTAGTATGACTCTGCTAGAGATGTATCTCTCTTTCCCCTTGGATGATCAAGAAGGGATGGAGAACAGAGTCTGTTTTAGTGAATTTGTGTAAAATAATGCTTCTCAGGCAGTTTACATAACCCAGCAACTTGCTTTCTGTTTTTTCATTCCCACACCCAGGAATTTTGTTTTACTAGTCTAAGAAAGTTTGGTATGTTGTAATGGTAAAATTAAAAAGGCCAAAAAGGGCACTTTTATTTAGAGTGATGACTGTTGTGCATGTATGGTGGCATACAGTGGAGCTCTGCAATCTTGGAAGTAAGCCATTCCAAAATGACCACCATTTGTGGGCTTGTGTGTGTATGCATCGCATAACATGCATCTGCGTACTTTGCCATAAATGTGCACAATAGTGCTTCTGTCTTGATTTACCTGAACCATTTTGGCTTGGTCATGTTGGAATGGTCAAATAAAAAGCATTGACAAAATCAATGTCAGTGCACACCTGTTAAAAGTCAGACATTATGGCTTTGCCATTTCTTGTCTTTATTATTCCCTATAGATTTTACTTCTTGTTCCGCCTCTTGCTCTCTGTCTCACCCTCTCACTTGGGAGAGGCAATAATCTGTTTGTCTGCTTTTGGTGTTTTTTTCTGTAGTGATGAGATACCAAGAGCCTGCGTCCTAATAATACAGGCCCAAATGAGGGTGCACGCTACCTGGGTCACTCACTTCACTGAGCAAGTATGTGGCCTAGAGTGTGTTGAGGCACTTCTTGTGTGCGAAAGACATATCTGCAAAGAAAATGTCTTGTGCTGTTAGCAGTAGACCACATTGCTTTGCCTGGAAAGGAAAATGGGCTTTAAATGGAAATAAGATGGTAATTCATGATCTGTCCACCATTTCAAAGATTTGTCCACCAAAGTAGGCCTCGGGGGTGTCAGAATGCTGATTAATATTCGTCAAGTTATCAGTACAAGATATATATGTGCCACTAAGTGGTTAACTGGCTGGCACGCTACTGTGCTTATTTATGCAATAGCATGCTGTACTATACACAAACTGCAACAAAATATTTTGTAGTGCGTTATTGACACAATAGTGTATTTACATAAACCAATCCACCTTGGAATCGATACAATGGTTAGCATTGTCCACCGTTACCTGGATTATGAAGACGAATTGTTTGCATAATGTCAAGGTTTGTCAAAAAATCGTCTTAAGCGATGCTGGAAGCAGCTGTTGAAATTTAATTGCTATAAAATATGCACTGTTTTATTGGGAAATATCTTTCACTGAGCGCTGGTAATTTTATGAAAACTCACATTCATATGTACATTGTATGATGCATGTGTGGACGCTATATCAAAGGAATGCGTAGTACTAGATGAATTGTGTGTGTGTGTGTGTTGGCTAAAATAAAAATGCATTTAGAAGAGAGACGATTGACTCTGCCCAAAATCTACTAGCTTTTGAAGGTAACTGTCTGATTTGTGACTGAATGGGCACTTGCCCCACCATTTTGTCAGAGGCAATAGTGTGATGTATTTTTTCTCTTACTGTGACACCCCAAACGAAGACCAGCCAAATGCAAATCACACGCGGCCCTACTCCAATGGGAACAGTTCAGTCTGAAATGAAAGGCCTGGTCTCATCTAGGTAAGGAAGCAAGCATCGTCAGACCAGTAGCGGCCTAAATAGGCCTTGTCAGTGAGGTGTAGCTTGAGTCTTGCACCACAATGAGTGCAGGACCCACGTCTGGGCATAGTCGTCATACTTACAGTGTCTACTGCAACAAAAGACCATGTGATGGAAGGGATATTTGAATAGTCTTACAAACTGTACTCATTATGAACCAACAAAGCCTGGTACGTACTCACTCCAAACCATTAGTTTCATGGCCTCTGCCATCTGATGAAATCTCCCCTGGGCTTTTTTCATTTTTAGCAGCAAAAAATGCCGTGTCTTTCAACCCCTCACATATTGCTCAAGTTTCTTGGAGTGAAAACCTTGGAGGAAATGGTACACTACCAGCAGGCTATGTACTTAGCACACGACTGCCCTTCTGATATGTTTGCAAGCACCATGTCTGTCTTATATTCTTCTCAACACAAGCATGCTTAGGCACAGAGACCATGTATGTGAGCACGAACACATAACACAATCCCCACGTAGGGAACACTTCAGCCACACACTCTTCCAACCATGCATGCATTTCCAGCCTGAAGACAAACTGGACGACATAAGAAAATACTGAAAGATGACATTGATGGTAGAAACATGCTATACAGTTCACAGAACATTAGCACATAAAATTACAATTACAATAGTAATTTCTCATGCAAGCAACCCCGGTACAAGGGTAGGCGTTAGTTCTGCAGTGTAACCTTAGTCCATAACTCCTCGAGAGGCATTGTCCTCGATTTACAATCACTGGGCTGCAGCCAGAATGTGAGGATATAACAAATGTCAGCATTAGCTGTCTGGCGAGTGTTTTGAAACAGGCATCATTAAAAGCCTACCAGTAACCACTGTGATGTGTTTGTCAAGAAGATGTCTATCTATCTATCTATCTATCTATCTATCTATCTATCTATCTATCTATCTATCTATCTATCTATCTATCTATCTATCTATCTAATACATAATGGGTAATCATGGTATATGGGCCTTTGCATTGGAGGGTTTCTGCAAATTTCACCAATAGCTTGATATGGCAATATAGGATCATAGTACATTTTACACATCATGTATTTTTTATATTACACATTCATTTGGCGGCATTTAACTTGAAAGAGCTTTTGTGTTCAAAGTTCAGCTGCCAATGGGCCCGACAATGTACTGCATAATTTGCGTTTTTGCTGCGTAATTTAGAAAACCTTGACACAAATTTTGGTCCTCCATGCCTAATAATCCTAGTAGTTACAGCAATGGTAAAGCTTTGTAGAGTGATTTGGCAACTTTCATTATAATAATAACATTTATATTTCATAGGGCATTGTGAAATATGTCCCATTTTTCACGGTTTCATATGAAAAGAGTTTTTATACCAGTGCATTTTGAGAACTACAAGTCCGTAACATGATGCATATGTAACTGTTTTTAAACCTTTTTTTTATTTTATTATTTCAACATCTAACTATAACGTCACTTTATCTTTCACGTTTTGACGGAGTAACCTGTCCGCCAAACTCTAAATCAGGCCCAAAGTTTAAAATGAAGTCATTGTTAGGTCTCCATGCACTGCTTATCACCTCACACATAACATCAGTAATTACATGGTAAATTACATCACTGATGAACTCACTGACATCTCAAATAACATAATTGATTACATCATCCTGTCACTTTATCAGAGTCCTGTAGGGATTGTGGACTTGAAGGTATTTCACATTTTACATTTCACATTTTACACCTGTGGCCAATTTTGTATCGCCAATCATGTGTTAATGGACATAATATTTCACCATACGCTGGGTACATAGCATATCCGTGAAATCTTGTGACAGAACCGCTCAATGACAATACTTAACCAAATTACCTTTATTTTTATAACCAAATTTTTATTTTTGTTCACAGCCAAATTTGTCACACAACAGAGTTGATATGACCTTACATATGAATGACTGCTTTCCCGGCATACCCAACTGCCCCAAACATGTATCACGAGTGAGGCTCGCAATCGTGTCAATAGCACACATGTATAGCAGATTCACAGGTCCTCTTCAACATTGCTTCCTTGGTTGCCTGTCAATTTAGAACATATTTGAATGTATTTCAGTGGGTATCCTTTTGCCTCATAACCCGGTTTCTTCATCTGGGCTCAACAATCCACTCCCCTCCTCCATTGCAAAACTGTGGGGGGACTGCTCACCGACCACTGTCTTGCAGTGTCCCCCATTGCAACCATAAGGGCTATGCCCATCAACTGCCTATCTGCTTGGGAGCCTCCCATTCCCTCCATCACTCCCAGTAGAACCATCACAGGAGACAGTTCCAGGGGCTGCCATACCACCATGGTGAGTCCTGACAACACCTGTTCCCAGTAGTGTACAATAATTGGACAGAACCACAACATATGAAGGAAGACTGCTGGGGATCCATCCCACCGCCCACACTGGTGTGTGGACCGGAGCACAGCGTGACGCAGTTGAATTGGAGTAGGTTCACACTGGGCAGGTAATACATTTGCACTAATCTCAGTTTAGCCAAGATGGCAATCACTCGCAGCGCCATTAAGGCATCTCACCATTTCTTCTCATCTATTGGTCCCACCCAGACTCCCCATCTGGATCTCAGAGGGTGAAGTGTCTCGGAGGCATTTAATACAATGGAACAATATATTTGGATGGTACCCCCTCTGCTCAATGTCCCCATCATCACCCTTGCTTCCATGGGACTGAATTCCAGAATTGAGGTAGCCTCAGGTATGTGGGATTTCAGTGCATGTCGCAATTGCAGATATTTATGGAACTGCGTGTGTGACACCTTATACCCCTGTTGGAGTTCCTGGAAGGATTGCATATGGTCCCCCGACCACACATCCCCAAGCACAGTTATGCCAACCGCATCCAATCGTGAAAACCCCTCCAGTGCACTCACCTCTCCCAACCAGGTCCCCTGCCACAATGGAGCCTGGTGTGTCAACTTCTTCCACCACCCAGTGTGACGCTGCACCTCCCTCCACCCCATGAACACCATCCTGGTCACTTCTGGGAAGTTCTGTGATACTGAGCAACCATATAGAAGATCCATAATAAGGGAAAACTCCAAATTTGCTAGTTCCAGCCGATAGGCCGGGTCCACCCAGCTGCCCGCCCATGAGCCAATCATGGAGCACAAGGGCTTGGGATGCCCGATAGTAGAAGTGTACTTTAGACATTCCCAACCCTCCCTCGTATGTGACTTGCTGACATATATTCCTACTAAGGTGTCATCTTCAACATCTTACATGAGGCAATACATCCCAAAATATTAAGGGGTAGTGTTTGCCACCTCTTAAAATCTGCCTTAACTCTTTGAACAGCGGTGTGATGTTTAGCGCCAATATATGAGGGATGGTTCTAGTGCTATTTTAATTCCCAAATAGGTGAAGCTAAGTCACCTTATGGTCAAATCGGATTGGCAGTCAATTGCCTCTCGAGACTCATTCAGCGGAACCAAAAGTGATTTCTTTAGATTAATCACCAATTCGGACGCTTCTGCAAACAGCTGCAGGAGATAGAGACATGTGGGCCCACTCTCTTTCAGACTGGACAGATACAACTGCACATCATTTGCGTACATTGCTACTCGATCCTTTTCTCCCAGAGGCCAGCACCATCCCATCACCAATGGGTCCCCTTGGAGCATGCACACCAATGGTTCGATGGCCAAAGCAAAGAGAAGAGGGGACAATGGACATCCCTGCCTTGCTCCCTACAGATAGGAAACACCTCCGACACCACCACATTAACTAGTACCCTGGCCGTCGGGCAGCAATATAGTAGATTTATCATACTCCGGAACCTGTCACCAAAGCCCGCTTTAATGAGCACCTGTCTTAAATATCCCCAATCAACAGTGTTGAACACCTTCTCGAAATCAATTAATATCAGCACTAGAGAGACGCCGTGGTGGCGTTAGCGCCTCGTAAATGAGCCACTATACATTTACATGCATGAATAAATACAGACAAATGCAAAAAGCATTTTTAAAATTAGAATACAGGTTTAAGAGTCATTGATTATGAAATAAAAAAAGTCTAAAAAAATCATGATGAAAAGTTGAATCTTTGGTGGTGAAGAATGTAACAATTTGAGAGCATAGGTCAGGTGAATCAGTTACTGATACCTCCTTGGGAAATTTAATCAGAGTGGACAAGTCATAACTACATGTGTAGGTTTCAACCTACCAGTACACAACTAAGGATTTAAGCCGCTTGCCACCCTTTGTGAATTCCAAGTGGTGTAGATGGAGTTCAAGCCAGCAATTTGTGCAGGAAGGTTGTAGCTGTTGCGCTACGCAGTATTGGACTGAGATGGTCTGAATTTGCATTTCACACAGTTGTAGTCTCTAGTGAAGTGGGATCAAACCCTGTTGCAGCAGTTTCATTATAATACAAAATGGAAAAGTGGTCTCAAGTTATTGTGGGCTCTCAGGTCAGACCGCATAGATACTGACCATCGGATAGATAGCCTAGTCTGCCTGCAAAATACAGGATGAAAGGCTCTCCCCAACATGTTCAGATCCAGGGCAGGGCAGGACTTTTATTCCACCAGGCAATTCCCCCGTGGACTGAAAGCCCAAGATGGCTCCTGGTGCCTCTGTCATTTTCCTCTCCTCCCCGAAGTTAATTGCAGCTGGTATGGGGAGATTTCAAGAGGTAGAAAAAGAAAGGGAAGGAGGAGAAAGGTAGAAGAGGGGGAAAGAAAGAAAACAGGAGAGTGAACAAATGGATGAATGGAAAGAGAGCCTTTCCTCTATTTACTTAACGTAGGCTTTCATAAAACAAAATTCATTTGAACACTTTCCTGCCAGCACCGAAACTGCAAATGGTGAATGAAGGGCTGGTTTTGGCATTCTGCATAAAATAATGAGACTAGAAGCTAGAACCTAGTCACTCTTTATCTGCTACTTCATTCATTTTCCTTTATTTGGTTAGCATGCAATGTTTCATTTCTGAGTTTTTCCTCACCAGCTCATGGACCGGCAAAACATGGCATGCCAATGTCATGATACAGGGGCTACTCTGGTAGAAAAAGTTACCATTTTAGGGAAAAGCACTAACCTGAGGCTTCTTCAGCATGCATCAAGGACAACAGAGTCCAAGCGCACATCAAAATGTCCCTAGATATTAAAAGAAAGCAAATAACCTGAGGGAAATATGCAAAGCTATAGAGAGTTGTCACAGAGAACCTGGTAAAATGGCAACACGGGTTAAGCTTCAAAAAAGGGATTGGCTAAAGAAAATTAAGCACCATGCCTGAATGGAGAAATTAGTGCTGGGTAGAGGAAGTAATGCAAAAACAACAGATGATGGACGGAATGCTGAACAATGCAAACATTCACCCCAGTCACAAAGAGAGGAAGTAGGCACATGGTCTTCAACCATATTCCATTCTGGATCCACAGAGATGGGTAGGCACAATGTGGGAACTCTTTTCAGGTGCAAGTATTCCACACTGAGGTTCTCTCTCCATTACTGATGGGACCAGACTCACCTTATGTTTTGGGTCCTATGCAGCATCACAAGGGTTTTCTTAAAAATAGGGAACACTTGAGATTTCTGTCTGTTTTGCAGTGTGACACCAGGCGTGGGTTGGCGTGGGTTGGTGGGTCCACATTTGGGGCACTGTTAGTATTTCCAGAATGGGGTAGACCGCTAAATGTAAATTAAGCAATAGTACACTAGCACCGATGAATTGCCATTCAGGAGCAATACTAGGCAAGAAACACGTTGACCCATATTAGATCTTACGGAACATTTCTTTTCAAAGATTTCAACTGTTCATAATTTAACAAAGGGCTCCAAGGATTACATAGAGTGTATGGGGGGGGGGTGGGCTTTAGTTAATTTTATTTTTTTCTTGACCCTCTTTTTTGGTCAATCTACCTTGCATGCATAATAATTCTGCAAAATTTGACTTTAATGCTGTTTTTGAAAACAAACCTCAGTTAAGAGCTTTGAGGGGCCTGTCAGGCATTACTGTGTCAGAAAGACAAGACTCATAAGCCCAATCGGGAAGCATGCCACTAATTAGTGGGTGAGGGCTCTTGCTCCTCAACATTAATACTGTGTCTGACCAGCATATAGTCCACTTAATAATATTGATAACTTGGACCTCTTTGGAACTGCACACTAAGAGATTTGATAAATGAACTAATGAGGAAGTGTGCTTGACCGATTACTATTCTCTCTTTCCCTCCACTAGAATTTTTCTTCACCTACAAAAATAGCTCCATTGCCTCCATGAAACAATAACTTATCACAGTATAACATATCTCTCTCCCAGTTACCATTGTCCCTTCTTCACGCCACTGGTCCTCCCTACCGCCCCCCTCATCACCACAAAATTCAAATCCACCCATTCCTCACCCCTTCCTCTCTTGTCTGTTGTCCACTCCTGCAGTGATTGCACTCCATTATTGTATAGCTCTATTTTCTTATCTAGCAAGGTTCATTCTTTATATAAAGGAAAAAGTACCCCCTGCCCTACATTATAAGGATATTGCAGTTTTCAGAAGAGTTCAGTCACCGTGCAGAGGAATGAGGCTTAAGGCACGTTCCTTTAGAAGGGCATGGAACTCAGAGGTGGCTTGCAATATTTTTTAACGTAAGGTGGACAGTATTTTATTCCTTAGAATACATAGCAACACCGTGAACCTTCCCATAAATTTCTTAAATCCTTGGGGTACATGCTACTTCATACCAAAGAGACAGTGTGGTTGCAGACATGGAAAACAAAAGTAAAATCTGTAATGCAAAATTGAACACATCAAAGTAGCTAGTAATGCTAGTAATTTATTGCAAATATATTAGAATCAGTTTAACATTAGCCAGATTTAAAAAAAAAAACAATGCAACTCAGAAACATGCAGAGAGATTGTACTTTCTTTAGTAACTTAAAAACAATCAAAAATAAGCATCTTGCCAAAATATTTCCCTTTCAACTGATCAATGTTCTTTTCAGAAAAAAAACAGGTCAGAAGAATGAAGAGTCAGTTCCCAGTTTTGTTGTTTAAACTGCTGCTGTATTTCTGCTCTGTGACCTGCCTTTCACCTTAGCTAATGGCCTGGCAGCAGGAATTGGTATGTCAGAACTCAACTGTAAAAGGTGATTACAGTTGAGCAGTTATGTCATTTTCTAATTACAAGTGACTAGAGAGGTTACAGCTCCAATGTAAAGAGGAAATTGTAGATTGGCTTTCATACAGGGATCAGATAGAAAACTGATTGCATTTGTGCCGTTATTTCATGTATGCTATATCTGTTTCCATTCTATAGTTATTACCGTATGTGTTTTTTTGTGTCATCAATATAAGTACAAAGAAGATGCCTACCACACAACTGTCACTTCATCAACAGCCATAAAGTCAAACTGTTTCCTGGTGAAACATTAGGTTCCAACTTTAAAAATAATTTCAAGACATATCAAACAGTTCTATAATGTCCAAAGCCAATTGAAAATGCCTCTCTTAACTAACTTAAGCTACAGAGCTTGATGGTGCTTTGCCACGTTTATCCGTGTTGTTCATGTACAATAATCAATTCCCGACATGCCCAGAGGAGGGCACCATAGAACATAATTACAAAATAGGCACATTGTTGAATTGAAGTTTCCAAACTTGAACAAGCCAGACTGTAAATGGTAATGCTTTATTTCAGGATATTCGAGATAAATCTGTTTCCAGGCTCCAGGGCAAGAAGTTAACGATTTCACATGGCATTTTAAGGAATATATTTCCACATTAAGGAATCTGAAACATCGGTAGAATGGGCAAGGGCAGAGAATAAGATGTTAAAATAGTATTTGTAATTTTAAAGGGAAACTGAAATGGCCCATGTGAGACCAGTTGACGCACAGCACCCTAAGGTCACGTGAGGGCTGGAGTGAGAGCGAGTCAGCCTGGTACCACGGTACCCGGGACTCCCAGGACCTTATAGGGCACGCTGCCAGTGCCGTCTTTAGGATTTTTTGAGCTCAAGAAAGACATATTTTGGGGGCACCTGTCAGTAACAACTTAGAATTCATTGACCTTTTCAGAAATTGCAAGCCCTCATATTGCCTATCAATACTGAGTTTATGTTAAACTTTTGGAAATGGGGGCACACATACAACAAGGGAACACTCAAGATGGCCGACAACAGCCAGCCAAAAAATCGCGCCAATCGAAAGTCTGACGAAGCTATTTATACCCGTGCTTGGATCTAGAAGATTTTGTCATGCAATGGCCAAGCAGCCAGCTCCTGGAAAGACCTAGTAAGGGAAAGACAAAAGGTGACGTGGTGGATGGTTCATGGACTAGTGCATTATTTTAAAATAAGAAAGGTACATGTACCACTTTAATTTTTAACATTAATTCGTGGATGTTCGTGATCGTAAATACATACATCATCGTAACTGACATCTCTGCTGCAACAGAAAAAAAAATCAAATCATCTCTCTGAGTATTTTCTTAATTCTATTCAGTGAAATCTGATAATTTTGCCCTGAATTCTTTTTCCCTGTGCTGTTCCTTCTCTCCTCTTCATATGGGTACACTTCTACTAGACTGATCCTCAGAGAAATGGGAAGAGGCAGGCGAAGGCCCATAGATAAAGAGAACAGTATAGCACGAGAGGCGAAGTTAAACAAGAAGGAAGATAGAGACAGAAACAGAGCTGCAGAAGAGAGATGGCTGTGGTAGGGAGAGGCCTAAGGTAACCACTGTGGTAACCAGAATGGAAGCTACAGAGGAGCGGAAAGAGGAAGCAGTATGCAAAGGAAGGTAGAGAAATAGGAAGATTTTAGAGTAAGGCAGAGAGAGCTCATGATAGGGCAAAGGAGTAGTAGGAGGGAGAGGGGTACGGTGCGCCAAAGGGCGAGGTAGTGAGAGTTGCAAGTTAGGGAAAGAGTGGTGAGGCAGAGAAAGGGACAAAAAGGGAGGGGCAGTACAGAAATAAATGTCGGGTAAAGAGAATAGTGAGGTAAAGGATGGGAGAGAAAGTGAAAGTTAAAAAGACAGATATGGTGTACCTTGAAAAGAAGTGAAGAAGAGACATGGGTGACACAGAGAATGAGAGGTGAGATTGGTACAGCGGAAGAAAGAGAGGGTGCGGTGGTTTGAGCAGGGTGGATTGGAGAGGCGTAGAGGAGGTCATCAAAGAGGTAGGGAGAGGATGAGTTAATACAGAGCCAAATGTGCAGAGAAGGTTGAGAGAGAGAGCTTTAGAGAGAACAGGTTATGTCACAGAAAAAGAGGTCTGATATAGAGAAAGGAAGGTAGCAAGACCTTCGTAAGGTACTGGGTGAGGTGAGGTAGAGGGAACAGTAAGAAATATAAGATTGAGGTAGTGAATGAATGGTGAGCTAAACCCAGAGGTTATATAGAGAGAGGCTGTGGCAAGACAAGGCAGTAAAAGAGGTGTGAGATAGGGAATGGGGAGGTAGTTAGTGGTGAGAGAGGCTATAGAGAAGAGAGAGGCGAAGTAAACCGAGATGAGGCTGAGAAAGCAGCAAAGTAGATGATGGAGAGATACAGAGATGCAAGACTGATCAATGTTCATTTTTAGATAACTGAGGCCTAGTTTTACAGTCATTTTGTGCCAGCAAATCTGCGACTCAAGACAGAACTAGGCAACCCACAGCGGTGGAAACTATTGGTCACAGGTTTATCTATGCCCAACAAATGGCCCAAATCCATTGAAAAACAGCTTTCCAGCTCCTTATATCAAGCTCCTGTTAATGTAAGCAAAGAGGGTACAAAGGGGGAGAAACCAAAGCAAAGACACATGGAATTCAATACACACTCGGACCTACTAACATAGCGCAGCTTGGCTTTGTGTGAAATCCTAGCGCCAAAATAAAGTATGCACAAATAAGAGACAAAAGAAAAATGGTGTGTTTTCGCTAGACATAATAAGCAGAATTACCACAAAATTACACATATTTCACTGTTTATCCATTGGTGGTTTTCCTCATCTATAAATTTGTAATCAAGGTTGTACCTCGAGTACAAATTTCATGAAAGACGCTGCTTACTTCTCCAATGCAAGGCTTACTGTAGGATGATCAGGTGTCCCGGATTTTCCCAGACAGTCCCAGTTTTCACAGGCCTTTCCCGGTGCCCCAACACTTTTCTTAGTTTTAAATAAATGTCCTGATTTTTGTGACAAAGGTCGGATCATTCTGCAAAGCAGAATTAAAAGGTATGCCCTCCTTTCACAGGAGCCTCTTAAGTCTGAAATAATGAAAGTAATTTATCTGTTTCTGTTATGCAGCACTGCATGCTCCCTGCTCTCCCCCAATGTCTCTCTCTCACTCTCTCTCCCACCTCCCCCCCTTTTCAGACCTACCTTTATGTCTGGCCTGTCCCGGTTTTGCTTCTCATAACCTGGTCACCCCAGCTTAGTGAGGTGCAGAAACAGCTTTTTTTTTACATAAGCAAAGACAATTAAATTGCTGCAGCATTTTTATCCTTCACAGGAATCAATGTACATTGAGGTCAATGGACCTTTGGACCCTGCACAGGGTGTGGTAGAACCACACAAAAAATGTCAATACAAACCAATTTAGTTACACAGTGTGATCCAAGTGCCCACATTAGGAAACCTCCAGTCAAAAATAAAGTTAAGGAATTTATTACAAACTCAATCTCAGAGTCATGTAGACAATTCACAAGACAAAGTTATAAAGGTACAGGATCACCAAGGGTTGCCCAAGGTGATGACATAAGTTCAAGCAAATTAACATTAGAACTAGGCGTTCAACAAGAACAATGCAAAACATTAACAGGATAACTTGAGGTACAGAAAATAATCATTGCTCAGTTTTAGTAAGCATTGAGGGAGTTCAAATCATCAAGTTCAATTTAGCTGAGCACTGGAAAAACCTATAGTTTAGCCAATCAGAGGAAAACATGTGTGGGTCGAGACACATGCAAGCAAAAGAACAAAATGGACAAAAAGAATTTGGAAAAAGGTAATCTCGAGCAACAAGTTCTTAACTAAGGTGGGCAAAAAGTAGGTAAAAAGAGAAAACGTCAGCATGTCCGAAGCTCAATCAAGAGTCTTCTTCAAGGGCGAGGGAGAAAATCTCTAAATCTCAACAAGGCATTTCAAAGGGGCAAATGCAGAGAGGAAAGTACCTCTCCAAGGGGCTCAGCTTTCAGGATATGGGACAAAAAGGACTCAGCTTCTCATTTTCAGGAATCTTTTGGCTTTCTGCAGGCAATCTGACCAAAGTCTATCTGGGCATTTACATATCAAAGCTCATAAGACAATTTGCTTAATCAGGGCAAGAGTTTATTTGATGTTGAAAGGGCCTCATCTAATAGAAATCAATCATCTGACTCCAACTTGAAACAACTCCATATTTTCCCAAGTCTGTCATGAGAGCAGCGTCCATCCACCTAGCTCCACACAAGATTGAAGCAAATGATTACATTTCTAGTCCACAGTTCAGGATGTTCCACATCTAAGATCATATTTTTACAACTCTCCAGGTGTAAAACAATAAATGCCTATTACCACACTAATCTTTTAATGGGAACGAAGTTTGAAAGAAAAGTTCATGTTACCAAGATGACTTGATATTGTCTGCACAGTCATGAAATACAGGGTCTAGCAGGCCCCTCCTAGGTTAATGCAGGTGAATTAATACAGCACATTAATGCCTTCAAATGAAACTAATTTTAATACGCAAACTGTAAATTCTGCATTAGTAAGTCTATATCAGCATTGAGGTTCCAGTGACTTAAACAAAATGACACGGTTAACGCATTTCAGTCAGTATAACATAGAACTACATTCCTCTATTTTTGCATACATATTTAAAACACTAATCATTAGAAATTCAATATTGTTTCAATACAGACTATTAGTTTAGACTCTAGATTACACCACAATGTCAGTTTAATCCTTCAAACATTTAAGTAAACTTCAATACCACCTATGTCGAAGTCTATAGTCTAAACAAACGCACACTAAAAATGGCTTCTCAGTGCATTACTCTACAGTCAAACCATTAGTATTTTGATTAACGTAGACCATCACATATAGATGATCTCTATTGCATGAGGAACACCACTAAAGTTTCTGCTATATTCAAATCATCAATCTATTAAGGTGCTCCTAAAATACCAGGATAAAGTGGAAAGAAAGTCGACTTAAAGTCTTAATATCTCATTTTTTGAGGGTACTACCAGAGAAAATATTATTTTTGTCCTGATGATGACCCTCTAATGATCGGTTCTCTATGTGGAATTGAAAGGTCGACATAATTCTTTGTGGGTTAATTTGTGATGAGATACGTGACTTCTGGACATCTGGATTGAAGCGGTCTTTTTGAAGATCACTAAATTTTTAACCACAATTTTGTTTATAGTGTATATAACATCTGGCACCATTTTGTCACGCTAATCACATTCACTGTGCCGTTATTTTAGGAGCACCTTAATAGATTGAGTCATGATTTTATTTATGAAGAAACATATATTAGATCAACCTTGTTTGTTTACAAGGATAATACATTCTTGCTGTGGAGGTTAAGGGCTACACATCCCCCTTGGGGCTTTAAAACGTTTTGCTATATTTACATACCCAGGTCCTGGAGTCACTGGGTTTGCCTCATTTTTGTTATACAATAGCAAAATCATCAGCGCGAGATGCCGCTCTTTGCAAATATGATGCTGTAATACTTTTTACCCTTGCACCAGACAGTGCTGCATATTTTCAAGCAGTACTGCAGTGCTTGAATTTCAGTAATTCTGGCATAGTTTCATTCTTCAGTGTCAGCCTATTGTTTTATGGAACTACACTCCTTTTGTCCCCAAATAAAAGATGCACGTTTTACAGAAAAAATGTTATTCCGTCCCAAACATCTGCTTGGCATGCAAATTCGGTAATTGTTAATTAGTTAATCTTTATTTTTTATTATGTGGAGTAACTCTGTCACCATCTATAAGCTTGCTATTTTCATCAAGTATGGAAGTTATAGTTATTGTCTGGAAGACATTGCACTAATCAAAGTCACAACTTTCAAGAGATACGCCTGCATAAGCATACAAGAGTGAAGCTACAATTAAAGCAGGCTTTCCATCGCATTCTTCTAGATTAAAGTTGAGCTTTGTAGGACAAGCTAACCTTTTTAAAAATATGTTTTTCCATAGATGTATTTTTTTTACATTTCCATCTATTTAGGAAAAAGTGTTCTTAGAGGTAGAAATTTGATGATGGCTTTGCTTGAAATTCTAGTACACAGAACTTTACTAGAACTGGGAAAAGGAGGTCTCTTGTGATGAACCTTTGAAGAGCTGTCATTGAATACAATGTCAATGAAGTCATTGTGGTCAAGTGACCTTGAAGGTAGCAGGATTATACTGGTAGAAATTGTCTCATCGGATCCAGTTATGGCATTCCTTTATAGATCTGCACATACAGAGTATTACAAAGAAGTTTGCCTGTCGACCTTTCAGTACATAAATCCTGTAGGTCACCAGGATTCCATTCCTGGTTAGTTTTCAAGTTTTAGATTAAATTCAGTAGGACACTGAAACTTTCAAAGCCATTTTAGCTATACCATTAATTAGCAGATGGTTACTTAACAATCACAAATTATTTATCAGCTCCCAGCCCCACCTTGCTCCTTCACCTGTTGATGGCTGGCTAGCATTAGTTTCAGTGCAGCTCTGCTCCACAGCACTACATATCCTGGTGAAGAGTCGATCTCACAGTTATAAGACGGTGGTAGGCAAGGTGAACAGGGAACCTCAAAACCGGGTTTCCAGCTTATCTTTGGAGGCAGTAAGCAGCCAATTTCCATTAGAGGGTGGGAAAATAGCCAAGGACATCAGTGACAGCCCCAACTATTTGTTTTTGTCTTTTTATTCTGGTTTAGGAGGGGAAGGAGATCTGTGGAGAGAGGAAGTGTCTCTCAACTGAAGGGTGTGGAGGGGCAAAAGAGTCTCTCAGCTGCCTCACAGGCAGTTCTTGGCAACACACCAAACCACTTCCAAAGGCCATGCACCTTTCCCACATGGTGAATTTTATTTTGAAGTTGGCAGGGCTGAAGACTGGATGAAAACTCCATATCTCTATCTGCTCCCAATGGGAAATTACACTTAAAAGATATCTCAAGGCAATGCCAATGCTACCCTATGGGAGCAATAGGCCTTGCAATAGTGGAAACCGAATGTTGCGTTATTTGACTATCAGGACATGTAAAAAACACCATTACATGCCCTTCCTTTTAAATACATTGAACTCTGCCCATGAGGCTGCCTTAGGCTTACTTTAGGGGTAACTTACATGTAGTAAAAAGGAATCTTTGGGCCAGCTTGTCAGGTCAAAATGGCAGTTTAAAACTGCCCACACAGGCACTGCAGTGGCAGGCAGGGTACATGTTTGCAGGGCTATTCATGTGGGTAGCGTAATCAGTGCTGCAGGCCCACTAGTAGCATTTTATTTACAGACCCTGGCACCTCTAGTGCACTTTACTAGTGACTTACTAGTAAACAAATATGGCAATTGTGGATAAACCTATCACCAGTACATTGCAGACAGAGAGCATATGCACTTTAGCACTGGTTAGCAGTGGTAAAGTGCCCACAGTCCTACAGCCAACCAAAGCAAGTCATAAAAAATAGGAGGAAGAGGGCAAAACGTTTGGGATAACCCTGCAAAAAGGGCCAGGTCCAACATTCCCCATTTTGCCCCAACTCATTTATGGCACATTTTGCCAATCCTGGATTTTCAGGTAATAGTAGTTTTCATGCTCAGATTTTTGTATTCGTAATAGGAAACTGAATACAGCCTGATGCTGTCTAAAAAATCTAGGGTTGGCTGAAGGTGTCACACATGACATGGGGCCTGTTGGCAGCTTTGGCTATCGAACTGACGTTTTATTGAATGAAAATAAAAAGTTGCAGCAAACTGTTCATGAGACCATAAGGCACATAGCAACTCTTTTTTCCTCTAAGATCTCAAACTAGAAGTGATCCTGCAGCTAAAATTCTAACTTCTTCATATGTTATGGAGCAAGCATCAAACATATTTTGTGGTCCTTCCTTTGTGCCCTTCTGGGCTCAGCTAAACCACTTTAAACTGACTATAATATATGCAGGGCCTCTGAAATTATTTAGCAGGGGAGGACCAATTTATGTGGCATGGTTGACTAAATTATGCAACAAGAAAAGGCAAGTTTGGAACATAATGTGGGACATTTTGTGATAGCATTATTTCAATACTTTACCATATTAACATTGTCTGAACAAAGGTTTCACTCCAAATACAGCAATAAGCAATAGATATAAAACCAGTCAACCTCTACTTCACCGCAACGCATTTCTCTGTATATTTACCAGCTTTGACCCATTTGAGCTAGCAACTTTTTTTTATAACATTTGTACATTAAATAGCAGCTGATAGATTACGTGGCAAATGCAGAATTATGCGGAAAATGCCACAGCCGCAATATCACAGAATTCCTGTATCCCTTAATACATGTTATAGCTCTGGTAAGACTATTTTGGATATTGCACTAGATCAGTGATGATAGGTTTTCGCATCTCTAAAACCAGCAAGCGAATGCACAAATGAAACTTTCAGTAGGAATAAATGTCCTGGTTTTCCTGCAATTGACGAGGCAGGTTGTCTATGTGCCTGACTCTATCTAAGCTACCTATTAGGCCACTGCAAGACAAAAGGCTAGCATTGGGATCAAGTGGTTAGTCTCTCAGGTACCCAAAATGGGTCATGCAGAATTCCTGCTTTAGCCTCCCTCATGAATTTGTTGTCTGTTATCTAGACAGTCTTCTCCCAGACCTCACTTGGGTACTTTTCAGTTTAGTGGTGTTCCATAATATATAAACAATGGCACTATTTGTCTTGGATTTTGCTCTGCTGTGGCAGGTGAAATTTGAAATTTGAAATCTGTCTACTTTTTTGTTTTTCCAGAAACAGGTTGATGTAGCCTATGATTACCTACAGGCAATGGTGGATACTTGAGCACATTTAGCAAGGCATGGATAGACCAGGGAGGATGCACAGTGACCTTGAGCCTTCACAGGGCAGAGAACTGCTGTTCAAACCAGTATAAATCGATAAGGACTTATGAATATCTATTGTAGATGTTGCCAAAGGTGCAATCAGATTTTTAGGGTGAAGGTATAAAAGGCTGTCAAGGGAGGGTAGTATTTATGAAGTATAGTTCTTACACACTTGAGTTTAACCTTGTGCACACCATCACATTTATGCTATATCATGGTAAGTCAAGAGAGCAAAGTGGTTGCCTCAGGATACTAAAAGTGTGATCCAAAATTGACTTTGGGCCTGCAGCTTCCAAGGGCACGTAGAAGGTCTCCAGCAAACCCATCCCGTTACTGCTTACCCCTACAGTAGTCATTATCATCGGAGATTTCACACAGGCCAGTTCAGAGGGTCAGCAAGAAGGCTCTACTTTCAGAACCCGAAAGGCTGTCTAAGGCATTGGTAGTTGGGCAGGGTCCCTGAGATGTTTTGCTATTCAGTTGTAGACACGTGACAGTGAAAGGAACGATAAAGGTGAGGATACGTATAGGCATGAGTGGCTGGAAATCTGGTCAGGGGTAACAGCATAAATATTTTTTGGGGAAAAAAAGGGTAATCAAATCATGTTTCCCTAACAATCAATAGATTTGAATGGGATACAATGACATCTACATAGGAATACCGCCATTGGTTCCATAAAGGAAGGCAACAACATCAGACTGCTAGGCATGTGACAAGGCTAAGCAAAGATGGTACACATTGATTCATTAATAGTATCCAATTTACAAGAGACATACAACAAAAAAGTCAACACTTTTCACATGTTAGGTCTTGTGAGAATTTTCAAAGATTTTGAAAAGAGTAACTTAACTTGTTTCTAAATACCGATCTTGAAGGGATGATTGAGTTTGGTACTTCAGGAAATGGCAGAGTTTCAAGTAAGCTACTTAGAACAGCACAAGATGTCTGACCGAAACACTTTTGGTAGCAATGTAGATAAAGCAAGGTATACAAATTTAGGCACAACATCCAATATGAAACATTGGTATTTGGGTGTGTAGGACGCTGGCCTCGTGTGTGGTGGACACCATGGTGGTGGCACCTTATACCAGGTCCAGGCAACCCCTATCAGTGAAGTATAGGCAGTGTCTGGGAAGTCAGGGCTCTCTAGAAGTAACTGTGGATGAACGGCTAAGACTTACAAAGCTTATGCAATACTACTATAGTTACATAGCAACTTATCACACTTGAAAGAAGCACACAAAAACAAAGGTACTTTAGTATGGTAACACAACACTAGAATACTTACAGGCAGTCCCCCCAACTGGAGGGAAGTGCACACTGTGTATATATAAATAGCAATTAGCAAATAGCATAGAAACAACAAGCACTGGTAATAATGGTAGAAAATAGTGAGGTCCCTAGGGGAGGGCCAAACCAAATGCTATGAAAGTGGAATGCGGAAAGAAGTCCCCCACCCAAAGATGTGGACTAGTTAGAGGGGAGCTGGAAGAGGTAGACATCCAAGAGGTGAGTACATGAGTGACCTCCAGTGACCAGGAGAGCAGAGGTAAGTACCTGGTCTTCCCAAAGACTAACAGGAGGATTTAGAAAAGGGATTGTGCATGACCCGGACTAGACTGCAAGAAAAAGAAGGTGGATTCTAGTAGCAGAGGGCCTGCAAAAAAAGAAGACAGAGTCCAGTTCGAGTTGGAGTGTCCGGTCTTGGCAGGAGCCACTACTCACCCTTCTGTGGATGCAGAACCAGGTTGATGGGGAAAGAAGACCAGCTGTGCAGGTCAGGAGTCCTTGGGCTGGTGCTGATGGTGTCCCATGTTGGCTGTCTGGTTGCAGTTGGTCAGTGGTTAGGACACCTACCAACAAGCATTGGCAAAGTTAAGAAGAAGCATAAGAGGAGTTGCAAGGCTGAAGAGGACCAGTAAGGTCCAGGGGACTCGACCCTTGGAGTGGAGTCTGGGTTGACTCTCAGTAGTCAGGAGAGCCAGCAGAAGCAGTGCACCCCACACAGGCAACCCACTGGCATCAGGCACAGTAAGTCGCAGTGAGGGCCAGTCAGCACACCTGAAGAGGAGTCCCACGTCACTGGAGCAGCAGAAAGGAGACTGTGCTTGGCAGGATGATGTGCTGGGGAACAGGGCTACTCCGAGCCTGAAGATCCCTTGGAACAGGGGTAAACAAGCCTTGGTAGCTGCAAGAGTCGTGGTGCATAGGGGTACTGTCCTGCAAGGGCAGACAAGGGCTCACTGTCTCCCGAGCAGGACAGCAGGCAGAAAGGACCAATGGGACCACTCCAGACCACCACCTGTGATGCAGAGCAGAAGAGCAGATCCACACAGCTGGACGTCATTGTAGGTGGTGCATGCAGATGTAGGGGAGTGGCTCCTTCATTAAAGGAGATTCTTTCTTGCTTCTTGGTGCAGGCTGAAGTTTTGCCTACTCCAGAGGATGCACAGCCAGGGAAATGTTGCAGTTGCTTGAAGGAGCTGGAGAAACAACGTTTCAAAGCAAAGTCGTCACAAAAGCTGCAGACTTGTCGGGTCCTGAAGAGTCCAGTTGCAGTTCCAGTCACCAGAAGTAGAAGTAAATGATGCAGAGGAGTCCTGGTGGATTCTTGCATGTCGAATCTGGAGGTCCACCCGCAAGGGAGTCCCAAAATAGCCCTATAAGGGGGTGTGGTCACCTAGCACTGTGAACACCTATCAAGAGGGGTCTCTGATGTCACCTACCTGACCTGGCCAATCAGATGCTCCCAGGGGCCTCTGCACATCTTGATTTAAGATGGCAGAATCAAATGGCCACCTGGAGGAGCTCTGGGCACCACCCCTGGGGTGGTGATGGACAGGGGAATGGTCACTCCCCTTTCCTTTGTCTAGTTTTGCACCAGGGGTCCCTGGACTGGTAAAAACCAGTTTATGCAAGGAAGGTACCAATTATGCCCTTCAAAGCAAACCGGAGGCTTGGGGAGGCTACCCCTCCCAAGCCATGTAACACCTATTTCCAAGGGAGAGGGTGTTGCCTCCCTCTCCTAAAGGGAATCCTTTGTTCTGCCTTCCCCTGCTTAAATTAGTCAAGCAGCAGGAGGGCAGAAACCTGTATGAGGGGTGTCAACAGCGTGGGCTGCCTGGAAAACCCTAGAAGACTGGTAGGAGCAATACTGGGGGGTGAGGGGTCCTCTAAGGAGCCCCCAGAGTGCATGGAATCATGCAACCAATACTGGCAACAGTATTGGGATATAATGCCAACATATTTGATACCAAACATGCCCAGGTTTGGAGTGTTAGCTTTATGTAGCTGGAGACAGGTGTCCAGTACACGGGTAAAATAGTTTACGAAGTACAGTGCAATGCAGCTGGAGTTCATAAGTGGAACTCTGCTCATGCAGGGGTGCCTTCACATATAGGGTCCTGCACCCTTCCCTTTCGGCTGCAAGGGCCTACCATAGGGGACGTACAGTGACCTGGTGCAGTGACCTGTGGTGAAAGGGTGCATACACCTTTTCACACAAGCTGCAATGGCAGGCCTGCAGACACATTTTGCAAGGGCTACCTTGGGTGGCATAACACATGCTGCAGCCCACAGGGAACCCCTGGTGTCCCAATGCCCTGGGAACCTAAGTACCATATACTAGAAACTTATAAGGGGACAACAGTATGCCAATTGTAGAGTACACAAAGGTCCCAAGCAACCAAATTCAGAGAAAGAGAGCACAATCACTGGGGTCCTGGTTAGCAGGATCCCGGTGAAAATTGTCTAAGCACACTGATAGCAGGCAAAAAGTAGGGGTAACCATGGCAAAAAGAGTGAGTTTCCTACAGAGTTTGTGTGTGAATTAACCAATTTTGGAGTAAGTGAGGTAAAGAGGTTGCAATCACCTCCACCTCCACAAATGTCACTTTACCTGTTGATGTATGAATAAAAAATTGTAGTGACATATCTATTCATTATATAGTAATAAACACCATTGTTTAATTTTGTAGTATTATAGCTCCATCCTCTCCGTACACATGTTTTTTAATATGAAATGGAAAATTGTTTTTTGTTATTAATGCTGGCAGGTAGCCTGAAATGTTTTAACTTTACCAAAAGCAAACAGATAATACCTCATATTATTATTGTAGTCTTATTACATTTCAAGATCATGCACAATTCTATGTATGATGCAATTCTGAAGCCATTATAGCTACCCTACATGCCTATGTATAAGAGATGTTTTAATTGGATTATTTAAAAAGTGTCCACTTCGCATAGTGAAACCACAGTGTATGAAACAAATTTCACTGAAAGTGAATCTATTCGCGCTATGTCACCTTTGTCATTGTGGGCTAAAATCTTGCCCCAGCCAATTGGACTAGCAGTTGGGAGGGCAAAAGTGTTGTTATTATTGTGATTTTCTCTATTTAGAAACCTCCCTCAACATATATTGTTTTCATGTCGGTCACTTACCCTGCAAATACTGGGGCATATTTAAGGGGCATATTTATGGTAAGTGGCGCAGCACAAAGTGCAGCGCCACTTTCCTTGCGCCCCTTAGTGCCCCGTACGATACCACGTGTGTGCCATATTTAAAATACGTCACACCATAGCACAGGGTCGGGGGCAGTAACGTCATTTTTAGGGTCGAGCCTGCGTTGCATGCGCTCGCGCATGCGTTTCGCAGGGAGACTCTTTTGTATTTATAAAAGGGCTCGGAGCCCTGTCAACTTCACATCAGTGTTTTTTATTGGTTGGTGGGCTTCCCTAATAAAATCTGCTTGCTTTCATTAGTCGAAGGCACGCATATGGCATGCCTTTTCCGGTGGCTAGCCCTCCTCCAGCGCAGCGACCAAGTACAGAAAACATGCGAGGCTCGCTGTTTTCCATCGGGCTCGTGGACTTTTTTTTCTCTAATTTACGAGCCCGATCTCGCTTGGCAGAAGTCGAGCGCTTTACGTACTTGATTTAACTTTTTCGGGTTATGTACATAAATGCACTTTTGCCCGATAGGTGAAAAGTCGGGTTAGGAGTTTACAACGCGATCAGCTCTAACATGAGCAAACGCGAGACCCGATGCATTGTAAATGCTTGTTTGTGATGCTATTGATGTCCTCTGCAGAAGTAGCGCCAATATTTTGGCACTACTCCTACAGAGTACATAGGCGCCCATTATAATGGAAGCCCACTTTTAACGCCTGCTCTGAGCAGGTGTTAAAAGTGACGTAAAAAATGATGCAAGGAAATCTGTTAGATTTCTTTGCACCTTTTTTTCGGCCCGCCTAATGGGGGAACGCCCCTTTTGCATACATTATGCCTGGCACAGGCATAATGTAGTCCAAAGGGTTAGAAAGTGGAGCAATGCATGCATTTTGCCACTTTGTAAATATGGCGCGTGGATTTTGGCGTCATTGGGCCACATTAGGGTAAAACAAATGACACTAATGTGGTGCAAAGTGGCACTAGGGGCTTGCAAAATATACTCCTTAGTGGTCTATGTAAGGGTCTGTCATAATTTTGTCTATTAATACAATTGTGTTCATACAAGCTTAATTGTAGGTGTGCATGTATGTGATATTTGTTTATCGCAAACATAGCCAAAAAAGGCAATGGAGCTCTGTACAGGGTCAAAGCTAAGCATATAGTCAACAAGTGATAGGAGAGGTAACCAGTTTCTGAATTGCTGCTGCACTGTGATATAGTGTTTTTGTAAAGAGGTGGGTCTTCAACTCTTTTCTAAATTGGGGATGCTTTGGGGCAGTACTTCTGATACAAGGATGCAGTTCTAGATCCTGGGTGCATAAATCTAACACATCTGCAGCCTTGTTTTTTCCTAACACTTCTTAGTTTCCAGTCTGATGGTGGTGTAGTGGCAGTGTTGAGAGCCACCAGTGATAGTAAGCTTGTTTGCAAGATAAGTGGGGGTGCTGCTTGTTATGGCTTCGTAAGTGATGCAACTGATCTTGGAGAATGCAAGGGCTGATAAGAGGAGCCAAGGGAGTTCCATCAGGATTGGGGTGACGTAACCATATGTCATCTGGCCCTGGATGAGTTGTGCTGCAGTGTATAGGATTTCCTTAGAGTGTGGAGTCTAAGGAGGCATGGAGCAGGGCATAATTCAGTTCAAAGTAGCAAAGCTTTAGGCCTCTGATTTGATAATTGTGGCAAGAAACATTAAGGGGGTCATTACGACCTTGGCGGTCTTGCAAGAAGACTGCCGAGGCCGCGGGAGACAGAATACCGCCATTGCCGGCGTTATTCCTGGCTCCCTAATATGACATTTCCGCTGGGCCAGCGGAAATGTCACATCAACATTGCTGCCGGCTCGTAATAGAGCCGGCGGCAATGCTGATGTGCAGCGGGTGGGGTAGCACCCGTCACACATTTCACTGCCCGAAATTCGGGCAGTGAAATGCGCGACGGGGCTATGCCTGTGGGCCCCTGCACTGCCCATGCCAAGTGCATGGGCAGTGCAGGGGCCCCCAGGGGCACCCCAAGTCCCCTTACCGCCAGCCTCTCCATGGCGGTGTTCACCGCCACGGACAGGCTGGCAGTCGGATACTCATAATCCCCAGGGCAGCGGTGCTTGCACCGCTGCCCTGGGGATTATGACCGCCAGGCGGAAACCTGGCGGTAAATTGGAGGGGCCGGCGGTATGGCCGTGGCTATTGTGCAACGGTCATAATTGCTGGCGGAACACCACTAGCCTGTTGGCGGTGTTACCGCCACCTTACCGCCGGCCGCCAGGGTCGTAATGACCCCCTAAATGTCTAGCAGCACAAAGCAGACAGCGAGGTAGGCAGTACAATGCACAGCTTGGATTATGTTTGCACCATTTACTGCCACCAAGAAATATATGGTTTCCAGTGGGAGGTTGCGTGGCAAGAAGGCTAAGTTGTTCAAATTTGGAATCTTGGACATGTGCTCTGATCCAGTCTTTGGAACTGGGAACTGGAAAAGCAGGTGGTACTGAGCAAATTAATTAGGAGCTCATTCAGGTTTTAGAAGCAGTTGGCCATCCATTGTAACCTGGCTGCTATCCCATTTGCCAACACTGTTTGTCCCTGACCTTATTTAGATGTGAGGAAGAAAATATCAGAAGACGTGCTTTATTTAGGGCAGGCCTTCTAACATATTTTTTACATTGGTGACTTCCATGCAAAGCAAGACAGCCACAAAAAAAAAAAAATGTCCCTCATGCACTGGGAGAAAACTTCGATTGTCAAGAGTATTTTTATTTTTTATTTTCAGAAATAACCATCCACTTTGGTGGTTTGTGTCTGGAAAAATATAATGCCAGGACATGGGCCCACCCAGCCTTAAAAATTTGCCAAAAGTGCTCCCATTGTATTATTGGTACTCACCTAAATCATAATGACACCTTAACCTCTCAGGGGCTGGATCAAAAACCTCCTCAGAAAAGTAAAAAATCTGCTTGTTCACATCAGCCCAGGCTACACTAAAGTCAGTGGCTTTTATGCTGTTTTTCCTTTTTGAAGTTTTTTTTACACAGGAAAGATATCATTTTGCTATGGGGACACCCCTTTCCTTTTTCTTCCAAACAGATTTACACATTCCATGCACAAGAGTGGAACTATGACCCATTTCAGGTTTGGAATCTATTTGAAAAATATTGTCAGTACCGACAAACTAGAAACTTTTACAATACATTTTAGCAAACCTTGACCAGCTTTCCCATTCAAGTTTGT
Organism: Pleurodeles waltl; assembly: GCF_031143425.1. Classification (NCBI taxonomy): domain Eukaryota; kingdom Metazoa; phylum Chordata; class Amphibia; order Caudata; family Salamandridae; genus Pleurodeles; species Pleurodeles waltl. The sequence goes on from NC_090449.1 coordinate 626,009,828, forward strand.
CATAGGTTGTTCACTCTATCTGGTAGTTTACCCGTTCTGAAGGATTCGTGATTTAAAGTTATTAATACTGGGCTTGGGTAAATTTTTCGAGTCAGGTCAGACTTGACAATTAGGGGCATATTTATACTCCGTTTGCGCCGGAATTGCGTCGTTTTTTTTTACGCAATTCCGACGCAAAACTAACTCCATATTTATACTTTGGCGTTAGACGCATCTAGCGCCAAAGTCCATGGAGTTTGCATCATTTTTTTGCGTGGACACCTACTTTGCGTTAATTATATGCAAGGTAGGCGTTCCCGTCTAAAAAATCGACTCCGAGGCATGTGCGTCGGATTTATACTTCCGGGCAAAATTCACGCCCGGGAGTGGGCGGGTCAAAAAAAATGACGTACGGCCGCTTTTGTGCCGTTTTTTAGCGCCTGCAAAAGGCAGGCGTTAAGGGACCTGTGGGCTCTGAAGGAGCCCAGAGGTGCCCTCCCATGCCCCCAGGGACACCCCCTGTCACCCTTGCCCACCCCAGGAGGACACCCAAGGCTGGAGGGACCCATCCCAGGGACATTAAGGTAAGTTCAGGTAAGTGTTTTTTTTATTTTTTTTTGGTGGCATAGGGGGGCCTGATTTGTGCCCCCCTACATGCCACTATGCCCAATGACCATGCCCAGGGGACAGAAGTCCCCTGGGCATGGCAATTGGGCAAGGGGGCATGACTCCTGTCTTTGCTAAGACAGGAGTCATTTCTATGGGGGTTGGGAGTGAAAAAAAATGGCGCAAATCGGGTTGAGGCAAAAAAATTGCCTCAACCTGACTTGCCCCATTTCTTGACGCCCAAGCCCCATATCCCCCTACGTCGGCGCTGCCTGGTGTACGTCGTTTTTTTTAACGCACACCAGACGGCGCCGGCGGCTAACGCCGGCTAACGTCATTCAATAAATACGGCGCCCGCATGGCGCTTCAGAATGGCGTTAGCCGGCGCTAATTTTTTTGACGCAAAACTGCGTTAGCGCAGTTTTGCGTCAAAAAGTATAAATATGGGCCTTAATGTATTTGTTTAGACTCCACGGGGAATAGTTACCTGTCATGCCTCTGGTTGCAATATGAGTCTGCTGCAGTAAAACCGACTCTAATTTATTATTTGATTTACAATAAAGTCTGTCTCTTTTTTCAGGTCAGCCAGGACCACATTTTTAAGGTGTGCTCCCTGTGTCAAAGCACCAATATTGATGGGGCAGAATATTGAGGACAGAATATCGAACATAAAACACCGACAGGTAAGTCTAACTTTTCAATATGTAACCCCACACATATGTACCTACGCAGTACATATATCTAAAAGGTACGCAGATGTGGAGATAAGAATAGTAATTCTATACTTCCCTATAGACACTTACCTTTCGCTATTTTTCCCCTCAATATTCTGTTCTTGATATTAGTACGCCACAATATTGTTGGTGTTGATATTCAGTAGTACAATCCATTTTTAGAGGCACTGCCTGGAGTTTTTTTGTACAACTGACTGACTATCATTTAAGTGGTTTGCGCACCAAAGTCTTTCAGTACACTCCTGTTCATCCCGATAATGGTTCTACATGATGAGCACACCAGTCTTGATACCTAAATTGCTACAACTCAAGGACTTCTATTAGAAAGGGCTCGATCGTGCCTTGGTCTAAACCACCTGACAAGAACAAAGTTTGCATTTCAAATACTTCCAGAAAAGGAATGGGAGCTTAATAGTTGCTTCTGGCATAAATAGGTCACTGAAAAAAATCAGGAATGTCTTGGCGCGTAACTATCATTCTTTACAAAGAGGTTTTTAATGTTTCAGGCTACGGTGAAAGCTTAAGAGTGTGCACGCTTCAGAAGTCAGCTGCCTGCTTCCCACACCTTGAAAATACATCCTATTAATTAGTTACAGAACCTTTCCCCAAACGCCCCTACAAGTACGAAAGGTATGTTTAAGTAACTCAATTCACAAGACAAAACATGGAATCTGTTATTAGCTCCATGCTGTGGAACATGCTGGGGAGTTACCCGGATGTGTGGGACTTGGGTAAGAAAATGTGGTGGGGGTCCTCTCCTTTCACTAGTGTTACCCAACTGGGGCTCGTTCAATAAACCGGCCACATCAGCAACCCCCACTCCTCTAGCTGCCAACAGGTGCACACAGACTCATTCTGACAGAATACAGCCCCACATGCAAACTTCGACTTAACTGTCTCTTCTACACCAGAGACTGGGCACTACAACTCCACTCATGTGTACTTACAACAAATATTGTTCTGATGTAACACTTCCACCAGGCAGGCTATTGCACTCTATTGGGGAGGACTACTGTGTGCTTGTTTTTTACCTGTGGTTGTATGTGCTGGGCGCGGCACACATTTGTTGGTGACTAGGACTCATATTTGTTCACTTGAAGGCTTTCAACCCACAGCAACAGCGAGAAATAGAGATAAGGGGGAACAAAGCAGAAAGAGAATTAGGGGAAAACAGTCCAAAACAGGCACATAATGATAGTTCCAGCTAGAGAGAGATAAACAGACAGGAAGGGTAGGGTGGTGGAAGTTCTCGTGCCTACTGTACTTGCTGGGCGATGGGCAGAGTGGCTGAAATTGGACCATGCCCCCCTGCGCAGTACTACTGCACTCAATATGAGGCCATCGCTGTGGGCACACGGCCCACACCACAATCTCTGGTAATGACTTTTTCTTAGTGCTCATACCTAAACTCCCAGAAGAGCATTTGCAATCCATTTGTCCATGCTCTAAGCTCAATCCTCCAACTTAAAGTACCTACAGGGCATGCCCTCTCTCTTTCTCTGCCCACAATACCCAAATGGCAATGCGCACTGGGTAGGGCCTTCGTGTATACCCTATGCACCTTTCCGCTTCAGACAGTCCTTGCCATATAGGAATTGGCCATATGGCGGCAAACTGTGACATGCTATGCCCACTTCTGACCAAATACCAAGAGCCACTGGGCATAGGTTATGGCCATGCCCTTTGGCCCATTTCCTACTCACAGTACATCAAAGCATGGACCGTGGAAAAGCCCAGCATACTCTGGTAACAGAGTATGGCCTTCAACCGTTAGTTGGTTCCAGTAACCTTGCACACGGTACCCAGAGGTCATGATCTGGAAACATGATCTGTAGGTGAATGGCATTGGGAGTAACCTTTTTTTCATGTTCAGTTCCCTACCACAGCACCAGCAAGCATTATTGATGGTTACTCCCTTTGGCAACCGGGTACTAGACATTTCTTGAGCCAGTACATCTGCTTGCGCCACCAGCAGGGCATGGCCCTGCCCATGTCCTTTGTTCAGCACCTTTGCTGCTATATGGTTTTGAACTTGTAGACAAAAAAGTGTGGAACCTGGAAAATCTGGAAGTATTTTTCTCCACACACTGAGTGAAATGGTTACCAAAAGCTTGAATGCAACATAGTCCATGACTTCTCTTTAAAAATGAGTTTTTTGTTGCAATATAAAAGTATTTGCACCTCATCGGGGTGCATTGTCCCACCTGATGTTGGGGCATTTCAACCTGCTCCCACATAACGTTCTTCCAGCATGAGTTCTGTGGGCCTATTGAGATGTGCATACCTAGTGATAGTTGGTGGAGCTCGCCATCTAAATTACAGGTTTTGTTGGCCAGTGTTGCGTTGTTGTTAGTGAATCCCAGAGAAAATGCCATTCTAAATAAAATATGTTGGCCACACTGCATAAAATCTCAAGGAGTCACATGCGTGCCACTGAAATAGGCCCAAATCAGCAGGTCTGGACTATAACTCCTGGGAAGGCAAACTATCTTCTGGAGATTGGTTAATTAAGTGACATTAAACTGGCTAATCGTAAGGCCTGCAGCGCCTAGACACAGCAGAAGAGCTGCTTGACGCCCTGCACAAAAACAAGTTATTTTAATCAGTATTATTCATAACAAGTGAGGCAACCACGAGTACGTCGGAACTAAACGTCAGCCAGTTCCCACATCTTAGCATCTCTGCCTTCCGTACTGTAGACATAATACATCAAAATTAAACAAAAATGTGAACATAACATTAAAACACGGCTGAACTTCAAAGCAGAAGATACGCTTGTTTATTTTTCATATTTTTGCAAGGGATGGAAAAGTGTTTGAGGGCTCAGATATGCAGGTATACCAACACGAACTTCAAACACTTTCAGGAGATTTCTTTAAACTTTAATAGGAATTGCTGCAGTATATTTACATAAAAAGAAACACTGCATTGATCTCAGAGGGAAGAAAAGAAATGCTAATTAATATTCAAGACTAAAGCGTGATTTAAAACTATTTGGAGCTTTACATTTGGATTCTCAAGTTCCAGAATGTTATAAATATGTAAGTATATTTGCATAAAAATAACAAAAACTTTTGAGACACGTTTTTTCGTTTCAGCCGCTACCAAAAGAACCAAGAACATGGAAGCCATTTTTAGGGTCGAGCCTGCGTTGCATGCGCTCGCGCATGCGTATTGCAGCGAGATGCTTTAGTATTTAGAAAAGGGCTCGGAGCCCTGTCAACTTCACGTCAGTGTTTTTTATTGGTTCGTGGGCTTGCCTAATAAAATCTGCTTGCTTTCATTAGTCGAAGGCACGCATACGTCATGCCTTTTCCGGTGGCTAGCCCTCCTCGAGCGCAGGGACCAAGTACAGAAAACATGCGAGGCTCGCTGTTTTCCATCGGGCTCGTGGACTTCTTTTTCTCTAATTTACGAGCGCGATCTCGCTTGGCAGAAGTCGAGCGCTTTACATAGTTAATTTCACTTTTTCGGGTTATGTACATAAATGCACTTTTGCCCGATAGGTGAAAAGTCGGGTTAGGAGTTTACAACGCGATCAGCTCTAACATGAGCAAACGCGAGACCCGTTGCATTGTAAATGCTTGTTCTTTTTGATTTCATTCACAAATGCGGAGAAGATTTGATCTTCTTCAAAACGGATTGGGCCAGATTTATCAGTGTTGCGTTGCCCTTGCCACACGCTAGGTAACACAAGTTCAATGCAACACTGAAGTCAGATTTACCAAGCCACGCGAGGCCACCTTGCATGGCCCTGCGGTGCTTGGTAAATCTGGAGTAATGCGAGGCCGCGTAAGTCACTAGCTTGCATTATTTTTCCTCAGGTGGGCATTCCATGGGTGAAGCGTGGGCACTCCCATGCATCCACTCATGAATTTTGGCACATCCCAGATTTATCATGAGTGGTAGACCTGCGAATGCGTCAAAATGCTATGAGAAATTCTGCAGCACACGTAGAAAGAGTCGAAAGCATCAGAAGATTGTTTTTGTGCACGAAGGTGTCCCTTCGTGCACAAAAAAATCTGGCATGCAACGCAGGCACCTTTGGACTATGATGCAAGGGTGCCTACTTTGGCGCTAGGCAGGCAAAAGTGTGTCAACAGAATTAGAGACCAAGAATGAACCATATGTGATAGATACAGTGCATTCCTGCCCTCTCCCTTTCATACAGCACAGTGGAGCAAGGTGTCTTGCTGCGTTGCATTGTGTGAAAAAATTATGAAAATATGGCTCTCAGTCCTTTTTATGGAGCTCAGCATCCTCCAGTGGGGCATGGCTGCAGGCTCTCTCTGAGGTCCCACCAAAGTCAAATAGGCTTCCACCTTCATAATCAAGAGGTTTTTGGTTTGAATAGCAGTGGGCCCGCTTAGCCTACCAGCATTCTAAGGTCGATATGGCTAATATATGTTAATATTTACGGCCTGCTATCAAGGACTAAAGATAGGACAGATTGTGACGCGAGCTATGTAACTACACACTTTAATCTTCTTAGTATGGCTTGGGACTGGAAGTCTCACATTATGCAAAATAATTCTGCTTTCAGTTAAAAAAGCTACATTTTACAGGCAGTGTGATTTATGAACAAAATATGCGTACATTTACTACTTATTATTCATTTAAGTGTCTGTTCCAGTAGGAGCATCAGAAGAATAATCAGTGGAATTGCAATGCAAATCAGAAAAACACAAGACTTTAGAAATCTTTTTAGGACATTTTTCAGACCGCTTAATTTGCACTCCAATGCTCCAATCATAAGTGATGCAAGTAGTGTAGTAAAGTGCACAGTTCCATGCAGGATTTGCAAAGCATGTGAAGGGAAGAAGAGTCATGTACTGGAAAGTAAAATATTTTGAGGAAAGAAATTTGAAAATAATTCGTGACTTGTGTGAAACCTATTTAAATCTAGGACCATCTTGGATTAGGAATATAGGACACATATTACCTTAGTACACAGAAGGCGCTGTGGGCCTTTGTGGCTGCTTTTTGCATCTCTGCGACCTTTCCTTTTTATGATAAGTCCTTAAGATGCTTACGCACCCTATTGGGTAGTCCCTCTTTTGAAAGGGGGCGTGGATTCATGCAAGTACAAGAGCAACTTCGCCCCTTCCTTTTCCCTGATTTTAATGCCCCGTGCCTCTTGTGAGGCAAACTAAGGCCCATATTTATACTTTTTTAGCGCGCATTTGCCTCATTTGTTTAAGCAAAGGCAGCGCAAACTTAGAAAATACAATTATATTTTGTAAGTTTGCGATGCTTTTGCATCAAAAAATGACGCAAATGCTGCACTAAAAAAGTATAAATATGGGCCTAAATTTGTGCCACCCAAGAAATGGCAAAAAGTTAGGAGCATATTTATGAAAAGTATTGCTGTACCTAGTGCAGCACCACTTGTCTTGCGCACCTTAGCACCACCCTAACACCACCATGTGTGTGCTCTATTTAATATACAGTGCACCATGGCGGTAGTCAGGGAACTAGCATCAGAATTTTTGACGCTAGTTTTGTGCTTTGCAGGATTAGCATCAAAACTTGTGAAGCTAATCCAGCAAAGCACCCAGAGATGCAATGTAACCAATGGGAGCCTCAAATTAACGCCTGCTCAGAGCAGGCGTTAAAAGTGCCGAAAAAAATGACGCAAAGAAATCTCTTAGATTTCTTTGCGTTATTTTTTCAGCCCCCCCCCTAACAGGGGAACACCCTCTTTGCATACATTATGGTGGTCATTCTGACCCTGGCGGTCTTTGACCGCCAGGGCGGAGGACCGCGGGAGCACCGCCGACAGGCCGGCGGTGCTCCAATGGGGATTCCGACCGCGGCGGTAAAGCCGCGGTCGGACCGGCACCACTGGCGGGGTCCCGCCAGTGTACCGCGGCCCCATTGAATCCTCCGCGGCGGCGCAGCTTGCTGCACCGCCGCGGGGATTCCGACCCCCCCTACCGCCATCCAGATCCCGGCGGTCGGACCGCCGAGATCCGGATGGCGGTAGGGGGGGGTCGCGGGGCCCCTGGGGGCCCCTGCAGTGCCCATGCCACTGGCATGGGCATTGCAGGGGCCCCCGTAAGAGGGCCCCTACATGTATTTCACTGTCTGCTGCGCAGACAGTGAAATACGCGACGGGTGCAACTGCACCCGTCGCACAGCTTCCACTCCGCCGGCTCGATTCCGAGCCGGCTTCCTCGTGGAAGCCTCTTTCCCACTGGGCTGGCTGGCGGTCTGAAGGCGACCGCCCGCCAGCCCAGCGGGAAAGTCAGAATTACCGCCGCGGTCTTTCGACCGCGGAACGGTAACCTGACGGCGGGACTTTGGCGGGCAAGGTCAGAATGAGGGCCTATGTCTGGCGCAGGCATAATATAGTGCAAAGGGTTACAAAGTGGCTCAATGCATGCATTGTGCCACTTTGTAATTATGGAGCAGCGTTTTTGGCCATCTAAAGCCACATTAACGTAAAACAAAATGACACTAATGTGTTGTTAGAGTGGCGCTAGGCCCTCTTAAATCTTGGCCCTAGTGTGCCAAGCGAGGGGCACCTTTTGGGAGTACTTACATGGGGGTGCTGGGAATAGAGATGGGAGAGGGCCTTCGGCACTACTAAATAACTCTGAAGGCGTTCACAAAGAAAATGACCAATAAAGAGCACTTTACATGATTTCTTTGTAGTGTTTACTGTGTTCAAACGCAAAATGTCAACATCGGACAACTTTTCGGACAAAGTGCTGATAAATTGTTTAACTGTGTTTGCTTTTGCTTTATCTGACGCCAGGAAGAAGCAATTCGTGAACCAACGGCATGAGAAGCACCAATGATGCACTTTCTATCTCCATCCTGAAGAGAGATGGGAGCAAACATTACAGTAGCGTCAAAACAAATCAACCCAAGGAACATTTCTTTTACTTTGTTTCCAGCATGCAAGACTGAGACAGCTCTGATTTGTTGTGTCTCCGCTTTACATATGTCCAAAAATAGGTAAAAGCGCTTCTGACCAAGCAAAATCTGATCCATTCATAGCAATAGAATGTTGGTAATAATGTTTAGAAAAAAACATGCAAAAAGATGCAACTGTATTACTGCACACCACCACTCATTTCTACCAGAAAAAGGCAACGAGGCAGAGACCAAAGTTCTTTGATAGTTCGCATTGAATTAGTGTGTCACATTTTATGTTATTACTAACATATTTTTGTCATGTTCCTCATTACGAGTCAGGTGGTCACAGCCTCCGCCGCCCCCCAAACTTGTAATGAGGGCCTTTGTTCCTGGTCCTTTTTGCATCTCTGTTTTGACTGCCTGATGTTTTGTGTCATAATGACAGTGTTAAGGAATATAAAAAGTAACAAACACAGAGCACTTTTAGTTGCTGTAATGCGTAAAATCTTTGCGTAGTCATTCTAATATTTATTTATTTTGAATCATGTATTTTTTTAAATCAAAGTGATTAACATGTAGATCAGCTACACAACAGACATTATTTTACCACAAGTTCCACATTTTATTATGAATTAGTACGTACTAAATGGTCATAGTTACATCAATGAATTAATATTACATTCATTGCATGTTACTAAGCAGAAGGGAAGTGTCTTGGGTTGTAGAATGGCGATCTAGGATCAGTTTACCTTTTCACACAATTAATCTACAGCAGACTATGGGCCAGATGTATCATCACGGCCCATTGGGATTCGGTAATAGCGATTTTTAAGAAATCGCTATTACCGACTCGCAAAAGGGCCATGTATCACATTTGCGAATCGGTAATAGCGATTTCTTAAAAATCGCAAATGCTATTACCGAATCGCAAATTGCGATACCGGCCCCATTCGCAGCTATGGGCCTGTTGGCCCATAGCTGCAAATTTTTAGCATTTCCAAAATTGCGATTTCTGAACCAGAAATCGCAATTTTGGAAATGCAAAAGGCCAGGGTGCTGGGGGCCTAAGGCCTCCTCTCCTGCACCCCAAAATCATTTTTTTCAACATGTAAGGTACCACCTGGTTGCATATCATGGTATTTTGCAAGTGCAAAATGCCATTTTTGGAAAAATCGCAATTTGCAATTTTTTCCAGCATAGCCTTGCGACCTGGAATTTGCGAATCGCAAACTGCGACTCGCAATTTCCAGGTCGCAACGCAAGAAATCACAATTTTAGCGATTTCTTATTTGTGGTCTGCGAATGCATTTCATGCATCGCAGACCACTGTTTTGCACTCGCAAATGGCCGAATTTACCGATTCGCACCGTTTGCGAGTGCAAAACTTTTTCATACATCTGGCCCTATGTGCTCACTCCCTCAGTTGCAGGGACAAAACCTCAATAAGGTGCAGAGATGGCAAGTAGCAGGAATGTGGAATTCCTATTGCTCGGTGCCCAGCACATATAATTTGGGCCCAGCACATATCATTTGGGCTCAAGGACAACAGGTGTTTATGTTTATTTTGTCCACTTTACAAGTAGGATCAACCCAGTGCAACACAAACCCTTTAGCTGCTAGTTTACAGTAAAACAGTATGGATTTGTGAAAGAGGAGCGCTCTTGCCTCTAAGGAAGGATGTGCATCCATGTGTATAAATTGTTCAGTCTTGTATACTTGAGTCATTAAAAAAACCTTTGCTATTAAAGTGGGTTCTCTAAGGAAATGATGAGAGTTATGCGTGCAGTTTGCATCATAGGCAGTGGCTCCTGTATACAAACGTGTACACATGTTTACAAATTTAACAATTTGAAGCTACTTACAAGCCTCCCAGATTGCTACATGATTTTGTGCAGATACATGTAGCAGCATGAAAGGAAGATTGTGGTTTCTTGAAAAATAAAAGATGCACAAATACTGCAATTTGAAAAAATGTATATGTTCATGCATTAGTGTAGATTTGCAACTGTCAGTAATTCACTAGAGTTTATATGAGTAGGTTTGGAAACCGTACTCCAAGCAAACCTTTGAGCTATCCATGTGTTTTTGAGAAAATACTCACATGAAAATTTGCTCATACAGAAATCTGAACAACTGCAAATTCACTTTCTTACAATAAAACATGTTTATTTCTGCCTTTGTCAGGAGCAAATTTCTAATCTTTTCTAATGTGGAAAGAGATTGGAGAGGATTTGGTGAATACCCTGAACATGCAAGTTTGTGGGTTTCACAGGCTCACACGACATTCCAGCCCTGGACCTTTTGCTCCAGGCCTACTTACAGCCCTTGTATGACCCCGAATATGAAGTGCATGGTACAGGATAAGTGTTAACTCCATGCCCATGAAAATCAGTACCGTGGAGTAACATCCCATCAGTACCATGCAATTAAGAGTTTATCTCCATGGATTAGGGAATATCTGTGCAGACCTGGTTTACTGGGCAGAATTATGCATCTGCTTTTCTGATGGTATTATCATGTGCATTTACCACCTGCTCAGGCCAAGCATTAAACATGAGTGTAGGGGCTACTGCTGGGGAGAGAGGGTGGTGGGGACGCTGGGAGCACGCAGGGAGATGATAGTCCGGACAGAGGTACCATTATCAGCTCCCCGTGTGCGTCGCTAAGGATAGGGCAGAGCACAAAAACGGGCCCAGGATGTATTGTGGCCAGTTACCGAAATGATTTTACCGGGTGCGCTTTCCACCCCGTAAACTCAGATTTGCTAAATCCAGATGCAAGAAGAATAGCCCAGTCAGGATGGAGAGTAGTGGAATTTCAGATGGGAATTCCACACCACTCATCTCATAATTAGGGCCTTTGTAGATTTTCAGAAGGTGGCAAAATGAGAATATTTCTGGAATCAAAACTCTAATATAGCAAAAGCCCTTGTTTAATCATCATTTGTCAGAGCTTTTATGTAATGAGCATGCTGCCCTAATTTGCCACTTCGTTGCATGGAATCAACAGGGACAACTGTCTTTTGTTTTTTTTTAAACAGGACACTAATTTTCGGAAGCATCACATCCTCTGGCCAAGTAAAAATCGAATAATAATTCCACACCCCTGAATTAAACAAGGAAGCTTCTCAGCACGGGCTTTATGTTGGATAGGTTCTGCCCGTGTTTGGAAGTGTTAATCATAGGGACAATAGATTGCTCCATATTGGTGGGTGTTAGGAATGACCATCTTTTGCATGGAATTCCCCCAGAGTTTTACCGGAAATGTTTTTGTTGGTTTTAGGACTCTACATACTTTACTCCTCATAACCAGTAGTAAAGTGCTATGCTCTCTCTAAAACACACTGAAATTAGCATACACCTGATTGGCACATTTACTTTATTTACAAATCCCTAATATATGGTGCTATATGTACCCAGGGCTGGTAAGTTAAATGGTACTAGTGGCTGCAGCACTCATTATGTCATCCACAAGCGTAGCACTGCAAAACATGTCTCCAGGCCTTCCACTGCAGCCTGGCTGTGCAGGGTTTAAACTGTGAATTCAGCCCGTCAAAATCACCTTTTTGACATACCTAAACCTTCTATTTCTAAGTCACCCCTAAGGTAGGTTATATTGCTCAATAAGGCAATTTAAAAATAGGACATATAAATATTGATGTTACACATGTCCTGACAGTGAACAGGCCCTCAAGAGCTATTTTCACTGTGGCAAGCTTCCCCACAGTAGCTGTCCCATAAGAAAACATTAGATCACATTATAACATCTTATAATAATAATTTTGGGTTGGAAGCAGCTAAAAATATACTTTAATGACAATTTGTAATAGTTATTCAAAATCCAGTTTAATGCTAAAATTTAATTTTTAGTATGTTGGAAAATGTGCTTTTAGAAATGTTATCTCTCAATGTCTAATCCTCTGGGGCCTTTCTGCAAGTATTGAACTGTGACCTGACTGCTTATGGCTCCCTTATGGTGATATGTGGATTGCTCCCAGACAGAGGGCAATGGGCTTAGGTGTGTGGAGTTGCTGGCTTTCCTTTGGCAGGATGACCTAGGTGGTATGCCCAATGACTAATTACACTCCAAAGAGGCCTACTTTGTCACAAGCAGATGAACCCGAAACCAGGTGTACCTCCCTTCTTTGTCCCTCTAGTCGGCATGGCTCCAAAGCCAGTGGGATTGGAGCTGCCCTAGAACTGGTTTGGAGTGACCACAAGGGACGATTTTCCATTATCCTAGCCACATCTCAGGTGTGCCAAAGGAGCTCTGACTAAGGGAAGAAAGACCCTGCCATCTTGTATTTAAGAAGAGAGCGGTACTGGAGGATTTTGTTTAAGTACAACAAACAGGAAGTGTTGTAAAAGTAGGTGGGGTCACCTATGGGAACTCTTACCTAATTTGCTAGGGTGTGGCCGGCCAGTGATTGACCCGACCCATAGCCTGACACTGGGCATATATGTGTCATCCACAGTACCCTCCTCAGAACACCCTTGGACCAAAGAATAAACAGAAAAAGGTCTGCCCTGCAGTATGAAGAACCTCCCGACCCCCGTTCTCAAAGACTTTCGAGTTTTGGGTCTAGTTGTGAAACTCTCTGTGTGCGTGAGTGTGATTTCATGGCATTTGCATATTCTTGTTTGAATAGGCAGAGTCCCTTTATCGTTTCATTGTTTAAGGATTACGGCGCCTGCTGCGCGCGGGGAGGGGTGACGCTCCTCCGCCATACCAAAAGAGCTGCCACTGTGTGTGCCTTTTAAGTCCATTATTTCAGGGCCTCTCACAGTGGACGGTGATGAGTGGAATCACTTGTCCTCAGATATAAGGTTGATGTTATCACTATCTGCTTCAGCGATCCTCATTCAAGGTCCACTCTATACCAGGCACGAGCAGCAGTCAGTTTGAGATTTCTGTATAGAAAATGGACTTTCAACTTTAACCACATTTTAATGTGATCTTACAGCATTGGTAATTGGCAACAATGCTCAGTGGAGACAGTGGAAAAATACTTCTTTCAGTATTAAGATTGGGGTTAGGGCACACTTTGACCAGCACATTTGAGATCAATTTGTGTTGATGTGCAGGTAAGATCAAAAAGGGAGTATGGAGGAGTTTCGATGAGTACGGATGAGAGGAGAAATTAATTTTGAAGAAATGAATGCCCTTGCCAAAGGTGTACTTACTCGAATATACATAAGACAGAGTAAGATCATATGTGAACCAATGGTGAAGGTGTGCAGAAGTTGTGCAGACATTGAGAAGGCTGGCAACAAGGTGAGTATGGTGAAAGAGAAGAAACAGGGTAAAGCAGTGTGTTTTTGTTGTGGGAGCTTTCAGCATTTTGCTTATCCTAAGGCCTATTTAGGAACTGAGGCCACTTGCAAGTTGTTTGGAAGAAAAGGCCATTTGAGAAAGAGCTGCATGGAAGTGAATAATGCATCTCATATTAAATAACTGCCCTGGGCACGTAGTAAATAGGAAAGAGGAGAGAATGATAGTGGGATGGGTAAGATGTGGCCTGACAGGGGAGCATTTCATGTTTCCCTGTGCCATAGGAGATGGTCAGGCGGGGGCGGACTGCATTAGCTGCTAAGCCTGAAGCAGTTTTATCAGTCAGATTTTCTGGCCGGTAAAATCTAGGTCCAGATGTAGGAAAGGATTTGCGAGTCGCAAACGGCAAAAACTGCCGTTTGCGAGTCGCAAATCGCATTTTCCTATGCAGAAAGGCATTCTGCGAGTTGGGACCGACTCGCAAAATGCATTTCAGAATCGCAAATAGGAAGGGGTGTTCCCTTCCTATTTGCGATTCCAAGTGGTATGCAATACCATTTGCGACCGCATATGCGGTTGCAAATGGTGTCGCAGTTACCATCCACTTCAAGTAGATGGTAACCCACTTGCAAATTGGAAGGGGTCCCCATAGGACCCCTTCCTCTTTGTGAATGGACCCCAAATTATTTTTTCAGGGCAGGTAGTGGTCCAAGGGACCACTACCTACCCTGAAAAAATACCGAAACTAAAGGTTTCGGATTTTTTTTTAAGTGCAGCTCGTTTTCCTTTAAGGAAAACGGGCTACACTTAAAAGAAAAAAAAACTGCTTTATTTAAAAGCAGTCACGAACATGGAGGTCTGCTGACTACAGCAGGCCTCCATGTCAGTGAGTGCCCATAATCGGTATGGGCCCGCAATTTGCGACCCACCTCATTAATATTAATGAGGTGGGTCATTGCGACCCCATACCGACTCGCAGACGGTGTCTGAGACACCGTTCTGCATAACATTTTGCGAGTTGCAAATAGCGAGTTGCTATGACTCGCTATTTGCAAGTCGCAAAATGTTTCTTTGCTACATCTGGCCCCTAGTCCGGTGTCCCGTATCAAGGAAAATCTGATGCAGAAACACCATGCCAAACAACGACATCCCACTTGAGATACAAGTTCGTGCAACATAAATGGGTATCTCATCCAGATGTTAGTGTATTCGGGACCATGAAGACAGTGGCAGGAGATACAGTGACCTGCTTGGAAGAAACTGGAGCTTAGTAATACCGGCTATTGATGGAGGGTTTGGCGAGAATCTCAACAAATCCCTTAGATATTTATAAATAAAACTTGGCTTACAGGGAGTGAAAAACAGTAGTCCAGTTGTATATAGCAGTGAAAAGCTTTTTCCTATTGGGATAGCCTCAGCAAGCACCCTATATACTAATTCCTAACCATGAAAAACAGATTCTACAGTTGGACGATGGTGAAGAGCAGCAAGTCAGGTGTTCCCCAACTTGTTTTCCAATAAATTTAGATGTCTTAATGGGTTCAGTCCTAGGATGAAGAGAAATGCTTTGCAATGCATCATCTAGCTAAGAAGTGCATTAATGGCAGTGTACAAGTCAGTGACAATAATAATCAAGTTGTTGTGTAACATAATTGCTTTCAGGCTGTGGAGGATACAGGGTAGGTTCCCCATATTGTAGTTGATATAAAGAAGCTTAAAAAGATTGTGGTAGTTGAGAGATTTCTACTTTTCCACGTAGGATGATATTTTAATTTAGTGAGGGAAGGCAACTGTGCTCTCACCTCTCTATCATTCGACTGAACTGCATCTTTCATCATGAGGTCTTTCAGTGTTTGACACACCACACAGTGTTTGCCAATCTCAAAAGGATGCGAGTCATCCTAGTGTCACATAGGTGTTCCAGGAAAACTGAAAATAATTAAAAACATATTAGAATTTTCCAATAAGTATCACAGAGACATAAAAATCCCGACCGAGAAAAAAAGAAGGTTCTGCATTTTATAATTGCTAATAAAATGTTAAATTATTTCCCCAAGAAAAATAAGAAAACAATCCAAAGCGTGGTTAATAGGATGTTTCACTTAGTTTCGTGTAAATAATAAACAACTGCACCTTCATTTCAAGGCTTTAACATTGTATTTATCTTTTTTAAAACATTAAAATAATGTTTGAAAAATGCCCATTCCGTGTTACAGCAATTCATAATGGGATTCTTTGCACGTTCCACCTATTTTCTGGGGAAAACGTTCCCAACCTTTATTTACAGATATAAGTATCTGCTTATATTCTTTAAAACTGTACAACAAAACGAAAATACTTATTTTTTATGCCAGAAGAATAAAAAGAACAATATTAATGTGATGTGAGGAATATTTACCTTCTTTAATGGAAACAATGATCCACCACTTTATATTAGAATTACAGAAATATTGTCTATCTTTTAAATATCTTAAAATAAATACTGGGATTTGTTTAGTGTCCAGGCATCATATATACATAATTAGCTATGATCCATGTCCTGTTTCATATGTTATATAATAAAATAATCCAAACGTTTTGAAGCTATAAAGTGCCCACTAATTAGAACTGTAACATAGTTAGAAATGTATGTTGATACATCAATAACTTAAGCAAATCAATTTGAACTTCTTATTTACTTTCCGAAGATATTTTGCGACTCTACTTTATTTCTTAATGTATAACAATGTGGCTAGTTTCTAAATGAGTATATATATTGGTATTTTCTTTCCCTAGAACAAAATGTGAATATTTTCAAATAAGGAAGTTGGTACTTTCCTCCTATTTTGGTGGGACATGGCAAATTAACTTACTCACAAAAATATTTTTCTTAACCTTTTGTCAGAGTTGAAGCTGAACCTCGAAAATTTAAGTGGATCTGACCTTTCTGGTTGTGTTACTTTAGATGTCCTTTCAAATTACATTTATTTAATATAAATATTGATTTTTGATTTTTATTTATGTAGAATATCCTACAAATTAAATTTTCTCTTGTCAAACAAATAAATAATGTAGATGTATCAGGACAACTTGAAAGTATCTTCAACAGCAATTCAGTGGAGTTTCCGGGATATATTGTCTACAAGTTTGTTTTTCAGTTTTATCTGATAAACACAAAATCGAACATGTGCTTTTTTGTGGTAGCTGCTAGACACATATTTTCACTTGAAGTATCCTACTCTAGCTTCTTATGGAGACAAAGCAGTATGGCTGCAACCTCATATTTTGTCCCCAGGTCTCAAAAAATCCCTGCCACCCAATTTGCTTGCGTGGCATAAGACTGAGACACAATGCAACCATACATGTGAAAATTTGAGAGGAAGCAGTTCAGCGGATGCCATGAACAGTGGGTGTG
This sequence comes from Pleurodeles waltl, assembly GCF_031143425.1. Taxonomy (NCBI): domain Eukaryota; kingdom Metazoa; phylum Chordata; class Amphibia; order Caudata; family Salamandridae; genus Pleurodeles; species Pleurodeles waltl. Next base: position 626,026,676 of record NC_090449.1, read on the forward strand.
CAGATTAATTGAGGTGGTGAAACAAGCCTACAATGTTGTCAGGACTTTGTTATTTGATCTACAAAGGGAGATCTCTCATGCTGGAATATTCAACTATATATCTTTAATAGAGAGTGGGCTAATGGAGTTAGGTGTGGCATTGTGTGTGCTCAAGTTTAGCCCAGCATACGTCTCACACAAGGGACAGGGCTATGTCACCTTGAACCTTTTTGTAGTATGCTGCTTTACATTCGCCCTCCTACACCAATCAAAGGGATTGTTTAAAAGGCATTAGAACACTGGCCCTTTGAAAAGCTCCACTGAAGGAAATGGAACAGCGTGAGCTAACTGGTGTAGACCTCGTGCTGTCAAGATATCGGTGTTCTAATCCACACCCTCTCCCTATCTCCTGCTTCTCCGGGATTTATGGACTGTGCAGGAGAGTGATAAGCAGAGACTCTTGAAAAGAGAACACAGCAAGATTTACCTGTAGCCCAGGGACAATCTAGGGCTAACCGATGCCCACTTTCACAGATCCTGTGGTGGATTTTTGATAGTTACTGCCAAGGCCCAGCGCAGGGACAGCAATTGTTAAACAACAAAGATGAGAACCTTCAGAACTGCGAAGAGAGTTTAAACCCTCTGTGTCTCGGGGGCAACTTTCTTTTTGATTAGAACATCCAGTTCTCATGGTACAATGTTCTAATAGCCTACTGCCATTAAAGTCAGCTCTCTTCTCCCTTCTTATAAAACTGGGGCAGGCTTTTACTGTCCAGTACAATTCACTATGACAGGTTATAAAGCTATAGTCAGGCCTTACTGATACTGATCAATCAGTCAGTTGTAAAGCATAGCACTGTCACCCCTAGGGGTCGCTGGACGCTGGGGCTGCTGAGTCGCCGTCGAAGAGCCTGGTCTTGAGTTGTTTTCTGAATTCAGTTAGGTAGGGTGCTGTTCAGAGGGACAGGCTGTTCCAGGACTTGGCAGTGATGTAGAAGGAGCGGCCGCCGCTGCAGCTACATTGGATGCAGGGGGGTTATGTGCTAGGGCGAGAGAGGCGGAGCACCTTCCTGCACAAAAAAAATCTTAAATGGCAGAATGCAGCACACATAGAAAGAGAAAACAACGGGCAGAAATTACAGCATTTCTCCTCGTTGCGCCATGCTAACACCACCCCTGGGGTGGCGTTAGATTTTAGCGCTGTCTCAAGTTTACGAAAACTCGTAAATCTGGGACAGCATCAAAATGCAATGGGTGTTGTTGTGGCACACCCACAGTATTACCCATTGCACGCCCCTTCCACACAAAGTGCTTCATGTGAAGGGGCCATATTTCTAAGGTGGCGTTAACCCACAAAATGTCGCCTAACGCCAGTAGCGCTAGGAGCTCTCAAAAATGCCCCTTAGTTTCTCATCATTATTTCTCTGGGAGTATTTTCACAGTGGGGGAGCATAACACTAATAAATGACAGACCTCTTTGTTCTTTATACCTTTTATGTTTTTAGTGGGTAGGTAGGGAAAGTGCCAATGCATTTATCTGCCTATAGATCTAGATGTCCCTTTTTAGAAAGAAAGTCTTGACTTTTAGGTCAGTATTTGGCAAATATGCATTTTACTATGATTTTCGCAAATTCCATTCTGTTGAATATTGAAAGGCACCATTTTCAGCTGTTATAGGGTGACACTGGAACATTTAGTGTGTATTACATGCAGTCTCTATTGTCCTATATCACAATTTAAGAAACAAAAACACTTTTATTTAGTGCATTTTGAACCGTGCTTTTGACCTTGAGAGAAATATACTGGGCCGTTATTACAGACAGTGCACGGGGGACGCAGCAGGCATGTGTGCTCATTTTTTGCACCTTGAGGCACTGTCGTATTACAGAGGAGCAGCAAGCACTTCTGTTGCCCCTTCAGTAAAAGTGATAGTCCTTCAAACATGAAGCATCAGTGCTATCTTAAGAGGGTGCTCTATCAGCACTTTGCTTATGTGACATATTAGGGACACATGCACACAAGCAATTAGGCTGCCAAGATGTGCACTGATTGTGTGACATAAAAGTTGTCACACTGTCAATGTGTACCCTGAGGGAAACCTTCTGGAGAAAGAAAACGGAGTCCCATGTACCACCCAAGACATCCCACTGCGTGCCAGTGCAGTCATTCACTGCAACCGCCTGAAGGTGGACTTGTGTCACCCCCATTTGAAGTGCAAGCAGGTGCCACCTGCACAGTGAAAGATGGAGCAGCTGGTTGAAACAGCCTCCTTAGCTTTCGCTAATTCACTGCCTTCAGGGCAGGTGTGAGTTCATGCCTGCACTGGCGGCAGTGTATTAATTGTAAAAGAGTGCACTCTCTATTTAACTCCTGGTGTGCTAACAGTACACTGGGGGATGGCTATAAAGGATCCTCTTGAGGCCTCTAGTCAGGGCTTTTTCCACCCCGGTGCTAACCGCTTAGGTGCACACAAGCAATACCAGGTCGCCATTCTAGCCAAAGATATCGCCCCTCGTACTTCCACGGCCCCTCCCCCAGCCACGCACTCCACTGTTGCATTCTCCTGGACCTGGCCGGCACACCAACCCTGCCGAGGCAATGGGGTAGCTACCTCTCCGGCTTCGTCTAGCTGCAGCACCGGGTGGGCAGGCTCCTCCTCTCCTGCGGCTGCCATTTTAGGCCGCCGTGGGCACCACAGCTCCAGCCGCTGCACAACACTGCGCTTCGGCACACGCATCGGGCATCTACACAATGCCTCCTCCTGCCCCATGCGTCTTTCCCTGGCGGCCCACATGGAACTAGCTCCCGGGAGGGCCGTTGAAACTCCCATAATTCCGCTCCTACATGGCCGTCATCTTGGCTACACCCCCCATGATCAACTTTAAACCGCACATATTCACAAGAATCCTCCACATGGCAAATTTATAGCAACTGTGGAAATATCATTTAATATCATTAGACAAGCAACAATTTAAACTCATTTGAAAAGACTTTGGTGATCGGTATGATTTCTAGTTGCCATTTTGGACAGTTCCACAAATTTTATGTAACAGGTATCTGTATGACGCTGAAATTATCTCTCAAGCACAGTATAACATATTTTTGAATGGACAAAAACTTATTACAATTACAAACTCTATAAAAGCAGAAATTCAAATTGTACAAACGTAACCAAAATGAAAAGGGCCACATCATTAACAAGTAAGTCTTAAAAACTGCTGTTTACTTTTATTGAGACAGCACCTCAGCCTTTAAGAACTGATTCAAAAGTGTACAGAGGATGGTACACTGCGTTTGGGAGTTTTAGAGTGCATTTCTCACTTTCCATATCATGCGTGTACTTCCGGGATGAAAAATATAAACAAAATATATTAAGAAGGTTGCGACAATGCAATTTAGTAAACTAACAATTTTGGATATACTATTTTTTTTTTTTTTCTATATTGCTTCAGGAACTGTAAACATTGAAAAACACTGAATTTTAAAAAGTAAAAAAATCACAGAAAAAACTCAATAGGAAGTTGCAAAAACATAAACAATGAAAATGATAACCCTTAGCTATAAGCTATTTTTTCTGAACTCATAATAATGCTATCATCCATCTCATTATGCTCTCCACCCCCCATGACAACACGACCCTCGATGACTTCGCCATCTATTTTGGAGGCCTCACGTGCAATTAATACAGGGGCGTACAATGTTGCACCATGTCCGGATCTCCAGACCTATTGCATAATCTCAAAATGTATTTGCCACGGGCCTAACATTTTCTAGGATTAACCTGGACATCATTTACCTTCATATAATAAACGGTCCTTTTATTAACCATTCCCTCTACAACTGCTTATGCTCAGATCTCAGGTTGTCAGTCTGGTTGCAACACCTTTTGGCACTATCACTAATCACAGTACCAAAAACAATGACGCAGGTCTGGTGGCATCCAAACTCAAGGTAGAGATAGTGTGGGTTTCATGGTTGTAGTCCTGCCTATCACATCAGTCAGAACTATCCCGAAATTTCCTGAAAACTTCCCAATCACAGAACAAGCCTATATTTGGTATAGAAAATCCCTCACCTACATAACTCACCACAAACATGTTAATGTTCCCACATACCCCAAAGCAGAGAGACTCAATCTTGTGTAATATGCCCTACTTTAGCTGGATCCACCTTTTATTGCTATTGTCATTTTACATACACATACCAGCTTCTTTCTACATTCCCAGTCTCCATCTTACATATGTCTGCTTCCCATTACCTTCTAGGTTTCCCCAGTTTGTCTTAATTTGAATTTAACCACAGCAATGCATGGTTGATAGATTGGCTTTACCTCCATTGTGTTCACAAAGACTTGAGCATCTAATAGGACATACTCTGGGAAATCCACTCCTCATGTATACAGCCTTTCAGCATGTCAATAGTTCTGGAGTGGCATATTCCATTCTCTTTGAAACTGGTACAATGGTGTATTGAATTTGACGGTTTCCATATGCGATTTATTACCACACATCAGTAAGGTTATCATGCATCTGACTCGGCCATAGAGAATAGGCATATCTTTTAAATTTGGTATATGAGGCCCAATTCCAACATTTCTTTGAGGCACTAATGGAAAGATTGAGTTCTGAACCAGTGCTACAATCTCTCAATCCCACTTGACAATTTATTGTGGAGTCTGATGCATAACATGTGCCCCTTGTAGGAAGCTGGCCTGGTGTGTGGTGGGTACCCAAGGTACTTACACTTTATACTAGGGCCAGGTATCCCCTCTTAGTGAAGTGTAGGCAGTGTCTAGAAGCCAGGCACTCTAGAGGTAGATGTGGATGAGCAACCAAGGCTTATCTAGGAGACATGCAAAGCTCATGCAATACCACTGCAGTCACACAGCACTTAGACACATGAAAGAAAACACTCAGTTGTACAAAAATAAAGGTACTTTATTTTTGGCACAAATCACCACAAAATACTAGACAGGTGACCCACCCTTATGAGGTAAGTAATACACTAAATATATACACTAGCAATCAGAAATAGGCATAGAAAAGGTTAGAAAACAGTGCAAACAGTAGTAACCAATAGTGACTCTAAGGGGAGCACAAACCATATAGTAAAAATATGGAATGCGAACAAGGTACCCGCCCACCTAGGTAAGTACAATGTGTAGAGGGGAGCTGGGAGTACAAGAAAACCACAGAGGTAAGTAACACAGTACCACCCAATGAACAGGAATGCAGTAGTAAAACATTGGATTTTCCCCAAACCAGCCAAAAGGAGGAAAAGAGGACAAACAAGACAGCCAGAGAAGACTGCAGGACAACCAGCAGTGGTTTACTAAAGAAAGAAGACCTTTGGAGAGAGTGGACCAAGTCCCAGAGTCACAGTGGAGTCCAGGAGGAGTAGGAGGTACTACCCACCCAGCTGTGGATACCGGAGTTGGTTGACAGTACTGAAGAACAGGTCAGCACTACAGAACAGAAGTAGGAGAAGAGTTCCTGAAGGATGCAGAAGATGTCCCACGCTGGAAGGAAGATTGCAGATGGGTGTCGGTGCAGGATTTCCAGCAACAAGCCCTGGCAAAGGCAAACTCATGGTTAGTGGAAAAGAGGTGATGCCGGGGACCGGCAAGGTCCAGGAGTACTCTATCCAGGAGGGGGAGTCACAGAGGACTCTCAGCATCGTGGAGAGTCCACAGGAGCGGGGCAGCGCCCACAGGAGTCCCACAGGACGGGGACACAGGAGTCGCTGAAGGAGTCCACGCACCCACTACAAAAGAGGATTCCATGCCACAGGAGAACCACACAGGAGGCTGTGCTTTGCAGGATGGAGTGCTGGGGGCTGGAGCTACACGTCGCCTGAAGATCCCTTGGAGGAGATGCAAACAAGGTTTGACAACTGCAAGAGAAGCGATGCACGGGGTGCTGTCCTGTGTGGGAACGCAAAGGCTTACCTCCATCAAAGTTGGACAGCTGGCAGAGAGGACCAAGAGAACTACTCCGGACCACCACCTGTGAAGCAGGATCCACGCAGCTCAGCAGGAAAGGAGATCCACACAGCCGGTCATCGCTTGTCTTAGGTGCCTGCGGTCGCAGGGGAGTGACTTCTTCACTCCAAAGGGGATTCCTTCTTCTTCTTGTGTAGGCTGAAAAGTTGCAGTCTTCTGAGGATGCACGACGAGGGAACTGTTGCAAAGCTGGCAGGAGCCCTGGAAACAATGTTGCTGAAGAGTCCTTTCTTCTTGGAAGCAGCTTTTTGGGTCCTGGAGGTTCCAGTCACGATCCTGGAGGTCAGCATTCAAAGTAGAATCTGCTGGAACCTTGCAAGCTGAATTTGAAGACCCACCCAAGAGAGAGACCCTAAATAGCCCTGAAAGGGGGATTGGTCACCTAACCAGGTAAGCACCTATCAGGAGGGGGCTCTGACATCACAAGTCTGGCCTGGCCACTCAGATGCTCCCAGAGTTCCCTGCCAACCCTAGAATCGAGATGTCAGGACCCAGTGACCCTCTAGAGCAGGGGTGTCAAACTCAAATTCATCGGGGCCGCATCAGCAGTTTGGTCACCCTCAAAGGGCCGGTTGTATCTGTAGGACTATGTGTCCACTCTTTATTATCATAAATTATTGTCACTGCATTCAATTATTACTGTTTTTTGTAATAATGTAAGTAATAACTAGCTCTGAAAGCAGAAACATAGTCAGAATAATGGCAAGTAGATATTCAAATGTACAATTATTGTACAATTTATTGAAAAAAGATTTTTGGTAACAGACAGTAATTTTTTTTTTAAACATACAAATATTGCCAAACACTGTTTATTACACATATGGCAAACACAAGGCATTAACTTTTTTTTAACTTTTCTGACTAGATGGCTGACATCGTTTTCCTGAGGTCAGTCCATCGATGTCTGGTGTTAGGTCTTGTGCTGTAGCAATCCGCAAAACAGCATGGAGGTTATCATCAGTGATGCGTGATCTGAGCTTGGTCTTGTTCAGATTCATGACTGAAAACATCTGTTCACATAGATAGGTGCTCCCAAACATGGACAGAACACGTGCAGCTTGAAGTCGGAGCTGTGGCATCAAAGCAGGGGGGAGGAGACGGTAAAAGTCGTCGACTGTCGCATCCTGGAACTTCGCTTTCAGGCTGCTGTTACACTGAAGTTTTATTAATTCCATTTGAAGGTGATGTGGTGCACTGTCAACATCGATGTTGAAGGGATTGGCAAAGCTGGTAAAGGTTAAGTTTTGTTCTTTAAAGTCAGAAAAGCGTCGATTGAATTCATCAATCAGCCGATTCACTTTGGTACCCAATCGAGCACATGAAAAAGTACCTGGGAATGAGGTTGAGATGCTCTGGCAGATAGGAAAGTGGGCAAGACTGTCTTTTTCAAGCTGTGACTTCCATAGGCGCAGTTTCTCCTGGAAAGCTGTTATTGCCTCATACATTGAGGTTATGACTTGTTTGCGGCCCTGCAGCCTCAGATTCAGTTGGGCGAGATGCTCTGTTATGTCACACAACATGGCAAAATCGCACAGCCAGTTTGGATCTGACACTTCTGACAAGGGCATCCCTTTACTTTGCATAAAAAGAGTAATTTCTTCCAAAAGCTCAAAAAATCTCTTGAGAACGGTGCTCCTACTCAGCCACCTTACTTCTGTATGGTATGGCACATCTGTATGTTCCATGCCCACCTCCTTCAAAAATTGTTGGAACTGACGATGATTCAGACCCCGTGCACGAAGAAAATTCACTGTTTTCGTGACTGTGGACATTATGTTATCCAGTTGCAGAACCTTGCCACACAGAGCTTCTTGGTGGATAATGCAGTGATAAGTTATCAGCGGCGTGTGGCAATTACTTTTTTTCATTTTCTCTTTTAACAGTCCAACCAAGCCATTTCTCTCTCCACACATTGCTGGAGCGCCATCAGTAGTAAGTCCCACCAACTTTTCCCAAGGTAATTTCATTTTATTTATGGATTCCTCCACTGCATTGAAGATGTCCCTCCCAGTTGTTGTCCCATACATGGCGACCACATCCAAGAGCTCCTCACTGACAGACAAGTCTTCCTTCACACCTCTTACAAAAATAGCTAGATGATCTGTATCAGTATTGTCAGTGCTTTCATCAACAGCTAACGAAAATGCCAGATAACTGCATGCCTCTTCAGCCAACTTTGTTTTAAGATTACAGGCTAGGTCCCTGACTCAGTCTGTGATGGTGTTTCTTGACAAGCTGACATTGTTAAAAGCCTGTCTCTGCTCAGGGCACACCTGTTCACATACCTTCAGCATACACTGCTTTACAAATGCACCTTCTGAAAAGCACTTTGAAGCTCGCGCAATTTCTTCAGCCACAAGATAGCTGGCTTTCACTGCTGCATCATTTTTTGCTGTCATTTTTGCAAAAATATTCCGTTGAGAATGCAGGCTACCTTTTAATTCTTGGACTTTTTCGAACTTTTCCTGGTGGCTAAGGTTAGCAAATTTGGCTCCATGTTTGGTCTCAAAGTGCCGGCGTAAATTGTATTCCTTCATCACTGCCACTCCCTCATAGCAAATAAGACATACCGGCTTGTCTCCATTAATCACAAACATGTATTCACTTTCCCATCTCTCCTGAAATTGCCTTCCCTCTGCATCAACTTTTCTTTTCTTGGACATTTTTGGGTTATTTGATTGTAGTTTATGGTCCCTATACCACTGTAAAGTGACACGGAAGTGGTCAGTATATCCAAAGTTTACCGCTCAGACTTTTAAGCAGAATAATAAGCAGACCCCTCCTTCCCCCACATACATCATATGTACTTACAGTACAGGAGAGAAGGGTTCAGGCAGCCGTTGGATCTGTCACATCACAGGATGGCATGCGCTCAATATAAAAACAAGTGGAGGTTTCCTGAATGCATGTAAAGTGGAGGTTTCCTGTGTAGAACGGCCGGCGCCGCTAGAGGGCAGACGTTCTCTGGCTTGTAGGCTGCCGCGCATGCGCTGAAGAGGCGGCTTTCTTGTGTCAAAAAAAAAAAGCGAGAATAAAAGGTGAAGGCTGGCGGCCGGCGGCGGCTACACGGGCAACATGACGAGGTCTGGCGGGCCGGATTCGGCCCGCGGGCCTTGTGTTTGACACCCGTGCTCTAGAGGAGCTCTGAGCACCACCCCTGGGGGGGGGGGGGGGCGGTGATGGACAGGGGAGTGCTCACTCCCCTTTCCATTGCCCAGTTTTTTGCCAAAGCAGGGATTGGGGGTCCCTGAACCGGTGTGGACTGGTTTATGCATGGAGGGCACCAAATGTGCCCTTCAAAGCAAACCAGTGGCTTGGGAGGCTACCCCTCCCAAGCCAGTCACACCTATTTCCACAGGAGAGGGTGTCACCTCCCTCTCCCAAAGGAAAACCTTTGTTTTGCCTTCCTGGGCTTGATCGGATTAAGCAGCAGGAGGACAGAAACCTGTCTGAGGGGTGGCAGCAGTTGGGCTGCCCGAAAACCCTGTAAGACTGGTGGTAGCAATGCTGGGGACCCTCTAAGGAGCCCCTAGGGTGCATGGAATCACACGTCAATACTTGCAACAGTATTGGGGTATGATTCCGACATGTTTGATACCAAACATGTACAGGTTCGGAGTTACCATTATGTAGCTGGACATGGGTTGTGATCTATGTCCAGTACACGCGTAAATTGGCATCCCCGCACTCACAAAGTCCAGGAAAATGGATCTGGAGTTTGTGAGGGCACCTCTGCTAGTGCAGGGGTGCCATCACACACAGGTACCTGCACCCTACCCTCTGGGCTGAGAGGTTCTTTCCATAGGGGTGACCTGGTGTAGTGACCTGTAGTGAAAACGGGTGCATGCACCCATTTCCCCCAGGCTGCAATGACAGGCCTGCAGAACCCTTTGCATGGGCTCCCTATGGGTGGCAGAATAACTACTGAAGCCCATAGGGATCCCCTGGAACCCCAATGCCCTGGTTACCCATGTGCCATATACTAGGGACTTAATGGGGCGACCAGTGTGCCAACTGTGGGAAGAAAAAGGTACAATTTAGAGGAGAGAGCAAAACTACTGGGGTCCTGGTTAGCAGGAAACCAGTAGACACAGTCAAACACAGTCAAACATACTGACAACAGGCAGAAAATGGGGGTAACCGTGCCAAGAAAGAGGGTACTTTCCTACACCCCTAGAGCAGCACCATCCCATGATGCTCAGAAACCAAGGAACTAGATAAAGTAGCATATACGTCATGCACATTAATGCCTGCTAAGGTTAACTATACCACTAATGGAAAGGAAATGTTGACTATTATGGCCATTTCCAAAACTGGGAACAATTTACAAGGAGTAGGCAAACAGTCACTAGATTTGCTGATAAAATTGTGTTACTCATAGAAAAATACAAAACTGTAGAAATCTCTGCTTGTTGACTCATGATTATGTGGATGCTCAAGAATTTAACATTTTAAAATTCAAAACTTCTTCCTATGTCCTGACAACTTGGGGGCATATTTATCAAGGATTTTGCGTCTCATTTGCGCCACATGAGAGGGCGCCTGGCAACACAAAACCTAGAATGAGATTTACCAAGCCTTGCAAAGCTTGGTAAATCTGGATTTGTGTTTCCTTGAGTTACTCTGCCCCAGGGAGGTGTTCCATGGGTGGAAATTGGGTGTGCCCATGCACCCACCCATGGATTTTAGCACATTCCCAGATTTACCACGAGTGGTGGACCTGGAAATGAGTCAAAATGCTACATCTTCCCTGGGGACACGTAATGAAGAGAAATATCTTTATTTCTCTTCACTTTTTTCTCTTTCTATGTATTATGCAGCACACATTGAAAGAAGAAAAGGCCTTTGGGCAACAAGGTGTCCTTTCTTCCCAAAACAATACTGCCTGCATTGGAGCTAGGCAGCACATAATGCCCTAGTGCAAGAAGAGGATAGGAATGCACCATATAATGTTATATATGGAGCATTCCTGCCATCTCCCTGTCACACAGTGCAGCGCAGCATTGTCTCTTGCTGCGTTCCATGGCATTTTGATTAATCTGCCCTTTGATGACCAGTATCTTTCAAAGGAGATTCTGCCTCCCTCCTAATGATCTGGAAGTGCATGTGGCACACCTCGCTGGATGCATCTCATCACCTCACAATATTTACTAATCCTGTTTGCCACGTTAATGAAGATTCAATAATATCCGAGTCAGTCCTGATAAGAAGTTGGCCTACCCTCTGTGGTACGCAATGTCTGGGCCTTTATCCAGCATTCTGATAGTATGATGGTTATGAATCTCATCCATACTAAAAAAATGTAACTTATGCCACACTCGTGCTAGTGGGGCTGTTGTTCTCCAAGACACTGTTGATTAGTTTCAACTGGATGTTACATGCAGGAAATATGGTATTACATGCAGGTAAAATAAAAACTTTAAGGGAAAACCGATTTAATTGCTGAACATGGCACTATTAGTTGTGTTTCACCCATTCAGCCATATGACCAGTTCAGTGCTAGCAGTGGTAGACTTATTTAACAATCTGAATTCAGTACAGTGTTAGTGGTAGTTGACTAATTCAACAAAATGTGACGGTTTATCCCTTGGAATGGTCTGTCCACCAGCAGCCATGCAGCATCTTTGCTTGTGCAGCATCTACCTTCGAGTGGTCCCATTCAGAGTGCCAAGTATAAATCAAGTTTAAAATCATGTTTGGAAATACAATTAGACTGCAGAATTGGACCTTTTTAAAACCAATTTCCAGTTTTTCTCATGGTTATGAGGAATAACATGCTGATCCTGTCTTTATGACTAAATTGAGGTGCCTGATGTAGAGTTTGGCGGAGGGGGCCACTCCGTCAGAAATGTAACAGAAATCTCATCCGCCGAATTACGATCCCATAATAGCCTATGAAGATTGTCATATGGCTGACGGGATACCCGTCACGTCTAAATCAGGACCTTAGTACCCATTTGTTCACATTCCGTAATAACTGCCCAAGTAATTTCCTCCTGGAATTACATGAAGGAAATCCCATGTGAAAAGTTGTGGAACAAGGAACAATTTCAGTAGGACGTGATTAAAAACTGGGAGCAAACCATGTGCCAAATGTAAAGCTTAGTGCAGCACTCAGAATGTGGCCAATGATGTCCTAACAATACGGACATCCAGTCCGAGCATTATACCTTGGCACTCTTTCACCATGTTGTCACGCACAGGCGATCCAATAAGCAATTTACAAATCAGACCCCAAGTCCTACGTACCACACTTGAGCACAGGTTCACGAATTTCAGGGACTGACAGAGTTATCCAAGAGTACACCTGGATGCACGTTTCATGGGTAACAACAGACCAAGCGAAGACCACATGCATAATTTTGCACAGGGTACAATTGTGCATGGGAAATACCTTTAGATGAACGTAATACCACTTTAGCTCTGTTCTTTTTTCTCCACTGGGAAAGGTTTTACCCATGTTTTCAGTACTTATCTGACCATTACTTTGGTTGGACTGGATTACAACTAACTTTTTGAGTTTGTACTCAAACTTACCTGACCACCCACCGTCCTCGCACACCAACTCTCCACCCTTGGAGTACGATTTACTCCATGTGAAATACTAAACCTATGTAAGGTAATTGTAAGCATGGATAAATCGATTTATAAGTACAAATTCGGCTTTTGTGAATCCCTGCATTTATAATTCAAGCCATTCTAATGTTTAAGCTGGCTTTAAAGTAGTAGGAGATGTGTAACGGACAGAGCTGGCAATTTTGGGCCAATGAAAATGTATCGTTTGATTCAGTGAAACGTTTCCCAGAAATTAATGAATAAGTGATTGCACAGACTCTGATCTTAGTAACAGACTCATGCAGATATTTGTCCACAGGGCGGCAGAGTTGCCTCAGAAATCACAAGACCTTTCCTTAAACCAACTTCACGTATAAAATAAAAACCCTTTGGCTGGCATTCTTTTGACATTTCTTTGATTGTCTTTTTGAATGAACCTATACCAAATTCTAGAGAGTCAAAGTATTTTTTGGACAATAAGCCACGTTCTGGAACCAGGTTTTAATTCAATGATAGGCAACACGAGGTACCTCATTAATTAGCCGGATCCTTTCTGAACGATTATATTCAGGTAAAATTTAGCACTGAGAGGACCCGAAAACACAGACATGTGTAAATAAATCTGAACCCGAGACTTTACTGCCACGCTTTGGTATACAGTAAGAATTTCAGGAACTGACAAAGCTATCCAAGACTACTCTCGGGGCACATTTCGTGAGTAGTTGTGGACAGGGCCAGGTGGGGAACCAAAAGCAGCTCCGGCAAAAAGGCTCAAACCAGAACCGCTCACTTCTTCTCTTTGCTTTCTCTATATTCATCCATTCAGCCTCTCTCCTTTCTTCTTCTCCTTTTTTGATCTGAATCTCTCTCCATTCCTCTGTCTCTACCTCTGCATCCATCGGGGACCCGGAGAAAGTGACATGGAATCCAACAGTCGCCCTGGGCTCTCAAAATCACTCTCCACTGGCTCCAGCCCACCAGGGAAATGCTCGGTGAAATTAAATGGCAGCCCGGCCCTGGTTGTGGAAGACTTCGTGAAATTCTATCGATGACCATGCAGAGGCCACTTGCATAATTTTACCTAGCGTATTATTGTGCATAGGAATATATCTTTGCATGATTGAAATTGCACTTTACTTCTTTTATTTTTCCTTCATGGGAAAACATTTTTCTTTGTGGAGAAACCATTGCCCCTAAACCCCGCTAAGTCTTGATAATGCTCCATGCCGGTTACTACCCCAGAAAAGGATTTACATCTGCTAAAGGCCCATATTTATACTTTTTTGCCACATAATTGCGCAAACGCAGTTTTACGGCAAATAGTATAGCGCCGGCTTGCATCATTCCAGAGCGGCAGCTGGGCATCAAATTTCTGGAATTCCGCAAGCCGGCGCTCAGGGTGGGCTAGCGTCAGGAAAAATGACGTTAGCCGGGTGGGGGTGGCGGTACGGGGGAAGTGGATTTTGCCTAAAAAAATGACGATAGGCTGTTTAGAGGCAAAAAAAATGCTGTTAACCAGCCAAGCGTCATTTCCTGATGCAAAACCATCCACATCACATGACTCCTGTCCTGTCTTATAAAAGACAGGAGTCATGCCCACCACCCCATTGGCCAACACAGGGGACCAGTGTCCCCTGGGCATGGCCATTGCCCCCAGTGCCATGCAGGGGGCCCGTTTCAGGCCCCCAAGGGCACTTAGGAAAAAACATATATATGTATATGTACTTACCAATACTTACCCTACATACCTGGGATGGGGTCCCCCATCCTCTGGTGTCCCTCTGGTGTGGGTGGGGGTGTTCCTGGGGCTTGGGGATGGCACCTGTGGACCCATTCCATGGTGTTTAACCATGGAAATAAGTCCACCGGTCCCCTAACTCCTGGTCTGACCCAGGCATTAAATAATGGTGCAAAGCAAGCTTTCCACCATTATTTAGCTCCTCCTCCCACCCTTGCATAATTTTAGCACAGGCGGATAAATATGGGGCTATGGGGATAGCACAATTTTTTAGATGGGAACGCATCTCATTGATGCAAGGTAGGTGCACACATCCAAAAAATTGTGCTAACTACACTATTTTGAAGCTAGACGTGCCTATCGTCAAAATATAAATATGGAGATAAGTTTGCACCGAATTTACGTTAAAAAAATGACGCAAATTTGGCGCAAACATAGAATAAATATGCACCAATGAGTCATGCAAATGGTTGTAATTGTAACAAATCATACTGTTAATTAGTGTGGATGGTAATCCACTACAAATAATAAGATCACTAAGCTGTTAGGTTCAGGAAAGGTTTTTGTAACCTAAACACAAAGCCAACTCCTAGTAGCTATGGCACAGAACAAGCAGGTACAACTTAGAGTAAAATGTTTAAAGCATTTAGAAGTAGCAAAACAGTCACAAAGTCAAAATCACCATATAATATACAACTCTCTAATTTATAATAATAGAGAAACATTTAAGAAACGACGGGACATGAAAATGACAAAAAAACAATAAGCAGAAGTAGAGATTTGGGCCTATATTTATGGAACCTTAACGTTGCCTTACCGCCATTTATTTTGGTGTTAAAAAGGCGCTAACAAAACTCCATATTTATATTTCAACACTAGACCCCTCGAGCAGCAAAATATTGGAGTTAGCACCATTTCTAGAATGTGCGAAACCACCTTGCATCAATGATATGCAAGGCAGGCGTTCCCATCCTAAAAATGATGCTAGCTCCCCAGCGCCATATTTAACTCCCGGCACAAAAATGACTTGCGGGTGGGAGGCAGGCCTAAAAAATTGTGCTAAGCCTGCTTAGCACCATTATTTAACGCCTGGGTCAGACCAGGCGTTAGAGTGCAGTAGGCCCATTTCCATGACTAAACACTATGGAATGAGCGCAATGATGTCCACACCAAGCCCCAGCAAAAACACCACCCACACCACAGGGACACTACAGGAGGAGGGAGCCCATCCCAGGTAAGTTGCAGGTAAGTGTTTGTGTATGTGTGTGGTGTGCCACTGGGGGCCCCTTACATGGGGCCCCCTGCCTGGAACTTGGTATGTGAGGCTTTCCCAGGGGACACTGGTCCCCTGTGGTGGGCATTGGGGAGGTGGACATGACTCCTGTCTATAATTAGACATGAGTCATGTTTTTGGCTGCGTGTGCATCAAAAAATGACGCCAGGCTGATTAGCGGGAGACATTTTGCCACTAACCATCCTAATGTCATTTCAGACCCACTAGCGCCATTCCCCCTAATGTCATTACGCCCTGGCTAGCGTCTTTTTTTATGCTAGCCATTCCTTAGCACCATCATGCATCATTTCATAAATATGGTGCATAGATGGCTTTAAGGAATGGCGTTAGCCGGCATTAAAAGAAATGCCGCACAACTGCATTAGCACAGTTGTGCGCCATTTTCCATAAATATGAGCAATGATTTTTTAAAGATTTAAGGCAGAAAGATCCAAGAAAAATTGGAGAGCCAATCAGTAGTCATTGTTTGTGGTTGATCATGACTAAGGCATGATCTCACGCCAACTGCAAACCGAACAAGGGTCAGA
The DNA here is from genome assembly GCF_031143425.1 of Pleurodeles waltl. Lineage (NCBI taxonomy): Eukaryota > Metazoa > Chordata > Amphibia > Caudata > Salamandridae > Pleurodeles > Pleurodeles waltl. The sequence goes on from NC_090449.1 coordinate 626,042,770, forward strand.
TGCACTAAGCTTATTTGTCCTGGTCAAAGATTTTATCTTCTGACTTAGTTTCCAAAATGGAAGTCAAAATCTCTCAGCAGGTTGCAGGCTGTATCAGTCGAAGTCCTCTCAAAGCCAGATAGCTGCTGGATCAGGTCTCTCTGCAGGCATTGGTTTTGGCAGGAAAAATTAGGAGAATTTAAAATTTCACAGCTGATGGAGTCCTCTCTTCGTGTGGATACTTTTCCAGCCTTTGCCTGGGAAAGACTTTTACCTTCAGACTTAGGGGCATATTTAAGATCCCTTTAGATCCACTTTAGTGCCGCCATAGCAAATATTTTTTGTGATGCTCAGGCAGCGCTAAAGTGGCATTTTTCCCACGCTATATTTACAAAGTGGCACAATGCATGCATTATGCCACTTTGTAAACCCTTACGCCTTATTATGCCTGTGCCAGGCAAAATGCATGCAAGGGGGGCGTTCCTAAGAGATTTTCTTGTGCCATTTTTTTGGCACTTTTTACACCTGCTCAGAGCAGGCGTTAAAAGGGGGCATGCCATTACTTACAATGGCCCCCTATGTACTCTAAAATGTTGGCGCTACTCCTACAGAGTACATCAATAGCGTAGAAAAAATTATGCTATTGTCCCCTACCCTGCGCCATGGTGCGCCGTCTTTTAAATACGGCGCACACATGGTGGAGGTAGGGGGCGCTAAGGGGCACAAGGAAAGTGGCGCTGCCTGAAGTCTTTTTTATGGAGCTCAAAATCCTTCAGTGGGGCAAAGGTACAGGCTGTTTCTGGGAAAGTTGAACCAAAGTTGGATGAGCTTGCACCAGGGGTTCATTGAACAGGTTGTTAGACCTGAAAAAAAGGTCAGAGCAGGACCAACCTGATTTTCTTGACAGGTGATGACATGCCTTGGGCGGATTGACCTGAGTTGTTGGTCCTGGTCCTCCAGAAGTCTGGAAGTCTAAGCCTAAATTTTTCAGAGATTTCAGAATACTTTTTTTGGACACAACTATGTTGTGTTTGCTTATTGTTTTGCGGAACCACTTTATGTCATAGTGAGTTCAGAACCTGTTGGCGGTTCTCAGGGTGACAACTGGAAGTAGAGGGGAGCTAGCTCGAGCTTGGTGGTTCTTGTACTCATAAGCTCATAATAAAACATTGATTCAAAATTACATTGGAGGTGTCTGTTTTGGAGGAGGAGTACGACTCAACACTGGGGACGAGCAATCCACAGGATCACCCAAGAGCCACCAGCATGTTTTGTGTGGCAGAAACTTTCTGCTTTTAAATCCTCCTCCTGTACTTGACTAAATGCCAAACTGGCAGCGGAACACCAGCGAGAGACCAGCTATGTGGGGCCCATACCATTGTGAGACCGTCAGTAAAGGACCCTTTCAGATCGCCAGGTGGGCCAATCTTTCATTAAAAAACAAAGCAGCGTGTACAACGCACACTTACTCGAATTTGATAGCATGAGCCTTAACATTGACTGCACAAGCTACTAGTCAGCTTGGTACCAATGACATAGGCTTCAGAACTGTTGTTGTGGCTCTATGAAAGCACCACTTCTTACCTGTTAGGACTGAGGAGTGTGGCGCTTATGTGAAGGTAAAGGTTTCAGCTGTGCATAAACAGGCTGTGTTACAGCATATCTTGGGGGTAGAAGGAAGGAACTTGTATGAAGTTCTTTATGAGATACCTGTGGGGAGACGGGAAGGAGAACCATCTGATGTATTTGAGATGTGGGTGATGATGTTGGAGAAGCATTTTGGTTCTCAAAAAAATGTGTTATTGGAACAACATAAATTCTTTGCCAGGATTCAAGGTAAAATTGAGAAAATTGGAAGCCATGTAGCCTCTTCAAAGACATTAGCACGCACTTGTGAATTTGACGCATTATCTGATTCCTTAATAAAGGATCAATTGGTTAAATGCACCAACAATCCAAGGGTGCAAGAGAAGCTGAACAATCCAAGAGTGCAAGAGAAGCTTTTAACAAAAAAACAGATTCGAAGGAGATGATAGCAACCATTGAAGGCATGGAGAATACCACAATGTGCGCACAAGAAATGAGATGAGAAGAAGAGTGATGTTCCTGTCCTGGGTGGTACAGGTGAACCTGGAAAAGTAGAAGGAATTTGTGAAGTAAAACAGCGGGGATGTAATCGTAGGGCGGACAGTTGTCAAAAGACAAAAAGGACAACAAAGATAATAAGTTAAAATGTTTCAGGTGTGGCAGTGAAGGCCATTTGTCCAACAGTCCTGGATTTTTCCTAGACTGGTGACATGCAGGAAATGGGACAAGAAAAGTCACTATGCCATGGTGTATAAAGGGCAGAACGTGCAAGGAGTAGCAGCAACTGAAAGTGATCAGAGATTTGTATTGAGTATTACAAATGATGGTACAGTGGATGGTGACCCTATTGTGATGCCTAAATGTGAAATCACAGTAGGGGGGAAGAAGATAAATGTCTTAGTAGATTCGGGTTTTGCTTATAGGATGGCAGGGGAAGATAATTGGCACAAATTGTTTGGCAAGGATGACATTATCCTACAACAACCTGACATCAACTCTGTCTGGTAAGGGGGAAAGAAAATTGATATGTTGAGTTACACAGTGATGAGAATTCAATTTCAAGACAAAAAAACAGTGGCAAAGGTATATGTAGCTAAAAGAGGATATCATTTGTTGGGATGGAGACATGAGGGTGACATGGGAATAATCTTGGATTTCAGTTCACGAGACAAGCCTTTACTGTTGAATGCATAGATACAAATGATGACATTATTAAAGAGTTTCCCCAAGTTTTCAGTGACACTCAGGGGTTATTGAAGGGTTTTGAGCACAAGATCACATTAATGAATAATGCCATACCATTGGTGCATAGTGATAAAGGTCCCCAATTTAATGTTGAGTCCATTGCGGGAGGAGCTCAATAGACTTCTGGATGTGAGGGTGTTTGAGGAGAAGGAACTGTTGGAGTGGTTGACTCCGGTTGTGTTGGCATCTAAGGATAAGGGTAAAGATATGTGTTTGTGTGTAAATTTGAGAGACCTAAATAAACACAAGGGGGTGGACCGTCAACCCCTTCCTAATATTTCTGAGCCCTTGGCCATGTTGGGGGAGGCTAAAGTTTTTAGTGTGATGGACTTACCTTCAGCCTGTCACCAAATTCTTTTGCATTCGGAATCAAGGCACCTCGTGTCGCTTGTCACTTCATTAGGAGCTTATTGATTTCTTTGTATGCCTTTTGGATTAGCATCAGTGGCTGCTTGTTTCCAAGTGATGCTAAAGGTACTTAAGGCATACCAAAGTTGCTGTTTTTTTAGGTTGCTATACTAGTATCAGGTAAGGACATGTTGGAACATGATAGCATCTTGAAGCTGGTTTCGAATAAAATGTGAGAGTGTAACCTCACTTTGATCAAGGAGAAGTGCAAATTCAGGGTACCATCAGTCGCATATTTGGAGCACAGAATTTCTGGGGAAGGTGTAAAGTCCTAAACTGGAACTCACAAAATCTATTATGGAAGTGCCCTCTCCTGTTAACAAAGACCAAGTTAGGTCTTTCCTGGTTTTGGAGGAATTCTGTGGCAAATCTTACCCAATTTTGCAACAATTTATTTACTGTTAAAGGGGCTGCTAAAAAAGGACTCCAGTTTTGAATGGACAAATTGATGTGACTAGTGTTTTCAAAGCCATCGAAGATGCAATTGCAGTCTTAACCATGATAGGACAGTTTGATGTGCATCGTAGAACCTTACACTTCACGGATGCAAGTTTGAGTGGGCTTGGAGCAGTGTTGCCCCAATGGTTTGATGATGAAGAGATAGACATTGCGAGGGAAAAAGAGGAGAGCTTGCTGAAGTTTTGTGGTTCTTGTACGACTCTGCTTATAATAAAACATTGACTCTAAACAATGGTGGTGTTGTCTATTTTGGAGGACGAGTAGGACTCAACACACTAATGGTCCAAGGACCTCAGGGAAAGTACTAAGGTCCAGTCCTCTTCCAGATGGAACTGATCATTGGGCTCTTCAGAAAAAAAGCCTATTGCTGCTTGTTGTGTCTCTGAAGCCACACAGGAAGTCCACCAACTGACCCTTGGTGTCCACTTATTTGTCGTCCTGGGTACAAGTGGGAGCAGATCCAGCCCTCAGGTCTCCTCATAGGTATCACACAGCAAGTGCGCAGTCCTTCCAGTATTCTTCCATAGATCCAGACAGTGTTTTGAGGGGCTCATGGCTTCCCCTTTGTGGTACAGTTCATTAGCCTGTGGGTTGGGTTACTCCTGGACATCTCCCCTGCGAATGGGGGAAGCTCCTAGGGACACCCTCCATCAACTGAAGCATATCCTGTATGTTTTACTAAAAACCCAGCATGCACTATTGTAAGGGGAATTCAATATACAAAGGGAGCTTGTTTGATGGTCAGGGGTATGAGCAGTTCCATTCTCATAAGCTACCTAAAACTGGTACTGGGACAAGCTCTGCCTTCAGTGGGCCCAAATGGCTACTTGGGACCTGAAGAAGAAAGGCTAGCTCTTGCTTAGGTCTCCCCTTACACTAAACTATGAATGGTCAGGCTTCCTGAGCTGACAGGGATCACATGCCCCACACCCAGTACATCTTCCTACCATGCCTAAGCCATGGTCTCTGCTGTGGGAGCAATTTTCACACCTCACTGAGGTCAGGCACTGGGGGGGCAGACGCTGTCTGGATGCAAATTAGCTTCCAGGAGCTTCATGCAGTGAAAGGTAACTTTCTAAAAGTTACCTTTCCTAAATATGTATTAGAAGACTAACTTCACATTTGCAAATATCTGTGAAAAATAGTGTCTGAAGTATTGCTCCAGCTTGCCCTATATCTGAGATAGCAGAATAACTATTTTAATCTGTACTCTAGTTTTTCTCATAGGACAGCCAGAGACCGTCCACACTTGAAATAGCTTTTGATGGGTTTGTCACTGTAGGGACATGGCAGCATTACATTTCTACATGTCCCACTATTAAATACTAAGCACCCTACCTTGTGAGCTACAAGGCCTACTTGGAGATGATGTAATATTAAATATTTAGAAGGAAGGATTTCCCCTATCAAAGGGGTACTTTTGACAGGTCAGACTACAAATTTAAACTGCAGCAATCAGGCTACATTGGTAGGTCTGAAGGAATGTTTTCCTTGTGACACTAGTGGGTGGCACAACAAGTGCTGCTGTCCACAGGTGACATTTATCTTTCCATGCTGAAGGTGTAGGTTCTACGCCATATACTATGGCCTTACAGGAAAGATAAATATGCCAATCAGGAATCACCCAATTTTACATGTTTTATGGACAGAGCACATACACTGGGGGAAACATCCTAGTGTATAGAGTCAAGTAAAACAGCAATATAATTCAACAAAATGGCAGTGACCAAGCAAAGGGGACAGCTTATTTAGATTTAGATTTAAATTATTCTTTCCATAGCCCTATGTTTATGTTTGTTTTTGTAATTCACTGAAATGATTTGTGTAGTGATGTAAAAAGAAAATAAATGCTTTGATGCCTTTTTACCTCATTAAGGGCCATATTTATACTCCGTTTGCGCCGGATTTGCGTTGTTTTTTTTGACGCAAATTCGACGCAAAACGAACTCCATATTTATACTCTGGTGTTAGACGCGTCTAGCGCCAAAGTTCATGGAGTTTGCGTCATTTTTTTGCTTGGACACCTACTTTACGTTAATGATATGCAAGGTAGGCGTTCCCTTCTAAAAAATGACTCCGAGGCATGTGCGCCGTATTTACACTCCCGGGCAAAAATGACGCCCGGGAGTGGGCGGGTCCAAAAAAAATGACGTCCAGCCGCTTTTGCGTCGTTTTTTAGCGCCTGGTCAGGGCAGGCGTTAAGGGACCTGTGGGCTCGGAATGAGCCCAGAGGTGCCCTCCCATGCCCCCAGGGACACCCCCTGCCACCCTTGCCCACCCCAGGAGGACGCCCCAGGATGGAGGGACCCATCCCAGGGAACTTAAGGTAAGTTCAGGTAAGTATTATTATTATTTTTTTTTGTGGCATAGGGGGGCCTGATTTGTGCCCCCCTACATGCCACTATGCCCAATGACCATGCCCAGGGGACATAAGTCCCCTGGGCATGGCCATTGGGCAAGGGGGCATGACTCCTGTCTTTGCTAAGACAGGAGTCATTTCAATGGGGGTTGGGAGTAAAAAAAAATGGCGCAAATCGGGTTGAGGCGAAAATTTTGCCTCAGCCTGACTTGCCCCATTTTTTGATGCCCAAGCTCCATATTCCCCTACGCCGGCGCTGCCTGGTGTAAGTCATTTTTTTTTACGCACACCAGGCAGCTCCGCCGACTAACGCTGGCTAACGTCATTGAATAAATACGGCGCCCGCATGGCGCTTCAGAATGGCGTTAGCCGGCGTTAGATTTTTTGACGCACAACTGCGTTGGCGCAGTTGTGCGTCGAAAAGTATAAATATGGCCCTCATTTTTTCTATCTTGTTAACTTAACCACATTACATAATGTTTTCCATGTGCCCATAAACATGGCAAGTTGAATTTGCAAAATTTTTCTAAATGTGCAAAACGCAATGGGGCAAAACATATTTGATCCAAACAACCTTGGCTCAGAGTCGCACCTGTTCATTCCATTTCATATTTTGTGTATGGAATAGTGCAAAGCACCATTATGAGCAGGAAGCAAGAGTACATTTGCTCCACTGGTGCAAAGCATTATGTGATAAGGCGCGCAGATCACTTATAAAGGCTGCCTTGAATTTGAAACTAATCACCACTCCATATTGCCTGTTGACAGTATTAGTGTTGTCGATTGATCTGGCAGGGCTTCACCTGCAGTGGCGGCAGCTGCAAATGTCAATAGGGAAGGGACGGGGCAAGGGGACGGGGAAAACAACAAAAACCATCTACAAAAAAAACACTTAGCTTTCCTGCCACCGCTGACTCCTGCCGCCTTGCTCATTGCTCCTCTTCTTGTGGTGTCCCAGGGTTCACTGGGACACCAGCACAAGCTCCCCAGCAATCCTGGCACTGCTTTCATGCTAAATACAGCATGAAAGCAGTGCCAGGATCGGTCTGAGCAGCTTGGACTGCCGCTCAGACACAGCCCTAGGGTCTGTGCAGTTTCTCCTGCCCGGCTGTTCAACTCAGCCAGGCTGGAGAAACCTAAGTGTTCATGTGTGTTTGGCCGGCCTGAGATGGCCAGCCAAACACAATGCGCATTTAGGTGCACTCTCTCCTCCTCCCTTTCCCCTCTCCACCCTCCCATCCCATCTCCCCCCTGCCGTGGCCCAGCCCTGCCCCTCCGTGCACTGCATGTTGAGCCAGGAGATGGAAGATAAAACAATAGTAAGCTATTGTTTTATTTTTCACCTCCTGGCTCTTGACCAGGGGGCGACACTCCTCTGCAATTGCGGAGGAGCCGCGCCTGTTCACCTGGGTGAATTGATGCTGTCATATGTCTTATCTTAACTTGGTAATGTTCTTTAAGAAAAGTGAACCATCCTTCATCCACGTAATATGACATTATTGAAATAACATACACAGCACTCTTCTTGCTTACACCAGGTTGTATATAGTTTCATTCGACTCACAATTTCATTCATGCCTTTGGAACATCTGACCTCTGCTGTGGAACTTGGCTGCACTGTCCAAATTCTAATTTAATTACCTGAAAACAATAGTGGCAGCTGCAAGGCAAACCCAGAACGTGTACTTGGGTTAATAGACAATAATTTTGCTTAGGTTATAAATTTTTTGCAAAAGAATAGAGTTCTAAATCAAACGTTGAGAAATAAAACCGAATTATTTCCCACGCCATACAAGCAAAAAAAACATACTGAAAAGAAGGAAAAAAAATCCCATGCATTGCATTTCAGTGCCCTCCAGCCCTATAATTATCTGCTATTTAGGTTAACACTCTACACTTCAGGGCAGACACGCTCACGTGGAACAAGAATTACTGCATCTAATAATGTTCTTGTCATTTGATAGGCTTCATACTTCTTTCAAGCACGAAAAGACAAAGGTGGTGTTAAGGACAAGAGGTTATAAAGTTATCTAGGTACAGCAGTAATGTGAATGGGGTGAAAAGGTCAAGCCAGTGGGTCAATGGGAGAGCCCCAATGGTGTGGGACAGTACTTGACAGGACAGCGACTAAGCTACATAGGAATCACCAGACCAGTGTTGGCCTTCAATTAAGGACATCCAGGCGTTGCTGTTTCTACCACAGATTTGCCATCTGGTCTCCCGAGCAGAGATCATGCAGGTAGATGGATAAAAAATTCCACAGAGCTCTTCGGGACTTTCTGTAGTTCCACTCCTCGTCCCTCAAGCAGCAGCTAGGAGGAGTTTGAGGTTCTAATCATGGAAGAAGGGGTTAACTATACAGTGTTGTCAAGGGGAATAAAAGGATATGTGATGTCACCTACGCTATAAGTAACATTTTGGAGCATCATCTTCCAGGAGAAACCATAGATTAAACTTAACAACAAACAGTTTAACATAAAAGCGCAATGGTCCAGATTCAACTGTGATGAAAACAAGACATGGTGAAAATAAGCAAGCAGGGGGCTGTTAAGACTTTTCATCCCTTAACTTTTTGCCTCTGTTTCCCAGGTTGTTGATGTGTGCTGGATTCAGTTTTTGCTCTTTTTGTTCCTTTACCACTGCTAACCAGTGCTAAAGTGAAAGTGCTCCTATACAAAATGTGTATGTAATTGGCTTATCCATGATTGGCATATTTGATTTATTAGTAAGTCCCTATTACAGTGCACTAGAGGTGCCCAGGGCCTGTAAATCAAATGCTACTAGTGGGCCTGCAGCACTGGTTGTGCCACCCACCTAAGTAGCTCTGTAATCATGTCTTAGACCTGCCACTGAAGTGTGTGTGTGTGCAGTTTTAACTGTAAATTCTAATTGGCAAGTGTACCCACTTACCAGGCCTAAACCTTCAATTTTCTTACATGTAAGGCACTCCTAAGGTAGGCCCTAGGTAGCCCCAAGGGCAGGGTGCAGTGTATGGTTAAGGTAGGACATATAGGGGGTTATTACAACTTTGGAGGAGGTGTTAATCCGTCCCAAAAGTGACGGTAAAGTGACGGATATACCACCAGCCGTATTACGAGTCCATTATATCCTGTGGAACTCGTAATACCGCTGGTGGTATATCCGTCACTTTACCGTCACTTTTGGGACGGATTAACACCTCTTCCAAAGTTGTAATAACCCCCATAGTAATGTGTTTTATATGTCCTTACAGTGAAATATTGCTAAATTCGTTTTTCACTGTTGCAAGGCCTGTCCCTCTCATAGGTTAACATGGGGGCTACCTTTAAATATGATTAAAGTGTAGATTCAATTTGAGGGCGGATAGACATGTGGAGTTTGGGGTCTCTGAGCTCACAATTTAAAAATGCATCTTTTAGTGAAGTTGATTTTAAGATTGTGTGTTTGAAAATGCCACTTTTAGAAAGTGAGCATTTTCTTGCTTATACCATTTCTGTGACTCTGCCTGTTTGTGGATTCCATGTCTGGGTTAGTTTGACATTTGGGCTGGTTGCACCTCACACTAGACAGTGACACAAAGGGAGCTGGGGTGAAGTCTGCATGTCCTGAAGAGCCATCTGTGCTAGGAGGGAAGGGAGGAGTGGTCACTCACACCTGAAAGTGGTGTGCCTGCCCTCACACAATGCAGTCTCCAACCCCCTGGTGAGTGTCCTGGGCCTGGCCTGGGCAAGGCAGGATTTCACATTCAAGAGAGATTTTGCTTTGAAGCAGGCCTACTTCAAAGGAGAAATTGGGTATAAGAAGGGCATCCAAAACCACAGACTTTAGGACACTTCTGGAAACCAAGTGGAGCCTCTGCCTGGAGAAGAGCTGAAGAGCTGAGGAAGAAGAGCTGCCCTGTCTGTGACTGTGCTTTGTAGAGCTATCCTGCAGTTGCTGCTTCTGCCACAGTAAGAGGGCAAAGACTGGACTTTGTGAGCCTTCCTTCTTGTGAAGATCTCCAAGGGCTTGATTTAGAGCTTGCCTCCTGTGCTTTGAAGTCTCAGAGACAGCAAAGACTTCTCTCTGCCATCACTTGGAGTCTCTGGAGAGACCCCTGCTCTGCCAAGTGGTGCACATCCAGTTCCTGGGACCCTGAAAGGAGAAGCTGGCAGCTTAAGAGAAAGAAATCCATGCACAGAATGCCGTGCAGGTAAAAGATCGACATGACTCCGATCTGCGGCTGAAAAATCGACGCACTACAGGCTTCACGGCTGAAAATCGACGCTTGCCTGCAACACGACCCGAAGATCGACGCCCGGGGCTGGAGAAACGATGCACAGCATCGCTGACGGAGGCTGGTGAGAACGTAACCCAAGCGGCGTGGTTTTCGGATCATCGTGCGGCTGGATTTCTGATGCAAACACCACTGGGCATGTAAAGACGACTCAAGGCCTGCCGGGACCCGAGAGTGCTGAAGGAATCGACGCATTGCTCTCCTGCGGAGAGAAGAAACGATGCGCCCGACCCGACAAAAGGAGAAACAATGCAAAGTCTTGCTCGTGAGTGAAATCAACGCATCACAAGCCCTTTTTGACGCACACTCGCCCGAGCGGGGTTATTTTTGACGCACCCTAGGTACATTTTCACGCTAACAGTGTTAGTGTGTGTTTAAAATTACATGAAGACTATTTTTGCATTTTCAGTGATGACTTGTGTATTGTGGATTTTTGTCGTTTTGGTCTTGTTTTGTTTAGATAAATATTTCCTATTTTTCTAAACCTGTGCTGTGTCATTTTGTAGTGTTTTCATTAAGTTACTGTGTGTTTTGGCACAAATACTTCACACCTAGCACCCTGAAGTTAAGCCTACTTCTCGTGCCAGGCTACCAAGGGGGTAAGCAGGGGTTAGTTGAGGGTGATTCTCTTTTACCCTGACTAGAGTGAGAGTGCTTGCTTGGACAAGGGGTAACCTGACTGCCAACCAAAGACCACATTTCTAACAGGGGCACTCAAATCAATGAAGTGCCCTACTAGTTTTAGGCAACAAGGAAATGCTCAACATTTAAGGCAAACCTACAAACCGAGAAACATTAAAATACAACCCCCACTCCCGCCCTACTCCAAAATACTGCAGGAACATGAAGATATTTTCCAACACTAAAACGGTAAAATCTGTGAAGGCACTACAAATTATCCTTGAGGCATCCCATATACAGTCACACATCTACCTTCTCTGCTTTCCTCCTTATTACCTTTGTGATTTAGGCTCTGGAGCTAGTATAAGCGTATGCAGCCTCTGGCCTTTCTGCAGTGCTCTGCCCATAATCATGCACCAAGATATACTCGCTACCCATTGCACAGAGTTTTTTGAAGTGGTCTCTCCTTCTGGGTAACATGTAATTTCTCATGTATTTTGATTGATTTTTCCAATTAATGGTATACACTCTGTGCCGGGTGAAATACCACTGGCTCTTTAATTAGGACTCTGGTGGTGGCAAGATTCTACATTATCATGTATTAGAATGTTTTTATTTGATCGCAATTATGTTAAAAAGATGATTACAAGGAAGAAGTTGTGCTGTTCCGGTTTACTGCTGTATCTCTTCAGTAAACCATTTGTGCTTGAAGGCTAGCCACTCCTGTTTTCACTACTTGACACTGGTGGTTGGGCGGGGCTACAGGGTTGATGTACTCCATGATATAATTTATTTATCTAACACTTACAATCCCCTGTGTTGCTGGGAGTTAGCTTAAAAGCCCGTGGACAAGATCGGATGACCAGAAAGGGCCAAGACTTTGTTATTTGCCTGAATTCGAGGTAGGTAGGTGTATAGTGTCTGAAAGTAGGTAAAGCTCTGGATTCGCGAATGCAAAGACTTTGGGGCATATTTATACTCTGTTTGCGCCAGATTTGCGTAATTTTTTTAACGCAAATCTGGTGCAAACTTAACTCAATATTTATATTTTGGCGCTAGACATGTCTAGCGCCAAAATATTGGAGTTAACATCATTTTTTGCCTGCGGAAAACTACCTTGCGTCAATGAGATACAAGGTAGGCGTTCCCGGGCAAAAAATGCTTCAAAGGCCTTAGCACCTTATTTATCCTCCCAAGCAAAAATCACAAACAGGAGGAGGAGGGCCTTAAATAATTATTTAACGCCTGGGGATAGTCAGGCGTTAGGGGACCTGTAGGCAGATTTTCATGGTCGGAGACCATGGAAATTGCCCACAGGTGCCCTTTCCTGTACCCACCCACCCTACCCACACCAGGAGGTCACCTACGGATGGGTGACCCATCCGAAGGTAAGTCCGGGTGAGTATTTATTTTTGTCCAACGCCGCTCAGGGGCCCTGACTTGGGGCCCCCTGCACGGCGCTGGCCCCAATGGCCATGCCCAGGGGACATTTGTACCCCGGGCATGGCCATTGGGATGGTGGGCATGGCTCCTGTCTTTACTAAGAATGGAGCCATGTCCATGGGGCTTATGTGCCAGAAAATGGCATTACACTGCCCAGAGGCAATTTTTTTGCCTCTAAACAGTATAGCGCCATAATTTGGCACACAAGCCGCTGTTCCCCCTATGCCTCCCAAGCCTCCTTTCCAAGGATGCTAACAGGGTCTTAGCGCCAGCTAGCGCCATTCCTTAAATGTGCCGCCCGGCCGGCATCTAGGAATGGCGCTAGCCGGCGCTATACTTGTTGGCGCAAACCTGTGTTAGCGCAGGTTTGCACCAAAAAGTATAAATATGGGCCTTTATCAGCAGAGGCAAGACTGGAATCAGCATAATTTATACAACAGGAACCTCACATCTTGAGTTAATTATACATGACTGCCATCTGAGGACTTCTACTTAGCTAAATGAATGAATAAGTGAATGAATGTTACTTTATTGCTCAGCTTACTGTAGTAATCTAATAAAATAGACAATTGTTTTAAAACAGTAAATACTGTTAGATCAATTCAGAGACTCTGATTAATTTCCAAAAATAAAGCAAGATATAATATTTAACAATTTAATCATAATGAAGTCTTAACAATTGTTTAAAATTGCGTGAAAATGCTTTTACTAATATATTCATTTCACTAGTAATACAAAATAAGGGGGCCACTTCACTCCATGTCATCATCAACACTGCTCCCGGTCCTGGATTTTCATGTGACAACCTAACGCATCTGGGTGTTGTAGCTTATTTGCATCTATTCAACTAATTACACTAACATAGCTGAGAGAAACGATTTGTAGATGTAAATTTCAGGACTGGAAACAGTCTCAGTGATAACATGGAGAGAGGTGGCAAACCTAATACTGACACGTCCATAATTTTACCAAACATTGGGCACATGAATATTCCTCCAGAAACCTCTAAAAGTATTAAAGTACAAATTTTGGCCCTTGGCTTTGTCCTATGCCTGACCTCAAACCTGAAAGTAAAAAGACAGCCACAGGAATGAGTAAGACAACAGGCTTCTTCTGAAAAATTACAAGTCAACTTTGGCTTAAATTTGCAGGAAACGGCCCTTGCATATTTCGTAGAGCAGCTTACGCGCTGCAAATCAAAGTTATTAAAGCAATTCCGAATCGTAGCTGTGCAGGAAAGGCCTTAAAGCCCTTTTCCATTTAACAATTAAAGCAGGGTAGCAACAAGAAGTACAAAGTATTCTTTTTGTTGGCTAACGGTAAACCTACAGCCATCTTGCTAAATAGATTATTTCCATGATTTATAGAATTTCCAAAAATCAAAGAGAGCTCACTCTTACAAAGGTTTTTTTTATTAGGTTTCATGTGTGTGGCACGTGCATCATTTATTGCAAACATACTATATACTATGTTTCATTTAAGAGGCTGCAGGTCCGCCTTTTTCAGACATTGGCTTCTTTGCTTCAGAAATTTCAGCCATTGTCTGTCAATCACATCTTGGTTCAGCCCACAGAAGTACACCAACTTCTGTGGTTTTCCGTTAGTTGTTTGGGTGTGTGCCTCTGCCTCCACTGTAATGCTTGACGGCCTATTTTACAACAGCTGGTGACCCATGCACCATCTAATGCAATGGATTCTGTGGAAGTAAAATGGCTGCTTTATTTTGTGTAGCATCAATTTTTTTTAAATTAATGTGCCTGCACTCCCTCCCTAATACACAAAAAGCTTTGGCAAAGCCGCTAGCATGTAGTATAAATGTCAAATCAATTGGCTTTGCCAATTTATTTTGCATTTGAGGATATATGCCACAGTAAACAGAACTGTAATTCGAAATTTCATATGAACGGATCACGGTTCTAGGTTGCTTCTTCACGCAGAAGTTACTTAGATCAATTTTCAATTATTTTATCTTCAGTTATTTATTGAGGATGCATTTGAAAAATGTATGGAATTAGCAGAATTTCTGATATGATGCAAGTTTCATTTTCATTGTGAAACTAAAAGCGAAGTAAAATGGGATACATTACGAATGACTGTGTGGCTAGATTAAATTCAAGCCATATTATTGCTGTTCCTGCACAGGTGAACTGGCAAGAACAGCAAACCGAATGACCATCTGTATAAATTGCACTGTATTGAATCAAGCCGATAGTTGGCTTTGCTGAAGAGCACCCCACAGCCATAACTTAGCGTTGGCATGTATTTTGCTCTCACAACTTCAAGAAGTGGTTTTAAAGAGACATATCAGGTTCTCTAGTCAAATGAAAGAGAGTTGACTTAAATTTACTGCTTTTGGCTTCAGGGAGAGAAAATGCAGCATATAGCTTTCCCCGTTTTGAAACCACAACTCTGGTTATTTATGTGAACGTCTCTAGATACAACCGGACCATTTAAAAATCACACTCCTAACTTATTGCTTTTCCAGCCAGCTACCAGAATTGTTAACTTAGGTGGAGTGTTCTTCATAAAATTATCTTAACATTAAGTCCTATGCCCACATAGCAGATGTTATAAGCCCATGTTAGTTACATTTAGAACGGTGTTTCACAAATATTGCAGTATGGGGCATTGTCTACTTCATACCTGTGAGCGATAGGATCTCCCATCTGGTATACTCCTCAGATCTTCAGCAAACATGTTAAACTGTGTCCAAATGCTATCACATGCTGCCTCCTGACGCTGGAGTGAGATTTAAATCTCAAATTAATAATGATTTGCCCACGGGTCTAAAGAGTGTTAGAAACAGCCTTGAGTATCTATTACCTGTTCTTTGAGCAAGCCCTTAAAATTCTTCCATCCAAGCAGAGACCTGTCATATCTGCCTTGGGCAAACAACTGCATAGTTCTGTAATTTCTTTCTCACATCACACTGGGTGCAGCTTCACTCATAAGTGATACTACAAACTTTTTGAGTAAAATAGTCAGTCAGTGGATTATTCTAGTTACATTAGATATTGTCATAAAGCCATAGTCGCGTATCTCACTTAATGAGAATGTAGCAGGAACAAGGCAAAACTTTATTTCACCACCGGTTCTGCTATATCGTGGCTTAAAAATCGATCGCTACAGCTCACTTTAAGTAACAATTACTTTAAATGTGAAAAATATATCACTTACATAAACATGGTACTGGCATTGGGGCCTATATGGACCGGTATATACAAATTAATACATGTATTCATATGAAAACTCCTGTATAGGAATAATAATACTTTTCTCACAAGATGAAAAGGTAGTTCAGATAAACTCGCAATATTTCTGGAACGGATTTGTGAATAAACTGTGTGAGTTTCTTGATCATGTCCATCAAGTGAATGTGTTATTCTCTTTACTATGACGTACAACTCTGTAAATTTGTCAAATTTTGCTATATGAGTTAACAAGGTGAACAATGACATTGGAACACAGGTGCACAGAAAGGGCATAGAAGGGTAAATATTGCTATTCACAGTCACCACCAACCACTTTTAATGAGCGACTTTCGTACTTCTCTTGATACATCAGATATGAAAAACTTGCCAAGTGAAATGAATGTTATAGAAAGCAAATTCTATCAATGATAATATATATTTTTTTAAATCATAGTACCGAAAACGTAAAAGCTTTGGGGAAAAAACGCAAAAAGTAAGACATAAGCAATGCACAAAAACATTTAGGGGCATATTTATACTCCGTTTGCGCCGTATTTGCGTCGTTTTTTTGACGCAAATTCGACGCAAAACTAACTCCATATTTATACTTTGGCGTTAGACGCGTCTAGCACCAAAGTTCATGGAGTTAGCGTCATTTTTTTGCGTGAACACCTTCCTTGCGTTAATGATATGCAAGGTAGGCGTTCCCGTCTTAAAAAATGACTGCGATGCATATGCGTCGTATTTATACTCCCGGGCAAAAATGACGCCCGGGAGTGGGCGGGACTAAAAAACCTGCATTTGCGCTGGATTTTAGCGCCTGGGTCAGGGCAGGCGTTAAGGGACCTGTGGGCTCAGAATGAGCCCAGAGGTGCCCTCCCAAGCCCCCAGGGACACCCCCTGCACCCTTGCCCACCCCAGGAGGACACCCAAGGATGGAGGGACCCATCCCAGGGAAGAAATGGTAAGTTGTGGTAAGTATTTTTTTTATTTTTTTTTGTGGCATAGGGGGGCCTGATTTGTGCCCCCCTACATGCCACTATGCCCAATGACCATGCCCAGGGGACAGAAGTCCCCTGGGCATGGCCATTGGGCAAGGGGGCATGACTCCTGTCTTTGTCATGTTAATGGCGTCTGGGCGCCAAAAAAAAATGGCGCAAATCGGGTTAAGACGATTTTTTTGCCTCAGCCTAACTTGCCCCATTTTTGGACGCCCAAACGCCATTTTGCCCTACGCCGGCGCTGCCTGGTGTACGTGGTTTTTTTTCACGCACACCAGGCAGCGCCGGTCGGCTAACGCCGGCTAACGCCATTCAATAAATACGGCGCCCGCATGGCGCTTCAGAATGGCGTTAGCCGGCGCTAATTTTTTTGGCGCTAAACTGCGTTAGCGCAGTTTTGCGTCAAAAAGTATAAATATGGTCCTTAATAACATGGAAGGACTACGATTACTGTGAATGAGCAGTGAAACATATAAAGATGGCAGCCTGGCACGAGAGAGTGTGGGAAGGACGAAGCTAGCAGCACAGGTTATTGATTAAATAAGTAACGCCAGTGAAGTGTAAAGTAGAAGAGCTCCCATCGGGCCAGCAGGTGAGAGGAGGCAGACAACCTAGTAGGACCGGACAGCAACAAGAATGAGGCAACCACATACAAAAAGTACATTTTAATGTAAAAAATGGTAATAAAAGTATACGTATATCTTTTGAGGAATAACATTAAATAATTTGCAATAGAATTCCTGATTAAACAATACTTTTCAGCACGAGATTTGTGGCATTATAGTTTGGTCATGGTTTTTCACTTAGGGACTTTTTTTTAAATACAGCTGATATATAGAAAATGTAAGCTATTCACTTGTAATACTATTAAACAATAAAAAATAATAAACGATAAAGGGTTCCAATGGCCACCACCTACGACACTTCACCTCTTCAGTTGCAAAAATAATATCAGGAAGCATTGGAGTATCCCAAACTCTGATTTCGAGCTGGAGGTGGAAAAGAAAACACTGTTTGCCTTCATGAAAGTCTAAGTTGAAAGGCATAGTTAGGACAGAAGTGTGAGACAAACCTAAAGCATACGTGAGACAAACATAAAACAGACACGTTTCTGGTGATGAGAAAATGTGGCTGATATGACTGCAGTGGATGTTCAGTGTACAACAATGTGACTATTAGGGTTGAGCGCAAAGCTCTCTGTCCTTGGTGTAATCTCTCCGTGGGCTTTTAACCATGCCCATCAGCTCGGTTGGTTCGTGGGCTTGCGTTTTAAAATTCGCTTCATTTCATTAGTGAAAGGAATGCATACGTCATACCTTTTTTGGTGTTTAACCCTCCTCGAGCGCACAAGCCAACTACTGAAAATATACGAGGATCCATGTTTTGCGTATGGTTTCTGGTCTACTTTTTCTCTTTATTTCGCAGGCAGCCCAATCGTGCTGGGCAGTAGTTGAGTAGTTTGCAGGACATCGACCCTGTTACATGGCTAATTGCACTTTTGTCGGCTACATGGATAATTCCACTCTTGCCGGTACGTTTCACTACAAGCGAACTTCTGTTTCCTTTTGTGTGTCTCCTTCACACTTCCTGGTGGCCGTCGGATCGCTTATGTGAAACTGTTTTACTTTTCAGTTTATGTGGCAAGAAAAGTCCGGTTAGGAGTTTCAAACGTGAATAGCTGTAACTTGAGCAAACGCGAGACTCGTTGCATTGCAAATGCTTGTTTTTAGTTGTCACTGCATGACAACTCAATAGATCATTAGGTAGTTTATTACATCAGAAACTCTATTTCTGGTCTTTTTTTATCACATTTCTGAGAGTAGAATAGAAAAAAGATGAGGGGATTTCTGGAGGGAAGAAGGCAGTATCACATTACCAGTAAGGATGGACTATGAGGAGGATACGGGCTTACCAGTTGGGTATAACATATTCATCACTGACTTCACCCACTCCTTTTTCTCTCCATATTGAACTTTTTTCTCTCTGTTTTTAAAAATTAAGCAAGAATACTTTCTAAGCATGGTGGATCCTCTGTGCTTGACACTTCCTCCATCTCTGTTGCACTGCCTCAGCTTCTACGTCTCTACTGCAAAGCTGCTTCCGTCCCTGATCAAGACCAGGCCAACATCAGCCAAATTCCATGGGTCATATGATGCACGTATATCAAGTGAATGTAAATGCGAAGGGGATTAGCAAAGTGGACAAGTGCTTGCGATCAATGACTGATACATGTCACCTGACTCCTGCAGAGATGCCTATGGAGAACAGGATGTTGTGCCTATCCAGGGATGCAATATATATATATATATATATGTACAAGGTGCTGCCCTGTGCAATTTTAGTAATTGAACATTAAATGTAGAAAGGAGCTACCACATGTTTGCGATGAGGCTGTCTCTCAGTGTTGCAGCTTTATTGCTTGCAACCCTGCGTAAAGACTTTGGTCTTTCTTCAGTTATTATTTTGATCTGACCAATAAGGCTCAAGTTTTTTCTGACTGTTTTGTCAAGTCGTTTTCTAGTGCATTCTTCAAAATTTACCAAAAATATATCTTAGCTCTAATTGTTTTCAATACAATATTTTATTTTTTTAGTGCCTATGTAACCTTGGCTTGTTTCAGTATTTTACTGTTGAAGCATACACGTTTGCTCTCAAACTATATTTTTCTTTATGTAAATGTTACTATTTTGCTATGTCCCATGGTCACTTTTCTTGAATGTGGAACACCCTATTAACGCACTGTTAACATAGTATAAGTGATTCATAAAGTGACATCTTTTTGTATGCATTACTGCACTCATCCTGGTTACATCACTGTGCCTCCATGTATGATCCTGTTATGTAGGGTCTCTCTTTCCTTTTCTCCATCCCTTCCCTATATCTCATGGATGACAACATATGCTCTTTGTCGACGTGGCTGTATTAATCTAAGTTTGGTTATCTGTGTCAATGTAGTACATTTTCATGAAACTATCACTCATGCCTTATTACTATTTGAATAAAAATAACTATTAATTGACTTGTTATGGCATGTTCTCACCCTCGTTTAGCACATTTTATATACCACAACATGAGAAAGAAAACATACATGTAGGTTCTTCACAACTGCGATGACAATTATTACAATCGATATTCTATCAAGTTTGTATGAAATGACCATACATTTTCCGAGACTTCTTTTCAATCATTGATGATCAATTACTGATCAAGTGAAGTCGATTTTACAGCAAACTACGGCTTGTCTCTTGGTCTGTGAGTGGCCAAAAGATACATATCTCGGGAATGTGGGAATGGGGTGAGACTGGCGCGAAAGGGAAAAATGGCATGGATTGGAGCATGATGGCAGATAAAAAGGTCTAACAAAGCAGGGCTGTGCCAAGAAATGGGAAAAGGTGTAGTCCGCTTGGCGTGAGTATAGAGGGATGACGTGAAGAGATTTTGAGCTTCGTTCCTCTGCCAAGATCAGAGGCCCAGAGGGCGACACACAATCTGTGTCACCTAGTGCATCTCTTGTTACTGTCTGACTGATCTAATTTCATACCCTCTGAAGACTAATGTACCGTGGCTCAAACCTGCCACCCGTTTCGTTTTGATGTTTGTGTTTGATTTTAAAAAGCAATAAAAAGATATATATTTTTTTAACTAAGGTTTATTTGATATAGAGATGGGAGGCTTAGCATGACATCTCATATATCAGAGAGTACTGGCCAACAGGGAACTAGCACTTAAACGTTAGGACAAGGTAAGATGCAAGGTGCTGTGTCGCATCTGCTGGAAGGGCCCAACTTCACTATTTTAATGCTCCAAAACACAGACTTTGCTAAATAGCTATTTCATTGGAACACTGGAATTTAATTATTCATGGCTGGTGCCTCTGTGATTTAATACTTATCTGTGTCTGCCTCGTACTCGTTATGAGCAACAAGCTTCTTAGAAATGGTGAAGGTAGAGGAGATTGAAGGAAAGGGACTATAAGTAAGCAGGATGTATACCCACACATGATGGTGAAGAGCACATCACTCAGTTCAAAACGCATCTCTTGCCTCATTATAATGTGAGGTGCCACCCACAGTGAATATTTGTATTCAACACCATGAATAAATCAGTCGCAGACAATACCAAAAGGATGGTTTCCTTTTAATCTTCCAAAGGCAAGATAGACTCGTCATTCATAGGCGCTGATTGACAGCATCTTACTTTGTTACGTCTTCCAGCATTAGAATTCCCACTCCAGACATGATGCTGCACTTCAGTACTCACGTCAAACAACTCATGCTACGTATGATTATATAATTATATTTTGTAAGTTTGCACTGCTTTTGCGTCAAAAAATGATGTAAAGGAAGCGCTACCTTTTCATAAATCAGGCCCAAGGTCTCTTTAAAATATGCTGAAACCCTAATGAGATAGCTCATGCGTTTCTTAATGCCGTCTCTAAATGGTGGAGACTGGACCAATCTTTTTAGTATTCCAAATAAAATACATATTTGTAATTGACTGGACGAATCTTTTTGGTATTCCAAACAAATTACATACATTGTAATTGTCAACAATTTTGCAACCGGGAGGTGCTTTATTGATTTATTATTTAGATATTTATTTAGTGATTTACCATTTTCGTATAGGGCCATTCTATCAGTAAATCCGGTGCTAGGACACTTCACAAGACAGAACTGGGGAAGTAAGAGGATGGGGAAAAAACAGGAATCATTTGATAAATTATTAGTACATTGTCTAAATTTACGTTGATGGCCAAAACAGCAAGAAGAATAACAGCGAGGGACAAAATCTAACATGGTTAAGTGGGGGTGGGGATAGGCAGGAGTTGGACATATTAATTGATGAGGGAAGAGGAGGTGGGGAAAAGAAAAGCGTGGTGAAGATATCTGGAGAAGAGTAGTTTGATGATTAGAAGGCAAATCAATACATACTTGATGGATCTGGCCCTTTTTACAGGGTCATGCCCAAACTTTTTGCCTTTCTCCCCCTAATTTTTCTGACCCCTTTTTGTTGATGTTAGGACTATGATCACTTTATCACTGCTGATCAATGCTAAAGTGCATGTGCTCTCCCTTCTAAACTTGGTATGATTGGCTTACACCTAATTGGCACATTTAATTTATATATAAGTCCCTTGTACAGTGGTATCCCCTATATCCAAGGCCTGTAAATTAAATGCTACTAGTGGACCTGCAGAGCAGCTTGCATCACCCACAGAAGTAGCCTTTCAAACCTGCCACTGCAGAGTCTGCGTGCACAGTTTACTGCCACAGGGACCTGGCACCTAAACTCACTTACCAGGCCTGGAACTCCCCTTTTACTACATATAAGTCACCCCTAAGGTAGGCCCTAGCTAACCCTATGGGCAGGGTGCTGTTTATGTAAAAGGTAGGACATATGCCTTTTGTACTACATGTCCTGGTAGTGATAAACAGCCAATCTAGTTTCTCACTACTGCGAGTGATGCCTCTATCATAGGATTGCATTGGAAATGCCCTAACATATGTCTAAGTCGTATTGTCTAATCTATGAGGGATAGCGTAGGCATGTTTGGTATGGTTGGAATGGTAGTAGGAAATGCTGCTTTACTGGTGTGGGTGGATTTTTTTATTACCATTACAGAAGTGCCAATTTTAGAAAGTGAGCATTTCTCTGTGCTTATGACTCTGGTATTTTGCAGCCTGACTCCAATCCGCAGCTGCGGCTGAGTGACTGTTGGGCTTTGTGCATACTTCTCAGACAGCCTGTTCACAGGGAGTGTGGAGGTGTCAAAGAGTGCATCTGCATACTGAATGGTCTTCCTGGGCTGGGAGAGGTGGAGGCGGGGCACTCCTGCATTTATAAAGGATGTGCCCTGGCCTCACACAAAGAGCTCCTTTACCCCCTACTGATGTCTAGATCCAGTGCTGGAGAAGAAAAGGAACATTCCTGGAACTAGTTAGTACTGGTTACTGGTTGGAAACCCTTCTCCATCTTTTGTGGAGGCTGCACAAAATGAGTATAAATACAGGGGGTTGTCCCCCACACTGGAAGAGCACTTTTGGAACTGGGACAGAAACTGTCAGAAGGACTACTAGACTGAGCAAAGGACTCATCTTGACTGCTATTTTTTTGTTGCCCTGATGCCTGGTATCTGCTGGGTGGCACAAAGGACTCATCTGGATTGTTAGGGTCGAGCCTGCGTTGCATGTGCTCGCGCATGCCTATCGCAGCGAGTCGCTTTAGTTATTAGAAAAGGGCTCGGAGCCCTGTCGACATCACCTCATTGTTTTTTATTGGTTCGTGGGCTTGCCTATTAAAATCCGCTTGCTTTCATTAGTCGAAGGCATGCACACGTCATGCCTTTTCCGGTGGCTAGTCCTCCTCGAGCGCATCGATCAAGTACAGAAAACAGGCGAGGCTCGCTGTTTTCTGTCCGGATCGTGAACTACTTTTTTTCTCTATTTTACTAGTGCGATTTCGCTTGGCGGAAGTCGAGCGCTTTACACAGTTAACTGAACTTTTTCGGTTACGTACATAAATACACTTTTGTCGATAGGTGCAAAGTCGGGTTAGGAGTTTACAACGCTATCAGCTCTAACATGAGCAAACGCGAGTCCCGCTGCATTGCAAATGCTTGTTTTTCTGTATGTTGCAGTGCTGCCATCCTGCTCCCAGACTCTGTCCCAGTGAAGACACTGAGTAGGCCCTGTAGCCAGATGCTCCTAGCTCTACGTGCTGCACAAAAGGGCTGCTTTGCTGTAGAGAAGAGTGCCACTTGGATTGTTTGGGCTGCATGGTGTTAACCTGTTTGCCAGTGTGGCTGCTGGGCACTCTGCCACTTTGCCCCCCTAGTGTGCTGGGCTGCTGCCTGAATGTTTGTGCCTGATGCCCCCAGTGCTCTCAAAGACTGTGGACTGCCCCTCCTCCTGTCCCTGTGGGGTCTGCAAGAACTCCAGTGGCAGCCCCGAACTAGCCATGAGACCGGAGTCTGACCGCCCAAGAATTCTAAGATCAGGTAATGACATGCTAGGTAAGGTGCTGTGTTGCTTCTCTAGCATGCGGAGTCATCTGGCCTAATGAAACCAGCACCCATGTGGAACCGAGCCACTCGAGCTGCCCCAAGCTTTTCCCTTGGTTTGCGTCCCCAGGGGGAAGCGTGTGATGAGCACCACCCCAGTGAGTAACCAGTGCTGGCAGAAGCCCTTTACCGAGGAGAAAGATGCATGCTGGTGTGTTTTCTCTTCTGTGCACTCCCCGGAGGGAGGACGGCAGCCACAGTCGACGACAGCTCTCTGGGCAGAGAAACCCAGCTGCAGAAACTCACGCACCTTGTCTGCTTATCTGGTGCGGTCACCTTGTTGTGGCAGGCACCTTGCTGTGGGAGGCACCTTGTTGTGGCAGGCGCCTTGTTGTGGCAGGCATCTTGCTGTGGCAGGCACCTTGCTGTGGCAGGTATGGGGTCCGTTGAGCTCCCTTGGACCCCAGGTTCCATTTCAGGCAAAGCCCCAAAGCCAGGAGGCTTGCCTGGAAATCCCCTATTTCCCCTAGCAGGACAGCCACAGTGGCATTTCTGGATTCCACGAGTGGTACCTGGTGAGGTCTCCCCGCCGACGAGGGTGGTGTGTGAACCCCCCTTCCCCTCCTCTAGTGTGCCAACAGTTTGTTGGGGGGCATTCACCATAACTTGTGGCATGACGGGAAGGAATCCTTAACGGAGGTCTCGGTCTGGTCGCTGCAGTTCCCTGACTGTATTCACCATAATAGGCTCACAGTGGTGACTGTACCCTACTTGGTGGAGAGAAAGTACCACATACCCTATAAAAGTATCACAGGACCACTGAGTCTCATGGTGAGGTAGCTGCTGTTCATAGGCACATGGCCCTGCAATGGTGAATCTTTTACGCTCTACCCCTTTATTTCATACCCTCAGTGTTCATTGTAATATGTGGTTTATGTTTTAATTATGTTGGGGATAAAAAGCACGTGTCCAGTGTCTGGCTGATCTGCATTGGGAGGGTAATGTTGGTATACAGTGTATGTCCTAAGGGAATGTTTTTATGCCATGTGTATGTATGTTGGTGATAATGAAAACCTGACTACTGCTTGTGTTGCAGCATACCAGTAACCGATATGGTTACCTGACGCTTGCTTATTTCAGCAGATTAGTAGTAACCTGAGTGATGTTCTGACAACTGCTTGTGTAACAGGGTATTACTGATATAGGCCAAGTTTGGTCTAATGATGTTTTATGCAATACAGTTTATTTTTTGATAACTTGTTGTGTTTCCTTTGAGATGTATTTATGGTGTCATGTGTGTGTGTTGTGCAAACTCTTTACAAATTGCCTCTGGGATAAGCCTGACTGCTCCTGCCAAGCTACCAAGAGGGTGAGCAGGGGCTATCTTGGGTGTGTGGCCCTCTCGCCATGACTAGAGTGGTGGATTCTGCCTAGCTTAGGTGCATACCCCAGCCAACCAGAAACACCATTTCTAACACATGTCCAGTTTTTCCCTGAACCGTAGAAAATATTCTTGATGTCTAAGGTCTTATGGTAATGAGTTCGCTAAGGAGCCAGGTAAGAATTTCTTCATTTAAAGTTAAAAAAATTCTGTACTGCTGAAATTTGTTTTGCCTTCTGGGATTTTTTGATGAAGAGAGAGTTGCCTGTATTTAAGAGCCTTGTGATATAGGCAACTTGAATTTACTTCTGCCTTTGTCTGGAAACAGGTGAGGCCTTTCAGAACACAAGTGATGCAACCATCCCTTTTCTATTGTGGTTGAAGTCTGCTGGAGGAATGAACCACAGCGCTCAAAGTTGACAGGCAGAGTTTTTTAAGAAGGGCAGCGCCGGTGGTTGGCCCCGGAGTCTATAAGCAGGCTATTGCAGCATTGCTTTGAAAGCGTCATGAAGTGAGCTTATTGTGGCTTGTAAAGGATACTATAATTTTTTCCGTGGCTATTTTTTTACAAGGTAGCAGACTTTAAAGAATTGAGGATTTGATATGATCATACAAACTGCATTTTCACGTGAGACCACTTATCCACGACAAAATTGTGGGGACGATTTACAAAAACATTTACATGTGTGGAAAAATAATACTATAGGAATATTCCTTTACGGTCTCTTACAGGCCTTTGTGAATCTGTCCCAAAACTACCAACTCCCTATTAGTAAAATCGCAAAGAGGGCACATCCTTTCTATAAGTATTAATTATTTGTACACATGGTATATGAATATTCCATTACTAGTCCCATCACTGTTCCATTTAAATTGTTTGGGGGCAATTCACAAAGTCATCTAAGACTACCTGAAAAAGAGTACAATAACAGTAGTACTTCACTTGCTCCCAAAAGGACTTTTTGTATAGGCTCTCACTTTTATTTTTACAAGCCAGAACTTTACTATTGCGCTTTACAGTCATTATAAAAAAAACTGGGGTTTGCAGCAGGTGGATACCTTCAACCTGCCAAGACTTCTGATTGTTCTGGAATTCACACAGGTCTTAAGTGTGCTCCTGCAAATATACATTATTTGCAGACGTTCAGGTGTATGCCTTTTTGAACTAACCCAAGGGTGTCGAACATGGTTCCAAGAAGGAAGGATCTCTGCCAGATTTTCAGGATAATCATTGAACAAACAAATGATTTATCTCTAGATTATTTGTATGTGAAATAACTTTATGTGGCTATCTTGAAAATCTAGAATGCATCCTGCCTGCCTGGTCATTCACTGGGCACATACACATTCCCTTTTGCCTGCAGATGATCCACTGGGCAGATAATACACACGTTAGATTAGGAGTGTTCTGGGTATTCAAGTTGTTTGTGTGCACATGCTCTAAACTTTTGTTGCAAATGTGGTGGAATTATGCCACGTGCAATAATGGTGTAATTTCGAGCATTTGATGCAACAAACATGGCATAAAATCAGGAGCAGCTCGCAGTGCTTGGAGGGGCCGGGCAGTGCGCGGGAGGCGCCAAAGAAATAAACATTATAATACATATAAAAAAAAAAAACACTTACCTTGCTCCTTGCCGTGCCCGCCCTGCTCCTCTCCCGTCTTGCTGCTGCAGGCACAGACTCCCCGCCTGCCCTGCGGCCAATCCTTACACTGCTCAAAGCAGCGTCAGGATCGGCTGGGACAGCCCAGCCAAGGCGCTCCCAGGCAGACTGGGAGCCTGTGTAGGCTCTCTAGCCCGGCAACACAGTTGCTGGAGACAGCCTTCTGCGCATGTATTTTTGACCAGCCCGAGTCGGCCCGCCAA
Organism: Pleurodeles waltl; assembly: GCF_031143425.1. NCBI lineage: Eukaryota > Metazoa > Chordata > Amphibia > Caudata > Salamandridae > Pleurodeles > Pleurodeles waltl. Next base: position 626,069,567 of record NC_090449.1, read on the forward strand.
ACATACATGCACTGTTCAAACATAAGATACCAAGCAATGTTTTGGATGGTGAAGATTTTATTTGGGATTATTGCAGTATTTGGGCTGGTGTCTTGGGATGGGAGGCCACCCAAGCAAACCCAGCAACCTCATAAATTTCTAAAATTTAGAGACCCTAGAAAATTCAGGTTGATTTGACTTACTGAAATACGACCACGTTTGGTAACCCAAAATGACATGCAAATGTCATAATGTTGGTCAAAAAAATAAAAATGTCTTAACTTTTCTGCATTAGAAAACTCAAGATCTTACAGCAAACAGCAAGATTTCTACAATCTGACATCACAACCTCTGATAAAAACAGCGCTCAACATGTGTGAATCATCACACTCCTGACCTCACACTGACCACCTGAATGGGCTGAGAAAACGGTGACAACCTCACTATTACCATCACAGAGGAATTCACCCTCACCATATACCCTTCTACCAACTTTCTATCAAATGCTTTCCCTACCTCCTCTCTTTTTAGCTTCTTGTCAAACATCTAGGCCTCCACCTTGCTTTTTCAGTATCAAATCCTGATTAAGCAGTGTACGAGATATCTTTCAACCTGGCAGTGTTGTCCGATTAACCAACAGCAAATTTCTTATAGCCTTTCTCCAGTCCATTCCCTCACATAATGCTAACTATAACCCCTCTTTGAATGTGCAATTCCAGCACTTAAACAAACCACGGCTCTGGGTATAATAAACAGAAGTACACAAATGTTATATATATGTTTGTTTAAAAAAATTCCCTAGTTTCCTTGCACAGTAACTGCACAGTATTGTCAATTACTAACCAGTGGGGAAACCGTTCTTCTACAAATAACTAATTTAGAAATCCATCACTCCCTTAGTGTTGATTTATGTAACTAATTCAAAGGGAAGTGCAAAAAAAATCTATAGCCACAATAACATACTTAGGAATGCTTCCTAGCATGCCATGAAGTCCTGCAGTACTAATCACAATTTCAACCTAAGAGGCGTCTGAATTTTCATCCTTTTCTGATGGATTGTCACTTTCTCTTTTCTACATTTGATCTAGAATTGACCAAAGAATATCAGTAAAAAATTGAAACTCTGTGGTGCTCAAACCTTGGAGGCGTTCATGCGCAAAAAGTAATATTCTCTCACACAAGCTCAAAAGTACAACCACAAATTAATTTCTGAATTAAATTCCCTTTAACTGAGGATAAATATAGAATAATACTTGCATGTCTGTTTGATCCTTCTCATGTCTCTGAATATATTATGGACAGCATCCAGATCCACATGATCCTCTCATTTTCAAGTGTTGTTGGCAATAGTTATAATGAGGGAGAGCATTTTTCTTTCATAATTAGCAATTATGTCAAATTAAATAAATAGTCATCACACCTAAATACAACCGATTTAGATAAATACCAAGCTAATGTATTAATCATAAATCGTTTCAACACTATGCACTATTGATTATCAATCCTCTAGTGCTAAAAAAGAGTTGCATCCGGGCATGTTCACTTGCTAAAATCAGAATAAAGTGGTTTACAGTCACATCATCCGCATATTCCTAGGGCTGTAGATTTGTCAAACTATGTTATAAATATACATATAACATTAATTTTTACTACAAATTACTCAGTATGTGTCTGTAGACTCTAGTGTACATTGACAGTTGTCTCTGAGACTCTTCCTCATCCTCTCATACACCAAACAACATTCAGCTTTGGTGCCAATGCATTTTCACAGTACTAAGTCGCATTGTACATTTCATAGACTAAGGGGCAGATTTAAGAGCCCCTAGCGCCACCTTATTCCACATTAGCTTCATTTTTTGGACGTTAATGTGGCCCTACAAGGCCAAAATCACTGTGCCAAATTTACAAAGTGGCACAATGCATGCATTGAGCCACTTTGTAACCCTTTGTGCTACATTATGCATGCGCCAGGCATAATGTATGCAAAGGGGGCAAAGATTTCTTTGTGTCATTTTATTTGGCACTTTTAACGCCTACTTAGAGCAGGCATTAAATTGAGGCACACCATTGTTTTCAATGGGCCTCAATAGGCTTTACAGGATTAGCGTCAACATTTTGATGCTAGTCCTGCAAAGTTCCGAACCAGGGTTAAACATTTTGACGCTAGTTCCCCTAACTACTGCCATGGTGCACTGTATCTTCGATACAGCACACATGGTGGTATTAGGTGCAGTAATGGGTGCAGCACCACTTTTCTTAAATCAGTCCCTAAGAGTCTCACCAGTTCCAGAAAAGAAAGAAAGGTGAATCCTTCCTTAATGAGAAACATTTTCAAGTACTTCATTTAATCAGCTTCATATGTACTTACATTTAAGGGACATGTATTAGATATAGTTTCAGTTTTATTTCAGTGTAAAAATATTTGATACCAGAAAACATCAGCTTCTAATTTAAATTCTGCTACTTCAAATTATTTTGGTGATTTACTGTCACACTGTACTGATCATCAACTTAACTCTGAATTTATAATAATACCAACTGCTCTTTTAAAAATTTACATTTATATCTAAAAAGGAGAAAACGGGTAACTGCTTAAAAAAAATTGCATTAGTGTACTTTTTTTAAATGACTTGCTATTTGTTTAATTTTTTATCTTTTTCTTATGTGTTCATGCATTTAAACTTTAAATAGAGGTAACTCTCGCTCATGATTTAGCTAAAGGCAAGACAATAAATCTCTAAGGTGAATTGCACAGTTTGCTTCCATGATTTCTTACCTATTGAACACCTGACCATTTCAGATTTTGGTGACTCTGTATAAACTGATAGACAGATAACAATTAAATTAATTAAGGTGCCTTTCTTTCCGAGAACCTTCTCTTCCAATTCGTCCACAGCCCATCATCTACTGCAATAAGCAATACCAACACAGAGTCAGACAAGTAATCCACCCCTCTAATACACCTCCATCTCATCCGAGCTCAGCCACACGCTCATCTGCTCCACAAAGACGGCCACCTTCTCAGAGGACTGGAAGCACGCCGAGATCTTCCCACTCCTGAACAAATCCACGGCCGACCCCCTGGAACTCAATAATTACTGCCCCATCTCTCTGCTGCCTTTCCCAGCCAAGGTCATTGAAAAGTCCATCAACACTCAGCTCCGTAAGCACACTGAGGACAACGACATCCTGGACACCTCCCAATCAGGTTTCAGGAGCAACCACAACACGGAGACCACCCTCCTCTTCGCCACAGATGGCATCCGCTCGCTCCTCGACCATGGCCATACAGTAGCCCTCATCCTACTGGACCTATTGGCCGCCTTCGACATGGTCTTGCACCTTGCCCTCTGCTCCAAACTCCACATAGCCGGCTTCTGTGGAAAAAGCCCTACAATGGATACGCTCCTTCCTGTCTGGCAGAACAAAGAGAGTCACACTACCGCCTTACCTAGCAGAACCTACAGAGATCAGCTGTGGAGTTCCATAGGGTTGTGCCCTGAGCTCCACACTCTTCAACTCTTCAACATCTACGTGGCCCGCTCGCATCCATCATCAGGAACCACGGGCTGAATAGAGGCTTCTAACGATACCTAGCTGATCATCTCGTCGACCGAAAACCCCACTACCGCGAAGGAGAATTTCCACAACAGGAAAGAAGCCATCGCCGCCTAGATGAAGGACAGCTGCCACAAGCTCAACTCTGACAAGACCAAGATCCTCATTCTGGAACCATCCACATCAGCCTAGGATGACTCTTGGTGGTCATCCACCCTCTGCTTCCTCCACCCCAACAAACCACACATGCAACCTCGGCTTCATCCTGGACTCATCGCTCATCTTGACTCACCAAGTCAACTCAGAAGTATCCTCCTACTTTCATTCACTCCCACTTCTCTGGAAGATCTAAAGATGGATCTCAAAGGACTGCCACAAAACTGTAACCCATGCCCTGGTTACCAGCAGACCCGACTATGGCAACGCCCTCTACGCCAGCACCGCCCAGAAGAACCTGAAGAAACTACAGCACATCCACAATGCCTCCACCAGACTCATCCTGGACATTCCCCGTAGTGTACACATCTCCAATCACCTAGGAGACCTCCACTGTCTAACGATCAAGAAAATAATTAACTTCAAACTCCTCATCCATCATATAAGGCCCGACACGACCTAGGACCCGCCTACCTCAACCACCGCATCACAGTCTACTCCCCAACCAGACCCTCCACTCAACAAACACTAGCCACTGTACTCCACATAAGGAAGACCTCGGCTGGATGAAGATCCTTCGCCTACTGCGCGGCAAAGAGCTGGAACACCCTGCCCCTGCACCTCAGGCAGTCACAATTGATAACTCAATTCAAAAAGGACCTTAAAACCTGGCTCTTCAATGGAAGCACATAGGACAAACCCCCTCAGCGCCTTGAAACCCTTACCGGTGAGTAGTTGCGTTCAATAATCACTGATTTGAATAAGATAACATTGGGGATTGCTTAATACTTTTATTAAGTGTAATTCCTGATTGAGAAGGGGTAGACCTCACAGTAGTGAAAAACAAATATGGGGATTTTTCACCACCAGTATCTGTAAAACTAAGAAGTACATGCCCTGCCTTTTACTTATGTCAAGCCCTGCTCTATGGGCTACCTAGGGCTTACCTTAGCGGTGTCTTATGTGTAAAAAAAGGGGGGTTTAAGGCTTGGCAAGGTGTTCTAAATGCCAAGTCGACATGGCAGTGAAACTGTTCATACAGGCTCTGCAATGGCAGGCCTGAGACATGTTTAAAAGGCTACCTAATTGGGTGGCTCAATCAGTGCTGCAGGCTCACTAGTAGCATTTATTTTATTTGCAGGCTCTGGACGTGTATAGTGCACTTTCCTAGGGACTTACAAGTAAATTAAATATGCCATTTGTGGATACAGCAATGTTACCACGTTTTGCGGCGGTAGCACATGCACCTTAGCACTGGTTAGCAGTGGTAAAGTTCCCAGAGTCCTAAGACCACCAGAAACAGATCAGTAAAATTTGGGGGAAGACCGTCTTAAAGCGGTCAAGTCTAACAACAATCTTTGTTGGTTCCTGTTAGAAATTGGGTTTCTGGTTGGCTAGGGTATGCACCTAAGCCAGGCAGAAACCACCCACTTGTCAGGGCAAGGGAGTTACACATCCAAGATAAGCCATGCTCACCCCCTTGGTAGCTTGGCACGAGCAGTCATGCTTATCCCAGAGAACATGTGTAAAGTGTTTGCACAACACACACAACACACGTGACGCACTATCCCCGCCACAAAGGAAACACAACACCAAGTTATATAAAAATAAACTGTATTGTACTCAATATTATTATACCAAACACAACGTGTCAGTAATAACCTGCTACTCAAGCAGTTGTCAGAACGTTACATAATACTGTTTCTCTGCAGAGATCAGCAGTAGTCACATATAACACACAGGTTACTCATTATTCTGCAACATAAGTAGTAGTCAGGAAAACATTACTATAAAAATGCACTTGTCATGAAAGTATCATAAATGCGCAGACCAGGAACATTAAAAAACATATGGCAAGTCAGTAAACCGTATTAGCATAGAATGCGCACAAAAGGAACATTAGCAAATATATGGCAAATCATAAAGAAAACAGGTTAGCATACAAGTCCCGGCATGCCCCTAAAAGGAACGTGTGCCACAAAAAGTACCTGCTTTGTATAAAGAAGGTACCTCCCGTGCCAGAGATCAATGTAGGGGGCCCCGGCGCTCCTCTGACTAAAATGGGGGCCGTTTGGTGATTTGGGGGAGGGGGACAGTACGCACCCCCTCCGGTTTTTATATCAGGGCCCCCCCGGGCCTGTGATCTCTGGGCCCCACAGAACCATAACAGGACCTCTTTGGGGGGGGCAAAGCCAAAACCCTGATGAGAGGCAAAGGGAGGCACCTTGCGGTGCAGCGGCCTTGGTGAGGCTTCCGTCCCATCTGCAACCTCCCAAAAAAAACAAGGGCCCCGGTGGGGCGGGGAGCCTCCTTCCCCGCCCGTCCTCAGGAGCACACTAGGGGCCTGGCAGGATGGGGAGCCTCCGATGAGGCTTCCTCCCCGCCCGGTCACCGACAGAGACTCGGCCACACACAGTCTGGTGAGGGAGTCCATCAGCCTGGGCCGCAGCGATGAACAGGCACCAAAGTGAATGCCTGCCTACCCCGTGGGTGCTTCACCCAGGGGGCACACTAGGAGCGCGCCCGATCCTGACCTCACTTCTGTGGAGCCCCAGAGCACCGGGGACAATGCATCTCTGACACGCTCGGAATTAAAAACACCTGGGTTGCAGCGGTGATTCTCACGTGGCAAAGCGCTTTCAAGCGCAAAACAAATAAAGCCACAAGTGCTTCCAAGGCGCTTTAAGATAATTAAACAGAGCGCTCTCCAGGCGCTATGTAATTAAGGTGAAGCACTTTTCCTGTGCTTTGGCAGATGATGGCAAGGGGCGGGGCCATAGCACCCAGCCCCTGGGAGACACAACAAGATGGACCACAGGGTGGCAGGACCCAGCAGCAGGCCAGCACAAGATGGATGCAGGTAGTTAGCAGTCCCCCCTAGTGACCCAGCAGGTCACAGGTCAGCACAGCAGCAGCAGTCCAGGGTGGTTCATGTTGAGTCCCTCCAGCAGCATTCTGTGTCTAGTTACAAGAATGTTTCAGTGTTCCAAAGTGTTCCCAAACTGTGGGGAAACATCCCCTGTACTTATATTCAGTTTTGCAGTGGGTTAACAAAGAAGGTAAGGGGAGGTTCCAACCAGTTAAAACAGGTTGTGGGAGTGCACCCTCTCTCCTCCAGCACAGGCTCCAAACATCAATTGGGGGTAAATGAGCCCCTTGTGTGAGACCTTTAGAGATGCATGTGTGCCCCACTTTCCCCTTCTCTCAGCCCAGGAAGACCATTCAAAATGCAAATGCACCCCCGTGACACCTCCACCCTCCCTGTGTACAGGCTGTCTGAAAAGTATGCACAAAGCCCAACTGTCACTCTGCCTAGACGTGGATTGGAGTCATGCTACAAAACACCAGTCATAAGCACAGAGAAATGCTCACTTCAGTGGGTGGCGCAAGCAGCGCTGCTGGCCCTCTAGTAGCATTTCATTTACAGGCCCTGGGTATAGAGATACCACTGTACAAGGGACTTACAGGTAAATTACATTTGCCAATTAGATATAAGCCAATCATACTATCTTTAGAAGAGAGAGCACCTGCACGTTAGCACTGATCAGCAGTGATAAAGGGCTCAGAGTCCTAGAGCCAACAGCAAGAGGTCAGAAAAAATAGGAGGAAGGAGGCAAAAAGTCTGTGGATGAACCCGCAAAAAGGGCCAGGTCCAACAATTCCTAAGAAGGTCCTTCTTTTTATTTCTACCGGATTTATTATTAACCATCTTATATAGGGGCATATTTAAGGAAAGTGGTGCTGCAGCTAGTGCAGCGCCACCTTCCTTGCACCCCTTAGCGTCCCCTTACCCCCACCATGTGTGCACCATATCTAAGATATGGCGCACCATGGCGCAGGGTAGGGGGCAATAGCATCATTTTTATTGACGACATTGATGTACTCTGCAGGAGTAGCACCAAAATATTGGCGTTACTCCTGTAGAGTACATAGGGACCCATTATAAATAATGGAAGCCCCCTTTTAATGCCTGCTCTGAGCAGGCGTTAAAAGTGCCATAAAAAATGATGCAAGGAAACCTGTTAGATTTCTTTGTGCCATTTTGTCGGCCCCCCTAACGGGGGAACGCCCCATTTGCATACATTATGCTTGACACATGCATAAAGTAGCGAAAAGGGTTACAAAGTCACGCAATGCATGCATTGCGCCGCTTGGTAAATATGGCGCGAGGATTTTGGCCTCGTTGGGCCACATTAGCGCAAACAAATTACGCTAATGTGGCGCAAGGTGGCGCTAGGGGCTTATAAATATGTCCCTTAGTGTTTTTGATGTGTCTCAGCCCTTGTAATGGTTTTCCTCTGATGCTTCCTGCCTACTCTGCTTAATTCATATAGTGATCATTCATACTTATCCTACTTTCCCTAGTTATATCAGTCACTTCTGTCCATGTTGTATTATCGCTGGCAGTGCGATTACAAACAACAACAAACTGGAAGGACCAGTGTGGGGTGGATGCCTAGTTACCAAAAATACCGAAATGGGTGGATAGAATTCCTCAGAGACTGATATATTTTTGGACAACTGAAAGGTGAATTAAGTAAGTACAAGAGTTTCATGCATTGATGGCACAAGCTGGCAAACGCTGCATGTTGAATGTGAGGAATTGTTGACACTGTGCACAAATGACAACGTGGAAGGGATGCTGGTAGCTGGCAGTGGACAACGACGTGCAGAAAATTCAAGTTGGACCAAGAAGGGTAACATTTTTTAAAATAAGGGTGAACATTGCAGATAGGTTGGAAGTGCTTGAGGGGTTGTGACTTATACTGGCAAATGGTTTTATTGGCTTTATGTATGCTGTATCATCACAACTATGGTATGAAAGTGTTCTAAATCGTTAATTTTACAATGAGCTTTAGGACAAGCTAATTACAGAAGCAACAATTTAATTCATGTTGCAGTTCTTTGAACAGAGATTTACTCGGCCAGATTATCTTCAAATACTAGCTGTCATATTGTTTTTGTTTTACCTGTAATCCATGCATTCATCCAGAAGTAAAATCTACAACCTTCATAAGCTATTCACAGTGAGCTATCTTTCAAGCACCAAATAAACACTGTTTCAAAATCTGCTTATAACCATTTACTTCTGCTCAGGCTCGTTCTTCCACCCCAAATCTTTTAGAATACTCCTTTATCCTTCATTGAGCTCACCTCCTACCTTGTTTGCTTAAATAGCCTCTACAATGAACTCCTCAGCAAATCAACTGCAAAACATCAGGGTGTAAAAATCACGCTGCCTATCTCCTTTTTGGCTTACATCAACATGGCAACATCACGCCTGTCCTCAAGTCTCTATCACATCTCAAAAATGAAAAAGGAGAAGTTTTAAAATGTATTTCTCTCATATCTAAAACATTTCCATGTCCAATCAGTGAAAAACCTGACCGGATTGTTCAGCCATTACCTTCCTGCCAGAAACTTGACGTCTGTCAGCCATAACTTACTATTTGGCCTTCTTGCTAAAATAAATTCTACAGAAGGTCCTTCCACGTGCAGTGTTTACAACTGTTGAGCTCACTACCACTGACTCTAAGAATGATGGGTCTGAGCTGTGTTTTTCCACATGTATTATCCCTTGGCCTTGGATCTTGAAACCACTGACTCTAAGAAGTGAGTCTGACTTTCTCATGTTCAGGAGGTCACTACAAAACCATCCTTTCAAGCAGACATATGGTCTGCCTACCCACTGCTTTCTTTTCTTCCTTTGATCTTGGCTGTCATTTACATGTCTAAGATTAATTCTACTCCCATTACTTTACTGACTCTTTACAAAAGCTTTACTGCCTTTTTAATTCATGGCAATGGAGACCGTTCTGATTGATGACTGTGATTTTCCAAAACTTGATCCATTTTCTTGCTTCTACGTATCTAACCAATGGATCTAACACAATTACGGGACTCCCTCCTGGGCCCCCTGATTCTCCTATGGCTTAGAGATATTCATTGGCATTTGGCTGAATAGTGCCCCCCCCCGAGGAGTTGGGGGCCCACGTGTACTGCAGGGACTGCAGGATCCTGTGTTAACCAGAGCATACTAGAGCTACCTCAAGGTGGTTTGGAGTGATTTACTAAAGTCTTAAATATACTGTTTTTCAAAAAAGTGTTTACTTTGCATCTGACAACATGCAAGAGTAGCAACATAAAAGGATGATGAACAAAGTGCTGAAACTTTTCAACACTCACCCCCAGTCACAGATCTGGGTTTAATCCATATTCTTTTGCTTACCATGCTAACTCAGGTCGGACCCAGCTATGTGCAAATCAGACTTGATCCTGTTCTCTGTGGGAACAGCCCAGCCCAAACTGCCAGGCCTTCCCTGCACCAGAAACACACATCCTGGAACCAGTTTCAGAGTATCACTCTTCATAAGTCAGGCTAGCTTTAATCCAGTGGCACCGTGAGCACGGGACCCATATCTGAGCATACCCTTCCCTTCCCACTTAGGGCAACTTTAGCAACACAAAAGGATGATGGCTGGAGTGCTGAAACTTTTCAACACTCAACCCCTGTCATAATCTGTGTTTAATCCATTGTTCTTTTGCTCACCATGCCACCCCAGTTTGGACCCAGCCATATGCAATGGGAACAGTCCAGCCCGAACTGCTAGGCCGGGTTCTCCCTGGACCAGAAGCAAGCAGCCTGGGACCATTTTTTTTTTTCCTACAGCAATTTTTAAGGTCCAATATCCATACAGTAGTTGTCATCGTCATGAGCACATACCACAAGTATGTATGCCCATAGGGTGTGAGCGCAAACAAGCTGGTTCATCATTTTATAAAATGGAGTTCAGTATCAATTGTAGCATAGCAGGCATGTTCTCCTACCCTCACACGGATAGTCGATGCACATGTTACGAATGAAGAATAGAAAGTGAGACAAAAGTGCTTCGGATTTCATTAAAAAACGTGATTTAAGCAGTAATGTTCATATTTTATAGTGGTTTTGGAGCAGGCACACTCAGGTTGCCTTTTTTTCTAACTCAGCTTGAAAGAAAATATTTTTGCTATTGTTTCTAAAAATTTATGAACTATACTTCTACAATAAAACCAGTTCCACAAATATTAAACATTTCAGCTAGATGGATCTGAAATTAGGGAATGCAAGATGGAAATAATAATTTAATACTGCAATTCATACAATGCAAAACAAATAGTAAGTGGAAAAACAGCCTGGGACTGGTTTCAGGGTATCATTTTCCATTAGCCAGGCTAGCTTGAATCCAGCCGCACAGAGGGCACAGGACCCACATCTGGGCATACCCTTCCCACTTAGGGCAACTTCCGCAACACAAGAGGATGATGGACGGAGCTGATACTTTTCAACATTCACCCCCAGTCACAGATCTGGATTTAATCCCTCTTCTTTTGCTCACCGTGACGCCCCATTTGGACCCAGCCATATGCAAATCAGTCTTGACAATGTTTCCCAGCCAAGTCTACCTACACAACAGAAAAAGTTATAGATGACCTCTGTAAAACAAACACAAGCCAGTGTTGGCCAAAACACAGTGAACATTGTAGGAGTGTTAACCTAGGCTAGAATGCATGGAGAAGCAGGAAGGCAAGTAGGGCTCTCGATGGTCCCCGGAGCGTTATCGGTTGAGATAAATTCACTTCAGAGAACTGGCCGTCCATCTTCTGAGCCGACACCGTGACTAATGGCGCGAACGACCTCGCAGCTGCAAATGGCTTCCTCTGCACTGCAGGCCTTTCGTAAATGTGACTTTGGTTTGTTGTAACTGATATGAGAGACATTATGATACCCAACACCATCCAAACATACAAGGGGAAAAAAGCTGTCGCGTTTCAAAACAACGCAAAAAAAAAAGTCTGAAATAAAAATGTTGCCTATGAACCCTGGAAAGCATGGTGTGCAAGTGTACACTCCACATTCCTTTAAACTGCCAGGGTCAAAGATTACCTCTCAGTGCTGTTAATGAAAACTATCGGTTTGCTTGACAATTTTTGATTTCTTATCGTCTGAAATAGCTTAAGTCATCGGCAGCGGTGATGAAAGATGGACGCGTTGGGAAATATGAACGGGAAAGGCCGCAAGTTCAAGGCAACTTTAATTACTGGCACATACATTCACTGCAGCCCTTTCCTTCCACATGAGGTTTCGGTGCTCGAAGCTGAATCTGGGGCGGACATCCCCCTTGTCCTAGAAATTCCACAGAGTAAGAGTAACACTGAGAGTTGCAGGTATTTTTAATGTTTTAGGCACCAATTCATTTAATAATGCCAGTTTACCACATGTGCATCCGGGCAATGAAATACCTCTTTACAGTTTAAGCAGTGTTTTTAAATGCTCGAAATTTCCCAAACCTTTCCTTGGCAATAAGATTGGATTCAGAGGCTAAGGGTTGTATCACGAGGCAGTTGATGTGTGATCCCACTATCCAAGTGTTTTGTTGAACCACGTCCAGCAGAGGCGCAAATTTAGTTAATCATATAAACTGTATAACAGCCAGGGGCATAGGTATCAAATGTGCAGAAGGTGCAGAGACACCGGAGCCCATGGTTTGAGGGGCCCACTTCATTTCATAGCTTTTTTTTTTAATGACCAGACCATAGGATGACGTTCCGTTTTCCTTGCTTGCATTAGAACTCCTTACACCCTTGCTACGCCGCTTACAACAGAGGGCAGCAAACTTCGGGCCGAATTTAAGAAAAGTGGTGCTGCATCCAATGTAACGCAACTTTTCTTGCGCCCCCTGACGCCACAATGTGTGTGCTGTATTTAAGATATGGTGCACCATGCCAGTAGTTATAACAATAGCGTCAAAATGTTCGACGCTACTGTGGAGATTTGATATACTAGTGTCAAAAATGTTGACGTTACTGTAGCAAAGTGCAAGGAGGCCCATTGATTTAAATGTGTGTGATATTTTTACGCCTGACCTAAGCAGGTGTTAAAAATAACAGATAAAATGGTGCAGTGAAATCTTTTTAAATTTCACTGCACCATTTTTTTGGGCCTTCTAACCGGGGAACGCCCCCCTTGCATACACTATACCTGGAACAGGCATAATGTGGCACAAGGGGTTACAAAGTGGAGCAATACATGCATTGCGCCACTTTGTAAATATGGTGCGGGGAAAGGGCCACCTTAGCATTAAAAAAATGACCTAAAGTGGCGCAAGGGGCTCTTAAATCTGCCCCTTTGTCTTCACAATTACTGTAACTGCAAGACAAAAATCCCTAGGCTTAAAAACACATTTAAGTGATAATCAGTGGCAGCTCCTCCTCTATCGCGGAGGAGCGTCACCCCCGCCAGCAGCAGAAGCTGCAAACATAGTTTATTATCCCTTCATTGTGAAAAAGGCTGGGCCATGGGGTGATGAGCACCGAGGGAAGTGCTCTGTGCAGTCCCCTGAGAGCACACGTGTGTTTGGCCACCCATCTCAGGCCGGCCAAACACACATGCGCAGTGTGCTCTCTCCAGACCGGCACTGTGTTGCTGGGCGGACAGAGCCTGCACAGGCTTCCAGTCTGCCTGCGAGCGCCCAGGGCGCTCCCAGCCAATCATAACTTTGCTCTGAGCAGCATCAGGATTGGCCGCAGGGCAGGCTGGGAGCCTATGCCTACACTGCAAGACTGAGGAGCAGCGGCATGGGAAAAGCGTAGCGGAGGTAAGTTTTTAAAAAAATGTTTATTAAATTTCCCCCCCGCCCCAATTCCCCACTGTCCCCTAAAAACTACAGGCAGCCGCGACTGGTGATAATATTAATTTTATATAATAACCAGCTACTTTGTGTAACACCTTCTCATCTCGAGTTTGTTGTGGGCGCTAGGCAATCACTAGCATCACTGAGAATGCAAGTTTAAGTATGTGGCCAAGCAGCACAATTACTGCAGCAACAATGCTGTTACCTAGCACAACAGTCTGGGGCCACATTCTACCACAAACAGTAATCAGCACTGGCACAGGGAGGCTATTTGTGAATGTAGAAGTCATATAAATAATAGCGACCAAAGTTCCATCTCTTCATGGGTTCACCAGGAACTGCACCGTTTACTGTGCTGTTTGTGTCCCTTTAAAGTGGATTTTACTTCATGCTGTATCATTGTCCTACAAGTCACTACAAAGTACTGGGGTACTACATACAGCAAAGTAAATGTATTTGAGAGGTAGGATCTCAACGTCACAATACTTGATTATGGGAAACTGCACAGGGTCTGATTTGCAAAGGTAAACTTCCACATCTGCCTAAGTTTACTATTTTTAGGGAATTCACAAACTCCAAGGTAATAGCAAGTTTATGACTGCAAAGGGTCCGCATCCAGGGGTTTAGAAATGCGCACAGAAAAAGACAGACCTGTCCTACAAAGCAGCAAAAAAGTCTTAATGCAGTATATGCTTTCCAGCACAACACTTTTTTGTACTTCAGCGTCTCTTAAAGTAGCACAAACAGAGCAATTCACTACTTTGCGACATGGGAACATTCTAGGGTGGTACTTGGGCATTTCTCATTTACCTCCCATGGGTGATAAAAAGACTATCAGATCTGGGTTTGCATACAAATTAACATACTTGAAACTATCATTAAGTTGGAGAAATGTTTTATGTCTCCTTATATTTCTCACATTGCATGTATGCTGCACTGTGCAACACACTTCTAATTAATGAAATGTTTTAAAGTTTGTCTCGGCATAGGATTTTGTATTAGAAGGGTACCCTTCTGACGTAAAAACTATCATAGACATCGCTGTCGTGCAAATGTGCAAGTATTACACTAGGCAGCCTGTTCTGTGCACCAGTACAGGGGAAGGGACCACCAGTGCCATATTTACTAAACATGTCTGTGTGCTGCTCTCTCCCCTAGCAAAACCCAGTGCAGCATCATTACTGCACTTTTTTTACCGCAATCTACCCCCAATTTTCACCACTGTTATAAAAAATTGTAGGTAAAACACAAACTAAACACGCTAATGCCAACAGTCAACCACTGGGCCTGCTCACTGGATGTTGTTTCTCGTAATCATTCAAAACAGAAGGTTGAGAATACATTTATCTACACTCACTATTCATGTGCAAGTATTTCTAGTGAAGAACCTTTGAAAGGGCACCTGTGCAAGGGCGATCACAGACATTTGTTTATGCACAACAGGTCACCCGCCATTTGAAACGGTTACAATTTCCCAAACTCCTATATCACTCCACTCTCTCGTGTTAAAGCTTGTGCTTGTTTTCTTCAGTCTAACAAGCAGACTTCAGTTTGTTCAGGACAGTATTTTGCAACATTTGTTCCAGACTTAGTGGCTGTAACTTGTTATTGGCGGAAAGATAGTATCGACAGAAAACAGTGCTGTGAATTTGTTGTCTGTTCTGCAAACACTGCTTCCTGGAAATGTTGTGTTGGATACATACAGGGAGGTGTTGATAATGCGGGAAGAACACTGCAGTCCGACACATTTCAGTTGTATTTCTAAACACAAAAGCCCCAGGAGAGATAAGCTTTCAGAAAAGGAAAAAGATGACCCTAATATAATTATCATCTTTATTATTCCATTACAAATATACAAATTATTCTAGCAAAACAAAAAACACACAGCAATGGTACAACATTACCATTTCATCTGAAAAAGAAATGGGTTAGAGAAAATCAAGAACTCGTAGTTAAATACTGTTTCTTGGATAGGGTTATGATTTTTTAACTTAGTGTGTGTTTTTGTGACTTTTTTTGGCGGTTACTATTGTTTCATTTTAGACAAAATAGGGAAAAGAGAAGGACAGACAGGTCCTTCTTTGGACACCATCCTAAAGAAAGCAATTTGGCTATCAAGCACTAGCTAAATAAAATGACAGCATTGCTGGATGAAGTAAATTGCTTTTTGTATAAATTGTAACTACCATATCAAACAATACTTGTGCAAAGATACCCAAATGAATCCTAACATTTAGCTAAAAAGGATTGCGCTTCAAAATACGTAATCTCAAATTAAGTGTAATATAGGGGCATACTAATCGGACAAAATGTTAACTCCCCATAAGTGGAAAATGACATTACATTCGTGCTTTGCTTCTACAAAAGTCCGCCAGATGGGCAACCTTTTCTCGTTTTGTAGGCAGACCATTTCTGGGGTTCTCAGATAGAGAGTCCTTTTCCAGCTATGAGTCAAAATCAGTGTTTAATTACCAGTGCCAGTGCTGCCAAATACTAAGGCTGCCTAGTTTTTTCATTGCACATCAGATCTCTTTCTTCCACCGCTCTACACTTCCTGTCTCTTTAGTTCAATTTTGCAGGTTCTTTTTTCACACATCTTTTCCATACTGTTTTTGTATAAGTTTTTTCCTTCTTTCTTTGTCTATTTACTGCCTTTCTCTCTCTTGCCCTGGTTGAAAGTCCGAGGATGAAAAATAAGTCAATGCCTCCAACCACAGGCATACATTAAAATCCAGTCAGACTAAATCTCCCGCTATAGTGATATTTCTCGTAATAATTATTTTGTTCCACTTCAGGATTTGGAGCATAGTAGTTCTATGATTAGGCAGATCCTTGTGTCTCAGAGCTTGCAACTAGAAATACATTTACTATTTCCTTTAGTAATCATAAACACAAACCCAGTTACTTCAAAGTGTGGGACTTGTGAAGTGTAGTACATAAATCCTAGAGTAAGATTGAATCGCTTTGGAGAAAATGTATGTATATGCTAGGAGCAGATATGGGGTTTCTTCTGTTATGAGCATCAGATAACAATAGGGCCCATTTTTATAAACGAATGAAGAGCACCAGTATAGAAACTAATATCTACCCTAGGAAAAATGTTCAGACAAGCCCCATCCTGCAGAATGCAGCAACTAGATTTTCATCCTTGGGCCACGGCAGCTCATCCAGTTCTGAAAGCAGCCGCACACCCTGCACCATACTGAGGGAACATGCCTCAGTGGCACAATGGCCAGGCCTGCCCCACTAAGAAATATTCCCCCAAAAGTCCCCACCCTTTCTAACTTGAGTGAGTTAGCAATGACAAAGGAGGCATTGATCCGTTTTCTAAAACTGTTTTTTACCGTTTGTCCTTTGGAGAAAAAAATCATGCCTTAATGCACCACACAAAGCAGTATCTCCTTTTTGTTGAGTCATGCAGCTTTTCCGGCCCTAGCTCCTTTGGTACTCAATATCCTCTTCCAACAGGGTCAAACAGGTCTTTTAGTCAACTGGACATTTCCCCAGAGGCCTGGAGCTCTTAGATACCGGTTTTGAAATCCCAGGGCCACTCCTAGTACCTCTGTCACGTCCCCCAGCTTCCCAAGGATAACTGCAGAAGGCAGTGGGGGTAGTGGGCTTCAAGAGAGAAAGAAATGGAGAGAGGGTGAAGGTAGAGAGAACGCAATAAGGGTCAGGGAAGAGGGAGAGGTAAGACGAGATAAAAAATGGGCGGATGGAAAGAGATAGTGTGGGGAGAGTAAGCGAGTGGAGCAGGGTTGAACATTTGTACCAGACCTGCTTGTGATTCCCCAGTCTGGCCCTGTCTTTGAAAATCTGGTCTCCCCATCCTAGATAAATGTCTAAAGAAAGGGAGTGTTTGGTGTATATAATTCGAGTTCCTAAACCATTTCCAACACAATTTGAATATGAGTCCCTCATCAATAAATGTATTTTTTGCATGAGGAAAGTGAACCATTGTTTTTTCAAAATACGATCTGATCTAAGAGGTGAGGTGGTATAAGGGATTCCTCCCTCCAGTTCTCATGGTCTCGGAGTTATCTGTGGTGTAATTTAAGGCGAGTAGCACACCAGTTCCAATTAGCATCCAAACAAAAAGAAGAGGTATCCGTTAGGTTCCTCTTCTAGTTTAGAAATAAATGACTGACTACCTAGTTTAGTCCCAGTGCAATTGCCTATGGTAACTGAGACTATTGTGCTTGGTGATACATCACCTGTGTTTGCTAATACACATCTTCCTCACTTTGTTGTTTGACCCTGGAATATTGCAGGTGGTAGTCTGAAGATGTGGGACCCTGGTAGGGCCCTTATCTTGCTAAGACCGCTATTAGTACGTTCCAAAAAGAGTTAGGCACTATTCCAGAGTGTCACACTGGGAGATACAATTTCTAGCATTAAAGCCATAGCTGGTAATAGGGGACATCCTTGAGTGTCTAGCCACGTGGCAACCAGTTGATCCAATATGTGATATTGCAGTTATTCCAACTAAACAGATTTAGAATTGCTTTGTATTACTTTTTATTCCGATTTTAAGATTCTTCTTTATAATATGCTAAATCATATGTGGGCTCTGCTAGTCTATCTCCCATTATAGCTCTGCTGGAGGATTTTCAGGCAACTATATTTGCATGTGACTTTAATGCTCTCAATAACCCTACAGGCCTTTTTAATAGTCTGATGACTGAGGAAGGTGAGGCATGGGGCATATCAGAATTTACTGTTTTTAACAAAAGATACCCTACTAGAATTAGCTGACAACTGGCCCTCTTGTGCATGCCATTACCTGAGAACCTGTAATGGGAGTACGCCATCTGCTGCCCCTCGCGAAGCCACCTAAGCCCTGATTATGAGTTGTGCATAGCAGAATTCTTGCCTGGAATTCCACTGCAAACCATGAATAAGTGGCTGGCGTTTCCACTCCCTGATTTTGAGAACAATGGACCTTAATTTACAGGTAACAAATTTCAGCTTTAGGAATGGACTGCCCGAACCTGCACCAAGGCATAACGGAAGCATATCCAAATCCCTCCATCAGATGGCAGCCTTCCCTTTTTCTCCTCTGCTTTCCTCACCTCTCACCCTGCACAAGTCTACTGCCATCACTTTCCAGCTACCCACAGCAGTTAGTAAACGTTTTCATTAAACCCTTCAGAAAAGGGAATTTCATGTGGAAATCCAACTAATAAATAAGGTTTAACACAGCTATTCCCCATTCCATGGGAAATAACCAATTACTGCATGGTACTGGTGCCAATATTTACAGGTGTGGAGTTTCCACCCCACCAATACTGTACAACTTGTGACCGGGGCCCTAGTGTATCGGAATTCATTGTAGTTGCATTGACTATTACATAGTTAGTTTACAGCTTTGGTGCTGTGTTGTTGACAAAGAAAGTGTCTTATGAGCCGAAAGTGTCTATAATCCCCTAGTCCTTGATGCCCAATTAATTTATTGCCTCAACAAACAGTGACCGAGACAAATCTAAGAGTCATAATATAAAATTTTAAGAAAGAATTAGACAATGTTTACTGGACTCATCACCTGGTTTGTTTATCTTATATCAGCAAGTCTCTCATTTTCCTGAAGTGATATTTAATGTTTCCTTTGATCAGTAGAGGCAAGTGAACAACATTTTCAATGCTAAAGGCAAGGTCAAGACTGTGTAAAAGATCCAACCGTCACTTGATTCAGATTGCAAAAGGGCAAAAATTAATGATTTCACTGATCTCAATGATAAGAAGAGTGCCCGATATTGCAGTGTCAGAGATTGTGTGAAGAACTTATTAAAATAAGAAAGGCCTCTTGGAACTTAGTCAATGCAAAGCAATGCTGGATGCACTCTGTTAAAAGATTCTCATACTCTTTGGCATGTAGTATAAAGTAGGAGGTGAACTTTTGACTGGAAATCAACTAAGCCTGTCCCTGTTTCTAAAGTTGTTTGGCATAGTTATCTACTTGCTCCGTCTTTGCATGTAAATGAACTGGGCTCTTATCTTTTAAATTGTGTCAATGATGCACCTATAATTGATGGAGTTAAAATAGCAACAATACTATTTGTGATAACTCACTTCTTGTCTACCATATCCCTAAGTGCCTAAAAACGTTTTAAATTGATGTCTTTAAATTTGTCCTTAAAAGAGTTTGATGACTATTTAAAAGACATATAGATGGCTATAATTCCACATAATTCTTTAAAATCTGAAATATTGTTGGATAAATGTCCTTAGAATGGCATTGTTTGGGTGTATAGAGTTCCTCCAACTCCAATTGACCTAAACAGTTCAAACAATGAAGTGACCTTCTTTGTCACCAAGAGGTTGCCACATTAATGTTTGCAGCTAAAAATAGTGCTACAGCTGGATCAGCTGCCCTGCAGGTATTATGGTCACACGGTCAAGCTGTAGAAGCTTATATGGGGCTAAAATATGGGGCTATGCTAAAGATTTCACATTGGCAGTCTCAGAAAATCATTTACTAAGACTGTCTTTGGGTACTCATACTATCTAAGTATCTAAGAATTTATATCTTCTGGTTCAACTTAGACCTTTAGCCATTTGGACCAGATTATGGGCTACCAATGTGTTCATACCTTATTTGAACGTGATGGGAGAAGTGTTTTCCATGACAAATGACGTTAATCTGCAATGATTTAAACATGTGAGTCTATTAGTAGATTTTTTCTTATGGTGTATTTTTTATGTTCCCTATCTCCTATGAACAAAGGATCAAGTTACCTTACTAGTGGTGTTTTTAGAAGAATGTAGTAATGAAGGACTTGAGTCATTCTAGATATGGTAAACTGCCTCTAATTTTAGTGTAAAATGCTGTGGTTCATTTGAAATTTATTTGGATAGGATTATACCCAATTTTTGGGACTTCTGTAATTAAAATTAAAATTTGGTATCTTATGGAAAGGCAAATTTAAGTACATATTGCAATTGCCTGGAACACACTTGTGAGACTACTATTTTGCTCAAAGGCAGAAGAAAATGAAATAATTTTACATTTTTCTGCCTTGTCTACCGGGTGTAGAGGAAAAGACGGTTGTTTCCCATGTTAAAAACATCTTGGAACTTTACAGTATCTTGAACCTTATCACAGTTGTAAAAACGGATAGCTCTTTCCCAGTGCTGTACTTCATATCCTAGTGTTTGGTTTTGGAATAGTATGTACATAAAATACAGCTTTATTTATTTTAGGTGAGAGAAAAGTGAATTTCATTTCTCCTTAATGTGACTGGTGACTACTGCTGATGTATGCGTGGATGATGATTACTCTTTTATGGTATTTTAAATGGTATCAAACTGTATGGAATAATATTACTTTATTTGATTGTAAATTGTTGGGATGATTTTTTGGATGAGGACTTTAACTCATTTATTCATATTGATGTTTTTGAGTTGCATTTGTATTGTTATGATGTACTGGTTTTATGCATGCATTATCCAAAATAAACGTAATTATTACTTCCAGAGGGTTCTGCTTCAATATAATAGGGTTCTTTGGAATGTCCTCTGCTCCGAGCTATGTGGCAACTATATAAAATACCATAAATCCCAAAAAATAGGCACTGCTGCACCATGCTTGCATATCGTATTCAGCTAAATGATAGTCATAGCATAAGTAAGCTCACACATCATACGACCACACCCCCTGTCATCACATGGCTGACTGCCTATGCAGCCCTTAATCTCTGAGCAGCCTTCCATTTGCAGCTGAGAAGTTAACGGGAAGAAGTGGAAATTAAATAAATTAATTATGGCTCTTATAAACAAATGTAATCATGATTATGCATGTCAGTACATGAAATATATATGAACACCTTACCTGTACTGCTAGTCAGTTTACAAATTTAGATAAAAGAGTTCCTGTATTGCTCTATGCTACATTAATAGTAGGCCCTGCAGAACATTCCATGCCTTTATATCAAGTATTCAACAATTGAAATAAGACACAATCACAATATTTCTTCAACACTGCCTAGCCGACACATCTAATGCAAAATTCTGGCCTCTCAATGAATGCTAACATTTCCAAAATACTTCTCCTTAAAACCATTAAGGAGGTCGTCACAGACAATTATTTCAGTGCAACAATAGCACAAAGTTTGCAAGAAAAAAGTGGGCAATAGTGGGCTATTGTGTCTAGTGCACAAGTGCTCTCTAAGGTGGTAGTTGCCACCCTGTCACCTGACAGATTATAAAATATTGAACATAATTGTAAGAGACACCCACATTTACACCTGAAAATGCTGTTTCTTATTTTCTCATCACACTTATTTATTTCTCATAATACCTTATGATTATATGTATAATGTACATTTAGATAGTTAGACTTTTACAATATTGAACCAAACAAGTTCCATAGGTTGAATTATCAGCATAACAACTAGTTATTATCACTTATGACTTAGGAAATTAGTATGTTGCTTACAGAAAGCATTTAAATAGTTCCCTATTTTGTTTGCTACTGATATGTTGAATGCCACAAAAGCCAACACGTTTCATGCCGAAATTAGAGTTAATTCTTTCTTGCAGGAAATCAGCTTATGTTGTTATATCAGTTGGTACTATCAGCCCGATGATATTACTAACCAGCAACTTCATGTGGTATTGTGTAAGGCAATCAATTGTAGTTATCTTAATTTACTTTCAAAGTTACAGACCTTCTGATTGTAATCTTTGAAGCATGACACGTATCATTTGTTAAGTAGTTCACGGTTTAAAAATAAATAAAATGATTTGCTTCCCTTGTGGAATGATAATATCCTAAACAGTCTTTAATTACTCATTAAGTTATTTCATCTCAGTAGCACCTGTCATAGTCCCACATAGTTCAGAAAAGCATATCCTAGACGTACCACGTTGTCCCTATTATTTTCTAAATTTGACTATGAGTCTAATTACAGACAAGGAAATAAACATAGGAAATCAGATGCCTTATCCAGAAAAGAGAAGGAACGTTAGTCTATCAACAGCCCTCCAGATATTCTACCTACTTTGAGTAATGTATACACACTGATCAAGTTTTTGTTGAAAAGCTTTTATAATGTTAGCAGAAACTGGATACAGAACAGTGTGTTTCCAAACATACTCTCAAACGAAGAGGACAGAAAGTTCTATCGGGGAATGATTAGAGGCTGTTTGTTCCTGAACAAGATCTTCAACAAATGATTTTAGATTGGACATGAATCATTTGTACAGGGCATATGGGAATGAGAAAGACTCAGACCTAATTACTCAACAGCCTTCTGTAGGAAAAGACCATGGCCTGATTCAGATTTCGGTGGAGGGGTTACTCTGTCACAACAGTGGAAGACATCCCATCCACAAAATCTAATTCTCATTGTTTCCTATGGTATTTAGATTTCGGCGGACGGGATATCCGTCATCATTGTGACGGAATAACCCCTCTTCCAAAATCTAAATCAGGTCTTTTGATGGCTATGTTAAACAGCGTTTAGTATATGCATAGGCCAAACCATCAAGAATGAAACTAGTATGGACTGTAACAGCCTCCTTCTCCCCAACAACCTTGATCTCAGATGTGCTGCATTTTGCTAAAGATTTACCGCTATTAGACAGGAGAAAGGTGTTTCTAGGTCTGGTTGATGATTTTATTAAAAGTGACCATTTCCTTCCCCTTGATAAGCTGCCTACTGCCCCTGCTTTGGTCACAACATTTCTGAAAAAAATAGTTATGCTGTGGAATAACTTCTGTTTTGATAACACCAGTGGGTCCCAGTTTATTTGCAAATTTTGAAAAGATTAACTTCAGAATCTGTAAGGAATTCATTACATATCAACATGCTTTCATCCTTAGAAGCCCTTGCTTCCCTGTCCTGGGATTACCTATTTGAAGTCCTGTGGCTGACGGACTTAGGTCAGCACCTGCTAGCATACACCAAATTACTGTACGCCAACTCATTATCCAGGGTACGCACTGGCCACTTGTCATCCCCCTTTCCCATAAGCTGTGGAACACATCAGGGATGCCCTCTCTTCCCCATTCTATTTTCAACTGCAATGGAACCTATGGCTCACCGCCTTCGTCAGAAAGTCAACAATGGGGTATCCCTTTAGATGACCTTACACACGCCATGTCACTTTATGCGGATGACCATCTTCTTTACATCCAGAAAGCATAAGAAGACATGGCCTAAATATCGGTGACTTTCCGGTACTCTGAAGAAGTCGCAGGCCTTCATGTGAACTCAGAGTAATTGGGTGCCTTCCCATTTCAACAAGACGTGCCCCCCCTGGGTAATCCATTTGGGCAATACTCTTCCAAATGCAATTTTGCCAGCAGCTAACCCTTGCCCTGACAGGCAGGATAGCACTTTCCAAACTGATAGTCCTCCCCTGCCTTTTGTACCATTTTGTAAATGTTCCTGTGTTTCCCACGGACACTTCTTCTGAGATTCAGACCAGATACTGGACAATCTTTTACGGAACAGAGGGAGAAGACGGATGGCTCTTCAGAAACTCCAGTTGCCGGTGGGGCAGGGAGGGCTCAGGAAACCATTAAAACAAATTACTACCTTGTGGCGCAGCTCCAATGGGTGTACCTAAGGCTGGCAGACAAGAACTTTTATGAGATGAGCACAGGGGATGGTCCATTCCCAATACACGTAATACACCAACTCCTTCACCCAAGCATCACAATGCACCACTCCTGGTCCCTACACCAGTGGGTTGCCCGTATATGTGTCACAGGGTCTTCCAGCTGATGAGAAAGTTAAACCCCTACTCCTCAATTATCCCCTTCCAGGGCCTATCACAACACTTGGGTCTTTTTACAGACAACCAGTTATTGGAATGGTACGTTCACTCCTTAGACACAGTGGGTGACCTCTTTCAAGACGCCCAATTCCTCACATTTGATAAAATTCTCCAAGATTATAGCCTCCCTCCGGCTCATTTCCTAACACATGGGCAGCTATAGAAAGCATTCCTTTCATTATGTAGAGCGCTAGACAAAAACGACCCACCCATGTAGTAATATATACCTTATATCTTATAGAGGAGGACAGCAACTCACCACATTGCTATACAAAGCCATCAGAGGCCATACGGCCACCCATTGACCCACCTCTGACATCTTTGGAAGAGGACCTAGTGGGACTTCTATATGACTCAGAGTAGACCAGAGCTTCGGAGCCCCCCCAGACCATCTCCAGGAACGCTTGCTTTAAAAACTTTCAATATGTGATACTTCTCAGGGAATATCTCTCACTCTCTTGACTAAACCGTATGTTCCCCATAGCCAACCTTACCTGCCCCAGATGTTCTGCCCAGACAGCTGACATTCAGCATATGCTCTGGTCATGCCATACATACCTCACACACCAGTGTCACAAAACTCACCACTCTAAACTCCTGGGAGGCCACAGCCATAGGTATTTTCTCCCAGCACGAAAACCAAACGATGTGCCAACCTTGCCCTCTTGCTTGTCAAACATTGTCTCACCATGCGCTGGAGAGCTCACCAACCTCCGGCCTTCTCCCTGTGGTGGAGGGAACTGCTGCACTGGGGAGGCGAAAGCTTGGATTTGCACAGGAAAGAGGCCCCTCTTATACAACGCAAACCCAGAGTTGCTGCTTGGAAAGCCATGTTTGTGGAATTCAAGGACTCAACTGATGAGGCTCCTCCCACACTTTCCTAAACTTCATTGCCCTGGGGCCCCCTGCCCCAGGCATGATATGTAAGGTCCCCAATACCAATCTCTTCCTAGAGTGGTAAACTAATCCCCCCCCCCAAGGACTCCACAGCCATCCCTCCTTCCAAGGAAGACACTGTAACACACCTGGCCCGCGACTCCCTTGAATCCTAATAGATGCCCCCCTTCTAGCAGCGCTCATGCCCCTGTCCAAGTTATTCCCCAGCTAATCAGTACTCCTCCCCAACCCCTGCCTTTTGCCCCAGTTGATGGAGGCTCCACTTAATACCCCACATTGAGTCCGCTATACCATAATAAGATAGAAGGAGGGAACACTCAGCCATGGTGGTACATCACACAGAAGCAGACATTTACAACATTGTTCTACATAAACGACAATGAGCCAGCAGATTCCCTACTCAACTCCCCAACAGCACACAAGTACAAATTGTTTAAACAAAAACAAGCTTTCATCCTTAGACTAATGAGAAGACTGAAAGACTGAATCATCCCAGGAACAATATTTAAGATTATTCTTAATGAATCATATAGAACAATTGGCAGAGTGGATTCCCATAGCTGAGTTCTCATATAAAAACACACTGCATACAACGCCAGGATATTTTCCTTTTTTGCTCAACTGGAGTTCACCCTTACATTTGGCCACCTAGGTTTTCCCTTTCCCGTCATGGCGCAGGAGCGTCACCACCCACCCCCTTGCTGAGAGCCAGCAGATGGAAAAGTGGAAAATAAAATGATAATAAATCCATTTTATTATAATTTTATCGTAGGGCACTACAGCCCACTGAGACTAGGGCAGGGCAAGGCCATGATGGCAGCAAAGGGAGGCGGAGTTGTGCGCAAGATAACGCATGTTGGTTTTTGGTTTTGCTGACTTGCCTAGCCCAACAAAACTGACATGCACATTTAGATCTCTCCACCTGGCTGTGCTGCAACAGCTGGGTGGAAAAGAGGCACGGGCTCCCAGGCCCTGAGCGAGCGCTAAACCAGCCCGCTCAGGCCAATCACAGCACTTCTTTCATGCTGGTAAACAGTATTACCAGCATGACAGCAGTGTCTTGACTGGCAGCTGGGAGACTGCCCTGCCGGCACATAAGTACAATTTTATTTTATTTATCCCTCCACCTCCCCACACTGTGCCCCCCCACTTATAATCACTAGCAGCTGCTGCTGCCTTTGTATAGTTCCATCGGAACATGCTCTTCTACAGGGGATATGTAAGGTACAAATCTAAGAATGTCAAAAGCACAATATAAAATGTTTGTTGACAGGCATTACATTCTGGGTCCAGACTACAAGGTTGTCGAAAAATGTTGGCCATCCACAGATTAACTCTTATTCCCAGAGATACAATCTTAACTTGTACGCATTTGTTTGTCCATTAATTAAGCCCTTCCTGGACACTGGAAGTTTCAGCTACTCTTTCATGTGTCTCAAGTCAAGAAAGCCCATTCAGCTATGTCTGCAACTCCTTCCCCACTCTGATCGAAGAAACATCTGAATATGAGGTAAAGGCCATTTTGCACTCTTGATGCAAAGGTCAACTGCAGTACATGCAATAGGTAGGTGGAGACAGTATGAAGTGTATGATAACACACAAAAGCAAAAGACATTTTGAAAAAAAACTGCCAAAGGCTCAGGATTCCATTCGTACCTATTAGTAATGTTCTTTCACAAAAGTTTTAAATTCCTCTGTTTCCTATGCCTCTCTATTTTAAAAAGGTCAATCTATTCTCAGTACTAAAGTGATGTTCTGTTCCAGCAAGGTTTCAGAATGTAATGAAATGCTCCAACAATAATCTTTTTCTGTATCAATAACCTATCAACACATCATAAATTCAATAAATATATATACATATATTTATACATACTTCACTGAAACAAAGGTTAAAGTGAAGTTATCTTTAGCTTTGGTTATACCACGCTAGCATATGTTTAAGAAAACCTTATACATTTACTGAAACAAACAGTTAAAGTGTGTGAGAAAGTAGCCTCTTTCTAGCCTTGTTACCCCCACTGTTGGCCTGTTTGTGAGTATATGTCAGGTGTTTTCACTGTCTCACTGGGATCCTGCTAGCCAGGGCCCAGTGCTCATAGTGAAAACCCTATGTTTTCAGTATGTTTGTTATGTGTCACTGGGACCCTGCTAGCCAGGACCCCAGTGCTCATAAGTTTGTGGCCTATATGTATGTGTTCCCTGTGTGATGCCTAACTGTCTCACTGAGGCTCTGCTAACCAGAACCTCAGTGGTTATGCTCTCTCTGTACAAATTGTCACTAACAGGCTAGTGACCAATTTCACCAATTTACATTGGCATACTGGAACACCCTTATAATTCCCTAGTATATGGTACTGAGGTACCCAGGGTATTGGGGTTCCAGGAGATCCCTATGGGCTGCAGCATTTCTTTTGCCACCCATAGGGAGCTCTGACAATTCTTACACAGGCCTGCCACTGCAGCCTGAGTGAAATAACGTCCACGTTATTTCACAGCCATTTACCACTGCACTTAAGTAACTTATAAGTCACCTATATGTCTAACCTTTACCTGGTAAAGGTTGGATGCTAAGTTACTTAGTGTGTGGGCACCCTGGCACTAGCCAAGGTGCCCCCACATTGTTCAGGGCAAATTCCCTGGACTTTGTGAGTGCGGGGACACCATTACACGCGTACACTATACATAGGTCACTACCTATGTATAGCTTCACAATGGTAACTCCGAACATGGCCATGTAACATGTCTAAGATCATGGAATTGCCCCCTCAATGCCATCCTGGCATTGGTGAGACAATCCCATGATCCCCCGGGTCTCTAGCACAGACCCGGGTACTGCCAAACTGCCTTTCCCGGGGTTTCACTGCAGCTGCTGCCAACCCCTCAGACAGGTTTCTGCCCTCCTGGGGTCCAGCCAGGCTTGGCCCAGGAAGGCAGAACAACGGACTTCCTCAGAGAGAGGGTGTAACACCCTCTCCCTTTGGAAAAAGGTGTCAGGGCTGGGGAGGAGTAGCCTCCCCCAGCCTCTGGAAATGCTTTGATGGGCACAGATGGTGCCCATCTCTGCATAAGTCAGTCTACACCGGTTCAGGGATCCCCCAGCCCTGCTCTGGCGTGAAACTGGACAAAGGAAAGGGGAGTGACCACTCCTCTGACCTGCACCTCCCCTGGGAGGTGCCCAGAGCTCCTCCAGTGTGCTCCAGACCTCTGCCATCTTGGAAAACAGAGGTGCTGCTGGTACACTGGACTGCTCTGAGTGGCCAGGGCCAGCAGGTGACGTCAGAGACTCCTGCTGATAGGCTCCTCCAGGTGTTGCTAGCCTATCCTCTCTCCTAAGTAGCCAAACCTCCTTTTCTGGCTATTTAGGGTCTCTGCTTTGGGGAATTCTTTAGATAACGAATGTAAGAGCTCATCAGAGTTCCTCTGCATCTCTCTCTTCACCTTCTGCCAAGGAATCGACTGCTGACCGCGCTGGAAGCCTGCAAAACTGCAACAAAGTAGCAAAGACAACTACTGCGACCTTTTAACGCTGATCCTGCGGCCTTCTCGACTGTTTTCCTGGTGGTGCATGCTGTGGGGGTAGTCTGCCTCCTCTCTGCACTAGAAGCTCAGAAGAAATCTCCCGTGGGTCGACGGAATCTTCCCCCTGCAACCGCAGGCACCAAAGAACTGCATCACCGGTCCTCTGGGTCTCCTCTCAGCACGATGAGCGAGGTCCCTTGAACTCAGCAACTCTGTCCAAGTGACTCCCACAGTCCAGTGACTCTTCAGTCCAAGTTTGGTGGAGGTAAGTCCTTGCCTCCCCACGCTAGACTGCATTGCTGGGTACTGCGTGATTTGCAGCTGCTCCGGCTCCTGTGCACTCTTCCAGGATTTCCTTTGTGCACAGCCAAGCCTGGGTCCCCGGCACTCTAATCTGCAGTGCACGACCTCCTGAGTTGTCCTCCGGCGTCGTGGGACCTTCCTTTGTGACTTCGGGTGAGCTCCGGTTCACTCCACTTCATAGTGCCTGTTCCGGCACTTCTGCAGGTGCTGCCTGCTTCTGAGTGGGCTCTTTGTCTTGCTGGACGCCCCCTCTGTCTCCTCACACAATTGGCGACATCCTGGTCCCTCCTGGGCCACAGCAGCATCCAAAAACCCTAACCGCAACCCTTGCAGCTACCAAGGCTTGTTTGCGGTCTTTCTGCACAAAAACACCTCTGCAAGCTTCTTCACGATGTCAGACATCCATCCTCCAAAGGGGAATTTTCTAGCCCTCTTCGTTCTTGCAGAATCCACAGCTTCTACCATCCGGTGGCAGCTTCTTTGCACCCACAGGTGGCATTTCCTGGGCATCTGCCCACTCCCGACTTGATCGTGACTTTTGGACTTGGTCCCCTTGTTCCACAGGTACTCTCGTCTGGAAATCCATCGTTGTTGCATTGCTGGTGTTGGTCTTTCTTGCAGAATTCCCCTATCACGACTTCTGTGCTCTCTGGGGAACTTAGGTGCACTTTGCACCCACTTTTCAGGGTCTTGGGGTGGGCTATTTTTCTAACTCTCACTGTTTTCTTACAGTCCCAGCGACCCTCTACGAGCTCACATAGGTTTGGGGTCCATTCGTGGTTCGCATTCCACTTCTAGAGTATATGGTTTGTGTTGCCCCTATCCCTATGTGCTCCCATTGCATTCTATTGTGACTATACATTGTTTGCACTGTTTTCTATTGCTATTACTGCATATTTTGGTATTGTGTACATATATCTTGTGTATATTTGCTATCCTCATACTGAGGGTACTCACTGAGATACTTTGGCATATTGTCATAAAAATAAAGTACCTTTATTTTTAGTATATTTGTGTATTGTGTTTTCTTATGATATTGTGCATATGACACCAGTGGTATAGTAGGAGCTACACACGTCTCCTAGTTCAGCCTAAGCTGCTCTGCTAAGCTACCATTTTCTACCAGCCTAAGCTGCTAGACACCCCTCTACACTAATAAGGGATACCTGGACCTGGTGCAAGGTGTAAGTACCCCTTGGTACCCACTACAAGCCAGGCCAGCCTCCTACATTGGTCGTGCAGCATTGGGATAAGTACTTGCAACTACTTACCACTTTGTCATTTTGTACTTTTCATAAGAGAAAAATATACAAAACAGGTTCAGTGTATGTACACCTAACCAAAAAGTTTTGCTTTTCTCCTCTTACTCTATTGCTAAGTGCTGAAAAGTACCTCTAAAAACTTTCAAAAAGTTCTTAAAAGTTGAAAAAGTTTTTTTTCTGTTTCCTTAAAAAGTTCTGAAACTTTTTATTTCTTTTTCTGTCCCTTAAACCTTTTCTATCATGTCTGGCACAGGTCAAACTGTTGATCTGACCAGAATTGCTTATGATCACCTTAGCTGGAAAGGAGCAAGGAGTCTCTGCATTGAAAGAGGTTTAGGGGTAGGGAAAAATCACTCAAGAGAACTGTTAGTTAATATGCTCATTGAACAGGATAAGACCATAGTTGGCACATCTGGTGAGAACTTAGCTGATGGTTCACACTCTGATTCTGGGGTAGCCCCAGTAAAAGTGTTAGAAGGGAACCTTCCCAACGTGCCCCTTAGCAGGCCACCTAGCATGGCTGGTACTAATGTGAGTTCTCATCACAGTAGGAGTGTTACTTCTGTAGGCCAGAATGTTAGAGTGCCATCTGTTAGGGACAGGTCTCCCTCTGTCCATTCACACCATTCTTCTGTGTCAAGGCATGCCCAACCCACCCTCCCTGAAGACAGAATGTTAGAAAGGGAACTTAATAGATTGAGCGTGGAAGAGTCCAGGCTGAAGCTTAAAAAGCAACAGCTAGATCTAGACAGGGAAGCATTTGACTTAGAAAAAGAAAGACAGAGGTTGGGGTTTGGACCCCATGGTGGCAGCAGCAGTTTTACAGATAGTAATCCTGTGAAAGAGCATGATTCTAGGAATCTGCATAAGATAGTTCCCCCTTAT
Source organism: Pleurodeles waltl (assembly GCF_031143425.1). Lineage (NCBI taxonomy): Eukaryota > Metazoa > Chordata > Amphibia > Caudata > Salamandridae > Pleurodeles > Pleurodeles waltl. The sequence continues at coordinate 626,100,579 of NC_090449.1, forward strand.
AAGGAGGGGGATGACATTAACAAGTGGTTTGCTGCACTTGAGAGGGCCTGTGTTGTACAGGGAGTCCCTCAAAGGCAGTGGGCTGCTATCCTATGGCTATCTTTCAGTGGAAAGGGTAGGGATAGGCTCCTTACTGTGAAGGAAAGTGATGCCAATAATGTTACAGTTCTTAAGAATGCACTCCTAGATGGTTATGGCTTAACCACTGAACAGTACAGGATCAAGTTCAGAGAAACCAAAAAGGAGTCTTCACAAGACTGGGTAGACTTTGTTGACCATTCAGTGAAGGCCTTGGAGGGGTGGTTACATGGCAGTAAAGTTTCTGACTATGAAAGCCTGTATAACTTAATCCTGAGAGAGCATATTCTTAATAATTGTGTGTCTGATTTGTTGCACCAGTACCTAGTGGACTCTGATCTGACCTCTCCCCAAGAATTGGGAAAGAAGGCAGACAAATGGGTCAGAACAAGGGTGAATAGAAAAGTTCATACAGGGGGTGACAAGGATGGCATGAAGAAAGATGGTGAGAAATCTCAGGATAAGCATGGGGACAAGGGTAAAACCAAAGATCCTTCTTCAAATCCTAAACACTCTTCAGGGGGTGGGGATAAAACAAATTCTTCCTCTTCTTCTCAAACCACACACATTAAAAAGCCTTGGTGCTTTGTGTGTAAAAACAGAGGCCATAGGCCAGGGGATATGTCCTGTCCAGGTAAACCCCCTGAGCCTACCACCACTAATACATCAAGCTCTAGTGCCCCTAGCAGTAGTGGTACTAGTGGTGGGACTGCTGGCAACGGTCAAGTTAAGGGTGTAGTTGGGTTCACTTATGGGTCCATCATAGAAACTGGGGTAGTCAGTCCCAAGACAGTTTCTGTCACACCTAGTGGCATTGGCCTTGCCACACTGGCTGCTTGTCCCCTTACAATGGATAAGTACAGGCAGACAGTTTCAATAAATGGTGTTGAGGCTCAGGCCTACAGGGACACAGGTGCCAGTATCACTTTGGTGACTGAAAACCTTGTGGCTCCTGAACAACACATCATTGGACAACAGTATAAGATTAGTGATGTCCATAACTCCACTAAGTTTCTTCCCTTAGCTATAGTTCAGCTTAGTTGGGGTGGAGTTACTGGCCCTGAGCAGGTGGTAGTGTCACCTAGCTTACCTGTAGACTGTCTCTTAGGTAATGACCTAGAGGCCTCAGGTTGGGCTGATGTAGAGTTTTATACCCATGCAGCCATGCTCGGTATCCCTGAGGAATTGTTCCCTCTCATTTCTACTGAAATGAAAAAGCAAAGGAGAGAAGGCCTGAAAACTCAAGATCCCTCTCCAACAACAGGTAAAAAGGGTATCACAGTATCCCCTAACCACCCTGCCATTCAGGATACCATTCCTGTGGTGGGAGAAACCTCTCCTGGGGTGGCACCTGTTCCAAGGGAATCATCAGCTGGCATAGCTGTACTCCCTGAGGTGGAAGTACCTCTCTGTGGGATAACTAACATTGGTGAGAAAAACAGCACCATTTTAGTTAACATGGAGCATCCCTCCAACCCTCCCAGAGAAACTTTAGTGCAGAAACCCTGCACTGCCTCACAACACTTAGGACAGCATCCCTGCCCTAGTGTGGAGCTTATAGGACAGCATCCCTGCCCTGCTCCAACTAAAGAGAAACAGCATCCCTGTTCTCTCTTCCAGCCATATGGACAAAGTTTTTGCCCAGCTATGGCTTTACTGAGACAGCATTCCTGTCTTGCATTCTCATCACTAGAAATAGGTTCAGTGGATAATTCCCACTACCCTAAACTAAAACTTACTGATAGAAACTCTGAAAATATATCTTCACATTGTTGCTTAGCTAAAAAACTTCAAACAGGGCGGTTTACATCCCCACAGGGAAGTAACCATATAGTGGATGATAAAGGGAGTAACCAGTCTAATGCAGAGCTACTCTCTACTTATCACCACTTAGACAATAAAGTCTCAACTGGCCAAGGTTAGCCTTATTGTCCTTCGTTTGGGGGGGGGGGGTTGTGTGAGAAAGTAGCCTCTTTCTAGCCTTGTTACCCCCATTTTTGGCCTGTTTGTGAGTATATGTCAGGTGTTTTCACTGTCTCACTGTGTGATGCCTAACTGTCTCACTGAGGCTCTGCTAACCAGAACCTCAGTGGTTATGCTCTCTCTGTACGAATTGTCACTAACAGGCTAGTGACCAATTTCACCAATTTACATTGGCATACTGGAACACCCTTATAATTCCCTAGTATATGTTACTGAGGTACCCAGGGTATTGGGGTTCCAGGAGATCGATATGGGCTGCAGCATTTCTTTTGCCACCCATAGGTAGCTCTGATAATTCTTACACAGGCCTGCCACTGCAGCCTGAGTGAAATAACGTCCACGTTATTTCACAGCCATTTACCACTGCACTTAAGTAACTTATAAGTCACCTATATGTCTAACCTTTACCTGGTAAAAGTTGGGTACTAAGTTACTTAGTGTGTGAGCACCCTGGCACTAGCCAAGGTGCCCCCACATTGTTCAGGGCAAATTCCCCGGACTTTGTGAGTGTGGGGACACCATTACACGCGTGCACTATACATAGGTCACTACCTATGTATAGCTTCACAATGGTAACTCCGAACATGGCCATGTAACATGTCTAAGATCATGGAATTGCCCAGACAATCCCATGATCCCCCGGGTCTCTAGCACAGACCCGGGTACTGCCAAACTGCCTTTCCCGGGGTCTCACTGCAGCTGCTGCTGCTGCCAACCCCTCAGACAGGTTTCTGCCCTCCTGGGGTCCAGCCAGGCATGGCCCAGGAAGGCAGAACAAAGGACTACCTCAGAGAGAGGGTGTTACACCCTCTCCCTTTGGAAAAAGGTGTCAGGGCTGGGGATGAGTAGCCTCCCCCAGCCTCTGGAAATGCTTTGATGGGCACAGATGGTGCCCATCTCTGCATAAGCCAGTCTACACCGGTTCAGGGATCCCCCAGCCCTGCTCTGGCACGAAACTGGACAAAGGAAAGGGGAGTGACCACTCCCCTGACCTGCACCTCCCCTGGGAGGTGCCCAGAGCTCCTCCAGTGTGGAAGACTCTTGGAAAACAGAGGTGCTGCTGGTACATTGGACTGCTCTGAGTGGCCAGGGCCAGCAGGTGACGTCAGAGACTCCTGCTGATAGGCTACTTCAGGTGTTGCTAGCCTATCCTCTCTCCTAAGTAGCCAAACCTCCTTTTCTGGCTATTTAGGGTCTCTGCTTTGGGGAATTCTTTAGATAACGAATGCAAGAGCTCATCAGAGTTCCTCTGCATCGCTCTCTTCACCTTCTGCCAAGGAATCGACTGCTGACTGCGCTGGAAGCCTGCAAAACTGCAACAAAGTAGCAAAGACGACTACTGCGACCTTGTAACGCTGATCCTGCCGCCTTCTCAACTGTTTTCCTGGTGGTGCATGCTGTGGGTGTAGTCTGCCTCCTCTCTGCTCTAGAAGCTCCGAAGAAATCTCCCGTGGGTCGACGGAATCTTCCAGCTGCAACCGCAGGCACCAAAGAACTGCGTCACCGGTTCTCTGGGTCTCCTCTCAGCACGACGAGCGAGGCCCCTTGAACTCAGCAACTCTGTCCTAGTGACTCCCACAGTCCAGTGACTCTTCAGTCCAAGTTTGGTGGAGGTAAGTCCTTGCCTCCCCACGCTAGACTGCATTGCTGGGTACCGCGTGATTTGCAGCTGCTCCGGCTCCTGGGCACTCTTCCAGGATTTCCTTTGTGCACAGCCAAGCCTGGGTCCCCGGCACTCTAACCTGCAGTGCACGACTTCCTGAGTTGTTCTCCGGCGTCGTGGGACCTTCCTTTGTGACTTCGGGTGAGCTCCGGTTCACTCCACTTCGTAGTGCCTGTTCCGGCACTTCTGAGGGTTCTGCCTGCTTCTGAGTGGGCTCTTTGTCTTGCTGGACGCCCCCTCTGTCTCCTCACGCAATTGGCGACATCCTGGTCCCTCCTGGGCCACAGCAGCATCCAAAAACCCTAACCGCGACCCTTGCAGCTAGCAAGGCTTGTTTGCAGTCTTTCTGCACGAAAACACCTCTGTAAGCTTCTTCACGACGTGCGACATCCATCCTCCAAAGGGGAAGTTCCTAGCCCTCTTCGTTCTTGCAGAATCCACAGCTTCTACCATCCGGTGGCAGCTTCTTTGCACCCACAGCTGGCATTTCCTGGGCATCTGCCCACTCCCGATTTGATCGTGACTTTTGGACGGTCCCCTTGTTCCACAGGTACTCTCGTCTGGAAATCCATCGTTGTTGCATTGCTGGTGTTGGTCTTTCTTGCAGAATTCCCCTAACACGACTTCTGTGCTCTCTGGGGAACTTAGGTGCACTTTGCACCCACTTTTCAGGGTCTTGGGGTGGGCTATTTTTCTAACCCTCACTGTTTTCTTACAGTCCCAGCGACCCTCTACGAGCTCACATAGGTTTGGGTTCCATTCGAGGTTCGCATTCCACTTCTAGACTATATGGTTTGTGTTGCCCCTATCCCTATGTGCTCCCATTGCATTCTATTGTGACTATACATTGTTTGCACTGTTTTCTATTGCTATTACTGCATATTTTGGTATTGTGTACATATATCTTGTGTATATTTGCTATCCTCATACTGAGGGTACTCACTGAGATACTTTGGCATATTGTCATAAAAATAAAGTACCTTTATTTTTAGTATATCTGTGTATTGTGTTTTCTTATGATATTGTGCATATGACACCAGTGGTATAGTAGGAGCTTCACACGTCTCCTAGTTCAGCCTAAGCTGCTCTGCTAAGCTACCATTTTCTATCAGCCTAAGCTGCTAGACACCCCTCTACACTAATAAGGGATACCTGGTGCAAGGTGTAAGTACCCCTTGGTACCCACTACAAGCCAGGCCAGCCTCCTACAAAGTGGAGTTATGATTGTAAATTAAAAACCAAAGCCACTAAACTTCACAAGCTATGATTAGGAAAGCAATCAGTGAGTTTCAAAACAAACTTGCAAACCATAACTTTCTCACCGGATGCACATTCTTGACCCACCTTGATGTGACAGATGCAAATACAATGCTGTAAATAGTCTTGCAGATGAGATTACATATCATTTTACCCTTAACACTATGGAATGGACAACTATGAAAGTAGTACTATATATTTATTTGAGTATGTATTGTTAACACTAAGTTGTGCTTTAATGGGTTGCTGCTTATTGGGATAGCTACTGGGAGGTTATAATCATTGTATCCGGCATGCACATTATGGTTTGTCTATCAGTTGTGCAAATTTCTGCTAACCCTAAACTCATGCAATGGGGATAACCCGCCCCTGGAGTCTAGCAACTGTGTTAAAGAGGAATACCAACCAAGCAAATTCTAACAGCATTCCTGTGAGGTGCTGAATTTTACAATCAGTTAATGCTTATTTAATGTTTATTGATTATGCTATCAAAGATTTACTGAGAGAATTGCTGAAATTCCATGTTTGAAGATTATGTTTTGGTTACAATAGATGTTTGCAAGCTAAATAAAATTATAAATCACGAACAGTGTCGCCAAAAAGAGGACATATCTGAAAACAGGATCAGTCACTTACTTAAACCTTACTAACATGATCATTGAAATGATTCAATGTATTTTGTGCAACAGTTTTTTTCTATTTGAGAATCAGTTACATTAGCAATAAGGCCCTGAATTGTGCCACTGTTTGCGCCTTCATATGCAAATCTATTTATTGGTGCCCCTCAGCAAGAGATAGTAATGTATACAAATACATGATGAATGGAATGCTTGATTTAATCTCACCCACTGATTTGTTATGCACTAATATTGGAGCCATTCACTGAGTCAGTGTTCAGAAATTTAGGGGCATATTTATAAGCCCCTGGCGGCACCTTGCGCCACACTGGCATAATTCTTTCTGACGCTAATGTGGCCCAGAGAGGCCAAAATCCTCTGCCATATTTACAAAGTGGCGCAATGCATGCATTGCGCCACTTTGTAACCCTTTGCGCTACATTATGCCTGTACCAGGCATAATGTATGCAAAGGGTGCGTTAACACATTAGGGGGGCCGAAAACATGACGCAAGGAAATCTATTAGATTTCCTTGCGTCATTTTTTACGGCACTTTTAGCACCTGCTCAGAGCAGGTGTCAGAAGGGGGCTTCCATTATTTATAATGGGTGCCAATGTACTCTGCAGGAGTAGTGCCAATATTTTGTACATTAATAGCATCATGAAAAATTACCCTATTGCCCCCGAACCTATGCCATGGTGCGCCATATTTTAAATATGGCGCTGTTGGAAATGACCCTTTTTGCAGGGTCATCCCCAGTCTTTTTGCCTCCTTACACCTATTTTTTCTGACCTGTTTTTGTTGGCTTTAGGACTCTGGGCACTTTACCACTGCTAAGCAGTGCTAAAGTGCATATGCTCTCTGTGTATAGTGTACTGTTGATTGATTTATCCATGATTGCCATATTTGATTTACTGGTAAGTCCCTAGTAAAGTGCAATAGAGGTGCCCAGGGCCTGTAAATCAAATGCTACTAGTGGGCCTGCAGCACTCGTTGTGCCACCCACATTAGTAGCCCTGTAAAAATGGCCCAGACCCGCCACTGAAGTGTCTGTGTGTGCAGTTTTAAACTGCCAATTCGACTTGGCAAGTGTACCCACTTGCCAGGCCTAAACCTTCCCTTCTACTACATGTCAGGCACCCCTAGGTAGGCCCTAGGTTGCCCCAGGGGCAGGGTGCAGTGTATGTTTAAGGGAGGACATATACTAGTGTGTTTAATATGTCCTATCAGTGAAATACTGCCAAATTTGTTTTTTTACTGTGCAAGGCCTATCTCTCTCATAGGTTAACATGGGGGCTGCCTTTAAATATCCTAAAGCGCAGATTCCCTCTGAGAGCAGATAAAAATGTGGAGTTTAGGGTCTCTGAACTCACAATTTAAAAATACATCTTTTAGTGAAGTTGGTTTTTAAATTGTCTGTTTGAAAATGCCACTTTTAGAAAGTAGGCATTTTCTTGCTTATACCAATTTGTGAATCTGCCTGTTTGTGGATTGTCTGTCTGGGTCAGTTTGACAGTTGGGCTGTTTTGCACCTCTCTACACAGTGACACAAAAGGGGGCGGGGTGTAGCCTGCATATCCTGTTGAGCCATCTGAGCTAGAGAGGAGGTAGGAGTGGTCGTTCACAGCTGAAAAGACTTGTGCCTGCCCTCACACAATGCAGTCTGGTGGGGCCTGGCCTGGACAAGGAAGGATCTTGCAAACACTTGAGACTTTGCTTTGAAGTTTGCCAACTTCAAAGGTAGAACTGGGTATAAGAAGAAGACCCAAAACCCCAGACTTTTAGAATCTTTCTGGAATCAAGAGGAACCTCTGCCCCCGAGAAGAGCTGAAGGAGGAGTACTGTCCCTTTGCTGCGTTGCTTTGCTGGACTGGCCTGCAGTTGCTCCTTCTGCCTGAAGAGAGTGCAAAGGGTGAACTTTGCTGTGTGTCCTGCTTGAGAAAGTTCTCCAAGGGCTTGGAATAGAGCTTGCCTCCTGTTGGAAGTCTCAGAGACACCAAAGACTTCAGTTTCCTCGACCTGCAGCACTGGGAACTGTGTGTTTTGTGCTGCTCAAGAGGAGAAACCACTGCGACGCAGCCAACGATGCCGCTGGACTGCACCGTGACCTGACGCCGCCGCACGGAGTTGCATTGCCCTGCTTCGCACTGCGACCCTGGTCTCACTGACGCCGTCATCGGACAACTTAACCAAGCCGCTGCTCACACTGCAACCTGTGGGTCCCGCACTCCGGCATTGCCTGCTCACACCGCAGCCTGGGCATCCCCGACGCCGCCTCTGCCTGCACTGTGGCCTGTGGCCACCACTCGTGAGGTACACGAAGCACCATCCTGTCCCGCAGAGCAACCCCCGTCCACCGACGCCAGCACCATCGACTCCTGTGTCGTCACCAGGCATCCTGCCTGCACCGTGGCCTGTGGACACCGCTTGTGAGGGTCACAAAGCACCGTCCCATCCACACTGCTGGCTTGGGCCTACCAACGACAGCGCTTCAGCACCGGCGATGCCGCTGCCTGCACTGTGATCTGTGGACACCGCACATCGCACCGCCCCGTTTCACACCGCAGCCCTTGTTTCACCAACGCTGCTGTCACAGAGCCGCTGCCTGCACCGTGACCTGTGGGCACTGCACGTCGCATCGTCCTGCTTCACACCGCAGCCCCGACGCCATCCACACCGGCGCACCTGACTTCATCAACCTGGAGTTCGATCCGCAACGCGTGTTATCTTCAAGGGCCTGATGACTCCTGCACCAGCTCCGGAACCGACACCGCGACGTCAGCGACGCCACTCACCGCGAGGATCACGACGCCCTGCAAATCCAAGGTACAGTCTGCGGGTCTTCCCGACACTGTAGCTGGCCCGCGACGCCGCAGCCAGCATGAACTGTTGGTTTTGTTGCTCACGACGCCGTGATTGCCCCCGGTGGAGCTATTGACTTCAAGGTACTGTAAGTAAATCTTGTAGAATTCATATTTTTGTTACTATATGTTGGGTTTGTATCGTATTTGGTCTTGTTTTAAATAGATAAATATTGGTTATTTTTCTTAAACTGGTGTGGTGTCCTTTTGTAGTGTTTTCACTGTTACTGTGTGTTATGTGCAAATGCTTCACACATTGCTTCTGAGATAAGCCTCACTTCCTCGTGCCAAGCTACCAAGAGGGGTAAGCAGGGGGTTATCTGAGCGGGTATCCCCCTAATCCTGACTAGTGTGAGGGTCCCTACTTGGACAAGGTGCAAACCGACTGCCAACTAGAGACCCCATTTCTCAGGTGCACACATGGTCGCGGTAAGGGGGCGATAAAGGGTGCAAGAAAAGTGGCGCTGCACTGTAGCTGCAGCACCACTTTTCCTAAATATGCCCCTTAGAGTCTCCGGAAGGAATAATTATCAATCTTAAGTTTGTACAACAAATAAGTAAACTTGAGGGAAATGCCAAGAAAACAATTTCTCTACTTATTTTCCTTGTTTTAAATCAGGGAATATGATTTATTGGCACTTATATGTTTCATTTTTGTTTTTTAATCATGAACATATAAAACATTATAAACATATCTGCCTAAACGTTTTTGAAACTCTGATTGACATAAGTTGCTTAGAAGGGAAGAGCTTGTTAGACGTTTGTATCTTCTGTTCCTTAAATAAACCTCTTAGAGGGGAATTTTCTGCTGCAAGTTACTACATTTTGGAAGTGGGGTGGGCCTTAAGCACTATCATCTCCTGCACAAGTGTTTCTGATTTTCTTCTAATGGGTATTCTATTAGAAGTTGTTTTTATTTTACCGAGATAAGACACTTTATTGTATATTGACACGTCAAATAAAAAAAGCACATTTCTGCTTTTTCACTTTGACACTTTTAGTTCTCTTTTGAAACCAGTACAGATATATTGTTGAAAGAGCATCTCCTCAATTGACAGCATCATTCAGGTGTCTGGGGACCACTGTCTACGTCATGTGAATGATGAGGCAGAAGATGGTGATGTGCAGCAACAGATCACTGTCATCTTGTAAGGTACGTTTCTCCTCCTTGGGAAAACCAGAATTGTCGAAAAAAAGTTCAGGCAAGGCCATACATGAGTGAGTGGCTTTTAAGATATATTGGTCCCATATTTATACTTTGCGTCACAAAGCGGTGCAAATGCGGCGCTAAAAATCTATAAATATGGGCCATTCAGTGTGAATTCCTCTTTAACTGTAATGCAACAGAATTCAATAGGAAAAACTTGATAAATGGTGTGTACATTGTCTGGCAATGAAATCTCATATTTATTCACTGTCTGAAACCATGTTAATGCATTATATGCTGTGATCATGTTTACTTGCACTTCACATTTCATAGATTACTGTGTTTTCTTAGTAAACTTAAACTCAGATAGATCTCATGAACTTAAACATAAATTATTTTTCCGGTCAAGGTAAAAAAGTGTTAAAAACTGGCCAAACATGATAGTGTGCCATCATTAAGAATTACAGCTTGTTGGATAAAGGGAACAGACCGTTCAGGGTAAGACTAAAAGGTCAGTTGTGGCAAACAATTTTTTTTTTTGTCTTTATAAAATCACTTATTAAGATCATTGCTATATTTATAAAAGGAAACACTGCCTTCTCGGTTCCAACAGGGTCATTGTCAAATGGTGAACACTCTCAAGAACATCTATGAAAGAACCTTGGAGTCTTAAGAGAGGCACGGCAATAATAATCAGTTTTGAAAGTGGAAGTTTGGTTCAGCCAACTCCATGAATATTGTCACTTAACACAACCAACTGTATCAAACAACAGCAGGTATATTCTGACTGCCTCTAAATGCATCACTGACGATTGGTAGCCATCCAGGCTGGTACCCAAAAGTCAGTGCCTAAAGTCAGTTACAATAGCAATATTATTATGAAGGTGAGAGCTTTGATGAAAATCTAAAATTGGAGGAATATAGTCTATGGTTAATTAGTTCATTCTGCTACAAGGAGACCATAGGGTGGAATACCTAAGGTGATGCTATTTTTTAGTCTTTGCTAAATTGCACCAATGTGGTATTTAGAACAAAAAACATATTTGTAAGGTCGCACTGTTTTTCCAGCAATTTAATTTTCTGACTTCTGAAACCACATTTTGACAAAAGAAATGATGGAAAATTTTACATGATTTCAAATACTACAGTGCCCCATGGCTTACATTTGCTCAGATTTGCATCAGCCAATATATTACCCAGGATGTTGATGTAAACTCATCTATAGATGCCATGTACGGTTGACTGGATGATGATGGGCTACTCATGATCCTTTGTCAGTTCCTAAATAGATGAAACTCTTCTCCAAAGAAGGAGCTACACTTCAGGAGCAGATGTCTGACTTTTCTCCTTAGGATCCTGCTATTTGCACCTAAAAAGATGACATTAAGCACAGGAGCAGGAAGAGCAACATAAATCAGGATCCACAAGTATTACGGCTTTTTGCAGTTGTAAAGGCTCTAATGTGCAAAACTGGATCATTTACAACTGCAAGATGGCTTTTTTGTGTGTATCAAACACAAATTGAAATTCAGTAACAACTGCAATTAGGTAGGGTTTGTGACTACACCCCAAATCAATATTTGGTGGGTGTGTTTAGGGCATTCTAATATTAAATGTACCACAAACCTGTAAAGTGTTATTGTTTAAAGTTAATAAAAACTGTCACAATATTATCATACACTTATAAAATCTTCACTGATAATACACAATTGCCGGTTGTCCTGAAAGATTACAATTTTCCTAATATATGTAGAGAACATGTTAATATTAAATATTTGGCAATAAGCTTTAGAACTGCACTGGGCATAAGCAGGCTAAGAAAGGTGAGGTACATAGAGGTAATACATATTCCCTGCTTCAAAAATTGTAAGGGTGCTTGATGTTAAAATATAAACTCTTAGACTACTAAGGAGTATTTAAAATGCTGTAGTACATGAATACATAATATACTTTTAAAGTATACTGTACTTTAAAATGTTGACTCAAAAAACAAATAAAATGTTTAAAGTGCTAGGATATATTAACGTTTGGTCATTAAAATGCCAGAGTGCTGCTGAGATCATCCAAGGAACCCCAAAGTTTGTTCTGTAACCGAGGAGATCAAGCTTCATTTAAGTCATTTAGCACCAGATTTAAGCGGGCCTTGCACCGTTCCAATGCCACATTAGTGCAATTTTTTTACACTAATGTGAAGTTGAAAGGGGCAAAACGCCACCCCATATTTACAAAGTGCACAATGTTTGCATTGCGCCACTTTGTAACCTCTTGCGCCACATTATTCCTGCGCCAGGCATAATGTATTCAAGGGGGCCGTTCCTGCGCTAAGGGGGGGCCTTAAAAATGGCACAAAGGAATCTGTGATATTCCTTTGCGCCATTTTTATCAGCCTTTTTTAATGCCTACTAAATGCAGGCTTTAAAAAGAGGCTCCAATTGATTACAATGGGCCCCTGGATGCTTTGCAGGATCAACATCATAATTTTTTACGCTAATCCTGCAAAGCACAGGACGGCAAAGGACAAGCATAAAAAATTATGACGCTACTCCTGTGCTTTGCAGGTGCACCATATTTTAGTTACGGCACTACCATTGTGGCATTAGGGGGGTGTTAAGGGGCTCAGGAAAAGTGGAGCTGCACTAGGTGCAGCGCAACATTTCATAACTCTGCCCAATAGTGTCTAGTGAAAAAATTGTCAACAATTTACAGCTGATCTGGGATTCGGAGGGATCAAAACTCTTTATTATGGCCATCCGACAAGTTTGGATCCCCCGTTCATTGAAGATGGATTTCAGCAATAAAATACGGGATTATTTTAGGGCTCAGCATATGCCGACCAGATGTATGATGTCTTCCTTTGGGGCACCACATAGTCTGCATGTTTTTGGGCCTTGATGCCTCCATGCGGGTTGATCGGCCTGGGATGGTAAGACCCCTCGCCGTATGGCTAATAACTTTCTCTTTGGATATGCTGGATATGTTGTACTATAATTATGTATTACCATCCATGCATGCGAACGAGTGACAAATGTGTGCTTGTTATCAATGAGAGAGTGCAATTTGGTGGCTTTTTTAATAGCACCTCAGAAAGCAAGATGCAGTAGATTTTAATTCCCTAGATCAGATACATTTGTTTCTTGCAAAGAAGAACTCAAATATAATGATAAAATATCTTCTTCCTAGAATCTGCTGTGTAATGCTGAATTCTAATCGGACTTGCGCAGGAGAAGCACTCTGTGGGAAGCCCAAAAACTTGAGTACTTGTTTGGAGTTGATCCAGAACTGGAGCATCATTTCCATGCACTACAGCACCCGCATAAGTCACCGCTAGGAGAAATCTTGTAGCGATAACAGACAATAGTGGCTTAAAAGAAGGGCCGTCAAGCGCCTTTGCGAGAACACCAAAGGCATAGGTCAGCGCCTTGCTTTTCTTCACCATGTACTGTTTGTGCACCTAGAAGTTCAATTTAATTTCAACACAGAGACCCAAGTATTTGTAATCGCTGACTTCTTCTAATCTTACGTAGCCTAGCTTAATCTTGAGAGGGGGACCAAATCCGTTCTATGTGGACAGTGTTTTCGTTTTAGGAGTATTTATTTCTAATTTGTTGACCATGGCGAAATCAGAAAATTCTTCAATTGATCTTTGTAATCCCACCCTTATGTGACTCAGTAGGACGATATCGTCCGCATATGGGAGGTGAGTCAAGATAAGGGTGTGTTTAGGGCATTCCTTCCAAAAAGCAATTTTGAGTGGGATGCATTCATGTTTTGCAACCAAAATCTGTCTGGAAATCATTAATATTTTACTGACTACTGAAATGTAGTGGTAAAGCATTAGCGAACAGGTCCCCTTCCCCTTTGTGCATGTTGACAAAAACATGTTTTTAAAGCAGAGAGTGGTCCCATGGACCAGTGCCTTGTCTTAAAAATTGTTTGTTAAACATTTCATTTTTTTCAAAGTCGCACCTTGTTTTCCTCTGAGTAATTCAGGATTCTCATAAAAAACGAAAGACTGCGTTGTTTAAAAGCAATCACAGATATATAGGTCTGGCCACCCTAGCATGCCACCATCCCTGTGATGGGACCAAATCATAGTGAGTCACAATGTGCAACCTCATTAATACCTGTGAGGTAGGTCAAATTGCGACCCACTATGATTAGGTGGTTTGTAAACTGACCTATTAGTCCATAGGATGGAACCCAAAACAGCACACAGGTCGCAGAAATACTGGTCGAAAACTGCAACCAATATTTTCCGAAAAGTATTTAATACAACCGGGCCCAGATTATGGAAATGCAGTTTGAAAGCTAAACAATGTTTGTGAGTCATTTTCTGTTACAATTGTGACCAGAAAACAAAACAGCACATTTTCAGCCAATGGTTTTGGAATGACTACAGTGACTCCCCTGTAATAACATTTGTAGCTGTGTCTGCATCAAGGGCATAGGGGGTCCTCATAGGGGCTTCAGGGCTGGAGCTCTACTTTGAACTATATTCGATAATATTAAGCCTCACTTATTGTGGATAAGATGCCAGAGGCCTAGTGGAGACCATCATAAGCTGATAAAGCCTGCTAAAACTAGGGGGAGCAAGCTACCCTTCGAGTGGATGCGGCGGTAGTATTAGCAGGTGCTGGCTCATCAGAGGATAAGAATATTATAAGACAACTATCAAATTTGTTTGCCACCTGTCTGCCAAGCCTGCTGGCCATCTAGAGCAAACGCAGGATGTCGGCAAGGAAAAATCGGTCACATGGATTGGGTGGCGCAAAGAAGGGACCGAAAGGACTGAAGGGTGCTCCCAGGTAAAGGGGGGCACCAAGGGAGAGACAGCCCCTGCGGCTTCAGCCATAAGCAAAGATGGGGGAGACACATCTCAGTGTCTGCAATTGGAGAGTGCCTTGAATGATGCCATGAGAGACAATGAAGAAAGAGCTGCTGCAACCCCATTGGGTGCATCAATTAAGGACTTTGTGGGGAAGTATTTTTAAAAGTATTCCAATGCGTCAAGGCCTCTAAAAGGAGGCAGCATATTAAGCTCTGACCTGAGTAAGGTCAAACGGGGCCATATGAGTGGCTCCCAGGCCCTAGAGTCTCCGCAGTTAGAGGATGGGTATTTGGGAGGGGGGATGAGACAGTCCGGGGTAGGCTTTCCCTGGAGCCCAGGCTGTTGTCATCTCCATGCCCCCGGTCCCAATTAACATGTAGGGACATCCTAGAGGGGTGGTCTCCGTTGTACTCAGAACCAGAGAAAGAGAGTAAGGGAAAGGAGGAGAAGGGGAAAGAGGAAAAAGAGGAGCAGGGAGGGAAGAGTAGAGATGTTAACAGTACGGATAAGTCTGCTCCATCTCCTCTGTCTTTTCTGGGCAGGCAATCAGAATGGCAGTCCACCCTTGGCTTAAACACCACTGCGGTACCCGCAGATTACCTACTTGATGTAATGTTCCTAATGCAAAAAACTCCACAAGCAATTTTAGAATTAATAACGGTAAACAATAGCTTGGATAAAATGCATAAAAATAATTTACAAGGGATAATGGACGAATTGAAGAAAATTAACCGCAGTATGCCGGTACAATTGCGCCCTGTGTCTGAAAAAAGGGACCAGGAAAGAGGTATATCAGATGAGTGCAGTGAAGTAGTGAGCAAAGATATAACAAAGAGGATAGATCCCTCTAAAGTGTCATGGAGGTTTGTTTCCCAATCAAATGCAGTACAAGCGTAATTTGATAGGCTCAAAAGACCTAAGAGTGTGTGTGGATGATAACAAAGGGAGTTTAAGTGTAACCATAACAAATGAACATAAAAACCATTTTGAGCCCACTGCAAACTACTGAGATAACTATGGCAGGGAGGAGATGAGTGATCTGGATTAGAAATTAACCACTTCGCACAGCATTCGGATTTTCTCTTGGAACTTAGGTGGCTACAAAAAACATCTAAAACAAGATTTATTTATGGGAAGGCTGGAAAATTATGATATAGTATGCCTCCAAGAAAAGTGGCTGTGCGAAGTACCCGAATCAGTAGAAGAATTCATGAGACTTTTCAAGGGAGCTACCCGCCAGGGCCAAGGCCGCCCCTCAGGGGGCCTAGTTACCCTGGCCTCAACTAGAATAGCCAATAGATTTATAGAACTAAAAACAAAATGTTGTTGGATTCTGGCGGGACATATTGACCTATGCAATACCATTGGCAGGTTTATGCAACTTCTGGTAAGTATCTATTAGTATATTAGTATATATTCAGCCAGGGATGACATTAGATTATGATGTTCAATGGGGGCTATTTGAGGAAGATCTGGAAGCAATTTGTATCAGCAAAGCAGAACTTCCTATATTAATATTAGGTGATTTTAGCAAAAAACTTGATCCCACTAGTAGTGATAAACTGTATAAGCAATTGTTGACAGCAGCACGGATCCCACAAAGCATTTTCCCCAGCACAGTCTGCACTGCACGTGATAAGTCCCTAGTAAGAACTTTAGGATCTCTAGGTTTATTTTGCATCAGTGGTCGCCTGAAGGCAGATCGCTCGGCAAAGCAAACCTTTTGAATAGGCAATCAAATATGCCCCATTAATTTTGCCTTTATAAACACATGGCACTTTAGAGAGGTACAAGATTTCAGGATTGTGCAGTTAGAGGGCAGTGATCACTGGCCCCTACAGTTAACAATTGGGTCAGAAATGAATGGCCAAATAAAAAGAGAAAAAGTGCTGACACTACAGGTACGATAAGGATAATGACCTGTATTACTGAAAGTAGCCTGAAAACTCTTTATGAATTTTTATTAAACTATAGAGACCTAAGGATAGAGGAAGATCCCAATGATATTTTCAGGTGATATGATAGAGCAATAGAGTTCATAGCAGGTTGGCTGAAAGTAAAATTAAAAACGGCCTTGGAGTGCAAGATGCGTGGAGAAGCAAATAAGTTAAATAAAAACACTTGGGCCCATATTTATACTTTTTTAGCGCTGCATTTGCATAATTTTTTTTACACAAAAATGGCACAAACTTGCAAAATACAATTTTATTTTGTAAGTTTGCGCCGTTTTTGCATCAAAAAGCGGCGCAAATGCAGCGCTGAAAAAGTATAAATATGGCCCTTGGTATGATCAAGAGTGTAGGAGCAAAAAGCTGAAGGTATGGGGGTTAGAAAGGGAATTTAAGAAAAAACGCACCTTTGATGTAGAACAGAAGCTCTGCTTAGAAAAGCAAGACTATAAAACAATTGTAAGGCTGCGGAAACAGGAGTATGTAGACAGGAATTGGGAGGCAATGGTAGAAGTTATAAGTACACAAAATATAAGGGGGTTTTGGCAGTTGGTAAAGGAGGGAAAAGCTACAGGAAATATGCGGTGTTTGGTCAGTGAAGACGACTGGGGCAAACACATAGGCAATATATATAGAGGCAAGGATATGGAAGGAGAATGTGGAAAAATAAAGGCGGGTAGGAGTGTAAGATCAGCTTTCTCTCTGCAAAAGATAAAAGAAACAATAGCAGGGCTTAAACTAACTAAAGCAGCGGGCCCAGATAACCTTCCAGCGATGATAATAAAAAATAATGTAGACTGGTGGACTGATCTCCTCTATGCTACTTATCAAAAAATCTTTGACACAGGAAGTTTTCCTGAGAATTGGAAGGGCCCTATAATTAGGCCGATATATAAAAAAGATGATCCAACTCAACCAAAAGAAAATCGCCTAATTAGTTAATTGGATGTTGGCGAAAAGGTCTTCATAAAGATGTTGTTGGATCAAATAAAATCCTAGGAAGAGTTAAAAGACCTGATTCTGGTTGAGCAGGGTGGTTTTAAAGAAGGGCACTCGACAATCGATCATTGCTTTAGTCTCTGGTCATTAGCAAAAAAAGTTAGTTGAAATGTGAGGGAGTCTATTCTGCTGTTTTGTTGATTTCCGTGCTGCATTTGACCTAGTGGATCGAAATTTGTTAAGGAATATGCTAAAGCAGCTGGGGATTGACTTGAGCCTGCTCTTCCTCCTCCAGGGCCTGCATACACAAAATTGGGCCCAAGTAATCTTAGATACTAATAGTTCACTCTCAAAGAAGAGATCGATAAGGAATGATTTACGCCAAGGTTGTGTATTGGCCCCATTATGTTTTGCTATATTACTGTCCGATCTACCAGGTTTATTAAAGGATATCAAAGGCTTGAGCCCAAAAATGGAAGGAGTTCACATTCCTTGTCTTCTATACACAGATGACCTGGTGATAGTCGATATGACAGAGATGGGGTTACAAAGAAAATTATATGCCTTTGAGTCCTATTGCAATAGGAAAAAAACTTATAGTAAATATGGAAAAAAACTAAAGTAATGGTATTAGGGAAAAAGAATAGACAGCTTTCTTTGTTCCTGGGAGGAGAAAAGGTAGAAAAGGTTGAAAAATATAAATATTTAGGTATGTGGTTTGATTCAAATTTAAGATGGAATGATCACATAGAAGCTCTAAGAGCAAGAGCCCTAACATCCGTATGGGGATTAAAACAGTTCGGTAGAAAATACAGTGGACCGAACCTTAGACCAGTAATTTTGGCGTTTAATGCAATAGTATTCCCCAATTCCAATATGGAGCAGAAGTCTTAGCATTTTCTGGGAAGCTATGTTGGGAAATGCAAAAAAGCAAATGTGTAAAACATTTGCTATCTTTACCACCCTCAAGTATGATAAAAGCCATAAGGGCAGAGTGCCAAATGACGGCATGGAGTTATCAAGGTTTGCAAGCTACGTTGAAATTCAGGATGAATCTGACAGATGAGGGAATTCCCAAGATTGCAAAACTGTGTAAAACAGAAATAAAGACAAGTGAGCTGAATTGGGCAGCACAAGTGAGAGGTCGGCTAGGAAAGATATGTATCCTCCTAGGTTTTAATGTTAACCAATGGAGTGGGGAACCAATTCAGAGGGCGGTGCTGCGCAATATGACAAATAATAGTGCAAGAAAATTAGATTTAGAGTACTTGGAAAAGGACATTTCCACCCAGCATATGGTGGAGGGGTAGAGGAAGGTCGAAAATGTTGCCTATATAGAGATAGAGGTATTACCCAATCGGAAATTAATAGACAGAGTGTTAACATTTAGAATTGGGTTAAACCTTGGTTATATGGACCCTAAAGTAAAAATGGTATTTAGAGATGACCAGGGTTTACGTACATGTGGACTAAAACAAAAGGGTAGCGCCCAACATATTTTAGTGGATTGCTTATGGTTGTTAGAAGTGCGTAAAAAGTTTTTAAAAACAATATTTAAGGAATATAATATTAATAATTGGGACCAAGCGCTGACATTATTAACAGATACGAGATCTTTGAATGTGACTTGTGCACTAGGCAGTTTTCTAGTTGCAACAAGAGATGCCTTACCTGGACTTATATAGGACTTGTGTGCAAGAAGACAGTAGGTAAAGTTTAAAGTTAGGGGTGTTTCATTTTAGGCAAATGAATTATATTACAAAGAAAGTGCTGCGTCATGTTATATATGTTGTATTATTTGTCCAATAAATGCACAATGTAATTTACATGATATATTTTACATAGAGCTGAGGGTGTTAAAATATGGGATTTTTAAAAAAGTTATCTTGTATGTATTGTAAGAGGTCCTCCGCCACCTTGATATCTGTATAATTGGCTTGAGGGAAAAGGTGAAATAATTTAAGTTATGCTACTTTGCACAACCCTGTCTGTATTGCCTTTTTAGTTTTTTAAAGGTAATCTACATTTTATAACATAAGTTTTATTATTCTTAATGAGTGTCAATCGTAATACTGTTTTATGATGCACTTTTATGGTCTAAAACAGACTGAATAAAGATATTTGACTGACTGACAGTGACTAGATTCTTATATCACAAGTGCTTTGCAAGTCAAATACGTCTGCAGCTTCTGCTTGAGCATCTGAACTGTTTACTGTTTTTAGAAATAAACACGATGTAGTGTGCCTTTTAGGGTTTACAAAATCTTCTATGCACAGATAAAGGGATTACTTACAAACAGATAGACCTGAGAGTTTAACACATATTCACTGAAAGTTAAAGGGAGCTAAAGCTGATACATGTAAACAGTAGCCACAACACAAAAAACTGAAACGATTTGCAATTTACAATTTGAGGTACTATCCTAACCTAATCTCCCACTCCAAATTACTCACTTAACCTTAAGATTAACTGCACTGTTTTAGATATATGTAGCATTTGCAAACCTCATGCAGAAGAGTTTTTTTGGAAGTAAATGGGTAATTTTGTGATATTTGTAATACTCAGTTTATGGTTGCTATTTTGATGGTTTTTGATTTCCATCAGTGAACAGTGGGTTTCTTTTAAATTTTAAGTCGCAACATAACTTGCAGCCTGTATGTGAAAATGATTGGTCCTACAGTTGGGCCGTCCAGGAAGAGTACATCACTCAGGACATAATTTTATAGGTGTTTTGTTTTGTTCCTTCTGAATACAGGAGTTTGCCTGATTTCACAACCCTCTGCAGTTTCTGGCCGGTGTGTCCGACCCATGTGGAGTAGCTGGTATTTTAGAGGGTGTCCTTGGTGAGGATATACATTTATTTGCATAATTTAAACAGTGTAAGTCACATTTCCAATCAACTGGAATGCTTCATAGAAAACAGCAGTACTTAAAACTATTCTGGACTCTGGGTCCTAAATACTTCTGCTCAAAGCTGGAGGCCTTTTCTAATAAAATTCAAGGGAGGTGAAGCCAAAGAGAACTCTTATCACATAACTGCTCAATCTTTTTATGCAGGAGGTTATGTGAGCAAATGTGTAACTACAAAGGCACAGCTAGAATTAATGTATTTTTAATGTCAGAGTGCTAATGTAAGAAACCAAATAAATATTTATAAAAATATTCCATGAAGCTATAACGTTTGGGAATCATCATAAGGATCCAGTATATGCCTAAGATTCAAGTTTTGATTCAAGTTTGTTAAAACCCATGCAAAGTCAATGAAGACTGTTACATGTATTTAAAAAAACAGATAAAAGAAAGAAAGATGACATCAAAAACAAAACAAATATATTATTTAATAATTAGCTCAAGATAGACAAGGATAAAACAGGATTAAAATGGCGGTGAAAGGATATTCTTTTAGTTTTCATAATATATGGGTGCCACTGTTCCTTTTAGTTACTAGTTACTCTGTAAATTACATTTACAGAGTATATGCTTATGTTTGGTCATGAGTTTTCAGTACAAATATCGTAGGGAGCTGTGACATGTTTAGATCCAAAGATATTAGTATGTGCCCTCCAAAGAGGGTTGGCTATATGAAAAGCATGTAGTCATACATTTCGTAATTCAAAAATAATATGACTAGGCATTGCAAAGTTTAGAAATCTTTCAAAATTGCTAATTACTTGTAGAGGTGACAGAGAAAAAGAGGAAGCCCCTATAAAAGTCACTCTGAAAAAGTCAAACTACATTTTTCCAAATGGGGTACATGAGTGAAATTACAAAATCAGTTCATATTCATGTTAATACCCTAACATCGAATGTGGAGCCTACACGTTTTATGGCTGAACCTAGCTTGCTGACAGTTTAATCATCCCCCGGGCCAGAGACCTAACCAAAAGGAGTACTGAGCACATTAGTAAATGGACACCAGGAAGGGATGAAGGCTCTCCTTCTGAAACTCTCTGACAAACAAGAGCTTTCTGGTTCACTGCAGGAGCGTTTACACACAATTGAACTCCTACAGAACCATTTCACACCAGATTCGGGATCTGGGTTATGGTACAAACAGCAGAATTCTCACTGAAAAACTGGCAGCTCTTAAGCGAGCGGTTGCTGATTTCAAAAATTGCTATTTAAGCCCAAGCCTGAGTAGAAATAACTAGCATTTACACTGTGAAAACACAACTCTGCACATATTATTTCTGTGTTTCTGTTTTCTTTTAAGGATCTCTTCATTAGAAATCCGTTAAGCCTTTTTGAATACTTTTAACTTCTGGATCTGTGAGTACTATGACCTGCTATTAATTCACCGCAGAAAGCAGCTGGAATTTCAGGTTATCATTTTGGTGCGACCCTGCACTAGGCCTGGGCATCTAATCCAGTACAGAATATGCTCTCATTAATTCACAGTAAAATACTCTGACACAGAGATCACAACCTTAAATAATCAATCTAATTTTTACCTGCCAATAAGTTTGAATTTTATTTCTGACCGTTAAATTAGACTACAGCTATCCCACTCCATCTTAGGTGAGGCCTGCTTATGTACTCGGAAGTAATTTGGGAAGGCAATATTCAGAACATGCATTGAGAATTCAACACATACTGTGCCCCTTTGTCACTCTGCACTCTTGCTACTTCAGCTTCATTTATCTTACCATAATTTCATCCCAATGGAAGTTTTGTTTTAAATATTGTATTCGTACCATCACCCATTTATTTGATAAATACTACATTTATTTCTGTTTCCACAATGAGCATAGTAAATGTATTATTTCACTCTACCTGTTTTTACCTCTGCTATTTGGTGAATTAAAAACATTGTGCCTGTCTTTGTTATATGGTAATAGAATAATTTGAAAATAGATTTGAAACTCTGTGCCGGGCTCTAAGTCACTCTCGCTGATATTTTGCATGGATGGTGGTTGAAACCGTCAAATAAAATAAATTGCATATACAGGGAGTGCAGAATTATTAGGCAAGTTGTATTTTTGAGGATTAATTTTATTATTGAACAACAACCATGTTCTCAATGAACCCAAAAAACTCATTAATATCAAAGCTGAATATTTTTGGAAGTAGTTTTTAGTTTGTTTTTAGTTTTAGCTATGTTAGGGGGATATATGTGTGTGCAGGTGACTATTACTGTGCATAATTATTAGGCAACTTAACAAAAAACAAATATATACCCATTTCAATTATTTATTATTACCAGTGAAACCAATATAACATCTCAACATTCACAAATATACATTTCTGACATTCAAAAACAAAACAAAAACAAATCAGTGACCAATATAGCCACCTTTCTTTGCAAGGACACTCAAAAGCCTGCCATCCATGGATTCTGTCAGTGTTTTGATCTGTTCACCATCAACATTGCGTGCAGCAGCAACCACAGCCTCCCAGACACTGTTCAGAGAGGTGTACTGTTTTCCCTCCTTGTAAATCTCACATTTGATGATGGACCACAGGTTCTCAATGGGGTTCAGATCAGGTGAACAAGGAGGCCATGTCATTAGATTTCCTTCTTTTATACCCTTTCTTGCCAGCCACGCTGTGGAGTACTTGGACGCGTGTGATGGAGCATTGTCCTGCATGAAAATCATGTTTTTCTTGAAGGATGCAGACTTCTTCCTGTACCACTGCTTGAAGAAGGTGTCTTCCAGGAACTGGCAGTAGGACTGGGAGTTGAGCTTGACTCCATCCTCAACCCGAAAAGGCCCCACAAGGTCATCTTTGATGATACCAGCCCAAACCAGTACTCCACCTTCACCTTGCTGGCGTCTTAGTCGGACTGGAGCTCTCTGCCCTTTACCAATCCAGCCACGGGCCCATCCATCTGGCCCATCAAGACTCACTCTCATTTCATCAGTCCATAAAACCTTATAAAAATCAGTCTTGAGATATTTCTTGGCCCAGTCTTGACGTTTCAGCTTGTGTGTCTTGTTCAGTGGTGGTCGTCTTTCAGCCTTTCTTACCTTGGCCATGTCTCTGAGTATTGCACACCTTGTGCTTTTGGGCACTCCAGTGATGTTGCAGCTCTGAAATATGGCCAAACTGGTGGCAAGTGGCATCGTGGCAGCTGCACGCTTGACTTTTCTCAGTTCATGGGCAGTTATTTTGCGCCTTGGTTTTTCCACACGCTTCTTGCGACCCTGTTGACTATTTTGAATGCAACGCTTGATTGTTCGATGATCACGCTTCAGAAGCTTTGCAATTTTAAGAGTGCTGCATCCCTCTGCAAGATATCTCACTATTTTTGACTTTTCTGAGCCTGTCAAGTCCTTCTTTTGACCCATTTTGCCAAAGGAAAGGAAGTTGCCTAATAATTATGCACACCTGATATAGGGTGTTGATGTCATTAGACCACACCCCTTCTCATTACAGAGATGCACATCACCTAATATGCTTAATTGGTAGTAGGCTTTCGAGCCTATACAGCTTGGAGTAAGACAACATGCATAAAGAGGATGATGTGGTCAAAATACTCATTTGCCTAATAATTCTGCACTCCCTGTAGTTGTACCCATACGTTAGGACTATGCCCTACTTAGAAACAGATCTGTATTGCTCCTGCATTTTTGTTAATAAGGCTACACAAATCAATGTGTAATTATGGAACTATCCACATGACAAAATAGCTTAGGTGAATAAGTAGTTGACTGTATTTCCATAATTTGTTAGTTGTCTCTTTATCTATGCTGGCTGTGGCAGTTTCTGAATATTGTGAAGGCTCGTGTTCTGCTAAAGGAACTGTTTGGACTAGAATGTGCAACAGACTAATTACATTTCTGTGCCCAGGACTGGGTACACAGTAATTATGCTGACAAAACACAGAACACGGCTTGGGTCACCCAAAAAAGGTCTCCAAAATGAATCTTCAGATCTTTCAAACTTTTCTAAGAGATTGTTAAGTAGAGGACCACAACACTATCCAGCAAAGTTGAACTAATTTCTCAGTGTAGCATTTTATCAGGGGATGAAAAGAAATACAATTGATCAAACGAAATTGCTTCATACATGTCAGTCAAATTAAATTGCTTCATACCTATAAGTTTTTATTTGACTAATTAGTGATTTGAAATTTGTTTACAAAATAAACTGTGCGAACTAGCCTAAACATGTCAAGAAAAGTAAAAGCAACTACATTTTCATACTAAAATTAATGAATGTTTAAACTAGGTATTTATATGACTGTGTCGTGGCCAAAAGGTTAGGCAAGTGTAGCAATTATCCTATTTTCAGTTTCAACTTGTGAGTAGTGGGCTGCTGGTCGATGGTATCAGACTAGCAGCACTTTGAGTTGAGAGCTGCTCGGAGTTGGGCCCCATGACGTGGGAAAAGTTGGGAGCCCTGAATCACGACCATTCACAGATTCGTGGGTGGCTAAGATTGCTATGCCTCTGTTGGTCATTCTGTGCACTCTCTTCCCATCAGTGTCTCCATTGCTCAGTCCCTGATCTGGACTTTTATATCTTGTTCCTCTTATCCTTGAGGAAGGACTGTGACAACGTGTGCCTCTGGTTTCTATGACCATGCGTTTTATTGTGCTAGGCTGCTGGATGACAATCTAAATTTGAACAAATATGTCATGTAGCCGTTTACTGTAATGGGCTGTATACGTACGCAGATATTTAAGTTGGAATAGTACAGTTGTGCCATTTATCCTTTCCTTCCTTTTTAAAGGGTAGATAAACGACGGCCTGCTATTATTTTATGCATTTCTTATTACAACAGCCAAATTGCTATTTTATTTTTACTCAGAAAATATTTTGTTAGATGTGTTGCTTTTTCATTCTCTTTTTTTCTATTACTTTGTCCTTTTGTCCTTTTGGACTTTTATAATCTTTATGCTCGTCTATTGTACCATTTTGTTAACATATTTTAATGCACATTGGACTAAAGCTCTTTAGTAACTCCTTTAAGTACATATACAACATGGGATATATAATTAAGAAGCTAGGACACACCTCAAAAATGCACCTCTAGGCATAGAAACATAAAGGGATACTTGCCATTGCACTGATTACAGCATCATTATCAAAGTACACAGGGTAACATTTTATATAGACAGGACACAGGCACTCTAACCCTCTTAATCAAATGGGCAGTTAGGACTGTAGATACAACAAGAGGGAGGGACAGGGAGATTAACGGTCCAGTGTACAGCCTCCTGATATAGCTTCTATAAATTGTAAAGTACACTGTTCCCAAAATGACACAAAGTGAAAATACAAATACAGGGAAGCTAATTCAGGAACAAAGAGAGCCCTCACACACCAATGAGGATGTAGAGCATCATCACTGGGCTCGCTCCTCGTCAGGCCGGTGCTGCAATGCCTGACGAGCGCCCCTTCAAAAGAAGGGCTGCTCTTAACCGGAGTACTTCAGATTAGAAGAGGTGCTGAAGGTGAAACCAAATGGTGACTGAGGTGAGGAGAGAAAAGAAGGTGAAGAATAAAAATAGCTCTAAACCCAAACCATCATAATTGAATGTGTCAGAAACGGGTTTAGGCTAAGATTAAAAATAACTGGAGTGCTTAAAAAGATTATGATCCTATGCACTCTCAAAAGAATGTGGTTGTGGGGAGAGGACATTATCCTAACCCCTCTGTTCAAGGGTCAACATGTTTTGCGTCCTTTTGGTCACAAAGGGATCCAGCGAGGCTTCGTCAGGACCAAAAAGTACTATCATTTCTCCCCAAGAACCTAAGTAAGGTACAGGAAGGATATATAATCCGGTGACTTATTTGTCTACTGCACGTCTTGGTCAGTCTATCTCAAATAAAAGTCGCCCATCCCAAATAGAGATTGTGGCGCCCTAGGAGTACACGGAATTCTCATCAAAAGTGCAGAATGCGGCACTGTCAATGGTCGTCAAGGACCTACCCTGACTCCGTGTTCCTGAAAGTGAATACGGAGTCGCGGTAGGTCCTTGATGACCAATGACACCGCCACATTCTGCGCTTTTGATGAGAACTCCGTGTTCCTGAAAGTGTAAACTGTAATTGACTTTTTTAATCATGCCATCTATGGCAAAGATCTTGATCATGGTCTAAGCTGTTTGTTGACTGCTACAGTGAAGTTTGATGAAGAAAAGGCAAATATGTTCAACTGGTGCTTTTGATCCTCTCCTGTCCAGCGCTATAGATTTTATACATAAACCATGACTTTCTCAAACTTTTTCTACCCATCTGTCTTGCTCTGCTTTGATGTAAATGAAGTGAACTGCCATCAAGTTCCTTGACCCAACTGTGAACCAACTGTTTGCTTGTATCAGGTGGGCTATTGAAAGCTTCTGCACTAATTACAAGAAGAAGAGGTGTTCAGTCTTTTGGAGAGTCAGGGCAGGTCTATGTGTTGCTTGAACTCAGGAGCTCCTTGCTGTTATTGTTTCTATGGACTGCTTGAATAGGTAAGGCTGGGCAATAAAAAGAATGAAAAGCAAGGAACTCCCAATACTGCCAGCATATGCATTTCCATGAGTGGATAAGGTTCCTGGAACAGTTTCCCATATAAGCAAGAGTCACTGTCTCATGGTGCTTCTTTTACAGAGATTTTTAAGCAGTGAGGTCCATGGGGCATATTATTCAAAACACATGGTCAAGCTAACTTACAGTAAATATTTTGCCTCTATCGTGGGGTATTTAAATGGGCTGAATTTAGACTATATTTAAAATGTAATTAGTAAACAACATTCGAAAAAAAATGTTTTTATGGCCTATTAACTAGAGTATTTGAGTGTACTGTAGTTAAGCGTGTTACCTAGAATCCCACTCAACTACCCCCTCCCATCCCACATATCGGGGATGCACTCTCTCTGATTCTAGTATATCTCTAGTAGATGAACTATATCAGACTATAGAGAGATGTGTCCATAGTGAACAGCTGATGATAAGCTCCCAATCAAGAACCATGTTGATTAATCTCAGCCTCACAATGCTATAAGTGGTGAGAAATATTGGGAAGTAATTCAGTGAAAGTGAATTGGAAACAGTTGCTCAGAACTAACAAATGCTGGACCGGCCAACTACAGTGTCAGGTATCCATCTCTTTCTCTTGGCTAAGGCAACCATCTACTGATTACCGAGTCTGTGAGAGCATATTTTCTCAACTTTTATCTTGCCACTCTGAGTTTCTGTTCCTCAAAAAAAACTTGCAAAGCTATCTATCTGTATTTGCAGCCTTTCAGCTACTACTTATATCTACAGAATTTTGAGGCCTCAGGACTCAGTTGTTCTACCAGAATTCGTTATTTAGAGAAAATGGTCTTTCATGTTTGCCCATGCATCCTGCTGCAGCATACTTTTGGCTTCACCCCTAATGTCATAATTATGTGTATTTAGCATTATTCTTTTTCTGTGATCTAATGTCATAAATGTAAAGTGTTACACTTGAACACAATACTAAAGCATATCAATGTAGAGCTAGAAAATCATATATTCTGTGTGCCTAAACCTTACAAAATTAAATGTAGTCTTTGAAATCAGGAAAAATTCATCCTTACATTATTGAACTCTATTCACTTTAGAAACTAGAAAGATTCATGTAAACATGTGCACTAATGTTTTCACATTAGAATTTATAATGTAGTTCTTAGTTATATTTATACTTGTGTACTCGAAGTTGCATTTCATTTACTAAAACTGTAACACAAATTTAACTTGAACTGATGTACTGATATTATCATTTAATTCTAGTTATATGTGCACAATTGACATGTTTTAAATGTGCAACATTAAGGTATACGTTTAAACTTGATATGAATAAACCTGTATTTCTCTCAGCATTAAATATTATTTTTCCATTTCTGCTTGTGTTTCTTTTCTTTGCAAGTGCATTCATGTGAGAAAGTAGCCTCTTTCTAGCCTTGTTACCCCCACTTTTGGCCTGTTTGTGAGTATATGTCAGGGTGTTTTCACTGTCTCACTTGGATCCTGCTAGCCAGGGCCCAGTGCTCATAGGGAAAACCCTATGTTGTCAGTATGTTTGTTATGTGTCACTGGACCCTGCTAGCCAGGACCCCAGTGCTCATAAGTTTGTGGCCTATATGTAAGTGTTCCTTGTGTGACGCCTAACTGTCTCAGAGGCTCTGCTAACCAGAACCTCAGTGGTTATGCTCTCTCTACTTTCTAAATTGTCACTAACAGGCTAGTGACCAATTTCACCAATTCACATTGGCATACTGGAACACACTTATAATTCCCTAGTATATGGTACTGAGGTACCCAGGGTATTGGGGTTCCAGGAGATCCCTATGGGCTGCAGCATTTCTTTTGCCACCCATAGGGAGATCTGACAATTCTTACACAGGCCTGCCAGTGCAGCCTGAGTGAAATAACGTCCACGTTATTTCACAGCCATTTACCACTGCACTTCAGTAACTTATAAGTCACCTATTTGTCTAACCTTCACCTTGTGAAGGTTGGGTGCAAAGTTACTTAGTGTGAGGGCACCCTGTCACTATCCAAGGTGCCCCCACATAATTCAGGGCAAATTCCCCGGACTTTGTGAGTGTGGGGACACCATTACATGTGTGCACTGTACATAGGTCTCTACCTATGTACAGCGTCACAATGGTAACTCCGAACATGGCCATATAACATGTCTAGGATCATGGAATTGTCACCCCAATGCCATTCTGGCGTTGGGGGGACATTTGCATGATCCCCCGGGTCTCTAGCACAGAACCCGGGTACTGCCAAACTGCCTTTCCCGGGGTTTCACTGCAGCTGCTGCTGCTGCCAACCCCTCAGACAGGTTTCTGCCCTCCTGGGGTCCAGCCAGGCCTGGCCCAGGAAGGCAGAACAAAGGACTTCCTCAGAGAGAGGGTGTTACACTCTCTCCCTTTGGAAAAAGGTGTCAGGGCTGGGGAGGAGTAGCCTCCCCCAGCCTCTGGAAATGCTTTGATGGGCACAGATGGTGTCCATCTCTGCATAACACAGTCTACACCGGTTCAGGGATCCCCCAGCCCTGCTCTGGCGCGAAACTGGACAAAGGAAAGTGGAGTGACCTCTCCCCTGACCTGCACCTCCCAGGGGAGGTGCCCAGAGCTCCTCCAGCGTGCCCCAGACCTCTGCCATGTTGGATTCAGAGGTGTGCTGGCACACTGGACTGCTCTGAGTTGCCAGGGCCAGCAGGTGACGTCAGAGACTCCTTCTGATAGGCTCTTACCTTTCTTACTAGCCTATCCTCCTTCCTAGGTAGCCAAACCTCCTTTTCTGGCTATTTAGGGTCTCTGCTTTGGGGAATTCTTCAGATGCCAAATGCAAGAGCTCACCAGAGTTCCTCTGCATTTCTCTCTTCACAGTCTGCCAAAGGATCGACCACTGACTGCTCAGGACGCCTGCAAAACCGCAACAAAGTAGCAAAGACGACTACTGCAACCTTGTATCGCTTCATCCTGCCGGCTTTCTCGCCTGTTTCCTGGTGGTGCATGCTCTGGGGGTAGCCTGCCTCCTTCTTGCAACAGGAGCTCTGAAGAAATCTCCTGTGGGTCGACGGAATCTTCCCCCTGCAACCGCAGGCAACAAAAGACTGCATCACCGGTCCTCTGGGTCCCCTTTCAGCACCACGAGCGTGGTCCCTGGAACTCAGCAACTGTGTCCAAGTGACTCCCACAGTCCAGTGACTCTTCAGTCCAAGTTTGGTGGAGGTAAGTCCTTGCCTCCCCACGCTAGACTGCATTGCTGGGTACCGCGTGATTTGCAGCTGCTCCGGCTCCTGTGCACTCTTCCAGGATTTCCTTTGTGCACAGCCAAGCCTGCATCCCCGACACTCTAACCTGCAGTGCACAACCTTCTGAGTTGTCCTCCGGCGTCGTGGGACTCCCTTTTCTGACTTCGGGTGGACTCCGGTTCACTCCTCTTCTAAGTGCCTGTTCCAGTACTTCTGCGGGTGCTGCCTGCTTCTGTGAGGGCTCCCGGACTTGCTGGCCGCCCCCTCTGTCTCCTCATCCAAGTGGCGACATCCTGGTCCCTCCTGGGCCACAGCAGCATCCAAAAACCCTAACCGCGACCCTTGCAGCTAGCAAGGCTTGTTTGCGGTCTTTCTGCGTGGGAACACCTCTGCGAGCTTCTTCACGACGTGGGACATTCATCCTCCAAAGGGGAAGTTCCTAGTCCTCTTCGTTCTTGCAGAACACCAAGCTTCTTCCACCCGGTGGCAGCTTCCTTGCATCCTCAGCTGGCATTTCCTGGGCATCTACCCACTCTCGACACTGTCGCAATTCTTGGACTTGGTCCCCTTGTCTTACAGGTACTCAGGTCCGTAAATCCACTGTTGTTGCATTGCTGGTGTTGGTCTTCCTTGCAGAATCCCCCTATCACGACTTCTGTGTTCTCTGGGGGTTGTAGGTGCACTTTACACCTACCTTTCAGGGTCTTGGGGTGGGCTATTTTTCTAACCCTCACTGTTTTCTTACAGTCCCAGCGACCCTCTACAAGCTCACATAGGTTTGGGGTCCATTCGTGGTTCGCATTCCACTTTTGGAGTATATGGTTTGTGTTGCCCCTATACCTATGTGCTCCTATTGCAATCTACTGTAACTTTACATTGCTTGCATTACTTCCTTTTGCTATTACTGCATATTTTCGGTATTGTGTACATATATCTTGTGTATATTTGGCATCCTCATACTGAGGGTACTCACTGAGATACTTTTGGCATATTGTCATAAAAATAAAGTACCTTTATTTTTAGTATATCTGTGTATTGTGTTTTCTTATGGTATTGTGCATATGACACCAGTGGTATAGTAGGAGCTTTGCACGTCTCCTAGTTCAGCCTAAGCTGCTCTGCTATAGCTACCTTCTATCAGCCTAAGCTGCTAGAAACACCTCTTCTACACTAATAAGGGATAACTGGACCTGGTACAGAGTGTAAGTACCCCTTGGTACCCACTACAAGCCAGGCCAGCCTCCTACAATTCACATGCATTGTTAGTTACGGAATAGATGTAACAGTGTATTAGTGATAGAAAGCCTGAGAAAAGGACCTTGACGAGGAACATGGAGAGACAGAACATTAACTGATAATCCCTATTCAGTAAAGCAGCCAAGAGTCACAGGAGTACAAGGCCAGCTTCGTTCTCATACTGGTCTGGGAGAAACTGTGCATGTTGCAGCTTACAACATGAGAATGGAGGAAACACTGGAACTCCTGATGGTGTGAACTAGGGGCGCTACTTGGAAGATTCATGTGGTATTAACTAGTGTTCTCACAGAATGAAACTGGCGACTAACTCTTTGAATTAGAAGAGGTGCAGACCTTAAGCTTTCCCTTGTCCATCCTATTTCCCTATGTGGAGTGTGGCTTAGGCTAACACTCATTTCTCTCTATAGAAGACTGTTGACTGAGCTTCTGAAATGCTGACACCTTCTTTATATGCATGCACACAGATGTTTTTCTCTTTTTCTGAGCATTTTCCCCAGATTTTGAGATTTTTCCTTTATTCATTTCCCTTGATTGATTTAAGTAAGTGACTTTAGACAGAACTCATGTTTAGGAGAGAAGATCAGAGACTTTTCTAAGCACCAGAGTTCATTACTAATTTTCTGTATTGCTGTAACTGAACTTCTGGTTTGCCGTATGCTGATTTGCTTACATTTCTCCTGGAGATTTGGTTATCCTGTTGTTATCTTGTATCTCTACAGCATGTGTTTGAGTTTTTTTATTTGAACCTGACTTTTAACTTGTAATAAAATTCTTAACTTTATTTCTGATTCCTAGTCCTCATTGAGTAGCCAAACAGGATACACTGTTAATTAAAATAGTCTACCCAATGTTAATTCCCTTCATTTTTCTAGTTGACTTGAAAAGATCTGTCAGATAAATGATTGTAGGAGTTTGACCCAGCGCTCCATCAATCACTTGGGTGTGGGATGGTCAACATCCCACAGATATTATATTATTTTAAATGACAAAAATTAGATTAGGAATGCTTGCACCTCCTATTGTACACTATGCCATGTCTACATAAAGTTAGAAAATTATGTACAGTTGTACAAAATAGGATTGCCTAATTAAACAAATGGATGCAGCAGGGTTGCATGTTGAATTATTTTATTCTTTTTTCATTGTGCTCTTATTGCAGTCTAGACCGCATTAGGACTGACAAAGAGAATGGACAATGAGATCAATGGAAACCTTTTCAGACACCGCTGCGACAAGATAATACATGCATACAAACAATTTCTACAGATAAAAAATACCTGACTGTGTACTCTGATCATTCCTCGAGTAAAAAATATGAAACTACATACAGCCTCACCATGTGTTCACAGCTTTAGACATTTTATTCAAGGTCTCTTGTTCATGAAACAGGATTATAATCCATGTTTTAGTTTTCAGATATATAATTATCACCTGTCATTTAATTGCTGATGTGATGGGATTTACCATTGGTCTATGGGTTAAGCACCCGACCCCATTATCTATATGCTTCTATATTTTCTTTTGAGTGACTCACTATTTATGGTGTAATTATGCCTATATAGTGTGCTAAATGGAAAAACAACAGAAGATGGACGGAATGCAGAACAAATCAAACATTCACCCCCAGTCACAGATCTGGGTTTAATCCATCAGTTTTTTTGCTTGCCATGCCATTCCAGCTCAGACCAAGCCATATGCAAATCGGTCTTGACCTTGTTCCCCATGGGAACAGTCCAGCCCGAACTGCCAAGCCAGGTCTTCCCTGGACCAGAAACAAGCACCTTGGGACCGGTTTCAGGGTGCCACCCTTCATCAGCCAAGCTAGCTTGAATCTGGTGGCATAACAAGCACGGGACCCACATCTGGGCATACCCTTCCCACTTGGGGCGACAAATGCAAAAACAACAGAAGATGGACGGAATACAGAACAAATCAAACATTCACCCCCAGTCACAGATCTGGGTTTAATCCATCAGTGTTTTTGCTTGCCATGCCATTCCAGCCCAAACCCAGTCATATGCAAATCAGTCTTGACCCTGTTCCCCACGGGAACAGTCCAGTCCGAACTGCTAAGCCAGGTCTTTCCTGGACCAGAAACAAGCACCCTGGGACCGGTTTCAGGGTATCACCCTTCATCAGCCAAGATAGCTTGAATCTGGTGGCATAACAAGCACAGGACCCATGTCTGGGCATACCCTTCCCACTTGGGGCGACAAATGCAAAAACAACAGAAGATGGACGGAATACATAACAAATCAAACATTCACCCCCCAGTCACGGCTCTGGGTTTAATCCATCAGTGTTTTTGCTTGCCATGCCTTGCCATTCCAGCCCAAACCCAGCCATATGCAAATCAGTCTTGACCCTGATCCCCACGGGAACAGTCCAGCCCGAACTGCCAAGCCAGGTGTTCCCTGGACCAGAAATAAGCATCCTGGGACTGGTTTCAGGGTATCACCCTTCATCAGCCAAGCTAGCTTGAATCTGGTGGCATAACAAGCACGGGACCCACGTTTGGGCGTACCCTTCCCACTTGGGGCGACAAATGCAAAAACAACAGAAGATGGACGGAATGCAGAACAAATAAAAAATTCACCCCCACTCACGGATCTGGGTTTAATCCACCAGTTTTTTTGCTTGCCTTGTCATTCCAGCTCAGACCCAGCCATATGCAAATCAGTCTCGACCCTCGGGAACAGTCCAGCCCGAACTGCCAGGCCAGGTCTTCCCTGGACCAGAAACAAGCATCCTGGGACCGGTTTCAGGGTATCACCCTTCATCAGCCAAGCTAGCTTGAATCTGGTGGCATAACAAGCATGAGACCCACGTCTGGGCATACCCTTCTCACTTGGGGTGACAAAAGCAAAAACAACAGAAGGTGGACAGAATGCAGAACAAATCAAACATTCACCCCCAGTCACAGATCTGGGTTTAATCCATCAGTTGTCTTGCTTGCCATGCCATTCCAGCTCAGACCCAGCCATATGCAAATCATTCTTGACCCTGTTCCCCATGGGAACAGCCCAGCCCGAACTGCCAAGCCAGGTCTTCCCTGCTCCAGAAACAAGCATCCTGGGACTGGTTTCAGGGTATCACCCTTCATCAGCCAAGCTAGCTTGAATCTGGTGGCATAACAAGCAAGGGGCCCACGTTTGGGCATACCCTTCCCACTTGGGGCGACAAATGCAAAAACAACAGAAGATGGAGAGAATGCAGAACAAATCAAACATTCAGCCCAGTCAGAGATCTGGGTTTAATCCATCAGTTTTTTTGCTTGCCATGGCATTCCAGCTCAGACCCAGCCATATGCAAATCAGTCTTGACCCTGTTCCCCATGGGAACAGTCCAGCCCGAACTGCCAAGCCAGGTCTTCCCTGGACCAGAAACAAGCATCCTGGGACTGGTTTCAGGGTATCACCCTTCATCAGCCAAGCTAGCTTGAATCTGGTGGCATAACAAGCAAGGGACCCACGTTTGGGCATACCCTTCCCACTTGGGGCGACAAATGCAAAAACAACAGAAGATGGACGGAATGCAGAATAAATCAAACATTCAGCCCCAATCACGGATCTGGGTTTAATCCATCAGTTTTTTTGCTTGCCATGTCATTCCAGCTCAGACCCGGCAGTATGCAAATCAGTCTTGACCTTCGGGAACAGTCCAGCCCGAACTACCAAGCCAGGTCTTCCCTGGACCAGAAACAAGCATCATGGGTCCGGTTTCAGGGTATCACCCTTCATCAGCCAAGCTAGTTTGAATCTGGTGGCATAACAAGCATGGGACCCACGTCTGGGCATACCCTTCCCACTTGGGGTGACAAAAGCAAAAACAACAGAAGATGGACAGAATGGAGAACAAATCAAACATTCACCCCCAGCCACAGATCTGGGTTTAATCTATCAGTTTTTTTGCTTGCCATGCCATTCCAGCTCAGACCCAGCCATATGCAAACCAGTCTTGACCCCCGGGAACAGTCCAGCCCGAACTGCCAAGCCAGGTCTTCCCTGGACCAGAAACAAGCATCCTGGGACCGGTTTCAGGGTATCACCCTTCATCAGCCAAGCTAGCTTGAATCTGGTGGCATAACAAGCACGGGAACCACGTCTGGGCATACCCTTACCACTTGGGGTGACAAAAGAAAAAAACAACAGAAGATGGAGAGAATGCAGAACAAATCAAACATTCACCCCCAGTCACAGATCTGGGTTTAATCCATCAGTTCTTTTGCTTGCCATGCCATTCCAGTTCAGACCCAGCCATATGCAAATCAGTCTTGACCTTGTTCCCCATGGGAACAGTCCAGCCCGAACTGCCAAGCCAGGTCTTCGTTGGACCAGAAACAAGCATCCTGGGACCGGTTTCAGGGTATCACCCTTCATCAGCCAAGCTAGCTTGAATGTGGTGGCATAACAAGCACAGGACCCACATTTGGGCATACCCTTCCCACTTGGGGTGACAAAAGCAAAAACAACAGAAGATGGAGAGAATGCAGAACAAATCAAACATTCACCCCCCAGTCACAGATCTGGGTTTAATACATCAGTTTTTTTGCTTGCCAGGCCATTCCAGCTCAGACCCTGCCATATGCAAATAAGTCTTGACCTTGTTCCCCATGGGAACAGTCCAGCCCAAACTGCCAAGCCAAGTCTTCGCTGGACCAGAAACAAGCATCCTGGGACCGGTTTCAGGGTATCACCCTCAATCAGCCAAGCTAGCTTGAATCTGGTGGCATAACAAGCACAGGACCCACCTCTGGGCATACCCTTCTCACTTGGGAGGATACAAGCAAAAACAACAGAAGATGGAGAGAATGCAGAACAAATCAAACATTCACCCCCAGTCACAGATCTGGGTTTAATCCATCATTTTTTTGCTTGCCATGCCATTCCAGCTCAGACCCAGCCATATGCAAATCAGTCTTGAACTTGTTCCCCATGGGAACCGTCCAGCCCAAACTGCCAAGCCAGGTCGTCCCTGGACCAGAAACAAGCATCCTGGGACCGGTTTCAGGGTATCAACCTCAATCAGCCAAGCTAGCTTGAATCCGGTGGCATAACAAGCACAGGACCCACCTCTGGGTATACCCTTCTCACTTGGGAGGATACAAGCAAAAACAACAGAAGATGGAGAGAATGCAGAACAAATCAAACATTCACCCCCAGTCACAGATCTGGGTTTAATACATCAGTTTTTTTGCTTGCCATGCCATTCCAGCCCAGACCCAGCCTTATGCAAATCAGTCTTGACCTTGTTCCCCATGGGAACAGTCCAGCCCGAACTGCTAAGCCAGGTCTTTCCTGGATCAGAAACAAGCATCCTGGGACCAGTTTCAGGGTATCACCCTTCATCAGCTAAGCTACCTTGAATCTGGTGGCATAACAAGCACGGGACCCACGTCTGGGCATACCCTTCCCACTTGGGGCGACAAAGTGCCACTGGATTCAAGCTAGCCTGGCTGATGAAGGGTGAAACCCTGAAACCGGTCCCAGGATGCTTGTTTCCGGTCCAGTGAGGACCAGGCTTGGCAGTTCGGGCTGGACTGTTCCCAGGAGGGACAGGGTCAAGATTGATTTCCATATGGCTGGGTCCAAACTGGGGTGGCATGGTGAGCCAAAGAATGATGGATTAAACCCAGATCTATGACTGGGGGTGAGTGTTTGCATTGTTTAGCACTCCGTCCATCATCCTTTTGTGTTGCTAAAGTTACCCCAAGTGGGAAAGGTATGCCCAGACGTGGGTCCCTTGCTCACTGTGTCACTGGATTCAAGCTAGCCTGGCTGATGAAGGGTGAAATCGGTCCCAGGATGTTTGTTTCTGGTCCAGTGAGGACCTGGCTGGCAGTTTGAGCTGGACTTTTCCCAGGAGGGATAGGGTCAAGATTGATTTGCATATGGCTAGGTCCAAACTGTGGTGGCATGGTGAGCAAAAGAATGATGTATTAAACCCAGATCTATGACTGGTGTGAGTGTTTGCATTGTTCAGTACTCCGTCCATCATCCTTTTGTGTTGCTAACGTTACCCCAAGGGGGAAGGGTATGCCCAGACGTGGGTCCCTTGCTTACTGTGCCACTGGATTCAAGCTAGACTGGCTGATGAAGGGTGAAATCCTGAAACCGGTCCCAGGATGCTTGTTTCCAGTCCAGTGAGGACCTGGCTTGGCAGTTCGGGTTGGACTGTTCCCATGAGGGACAGGGTCAAGACTGATTTGCATATGGTTGGGTCCAAACTGGGGTGGAATGGTGAGTAAAAGCACATTGGATTAAACCCAGATCTATGACTGGGGGTGAGTGTTTGCATTGTTCAGCACTCCGTCCGTCATTCTTTTGTGTAGCTAAAGTTACTCCAAGTGGGAAGGGTATGCCCAGAGTGGGTCCCTTGCTCACTGTGCCACTGGATTCACGCTAGCCTGGTTAAAGAAGGGTGAAACCCTGAAACCGGTCCCAGGATGTTTGTTTCTGGTCCAGTGAGGACCTGGCTTGGCAGTTTGGGCTGGACTGTTCCCATGAGGGACAGGGTCAAGATTGATTTCCATATGGATGGGTCCAAACTGGGGTGGCATGGTGAGCAAAAGAATGATGGATTAAACCAAGATCTATGACTGGGGGTGAGTGTTTGCATTGCTCAGCACTCCGTCCATCATTCTTTTGTGTTGCTAAAGTTACCCCAAGTGCGAGGGGTATGCCCAGACATTGTTCCCTTGCTCACTGTGCGACTGGATTCAAGCTAGCCTGGCTGATGAATGGTGAAACCGGTCCCAGGATGCCTGTTTCCAGTCCAGTGAGGACCTGGCTTGGCAGTTTGGGCTGCGCTGTTCCCATGAGGGACAGGGTCAAGACTGATTTGCATATAGCTGGGTCCAAACTGGAGTGGCATGGTGAGCAAAAGAGCGATGTGCCACTGCTCACTGTGCTCACTGTGCCACTGGATTCAAGCTAGCCTGGCTGATGAAGGGTGAAATGCTGAAACCGGTCCCAGGATGCCTGTTTCTGGTCCAGTGAGGACCTGGCTTGGCAGTTGGGGCTCTGCTGTTCCCATGAGGGACAGGGTCAAGACTGATTTGCATATAGCTGGGTCCAAACTGGGGTGGCATGGTGAGCAAAAGAACAATGGATTATACCCAAATCTATGACTGGGGGTGAGTGTTTGCATTGTTCAGCACTCTGTCCATCATCCTTTTGTGTTGCTAAAGTTACCCCAAGTGGGAAGGGTATGCCCAGACGTAGGTCCCTTACTCACTGTGCCACTCGATTCAAGCTAGCCTGGCTGATGAAGGTTGAAACCGTGAAACAGGTTACAGGATGCTTGTTTCCAGTCCAGTGAGTACCTGGCTTGGCAGTTCGGGCTGAACTGTTCCCATGAGGGAAAGGGTCATGACTGATTTGCATATGAATGGGTCCAAAGTTGGGTGGCATGGTGAGCAAAAGAACGATGGATTAAACCCAGATCTATGACTGGCGTGAGTGTTTGCATTGTTCAGCACTCTGTCCATCATCCTTCTGTATTGCTAAAGTTACTCCAAGTGGGAAGGGTATGCCCAGACCTGGGTCCCTTGCTCACTGTGCCACTGGATTCAAGCTAGCCTGGCTGATGAAGGGTGAAACCCTGAAACTGGTCCGAGGATGCTTGTTTCTGTTCCAGTGAGGACCTGGTTTGGCAGTTTGGGCTGGACTGTTTGTGTGAGGGGCAGGGTCAAGACTGATTTGCATATGGCTGGGTCCAAACTGGGGTGGCATGGTAAGCAAAAGAACAATGGATTAAACCCAGATCTATGACTGGGGGTGAGTGTTTGCATTGTTCAGCACTCCGTCCATCATTCTTTTGTGTTGCTAAAGTTACCCCAAGTGGAAAGGGTATGCCCAGACATGGGTCCCTTGCTCACTGTGCCACTGGATTCAAGGTAGCCTGGCTGATGAAAGGTGAAACCCTGAAAACGGTCCCAGGATGTTTGTTTCCGGTCGAGTGAGGACCTGGCTTGGCAGTTCGGGCTGGACTGTTCCCATGAGGGACAGGGTCAAGACTGATTTGCATATGGCTGGGTCCAAACTGGGGTGGCATGGTTAGCAAAAGAACAATGGATTAAACCCAGATCTATGACTGGGGGAGAGTGTTTGCATTGTTCAGCACTCTGTCCATCATCCTTTTGTGTTGTTATGTAGTGTGCTAGACAAGCAAGAGAAAAGTAATTACTCCGAAGTGTGGACTGGTAAATGCATACCTTTGGTCCAACGACTGTTTCCTACAAAATCATTCACTGTTTTAAGTCTACAATATAGTTAGTAAATTCATTCTCAGAAAATCTGGGCCCTGCACAACCTTTGTAAATCTTTGAAAGGTTGGCTCTGCCTGTAAAAGTTTTAAACGGTAGGAAACCTTTACAAAAAAGATCCCTGTAGCGCAACACATGTGTACAGTAAATCAAAAGATCATTTTCTTAAAAATTTAGGTTGAAAAAGGTTAACATATAAGTGAACTTTTATAGTACGAAAAACAAAAGCGTATCTGCTGTATATTCCAAAAGGGGCCATAATTAAGACTCATGAGATTTACCATATCTTCTATTAAACCTGAAATGTTGTCTTGTGTTGAGTGCCTACAATACACCGTGAAATACAGTAAAGTCGGGTTAATGTTTATTTTGGATAAAACAATGCATCAGTAACACACCATAAACCCACACCATACACAAGAAAAAAAACAAAGCAATTAAAATAATATATACACAATTAAATCTGACAATTCTTAGTAGAAAAGGAAGTCGACATTGTGGTAACAGCCTTACTTAAAATAAACTACAAGTGTAACATGTGCAAAGACTTAGCACAAATTAATAAATATTATTGCCAACATTTGGACAGCAAAGAACAGATATAGCAGCAACAAACCTACATCACTAAGAGATATTCTTTTTCTGCACCAGCCATGCCTGTCAATTGACGATGGCAGTAGAGAATTGAGTTTTATCTTTATCACAGGATTTTCAAGGCCATCTTTTATTTTCCTAATTTGATTCTCCAGCAGAAAAGATTACAAACATATTTTTCAACAGAGGAATTTAGCTGTGTTTCACTGATTTAAGACCTGTTATCAAACAAATATCTTGCTGATTATTGTGTCTTCCAAAAAACTATCACCACCAAAGTCAGCTCGCAGACAACAGAATTGATAAAAAAAAGTATAATTTGTACGCTGAATGTCCCCAAACTTTACAAAGTTACATAAGTTTCCATTAGTGAAAAGCATCTCCCACTTCATTCGGATTCTAATTTAAAAAGATGTATTGATATTTAGTAAAAGCCCACTAAGTTGTTGGGAAGGAAATTCAGAGATCAGGCACACTTTTGAACTTTTGATAACACGGATGTGAAATCAGTATTGTTCTAACAATGGAAGAAGAAGGGCAACAATTTGCGTATCCAGACCAAGGTAACTCCTCTTGCATTCACGTAACTTTAAGGAGGAGTTAACCCTATATTGTTGTTAGAAAAGGACCTTTTCATGATGCCTCTCATTTTCCATCGTCACTACACTGCACTTCCGACATGAAATTTCCAGGTGCCATCAATGTAGTCTTATGAGTTTTTTACTAATGGCAACAATGTATAAAAAGGTGGGAGGGCAAAGGGGCAAAAGACATTCACCATTGGTTGGTGACCACAGAAGAAACACGTATCAATGAAAAGTACGCTTTTCCATCTATAATATCAGCTGTTAGTCCCCCCAAATGTAGAACTGCTTGTAAATCCTGTTTCTCTGCCACAGAGAAAACCTACATATTATTGACGAGACTCAAACATGTTAAGTATTGGAAAGAGCTAGATTCTGGCTAATTTTCTGGCCTAGTTTGAACGTCTGTATTGTTGCTACCCCTGGTCTGCCTTGCTGTTGTGAACTGAGGTGCCTGGGATCAATTTAAAACAATATCTAATAACTCTACGGTTTGGTCCCTCAAAAGGAGCTTTGACAGACAGTTTGGTCACTTCAAGATACAACATCACTTCATATCTCACCAATATAGCAACAGCGTCAGAGGAAACTGTACGTATGGAAGTCTTCACATGTATGTATCACAGACTGCATTTTAAATCTTGGGAAACAGTGTTTATAG
Source organism: Pleurodeles waltl (assembly GCF_031143425.1). Classification (NCBI taxonomy): domain Eukaryota; kingdom Metazoa; phylum Chordata; class Amphibia; order Caudata; family Salamandridae; genus Pleurodeles; species Pleurodeles waltl. The sequence continues at coordinate 626,141,934 of NC_090449.1, forward strand.
ATAGAGACTAATCAAAGGAAACAGTACATGACTTCATCTTTGCACGAACATTCCGGGAGAGTCTGCTGAAATAGTTTTGTGAAGAAACAGATTTCTTATCATCATATATATGGCCTGATGAACATTTTCACCACTGATTCGACCATCACAAGCTGAATGTGGGGGTGAGGGAAAGCTACGGTGGAGAAGTACACTTGCTACAGTGCCCACAATTCAGAGCAAGTAATTCCCGCCCCTGACTTCTTGTGCAAATGTAATTTATATTAATTTGGTCAGTAGTGGATGTCACACCATAACAATTACCACATTTGTACTACTCAGTTGCTTTTGTTTTGACAAAAACAGCTAACTGCAACAGGCTAAGGCAAAGCTAATCTCGATTTTAAAAAAAATATGTATTACTAAACACTCTGTTTTTATGTTTACCAAAGACACAATTCACTACAGGGAATTTCACAGTGTTTAGAGATCACACTGAATTGAATTGAAGGTACATACCTTTTAGACAACTGCCAATTATAAATGATGAATCCACCACTAAAGCAGTTCAGTTCAGTTTGTATTTGTATTGTGTAACTTTTTACAAATTTAGGCTCTTCTAAAAATCCAAAAGCATAATTTGCAGTGGCAAGCAGATGCAGATGTGAAATACATATTACAGCTTATTTAGAAATGAAATGTACGACTGAGGACTCTCCGCACATAAAAATACAGTATAGGACTGCTCTTTCTTTATATGTGCAGAGATTCTGCTGTTGTAAACATACTACGAATAAAATACCTTTGTAAATAGCAAACAATTGTAGACTTACACAAAAGTGTAAGTTTACTTCTGTAAATCAGGCCATTTATCACCAGTTGTTTAATAGCCAACATCTCACCATTCACCAGTGTGTACGAGCACAAACAACAACAACGCTATCAATTTGTTTTTAATTGAATTTTTAATTATGAATAATCTGTGCTGTCCTATTATCTTTTAGAGGCAGAGATTGATGATAGAAAGTTGTTTTAACAATGACATTGAGAAGCTTACCTTCTGCTGTTTGTGTGCATTGTTTCCAAATACCGTTTACTTAGATGCAATTTCAGAGGTAGCCAGTTACTTTTACCTGGCATGTCTAGTACTCATGTTTAGACAGAAAACCAAAACAAGTGCAAATGAGGTTTAGTAAAAAAAAAAAAAAGTATTTAACGTATGAAGAAAGTGTATGACATGCTTTAGGCATATGTACAAAGGGTTGCCTTACCTTTTCTTGATCTCGTAAAGAATTTGATGCCGCCAGGTGAGGTAGATGGGTTGGAGCTGGGGGATGATGACTCTTTGGAAGAGGACCTGAAGATCCCACTGAAGCTCATTCTTCTGGGGGTTCGTGGGGGAGACTCTTGGTACGGGAAGGGAAATACTGTTTTTGGTGAGCCTGGGCTTTGCCTCGATCTCACAGGGGCTGACACAGGGCTGGAAGGGCGATTCTGAAGTCCTTTTGAAAAAAAGCCTTTGGAAGGGCTTCCAGTCTGGTACGGCTCATCTGTCTGAAGAGAGAGGAAATAAATTTAATGGTGCATTTTCATTCTGTTGTAGGCTTCCAACACACAAAAAACATGTTTCCCTTAGACAATACAAGGATATGTCAATTAGCAACTATTAGGAGCTGCATTTCTTAGCCCTACCTTGATGTTTGCAACCCCTGCTATTTTTAACCGATTGAAATGACAGTTGCATGAGACTATTGCAGAACTGAGAAAGATAAATTACGTGGCAGAGTTCAGGGCTTCCAAGCCACTGGTCTATTTTTACAAAAACCCTCTCAACAAAGTTATTTACATTATAAAATGTAGATAGTTCTCTTTAGCTTGTAATGTCTGAGGTGGTCTGTTCTTCTATTTGGGATGCGATTAGGTAGTGGGGCAAGGAGGGAGTCTTGAGAAGAGCTGGTGGGTGGTTTCTATCACACACTCTGCTATGGGCCAATGAGATAGGCCGCATGATCTTTATGGGGGTGTCCATTTGCTCCCATTTCACATCTGAATAGGGTCAGAATGCAAGCTGTCGAACAATGCCAGCCTATAGACACATTTACATAGGGGGCCCAGTTCACATAGGTAAACTTAGACTTTTGGTCTAAGTTTAGAACAAAAGTCTAAGTTTACGACTTTTTGGTATTTGCAAAGGTAAGTCACAAGTATTATCTTTACGTCCACACTCTGGGTGGAATCTGTGTCAGAATCCGGTGGAGAGCTGCCCCGAGTGCAGACGTAAAGATAGTACTCGTAAGGTACCTTTGGGAAGACCGAAAGTCGTAAACTTAGACTTGTGGTCTAAACTTGGACCAAAAGTCTAACTTTACCTTTGTGAATCAGGCCCAATATTGGTAACATTTATGTATACTTATGTTAAGAAAGAGGTACAAGAAGCAGGAGCAAGGAGAAACCTGAAAAGAGGTGGTGGGAAGGATGATGAGAAGGGCTGCTTAAAATACAGGTGGCTGCAGCATTTGGCAAGAAGTAACGGATTGCCTGCACTTACTACATAATCCATATCTGCTGCTATATTTGCAGAATTTGACTAAAAACATTTTTCAGTTCAAAAGGCTCAAAAGTTACTAAAACACTGCACAATGAATAACGTTTCCAAAATGTCTGTGCCAGACATATTGGAAAAGTTAAGAGGTCACATTTTACCTATTGATTGTTGTATTCAGGCAATCAATCTCGTTTTAATATCCCCCCAACTGATGAACTGGGGGAAGAGTTGTTATTTGCCGCATAGATTTAAATAGAATTTTTAAAACAGCATTTATTTCAAGAGAACATGCAAAGCCAAGGAGAATGCCAAAATATATCATCCCTTTTTATGGTCTGGTGTCTTGAACCTTAAACTGCATGCTAATGAGAAATCTGTAGAACTAATGTGTAATGTACACTACTGATTTACAGGGCTGTTTCCTGATTGAAAGGCATTACATGGAAATGGAAAGATAAAATATAAAGGGCTTCATCAAATATCTTGCAGTAATTGGAGGGGTGGTAATACTGCACCCTGCATCACAGGTGGTAGTCTGAAATATTGTGGGAGGAATATCGAGTGGTCACAATATCATTCCCAAAATATCCAAAGTTAAAATATCGAGGAGGTAAGAGCACCTAGGGAGCTATAGAATTCTTCTTCTTAACTCGACATGCACGTACTTTGAAGATATGTACATGTATATATATGTGTGTATACATATATATAAATATATACATATATATATATATGTATACATACATATATATATATTACCTACTGGCGGTCACCAGTAAGTAGTTAAGGCTAGGACCATGTTTCCAAAGAAAAAGCATTTTTTTGCCTTGCCTATATCTTTGGCACAATTTGACAAAACTTTGTGAAATTAAAAAAAAAAACAGAAGTGCCCTGGTGATTCTTGTTGTACATGGAATGTTTCAGGGTGATATGTCAAGCGGGAGCTGAGAAAAAGGGGGGGGTCAAAGAACGTGTGTGTCCCATGTTAATTCCCATAGGACCTTTGAACACGACTGCAGCCCGAATCGCTGGATGGAATTATACCACATTTGGCAGAAAGTTAGGTTTGGGTACGCAGATTACACTTTTACATAATTGGTATAAATCCATTCAGTAGGTTTCCATGAAATTATAGGGAAAATAAATTTGTATACCTAGGGCCGCTGATCCTGTGTAATGATTTTGCGGCGAAAGCAGTGGATTTGCGAATGTGCATGACAACAGGAATGCTGTGATTGGTTGGCAGCAACCCGACCAGAAAGTGGTGTCTGTCATTTTATGCAATGGGACACGGTCCCCAGGGCTGAAAATAAAATTGAAAACTTGCATTAAAGGTCAGGGTGGAGGTACCCTGACCCCAGGGATATGATATAGGGGTCTTTAAAACTCAAATCATGATGTTAAAAAATGTTTTTTTCATGGCACGTGATGTTTGCAAATACATTGTGACACTCAACCCTGCCCCTTGTGTAGCGTTGCGCCGGATTTTCGATTATCGGTGAAATAAATGTAAAAAATAATTCACACATTCATACACTAATTCATTCACTCATAGTAGCACACAGACATTTATGCAGCTACTGACAGAGCCACTCTGACACTCACACACCCACTAACAGACCCACACAGATACTCACACACCCACTCACACCTTTATGCACCCACTCACAGACCCACTCAGACACTGATACACCCACTCACAGACTCACTCAGACATCACAAATCCACCCACAGACCCACTTAGACCCTCACACACCCACTCAGAGACCCACTCGGACCCTCACACACCCACTCACATACGCAGTCAGACACTCACACACCCACTCACAGACCCACTCAGACACTGACGCACCCACTCACAGACCTACTCAGACTGTCACACATCCGCATTCACACCCAGGCAGACACTCTCACATCCAGAGACACCCTCTCACGCCTATTCTCACACCCAGAGAGACAGAGGGGGTCATTTTGAGACCGCCGAGGGACCGCCGTGCGGAAGACCCGCCAGTGCAGGCGGTTTGCCGCTCGGCCTATTATGACCGTTGGCAGCTCTCCGTCCTTTTACGGACGGAGAGCCGGCAACAGCCATACTGGCGGGAGGCGGGGAAGTGGAGGTTGCTCCACCTCCACCGCCACGCCAACAGAACACCGCCCAGCGAATCACGTCCTGTGATTCGCCGTGGCGGTGTTCTGTTGGCGGTGTGGTGTCGGCGGAGCTGCCCCCGTGGCTCCCGTCCCCTCCCGAAGGATCGACGGAAGTCGATCGTCCGTTAGGGGAGGGGGGTGGGGGGTGCTGTGTGTTGTGTGCGTGCATGGGGGGGGGGTGTCTGAGTATGTAGAGGGGGTGTGTGAGTGCGTGTATGCTTGTGGGTGTGATGCGTGTTTGGGAATGTGTATGTCTGTGGGTATGTCTGTATGGATGTGTGCGTGTATGTTTGAATGTGGGTGTGCATGTCTGACTGTGTGTGTGGATGTTGGCATGTATGTCGGTGTGTGTGCGTGTGTTGGTGGTGCCTGCATGCGTGTCGGGTGTGTGTGAGTTATGTGATGTTGGGGGTCGGGTGGGGAGGGGCGTTCGGCCACCTTTGGGGAAGGAATTCCCTGGCACTGATAGTGCTTACCGCCATGGATTTCATGGCGGGTCAAACCGCTGGAAATCCACGGCGGTAAGCCGGGTCAAAATACCGCCGGCGGTATAGTGACGGCCGCCGGGCTGGAGACCCAGGTCTCCAGCCCGGCGGTCGTCTCCACCCTGGCGGGCGGAAAGGAGAACCGGCGGAGGACCATGGCGGTAACCGCCATGGTCATAATTCCACAAGATAAGACCGCCAGCCTGTTGGCGGTCTTACCGCCGGTTCTCCGCCTTCCGCCAGGGTCGTAATGACCCCCAGACTCTTTAGCCATGCATGGCGGTGGTTGGGTGGCTATAGGGGCTTGGCCGCAGGCCCTGCAGCCAACTCCAGCTGCGATCGGCCAAAGGACATATGTAGTGCAGGGTTGGGTGGTTATAGTGGGTTGGCCGCAGGCCCTGTGGCCAAACCCCAACGCACAAGGCCAAAGGCTATGCGCAGGGTTGGGTGGCTATAGGGGGTTGGATGCAAGCCCTGCAGCCAACCCCTGTCATCCATGGCCTGCAGTGGTTGGATTAATGTACAGTAATTAAAGTTACTCTACTTTTAAAAAAAACATAGAAATTCACTGAAAAAAACAAAGGTTATAGGGACGTTACAGTTAGGAAACAAAATTTAAAAAACATAGAAATTCACTTAAAAATCCAAAGGTTACAGGGACGTCATAGTTAGGTTCTGAATTTACTTGTACAATTCAGCAGTTATCGTCGGAGTTATTTCAAGTAAATATAACTTGCGGCCTAAGGTAACTATAACTCGCTTCCGCGCCATGCACTGCTAATTACCTCAGATATGACAGCATTCGTGACAACTTTTATAACCCCATAAATAATGTCAATTAAGCATAAGCAATCAAATTAATGAACAAAAATATGTGCATGGCAGGGGCTCGAGTTATAGTTACCTTAGGGACGAGTTATAGTTACTTGAAATAACTATAACTGCTGAATTTCTCAGGTTTTGCATGAGTAAATTCAGAACCTAACTATAACATCCCTGTAACCTTTCTTTTTTTAAGTGAATATACATATACATATATATATATATATATATATATATATATATATATATATATATATATATATATATATATATATATATATATATATATATATATATAGTCATGGTATATAGATGTTAAGTTAGGTATAGAAAAGCTATGCATAATTACCTATCGATATTCTGGCCACGATACTGTGACCACTCGATATTTCTTCCACAATATTCCAGATACACAGCTGTTTCATGGATACTGCAGGTACTGGTAATTCTGGGTTGCAGTGGTAAAGGGGATTTGAAATTATCACCTAAAGGCCCATCCCCAAAAGAGGGATCATGGGGAAATCAGTGCAGTACCACTGGTATCCTCATGTACTCCAGACATTTTTTTTAGATAACTTTTTTCAGGTTTTACCAGGAGGATATGTCCTGCATGCCCTAGAAAATCTATGTAGTAATAATGTAAGACAAAAAATCACAAATTGGACATAATATCCTGCTTCCACCCAAATCAGTATTAAGCTGTCACTTACAATGAAGACCAAAGTAAGCGCTAAGTATGCACATGGAAACACAATTTATATCTAAACTTGGATGTGCAGAATAAAAGAGACACATCTTTTATCATAAGAAGTGTGCGCAGGGAGCTTAACTTTCTCTTTTTTGCAACGCCGTATAGGTTTTACGCCAGCTAATTTCTTTGGAAGGAAGAAAGGACAGTGCTAATTAAATGGCCTGATGTACTGAGTATTTATTGCAGTGTTGGGCTGTGACTGATTTACAAATCAGTCACTGTGTAAGATTACCATTTGCAAGGAGGTTCAACAACTCCTGCCTCTTTAACATGTATGGGGCCGGATTCGTTGTATGACTCGTGATTGGTTGCGAATGCAGGTAACACCCCTGCAAGTGACAACAGCCCGCCACCCCTGCGTTCACTTATACATAATGCTGACGATGCTTTGTAAAGTAAGCCTCTGACTCTTTATATACCAGGGGGATGTTTTCCCCATAAAGGCATAGGAACTTCTTCCAAAAATAAAATCATGTGGCATTAGAATGAGCAACCAGTTGACTGGAAGACTGTCTGCTCCACCCAATGTCAAAATAAAAGCCCACATTCACAAGGTGTAAACTGTCCCCAAGGGACAGCTTATACTTTGAAAATGGGTCCCATCAGCTTGAGGGTGTTGATATCTGATCAATTGCTTGCAATAGCAATTCTATTTGCAAATCATCGATATACTTCATAGTAAGCCTCATTGCAGGCAGGCGCCCCTTTCATGCACTGTTTAGTTTGCGACTTGTTCAGGAAAACATTTATAATTCACAATTTAGTACATTACAGCTTGCTTTTTTGCAGCCACCTAGAATGTGAATTTGCAAGCTGCGTGCTTTGCAATCATAAAAAAGGCTAGGTACCGTAAACCCAAATTAATTAATTATTGGTGAATACTCTTTTGAATGGGATTTGATGTGTACAGCTTCATTTCTTAAACTACTCATGCATTGGAATAACTTTTGCATCAAGGTATATTAAAATGTCAAAAAGGGGAGTGAAAGTCAAGTGATGGGTAATGATATATAAGGTCTCACTGGTGTAATACGTCAGTGTTTTGCCCCAAGAAACACTGAGGCAACCAAAGGAATTTATCTAGCTAGACACCATGGGTGCTGCCTGAGAGAGCCGTGTGGCTGGAGTGGAGGAGGAGAGCTTGAATCAGAGTTTGGGTTTGGTTTAAAGGCTGTTCTGGTTGCACACATCTAAATAGTTAGGAGTACTTGCCTTTCACAGTTAGAGCTCACTGATTGTTTGGGCTGACCATGGCATGCCAGTGTCATGAGAAGAAGGTTATGCTGGGTGCCTCTGTCTCCTTCTTGTGCGAAAGTGCAGACCCTGCAAGGTCTGACACCATGTAGGAAGGTAACCTCTTTCTAGCCTTTTTACCCCCACTTTTGGCCTGTTTGTGAGTGTATGTCAGGGTGTTTTTACAGTCTCGCTGGGATCCTGCTAGCCAGTGCCCAGTGCTCATAGTGAAAACCCTATGTTGTTAGTGTGTTTGATATGTGTCACTGGGATCCTGCTAGCCAGGACCCCAGTGCTCATATGTTTGTGGCCTATATGTGTTCCCTGTGTGGTGCCTAACTGTATCACTGAGGCTCTGCTAACCAGAACCTCAGTGTTTATGCTCTCTCTGCTTTTACAATTGTCACTGCAGGCTACTGACTAATTTTACCAATTCTGATTGGCACACTGGAACACCCTTATAATTCCCTAGTATATGGTACCTAGGTACCCAGGGTATTGGGGTTCCAGGAGATCCCTATGGGCTGCAGCATTTCTTTTGCCACCCATAGAGAGCTCAGACAATTCTTGCACAGGACTGCCACTGCAGCCTGAGTGAAATAATGTCCACGTTATTTCACAGCCATTTTACACTGCACTTAAGTAACTTATAAGTCACCTATATGTCTAACGCTCACTTGCTGAAGGTTAGATGCAAAGTTACTTAGTGTGTGGGCACCCTGGCTCTAGCCAAGGTGCCCCCACATTGTTCAGGGGAAAATCGCCGGAATTTGTGAGTGCGGGGACACCATTACAAGCGGGCACTACATATAGGTCAATACCTATATGTAGCATCACAATGGTAACTCCGAACATGGCCATGTAACATGTCTAGGATCATGGAATTGTCACCCCAAAACCATTCTGGTATTGGGGGGACAATTCCACGCATCCCCGGGTCTCTAGCACAGAACCCGGGTACTGCCAAACTGCCTTTCCGGGGTCTCCACTGCAACTACTGCTGCTGCCAACCCCTCAGACAGGTTTCTGCCCCCCTAGGGCCTGGGCAGCCTGGTCCCAGGAAGGCAGAACAAAGGATTTCCTCTGAGAGAGGGTGTTACACCCTCTCCCTTTGGAAATAGGTGTTAAGGGCTGGGGAGGAGCAGCCTCCCCCAGCCTCTGGAAATGCTTTAATGGGCACAGATGGTGCCCATCTCTGCATAAGCCAGTCTACACCAATTCAGGGATCCCCCAGCCCTGCTCTGGCGTGAAACTGGACAAAGGAAAGGGGATTGACCACTCCCCTGACCAGCACCTCCCAGGGGAGGTGCCCAGTGCTCCTCCAGTGTGCCCCAGACCTCTGCCATCTTGGATTCAGAGGTGTTGGGGCACAATGGACAGCTCTGAGTGGCCAATGCCAGCAGGTGACGTCAGAGACCCCTCCTGATAGGTGCTTACCTTTCTCAGTAGCCAATCCTCCTTTTTTGGCTATTTAGGGTCTCTCCTCTGGGCTACTCCTCAGATAACGAATGCAAGTGCTCGCCAGAGTTCCTCTGCACTTCCCTCTATGACTTCTGCCAAGCATTGACCGCTGACTGCTCCAGGACGCCTGCAAAACTGCAACAAAGTAGCAAGACGACTACCAGCAACATTGTAGCGCCTCATCCTGCCGGCTTTCTCAAATGTTTCCTGGTGGTGCATGCTCTGAGGGTTGTCTGCCTTCACCCTGCACTGGAAGCCAAGAAGAAATCTCCCGTGGGTCGACGGAATCTTCCCCATACCAACACAGGCACCAAACTTCTGCATCACCGGTCCTCTGGGTCCCCTCTCATTCTGACGAGCGTGGTCCCTGGAACACAGGAGCTGGGTCCAAGTGTCTCCCACAGACCAGTGGCCCTTCTGTCCAAATTTGGTGGAGGTAAGTCCTTGCCTCCCCACGCCAGACAGCAAACCTGTGTACTGGGTGATTTGCAGCTGCTCCGGCTTCTGTGCACTCTTCCTTTGTGCACAACCTAGCCTGGGTCCCCAGCACTCCGTCCTGCATTGCCCAACTCGCTGAATTGGACTCCGACATCATGGGACCCTTCTTTGTGACTCTGAGTCGACCGCTGTCCTCAGATCTTCTAAGTGCCTGTTCTGGTACTTCTGCGGGTGCTACCTGCTTCTGTGGGGGCTCTCTGAGTTGCTGAGCGCCCCCTCTGTCGCCTTCTCCAAGGGGTGACATCCTGGTCCTTCCTGGTCCCCAGCAGCACCCAAAATCCTCAACTGCGACTCTTGCAGCTAGCAAGGCTTGTTTGAGGTATTTCTGCGTGGAAACACTTCTGCATCCTCCAGCACACCGTGGGACATGTTCTGACCAAAGGAGAAGTTCCTGGCACCTTCCGTTGTAGCAGAATCTTCGGCTTCTTCCACCCGGAGGCATCCCTTTTGCACCTTCATCCGTGGTTTAGTGGGCTCCTGCCCCCGGACACTTGCGTGACTCTTGGACTTGGTCCCCTTCTTTTACAGGTCCTCAGGTCCAGGAATCCATCTTCAGTGCTCTGGTAGCAGTTGTGGTTCTTGCAGAATCCCCTATCTCGACGATACTGTATTTCTGGGGTAGTAGGGTAACTTTACTCCTACTTTTCAGGGTCTTGGGGTGGGGTATTTTGGACACCCTTACTGTTTTCTCACAGTCCCAGCGACCCTCTACAACGTCCCATAGGCCTGGGGTCCATTCGTGATTCGCATCCCACTTTTGGAGTATATGGTTTGTGTTGCCCCTAGGCCTATGTCTACCTATTGCATTCTATTGTGATTCTACATTGTTTGCACTACTTTTCTTACTGTTACATACCTGGTTTGGGTTTGTGTACATATATTTTGTGTATATTACTTACCTCCTAAGTGAGGGTATCCTCTGAGATACTTTTGGCATATTGTCACTAAAATAAATTACCTTTATTTTTAGTAACTCTGAGTATTATGTTTTCTTATGATATTGTGCTATGTGATATAAGTGGTATAGTAGGAGCTTTGCATGTCTCCTAGTTCAGCCCAAGCTGCTTTGCCATAGCTAACTCTAACAGCCTTAGCTGCTAGAAACACCTCTGTTCTTCTAATAAGGGATAACTGGACCTGGCACAAGGTGTAAGTACCACAAGGTACCCAATATAAGCCAGACCAGCCTCCTACATTGGTGGTGCAGCGGTGGGATAAGTACTTGTAACTGCTTTACCACTTTGTCATTTGGTGCTTTTCATAAGAAAATATTATACCAAATAGTTCAGTATATGTACATTGAACCAAAACAGTTTACTTTTCTGCTCTAAAACTTTCTACTAAGTTTCTGAAAACTTTTTAAAGTTTTCTAAAAGTTTGAAAAAGTTTTTCTCTGTACTTTCAAAAGTTCTAAAACTTTTCTCTCTCTGTCTTAAACCTTTTCTATCATGTCTTCAGTAGAGGTCACTCCCAAAGTTGTTTAGGCAACTTATGAGATTTTAAACTACAAAAGTTTGAGGGGTCTCTGCTTAGAACGAGGTTTAAGCCTTGGTAAGAATCCAACAAAAGAGTTTCTCTTTAACCTGCTCTTAGAGGATGATCAGAACCAGTCTGGCCCATCCCAGAAAAGGGAGGTAGGAGGGGAAGCTTCCCAGTCAGACTCAAAGGAGTTCCCAGAAGAAGCTGGGGAGGGTTCTTACAAAGACCTGCCATCTAGCAGGCCACCTAGTGACACTGGTAGTGTTAGAGGGTCACACATTAGTAGGGCATCTTTCACTCCTAAAGGCCAGGCTACTAGGGTCCAGTCAGTTAGGGACAAGTCTCTCTCTGCCAATTCCCAAATCTCCTCTGTATCCAAACATTCCCAAGCCTCCCACCCTGAGGATAACTTAATGGAAAGGGAACTCAGAAAGTTGAGGTTGGAAGAGACCATGCTGAAGCTTAAACAGCAGCAGCTGGCCTTAGATAGGGAATCCTTAGATATAGAGAGGGTAAGACAGAGAATGGGGTTAGTTCCCCATGGTGGCGGCAACAGCAGTGTTTCAGATAGTAATCCTGTTAGAGAGCAAGATTCCAGAAACCTGCATAAGATAGTCCCCCCTTACAAGGAGAGGGATGACATTAACAAGTGGTTTGCTGCACTTGAAAGGGCCTGTATGGTACAGTTGGTCCCTCAAAGGAAGTGTGCTGCTATCTTGTGGCTATATTTTACTGGAAAGGGTAGGGATAGGCTCCTTACTGTCAGAGAAAGTGATGCTAAGAACTGCAAAGTTGTGAAGGATGCACTCTTTGATAGATTTGGCTTAACCACTGAACAATACAGGATTAAGTTCAGAGACACCAGAAAAGAGTCCTCTCAAGACTGGACAGACTTTGTAGACTGTTCAATGAAGGCCTTGGAGGGTTGGTTACATGGCAGTAAAGTATCTGACTATGAAAGCCTGTATAATCTGATCCTGAGAGAGCATATTCTTAACAATTGTGTGTCTGATTTGATGCACGAGTACTTAGTAGACTCAAAGATCTGAGCTCTCCCCAAGAATTGGGAAAGAAGGCACACAAATGGGTCAGAACGAGAGTGAACAGAAACGTTCATACAGGAGGTGACAAGGATGGCAAGAAGAAAGATGGAGAGAAATCTCAGGATAAGCATGGGGATAAGGGTAAAACTAAAGATCCTTCTTCAAATCCTAAAAACTCTTCAGGGGTGGGGATGAATCATCTTCTTACTCTTCTTCACAACCCACACACATCAAAAGGCCTTGGTGCCATGTGTGTAAAACTAAAGGCCATAGGCCAGGGGATAAGTCCTGCCCAGGTAAACCCCCTGAACGTACTACCACTAGTACATCAAACTGTAGTGCCCCTAGCAGTAGTGGTAATAGTGGTGGGACTACTGGCAACAGTCAAAATAAGGGTGTAGTTGGGTTCACTTATGGGTCCATCATAGAAACTGGGGTAGTCAGTCCCAAGATAGTTTCTGTCACACTTTGGTGACTGAAAACCTAGTGTTTCCTGAACAACACATCATTGGACAACAGTACAAGATTATTGATGTCCATAACTCCACTACGTTCCTGCCCTTAGCTATAATCTAGTTTAGTTGGGGTGGAGTTACTGGCCGTAAGCAGGTGGTAGTATCACCTAGCTTACCTGTAGACTGTCTCTTAGGTAATGACCAAGAGGCCTCAAGCTGGGCTGAGGTAGAGTTCAATACCCATGCAGCCATGCTGGGTATCCCTGAGGAATTGCGTCCTCTCATTTCAGCTGAAATGAAAAAGCAAAGGAGAGAAAAAGGCCTGAAAACTCAGGATCCTTCTCCAACAACAGGTAAAAAGGGCATCAAAGTATTCCCTACCCACCCTGCCATTCAGGATACCATTCCTGTGGTGGGAGAACCCTCTCCTGGGGTGGCACCTATACCAAGGGGACCATCAGCTAGCACAGCTGAACTCCCTGAGGTAGAAGTACCTCTCTGTGGGATAACTAATATTGGTGAGAAAAAGTGCACCGTTTTAGGTAACATGGAGCACCCCTCCAACCCTCCCAGAGAAACTTTAGTGCAGCAACCATGCACTGCCTCACAACACTTAGGACAGCAGCCATGCCCTAGTGTGAAGCTCATAGGACAGCATCCCTGCCCTGCTCCAACTCAAGAGAAACAGCATTCCTGTTCTCTCTTACAGCCATATGGACAACGTTTTTGCCCAGCTATGGCTATACTGAGACAGCATCCCTGTCTGGCATTCTCATCACTTGATATAGGTCCAGTGGACAATTCCCACTTCTCTAAACTTAAACATACTAATAGGAACTCTGAGAGCATAACTTCACATTGTTGGCTAGCTAAAAAACTTCAAACGGGGTGGTTTACATCCTCACAGGGAAGTAACCATATAGTGGATGATAAAGGGAGTAACCAATCTATTGCAGAGCTACTCTCTACTTATCATCACTAAGACAATAAAAACTCAACTGGCCAAGGTTAGCCTTATTGTCCTTCATTTGGGGGGGGGGGGTTGTTGTGTAGGAAGGTAGCCTCTTTCTAGCCTTGTTACCCCGACTTTTGGCCTGTTTGTGAGTGTATGTCAGGGTGTTTTTACTGTCTCACTGGGATCCTGCTAGCCAGGGCCCAGTGCTCATAGTGAAAACCCTATGTTGTCAGTGTGTTTGATATGTGTCACTGGGATCCTGCTAGCCAGGACCCCAGTTCTCATAAGTTTGTGGCCTATATGTGTTCCCTGTGTGGTGCCTAACTGTATCACTGAGGCTCTGCTAACCAGAACCTCAGTGTTTATGCTCTCTCTGCTTTTAAAATGGTCACTGCAGGCTACTGACTCATTTTACCAATTCTGATTGGCACACTGGAACACCCTTATAATTCCCTAGTATATGGTACCTAGGTACCCAGGGTATTGGGGTTCCAGGAGATCCCTATGGGCTGCAGCATTTCTTTTGCCACCCATAGAGAGCTCAGACATTTCTTACACAGGACTGCCACTGCAGCCTGAGTGAAATAACGTCCATGTTATTACACAGCCATTTTACACTGCACTTAAGTAACTTATAAGTCACCTATATGTCTAACCCTCACTTGCTGAAGGTTAGATGCAAAGTTACTTAGTGTGTGGGCACCCTGGCATTAGCCAAGGTGCCCCCACATTGTTCAGGGCACAATCGCCGGACTTTGTGAGTGCGGGGACACCATTACACGCGGGCACTACATATAGGTCAATACCTATATGTAGTGTCACAATGGTAACTCCGAACATGGCCATGTAACATGTCTAGGATCATGGAATTGTCACCCCAAAACCATTCTGGTATTGGGGGGACAATTGCACGCATCCCCGGGTCTCTAGCACAGAACCCGGGTACTGCCAAACTGCCTTTCCGGGGTCTCCACTGCAACTACTGCTGCTGCCAACTCCTCAGACAGGTTTCTGCCCCAGTAGGGCCTGGGCAGCCTGGTCCCAGGAAGGCAGAACAAAGGATTTCCTCTGAGAGAGGGTGTTACACCCTGTCCCTTTGGAAATAGGTGTGAAGGGCTGGGGAGGAGTAGCCTCCCCCAGCCTCTGGAAATGCTTTGATGGGCACAGATGGTGCCCATCTCTGCATAAGCCAGTCTACACCAGTTCAGGGTTCCCCCAGCCCTGCTCTGGCGCGAAATTGGACAAAGGAAAGGGGAGTGACCACTCCCCTGACCAGCACCTCCCAGGGGAGGTGCCCAGAGCTCCTCCAGTGTGTCCCAGACCTCTGCCATCTTGGATTCAGAGGTGTTGGGGCACAATGGACAGCTCTGAGTGGCCAGTGCCAGCAGATGACATCAGAGACCCCTCCTGATAGGTGCTTACCTTTCTCAGTAGCCAATCCTCCTTTTTTGGCAATTTAGGGTCTCTCCTCTGGGCTATTCCTCAGATAACGAATGCAAGAGCTCACGAGAGTTCCTCTGCACTTCCCTCTTTGACTACTGCCAAGCATTGACCGCTGACTGCTCCAGGACGCCTGCAAAACCGCAACAAAGTAGCAAGACGACTACCAGCAACATTGTAGCGCCTCATCCTGTCGGCTTTCTCAACTGTTTCCTGGTGGTGCATGCTCTGAGGGCGAAACTGGACAAAGGAAAGGGGAGTGCTCCCCTGACCAGCATCTCCCACAGACCAGTGGCACTTCTGTCCAAATTTGGTGGAGGTAAGTCCTTGCCTCCCCACGCCAGACAGCAAACCTGGGTACTGCGTGATTTGCAGCTGCTCCAGCTTCTGTGCACTTTTCCAGGACTTCCTTTGTGCACAAGCTAGCCTGGGTACCCAGCACTCCGTCCTGCATTGCCCAACTCGCTGAGTTGGACTCCGACGTCGTGGGATCCTCCTTTGTGACTCTGAGTCGACTGCTGTCCTCAGATCTTCTAAGTGCCTGTTCCAGTACGTCTGCGGGTGCTGCCTGTTTCTATGGAGGATCTCTGAGTTGCTGAGCGCCCCCTCTGTCTCCTCCTCCCAGGGGCGACATCCTGGTCCTTCCTGGACCCCAGCAGGACCCAAAATCCTCAACTGCGACTCTTGCAGCTAGCAAGGCTTGTTTGCTGTATTTCTGCGTGGAAACACTTCTGCATCCTCCAGCACGCCGTGGGACATCACTTGACCAAAGGAGAAGTTCTGGGCACCTTCCGTTTTTGCAGAATCTTTGGCTTCTTCCACCCTGAGGCAGCCCTTTTGCACCTTCATCCGGGGTTTAGTGGGTTCCTGCCCCCCAGGACACTTGCGTGACTCTTGGGCTTGGTCCCCTTCTTTTACAGGTCCTCAGGTCCAGGAATCCATCTTCAGTGCTTTGGTAGCAGTTGTGGTTCTTGCAGATTCCCCTATCTCGACTATACTGTCTTTCTGGGGTAGTAGGGTAATTTTACTCCTTCTTTTCAGGGTCTTGGGGTGGGGTATTTTGGACACCCTTACTGTTTTCTCACAGTCCCAGCGACCCTCTACAACCTCCCATAGGCCTGGGGTCCATTCGTGATTCGCATTCCACTTTTGGAGTATATGGTTTGTGTTGCCCCTAGGCCTATATCCACCTATTGCATTCTATTGTGATTCTACATTGTTTGCACTACTTTTCTTACTGTTACTCACCTGGTTTGGATTTGTGTACATATAGTTTGTGTATACTACTTACCTCCTAAGTAAGGGTATCCTCTGAGATACTTTTGGCATATTGTCATTAAAATAAAGTACATTTATTTTTAGTAACTCTGAGTATTGTGTTTTCTTATGATATTGTGCTATGTGATATAAGTGGTATAGTAGGAGCTTTGCATGTCTCCTAGTTCAGCCTAAGCTACTTTGCCATAGCTACCTCTAACAGCCTAAGCTGCTAGAAGCACCTCTATTCTACTAATAAGGGATAACTGGTCCTGGCACAAGGTGTAAGTACCATAAGGTACCCACTATAAGCCAGGCCAGCCTCCTAAACACCATGACTATCATTGTCCTATCTCAACATGCACTGAGCGAAGTCAGAAATGCATAGAAGTGACAAGGAAGACCACAGAAGTTAATTCACATAGACCGACTTCCATATGCAGACATCTTGGCTGATCTGAAGGAAGGTGTGCTATAACTTGCATGGATGGTAATGGTGCACTTTTTTTCAAATACTTGCACTGTTTTACCCACAATGAACAAGCATACAGTTACAGGCATCAACATGTACATTCAAGTAGATTGATACATGTGGAACATAGGCATTAGCCTTAATTCTTCCGTAGGGCTGGCGTTTCACCGTGATCGCTTCTCACCCTCCCCTACTCTGTCATGTTTCCCATAAAATATCCTATTCACGGCCCCTATATCTTTCCATGCTTTTGGAGCCACCATTTTCTCTTGGAAACCACCTCTTTTGCCTGGGCGCAGCAGTTCATTCAGAAGTTGAAGAGGCCATGTCGGATCTCCAGTATCGGTCAATGTCTTCCTTTTCCATGAGGAGACCAATTCCCACCAATGTTCAATGGTTCACTTCATGCCTGGTATTTTTAACTGATAACTACTGCGTAGTTATCTGTATGATTTGGTGGGCGATAAGGTTGGTAGCCTGTACTGCTTATCCTCGTATGTTGTGTAATTCACAAACTCTGCACCACTGACTGACTGTGCCTGCGATGAACAGTGTGTTTTAAAGGCTCAGGTGAAACATAGAGGGCCGATAAAACAGTTGAATATAAGAATGCAGACCTGGAGCCTACTGTACAGAGCAGGAGGACTGCACATGCTTAAATGGAGAATCATTTTTGGATCTTGGATATGAGAGAAGTTGAGGAAACTGATAAAATGGAGGCATTTTGAGAAAAGCTGTTTCCTCAGATTCTCAGCAAACATATTTTGTCAGCACACGGAACCCTGGCCTGGCACCCTGTTCTTTGACTTATTCTTCCTTGCCAAAGGGTTAAACAAGAAGTGTTGTGCACGGCATGATGAATCGGGGCCTACCCACTTAAGAACACAAGAAAGCAAATTGAATTTTCAAGGAAAAAAGATAGTATATGTATTGATCTTACCGACCCAAAATTCAAAATTTCCAGAGATGACTAGGCACTTTCTGTCATTATCTCCATTTTAATCCCCACTGCCCCAGCCCGTTAACACCAAAGAGTTAGGGTGACAAGGGTTTTGATGAGGTACCTGATAAAGTCTGCTCATAGATTTGTTCTGACATTAAAGACATTCCTACCCACTCTCATTCAACGTTTCCATGCACAAAGTGAATATACCGTGAAGGTATGATTCCCAAACACACAAGAATTAACTATTGACTTGGGGCTCAACAGACTGTCTGGGATAGGGCACTGGGCTGCATGGCTGGTGCTCTGAGTGACGTGATCAGCTCTATCTCGTGGCTGTAGGTCATTCTAGGTACTCTTTCTTGGGAATAAAGGGACAACATTGAACTTTGTGGCCTTACACAAGTGTACGGGCTGAGGGACAGGTAACTTTTAGTGATAGTGGTGTGCTTGATTCATAGTAGGGGCTCTGGAGATGAAGAAGTGGGCTTTAGAGGCTCTAGGCATCACTAAAAAGATCTTGAAATGGTTTTGTAAGTTTCTGAATATCATGTACTACCACATGGAGAAAAGAGGCCCCAATACTATCAAGAGATTGCAATGTCTTTATAATGTCATAGATAGGTGTGGTGGAATTTGCTAAGTGGCAAGGGGCCTAAAGCATGATACTTCTAAAGACTCATCTTGCTGTGGCTCAACAAGCACAGCTAGCACACAATTGCATGCCATAGGTAAGAAGTATAACTTCAAAGATGTGCTTATACTCATCCGCAAGTCTTGAAACTTTAAAATACATATTTCAGACCATGATGTGGTCGATATTTCATCAGTGAGGATCTCTAGGCAAAAAATTACATTAATGAACATACTTAAACTTTTGATGCCATTTACATTTAATGAGACTCCAGCTAAGAAGTTGCTAAATCACTTGGGCATGGGATTTACCTTCAAGAGGTATTTTAATCTCATTCCAAATTTAGTTTACTCATCTGCACATCACTAATTTCACATTATTGACCGTACCAGAGTCTCCTATCGTGGACCTAGTTGGCTGGTAATTTGCAAGCCGCGTCTCTTTCTCCATCGAAACTGAAACTATGGATTACTACAGAATACATAACAGCAAGGCTTGTTGATTCAAGCATGTCGCCTGGTTGGCCGCAGCATTAAAAAATCATTCAAACAGATATGCACAAAGGGATACACTTTTATGAGCTTAACAAAGGGACAGTACTGGTGTTTTAGACAGTGTGATACTTGTGAAGTTCTCATACTATTACACCAGCAACAGCAGATGAGATTTTTATATAAAAAAATAATAATGTGCACACATTCAGAAAACTGGAAAATAGCGGCCAGTCCTTAGCATGAGTGGGAAACACAGAAAGTGAAGATAATGGGATGCTACATATTACCAAGGAACACGGTACCATAGAAGTTCATAGACAGGCCAATGATATTCTATAAAACCTATCAACAACTGGAAAATCACCCTAGGTGCCATCGAACATTATCTACCAGTGGTTCAGTTACCAGTTCTGAATGTTGCGGTCAGGCTAATGAAGGATGACTCGGTGATATGTGGCGAAACTAAAAAGGTGATAAAACTGTTTATTAATTGTAAAGCCCGATGCATTAATGGCATTACTAAGGCAATGTAAAGATAATTCACAGATTTGCAGGCCCACAAAATACTGAATCACTAGTAAGACAGGTATGGTTAAACAACACTACTCTATACCACGTGGGGCATTTTTTGGTGAAAAGAATTACCAAACATATGACTGTTGCTCACATCGTCCACTGTGGCTATGGTGATTCCCAACAAGTGCCTAAAGATCATCTCTACATTAATACATTAATACATGATGAGCCATGGGGTTTCCAGCTTTGCCCCCTCGGCTCAATCTAATTTATTGTGTCTATTCAATGCTGTTTCACAATAAACAGCGTTCTACCTGTTTTTGGATTGGAGATTATTTCATATCCAGGTTAAGATTCTATATATGCTGAAGCCAGCGCAAACATGTTCAGAAATAGGTGCTATGTATATGTACACATCTGCAGTGGGTGTAGTGGAGTCCCTACTGCCCATATTGTTTGCTCTGAATATTGAACCCTTAGAGGCAGCCCTATGTGCCAACCTTTGTAGCAGAAGATTATAGATGGGTTCTCAATTGCATTCCTACAGGGAGGTATGCTGCTGTAGGAACCAGACACAAATATACTTGTTAATGTTGCAGATGTAATTTAATATGTTATACCTGATTTCAATGTGAATTGTGATAAATTGGAGCTATTTCTTCTGATCCCAACTGTGGTCATTTGATTAAAAAAACTTTGAAAAAGCTGGCCAGTGTCCATATCTCCCTCTGAAACGATATTTTCCCTATCACAGTGTTTTTGTATCCTAGCGTCGGGGTCCAGGTCTTCCTTCCCATTTAGCTGTGTCTAAATCTGCAAAATCTATGGGTTTTTTTCTTAGTGTCTATGCCTCCCTGTCTCAGTGACTCAGTCTCACTGTCACTCCATTTTCTAGGTAGTGCCTATAATAGGACAATTGTAAACAACAAATTTCTGGTATTGCGTGAACCTCATTGAAGCACTGCAAATCTTATCTCTTCAGGGTCCTCACAGACCAGGACCCAAGTGCAGTGGACTCAAGATTGGAAGAACACTGGACACTGAGGAGAAGAGCAGTCCAAAGGCAAGGTATATGTGCATGTATATCTAAGTGTGTAAATGTGCTTGTGACCCGACCACTGGAGACTGGCAGCTGTTAACTATCATCTCTCTTTTCTCAGAAATCCCAGAGTAAACAGCCAAGTTCTGCACCTTGAGCCCTCTGCCACATGTTGCTTTTATTCCAATGCAGGCTCAGCCCTGAATGGGCTAAATACAGGTTTGGCCCAGGTAACTTATGACTCACTGCCAATGCTTGATTTGCAAATTAATAAGTACTGGGGCCAAATGTTTTCTTCAGAACACCGTGCCTGGTGCTATCATGGGTCGGGTGCCGAATACCAAGCCTGCGCAGCCTTCATTCCACCTTATGCCTCTTAAATCCAGAATCAGCCGCTCTCCGAATCTTTAACTCGCCATAGGGCGTTCTTTTTCATCCCTGCTTTCTCAATTTGTCACTGTTTTTCTTTATATTCTCTCTTCTTTCTTTCTTTCGTGGTTTTGTCTCCCAACTCTAGATCAAAGTTTGCTGAGATAAAATAAGTGCTGGTCCCCAGACATGAATGCCAGTGAACGGTCTCACTTGTCACAGCCAGCCGAGCTATTGCTCATTTGCCCTAGACACCACAGCTAGCCCTCACATTTGGCTTGTCACTAACTTACTCAATTGCCTGATGTTTTATTATCTATTCAGGAAGACAGGGCCGGCTTAGGGAGATGCAACCAGTGCAGTTACATTGGGCGCTGACCTGGAGTGGGAGCACTGTCCTGGGGGGGGGGTTGGTGGGGGGGGGGGGGGAGGCACTGTGTTTAGCAATAACTTACCATTTAAAAGCACTTGTTGCAGATTTTGTTGTGGTCCAGCTTTCAGACAGCAATAAAGAAGTCAAGGTAACTCTTGTGGTTAATTTTCCTGCCAGATAGAGTGGTGGGAGTTTTGTAGTGGCAGTTTTGACTCGCCATAAAGTAGTGCAGAGTGTTAATATACCTGCTGCAAAGAACAGATCTGTATTTTATATGGATAGCTGAGTGAATTAGTAAAGTCAGTCTTTACCAGCGCTTTAAAACGAATGAAATGTGTGTGAGATAGGATGGAGAGACGAAGGGCACTTTCACAGGTTATTAGTGGCGGAAGCCGAGGAGGAGGAGATCGTGGGGGGAGGGGGGATATGCCAAAAAACTAATGCTGCAAAGGGCACCACAAGCGCTAAAGCCGGCCTTACAGGGAGTTTTGGAACTTAGGCTGTCAAAGACAACGACTCTTGTCGGACCGGAAACATCTCAGAAACAAATTGCAGAGGAAGAGAAACTCAAAAATGACTCTGGGATGGGGGACCCAGCGCTTTCCGTTAACTAGCTCACAGTAAATCTATCCTATCGCAGGCAGCAGAGCTATGCGCAACGCTATCCCTCACGTTTGGTACATCTTGCTGTCAGTTTATTTGTTCAGTTCAGTCATTGGTTTATTCATATAAAACCTCACAAAACCCTTGTAAAAACGTACGGTAATCTATAACGCAAAAAGGAAAATTAAAAACGTTAAAAAATAAAAAAAAATGTGAGCTGAATGACTAGTTACAGACTGCATCAATATTTCAGTTAATTACTGCAGCTTATGACAGTTTTTGCAGTTGCAATCTAGTCTGCCAAGCAGAACGTAATACTTCAAAACTACCAAAGAACAAAGATGATTCAGTGCAATACCAGTGCACATGCACCCCTACAAATCTTATATTATAAACCCCAATCAAGAGAAAAAGCAGATGCCTTCTGATTTTATCATAAAGGGAACCAAATATTCAAAAGAGCAAACTAGTTTCTATCACATCTTCTTGTGTGTTTAAAAGTGTAAACTACTTTCTATCACATCTTCTTGGCAAACACATACTCCACACAGAGATGAGACAATATTCCATTTCCTTATCACATCGCCAAGCATCTTGCTATCTTGATAACTTGCTATCTATCCAGGGAGTCTGGAACTAAGTGTCTCAAGGACAAGGACTCCTGAGGACAATCCACTACACACAAAACATTTCCATGGAGTAGGCTGCAAGTTAGCAAGCCCCATTCTCCCCTTATGGAACATTTTGTGAGGATAGCTTGCACACTCCACACCAAAACCACACCAACATGTTACAAATGCTCCAGTGGGCAAATCTCCATAGATGAATCACAATATATTTACAAGTTGTTCTGTCTTCACAAAGAGCCAGGAAGCCAAGTAATTGGCAAATACTGCACTGCACAAATATTAAATAACAACATGACACATACCATAACGTTTCGTAACATGGCTTACTGCACAAATCAGGAGTGGCAGCTAGCGGGAGGGAAAAAGGGAGGGCAGCACGGCGCAAAGGGGGGGGGAGGCGAGACAACGTAAAAAAATATAATATTTTTTTTTTAAAACGTACCTTTCTCCCCACGCAGTTCCAATCCGCTCCACGGTCCTCCATGACAGGCACATGCTCCCAGCCTGCCTTGCATCTAATTTAAATACTGCTTTCATGCTGCTGGCAGCATGAAAGCAATGTTAGGGTTGGATGGAGCGCCCAGCCAGAGTTCTCCGAGTCCAAGGCAGAGTGAGACTCTCTGCCTGCTGTCTCCAACCCGGCAAGACTTATAATTAAATTAAATATGCTAGTTAGGGATAAGCGAATATTACCATGTTTTAAGGAGTGAGCACATGCATTTTAGCACTGGTAGTGGTAAAGTGCACAGAGTCCTAATGCCAGCAAAAACAAGGACAGAAAAACTGGAGGACGAAGGCAAAAAGTTGGGGGGAAGTACACCCCAAGAATGGCAGGTCTAACAGGGCTCAAATGCCAATGGAATGAAATAGTCTTTATTGGACTTGGTCCTTTCTGCAGGGTCACCCCAGATTTTTGTCTTCCTTTGCTGAACCTGTTTTTGTTTATTTTTAGGACTCTGTGTACATTGTCCCTGCTAATCATGCTAAGTTTAGTCTACAGCTGATTGGTACATTTAGTGTACTCATAATTACCTAGTATATGGCACTGCTTGTACCCAGGGCCTGCAAATTAAATGCTACTAGTGGGCAGCAGCATTTATTGTGCGATTAACTAATGTAAAATTTAAAAACATGTTGCAGCCCTGCCACTATAGCCTGTAGTGCAGTTTCAAACTACCATTTTGACCTGGCAAAATAAGCCTTTTGCTAGACTTAAATGTTATTTTGTAATACTTATAGGTTACCGCTATGGTGGGCCATAAAGGTTCATAGGACAGGTTGCATGGTATTTAAACAGTAGGGCACGTGGGATTAAATTTTACATGTTCTTACAGCGAAAAACCCTACAGTTGTTTACACTGCTGTAAGGCTATCTATTCCATAGACTAACACTTGGTTGTCTTATTACATTTAATATGTGCTAACTTCAGTTTGGGACAAGGTAGAGAAATATTGTTTACACTCAAATTAACTGAAATGTGAAATCCTCTTTAATTGTAAAGTAGGATTTAAAGTTACTATACTGAAAATGTCCCTTTACAAAGTTGCCACTTTTCTGCCCTAAACCAAATGTGCCTTTCTGCCTGTGTCTACGGTCACATGACTGTGTGAAGGCTTTCCTGTGATGTTCTGTGTATTGCTTCTAGACAAAGATACAAAAGAGACCAGAGTGTGGAGGAAGAGGGCCTTCCTGAAAGGATATGTTGTTTTTATCTTTCCCTTGTTTTATTCTATTTATTGATCTGTTTTGTAATACTGATAGTTAACTGTGAAAATAAAGTATACAATATTTTATTGTTTTATTGCAAGATTTTATAGCACAATTTTACAATGAACGATTACCTCTCCAAGTATGAGATATGATCTCTTAGAATTATTTTATTGCCCTTTACTCTTGCTTGTTTTTGTTTTCTTTGTCATTGGGTGATGGGGTTTGTGACAAGGAAATGCCTATGGAAATACAGTAATGAGTTCTCCTTTTCTTGATGGGCTCTGCTGGTTTATTCAACAGGAACTGACAGTATTAAAAGAAAACATTTTTTTATAGAAGTGGAACGTTTTATATCTCTTGTTGAAGATGGCGTCTAAATTATTTTTTTTGTGGTGATTTGAGTTCTGAGTATAAACATTATAGCAGCAATTACACAAGATCTGTGGAGTGCATTTAAAACAAGCATTGGTAAAGCCAATATGTCTCGCCTATACAAGAGCTATTGGCTTTGGCACTGTATTTTTGATATGTTGTACATCAGTGTGGCTACTGTTCAGCATGGCTAGTGGTTAGTGGTGTGGAGTGTCATAGAGTGGAGTGAGGGATTAGAGTACTGTAGAGTGGAGTAGGAGGAGTAAAGTGTTGTAGAGTTGAGTGGAGGAGAGTAGAGTTCAATGTTTCAGTGACATAGAGTGTTGTGGCGTGGGGTGGAATAGGGTGGCGTGGGTTTGAGTGGACTGAGGTAGTGGGGTGGATTGGAGTAGAGTGGGGTAAATTGGATTAGACTAGAGTGAGGTGGATTGAATGGAGCTGGGTGGAT
Organism: Pleurodeles waltl; assembly: GCF_031143425.1. Lineage (NCBI taxonomy): Eukaryota > Metazoa > Chordata > Amphibia > Caudata > Salamandridae > Pleurodeles > Pleurodeles waltl. The sequence goes on from NC_090449.1 coordinate 626,167,088, forward strand.
TGGAGTGGGGTAGGGTGGGTTGAAATGTGGTGAGGTGGATTGAAGTGGAGTGATTTGACTAGGTAAGATTGGGGTGAGTGGATTGGGCTAAAATAATGGGACTAGGGTGAGATGGATTGGATTGGGGTGGGATGGGTTGGATTTGCGGTGGATTAGATTGACCTGGAGTGGGGAGGATTGGATTGGAGTGGAGTGGGGTAGATTTGTTTTATTTGATTGGAGTGGGGTGAGCTGGACTGGGGTGAGGTGGACTGGACTGTAGTGGACTGTGGGGTGGGTTGGACCTGAGTTGAGTGGATGGATTAGAGTAAGGTGGGATGGATTGGATTGGGTAGAGTGGGGTGAACTGGAGTGGGTTGGGGTGGGTAGAATTGGGGTGGGCTGGCGTGGGGATTGGAGAAAGGCAAATTGGACTGGAGTAGGGTGGATTGGAGTGAAGTGGATTGGACTAGAGTGGATTGGTCTGGAGTGAGGTGGAATAGAGTGGGTTGGAACAGAGTGGGGTAGATTGGATTGTGTGGGGTGGGCTGGATTGGGATGGATTTAATACGGGTGAATTGGATTGCACTGAGGTGGACTAGGTCAGTGTGAGGTGTATTGGAGTGGGGTGGGGCGTACTGGTGGGGTGGATTGGAGTGGGATGGATTGGAGTGGGATGGAATTGGAGTGGAATGGATTTTTTTTGGAGTGGGGTGGAGTGGGGTGTATTGGATTGGAGTGGGCTTGATGTGAGTAAGGTGGATTGGACTGGAGTGGGGTGGATTGGACTGGGTTGAAATGGAATGGAGTGGGGGACTGGAAGGGAGTGGGTGGATTGGAATGGAGTGGGTAGATTGGATTGTATGGGATGGGTTGAATTGGGTGGATTTGATTAGTGAGGGTACATTGGATTTGTGTGGGGTGGATGTGACTGTGTGGGATTGATTGCGGTGGGTTGGATTAAGGTGATTTGGAGTGGGATGTATTGAAAAGGAGTGGGGTGGATTAGGGTGGAATGTATTGGATTGGAGTAGGGTGGGTTAAGGTGAATTGGAATGGAGTGCGATGGACTGAAGTGGATTGGATTTGAGTAGAGTGGGGTGGATTGGGGTAGAGTGGGTAGGATTGGATTAGAGTGGGGTGGAATGGAGTAGAGTGTGATGGACTGGAGTAGAGTGGGTGAGGTAGACTGGAGTAAGGTGGCGTGGATGGGGTGGAGCAGTCGTGGCTTGTAGGGGCTGCAGAGGGTGGGGCTCCACAGGGGGTATAATAATAACATAAAAAATCTATTTTTTTAAAACTTACCTCCACTTCGCGCCACGCTGCCACTCCTTCTGTCCTCAGTAGGCAGCACAGCTCGAGACGGCCAGCCAAACACATTCGCACTGAAGGGAGTGCATGGTGCACTCCCCTTATCTCCGTCATCCCCAATACTCCATCACTTTAACACTGAAAAGATACTAAACCCATTTTATTACCCTTTCATTATTAAAGGTTTGCAGTGGCTGCTGCTGGCAGGCGACGCTCCTTTGCCATAGTGGAGAAGCCGCCGGTGGAGTGGACTGAAGTGGGGTGGATTGAAATAGAGTCTGGTGGACTGGAAGGGTAGATTAAAGTGCGATGATTGTATTGGACTGGGTGGTGTTGATTGGATTGGGGTGGGGTCGGTTGGACTGTACTGAGTGCGGTGAATTGGACTAGAGTGGCGTGGACCGGAGTGGGGTGGAAAGGAATGGAGTGAGGTTGAGTGGATTGGGGTGGGGTGGATTGGATTGGAGTGTGGTGGATTGTACTGGAGTGGGATGAACTGGATTGGAGTGGGGTGGATTAGATTAGTGTGGAGTGCAGTGGATTGGATTGTGGAGTGGGGTGGACTGGATTGGAGTGGGGTGGATTAAGGTGGTGTGGCATGGATTAGAGTGGGGTGGATTAAGGGAACTGGATTGGACTGGGGTGGTTTAAGGAGGACTGGATTGGAGTGAGATGGACTAGGGTGCGGTAGATGGATTGGGGTGGGTGGATTGGGTTAGATTGGATTGAGGTGGGCTGGATTGCAGTGAGATGGGTTGGTTTGAAAGGGGTTGGATTGGAGTGCGTGGGTTGGGTTTTGGATTGGAATGTGGGGGTTTGGAGTGGGATAGGTTGGACTGGAATGGGGTAGGTTGGACTGGAGTAGGAAGGGTTAGACTGGAGTGTGGTTGGTTGGATTTGAGTGGGTTGGATTGTGGTGAATTGGAGTGTGGTAGATTGGATTGGAGTGAGGTAGATTGTCTTGGGCTGGATTGGGCTGGAATTGGGTGGATTGGTGTGGGGTGGATTGTGGTGGATTAGAAAAGGGAGACATTGGGATGGAGTAGGGTGAACTGGGATGGAGTGAGTTGGACTGGATTGGAGTGGGTGGCCTGGAATGGGGCGGACTGGAGTAGAGCAGGTTGTTTTGGTTTGGTGTGGGGCAGATTGTTTTGGACTGGAGTAGAACAGACTGTTTTGGACTGGAGTGTGCCAAACTGTTTTGAATTGGAGTGGGACAGATTGTTTTGATTTTCAGTGGGGCAGATTGGAGTGGAGCAGATTGTTTTGGATTGGGAGTGGCTGCAGATTGGTTTGGGCAGATTGTTTTAGAACGGATTGGGGCAGACTGGAGTGGGGAAGATTGCTTTGTATTGGAGTTGGGCACATTGTTTTAGACTGCAGTGGGGATGATTGTTTTGGATTGGGGTGGGGCAGACTGTAGTGGGGTGCATTGCTTTGGAATGGAGTGGGGAGATTGTTTTGGATTGGAATGGGAAAGATTGTTTTGGACTGGAGGGAGGCTGACTGTTTTGTATTGGAGTGGGGAAGTTTGGAGTGTGGAAGATTGCTTTTGATGGCAGCAGAAGATTACTTAGGATTGGAGTGAGACAGATTGGAGTGGGGTAGATTGTATTGGTTTCTACTGGGGTAGACTGAAATGGGCAGATTGTTTTGGATTGTCATGGGGCAGACTGGAGTGGGGTATATTGTTTTGGATTGAAGTGGGGAAGATTTTTTTTATTGAAGTGGGGCAGACTGTGTTGGACTGAAGTGAGACAGATTGGATTGAGGAAGAATGTTTTGGATTGGAGCGTGGCAGATTGGAGGGGGGCAGATTGTTTTGGATTGGAGTGGGGCAGACTGGAGTGGGGTGTATTTAGCTGGACTGGAGTGGGGCAAATAATCTGGAATTGAAGTGGGGCAGACTGTTTTGGAATGGAGTAGGGCAGATTGTTTTGGATTGGAGTAGGACAGATTGAAGTGGCACAGGTTGTTTTTGATTGGAGTAGGGCAGATTGGAGTGGGGAAGACTGAAGTGGGGCTGACTGAAGTGGACAGGCTGAACTGGAGTGGGGTGGATTGGATTGGAGTGGGGAGGACTGGATTGGAGTGGGGAATCGGAGTGAAGCAGATTGTTTCAGATTGTAGTGGGGCTGATTTTTTAGATTTGAGGGAGGTACATTGTTTTGGGTTGAAGTGGGGCAGATTGCACTGGCGCAGATTGTTTTGGATTGGAGTGGGGCAGGTTGGAGTTGTGGCAGATTGTTTTGGATTGGGGTGGACAGATTATGTTGGATTGGAGTGAGACAGATTGTATTGGGCTGCAGTTGGGCAGATTGTTTAGGAGAGGAGTGGGTTAGATTGGAGTGGGGCAGATCGGAGTGGGTTGGATCGTGATGAGGTGAACTGGATTGGAGTGGGGTGGATTTGAATGGGGCAGATTAGAGTGGAGTGTGGGGACTGGAGTGGGGCAGATTGTTTTGGATTGGAGTGCGCAGATTTTTTGCGATTGGAGTGGGGCGTATTGTTTTAGATTAGAGCGGGCAGATTGTTATTATTTGGAGTGGGGCAGATTGATTTGGATTGGAGTGGGACAGATTGTTTTGGATTAAAGTGGGGTACATTATTTTAGGTTAAATTTGGGTAGATTGGAGTGGCAGATTGTTTTGGAGTGGGGCAGATTGCTTTGGATTGGAGTGGGGCAGGTAGTAGTGGGGCCGATTGTTTTGAATTGGAGTGGGCAGATTGTTTTGGATTGAAGTGGGCAGATTGGATTGAGACAGATTGATTTGTTTTGTACTGGGACAGATTGGAGTGGGGCTGATTGTTTTGGATGTAGTGGGGCAGATTGTTTTGGAATGGAGTCATGAGATTATTGTGGGTTGGAGTGGGACAGATTGGAATGGGGCAGATTATTTTGGACTGGAGTTTGTCAGATTCTTTTGGATTGGAGTGGGGCAGATTGGAGAGGGCTGGATCATGGTGAGGTGGACTGGATTGGAGTGGGGTGGACTGGAATGGGGTGGATTCTTTGGAGTGGGGCAGATTGTTCTGGATTGGAGTGGGCAGATTCTTCTGGATTGGAGTAGGGCAGATTGTTTTAGATTAGAGTGGGTCAGATTGCTATTAATTGGAGTGGGACAGATTATTTTGGATTGTAGTGGGGCAGATTATCATGGATTGGAATAGGGCAGATTGTGTTCGAATGGAGCAGAGCATATTGTTTTGGATTGAAGGGGGGCACATTGGAGTGGTTGGATTGCCGGTATTGATGTTTAGTGGATTGGAATGGAGTGGGTGGATTGGGTTGGAGAGTGGCAGATTGGACTGAATTGTGGCAGGTTGGTGTGGATCAGATTGTTTTGAATTGGTGTGGGGCAGATTGTATGGGACTGAGGCAGGCTGTTTGGATTGGAGTAGGGCAGATTGTTTTGGACTGGAGTCGGGTAGATTGGAGTGGGGTAGACTGCTTTGGATTGGAGTGGGGCAGAGTGCAGTGGTGCAGACTGTTTTGGATTGGAATAGGACAGATTGTTTTGGATTGGGGTGGGGAGAATTTTGTTGATTAGAGTGGGGAAGATTGTTTTGGATTTCTGTATTGGAGTGAGGCATTTTTTTGCATTGGGGCGGAGCAGATTGCAGTGGGATTAGTTGAGAGGATTGCAGTGAGTGGTTTGGACTGGAGTGAGGTGGATTGGATTATGGTGGGGTGGAATGGGGCGTACTGCATGATTAGGTTTTAAAGTATGTGGGAAAACTAGGCTGATTGCAGAAGCCCTCTCAATTTTTGCCCCCATTTATCACTCACACTGGTGCCCTGGGCACTGCCAAACAGTCCAGGGCTTGTGCTCTGAGTACAATGGTGTATGCAAATTAGCCTAATTATATTTGGCTGTACCTACCTACTTATAAGTCCCTAGTATATGGTAGGGCATGTAGGTTTAGGGTCCCCAGCATAGGTAGTACACCCATAGGTGAACCACTGTGGTGCCCAGTGTCCTTTTAAAGGCAGACCTGCCTTGCTGGCTGCTTTTAAGTTAAAGTTAACCGCAAATCTGACTTTAGAACTAAAAGTACTTCCAAAGTGCTACACTACTTATTTTTACATATAAGTCACCCCTAAGGTATGCCCCAAGTTCCCCAGGGTTAGTTGCAGTGTAACTATAAGCAGGGACTTTTTAAAAGATGTTTTATAAGCCCTGGTGGGGAAAAATAGCCAAATTAGTTTTCCTCCATTGTAGTGAATGGGCTCCGTAGGCTAACATGGAAAGACTTTATTTTAAAATAATAAAGCCTTATTTTCCGTACGTCAGAGCTACATATAGCAAGTTTGGAAAAAAAGCTCCATACGTTCACCAACCGGACGTCGAAAGTCAAGCAGGCCAACATTGACCTGTCCTGACTTGCAGGTTCATCCCGCTGAAAAGCTCCAGAGCCCTAGATTTCCAGGATTTGACCGGGGGCTCGTGGACAGGCAATTCAACGACATAGCATCGAAATCGGAATGCTGAGCAGGACCGCCGGATGTTGTGGAAGAAAAGCTCCAAAAAAGTTTCTAAGTCTGAAGGTAAAAGTTTGACTGAGGCCTCCAGCGCACTATATCCGAGGAGGGCTTCAACGTGGTCAGCCTAAACTTTCGACTTGGTCCCGGTCAGAGGAAATATTCCCGAAAAAGTTTTAAGTCCGAGTGTAGTAACTTGACCAAGGCCTGACGCGCAGTGTATCTGAAGAGGGCTCCAGCGTGGTCAACTTCAACTTGTAACTTCATCCTGATCACAGAGAAATCTTCAAGAAATTTGCTAATTGTGAAGGTAAAACCTTAATCGAGGCCTCCCGCTCAGTGTAGCCAAGCAGGGCTCCATCACGGTCGGCCTCTAATTTTGACTTTGCCCCGGTCGAGTGCAGACAGATGTCCAGAGTCGAGCTTTTTGTTTCTATCATAATACACAGGGTAACCCAATATTCTCCCAAGAACTGGGTACTTAGAATTCTAATGTAACAAATGTTCAAGGAGGACTCATTTTGATAATTAACTCAATATAGATGAATATCAACATTTAGGGGGCTTTTTAAGGAAAGTGGTGCTGCACTTAGTGCAGTGCCACTTTCTTTGCGCCCCTTAGCGCCACCCTACCGCCACCATGTGTGTGCCGTATCTAAGATATGGCGCGCCATGGCACAGGGTAAGGGGCTATAGCGTCATTTTTATTGACGCTATTGATGTACTCTGCAGGAGTAGCACCAAAATATTGGCATTGCTCCTGCAGAGCACACTGCGGCCCATTATAAATAATGAAGCTCCCTTTTGGCGGCTGCTCAAAGCAGGCGTTAAAAGCGCTGTAAAAAATGACGCAAGGAAATCTGTAATTTTTTTGTGCCATTTTTTCAGCCGCCTCCAATGGGGAAACGCCCCTTTTGGAAACATTATGCCTGTCACCGGCATAATGTAGTGCTAAGGGTTACATAGTGGCGCAATGCATGCATTGTGCCACTTTCTAAATATGGCGCAAGGATTTTGGCCTTGTTGGGCCACATTAGCGTAATACAATGACACTAATGTGGTGCAAGGTGGCGCTAGGGGCTTATAAATATGCCCCTTAATGTTCTAGTCCAAGCATGGACCAATTCTTTTTTTAATAAATTCACATATGGCGTGATATAAAATGGATGTCGATTTTATATGATCATCAGGTTTATACAAGAAATTAGAGCAACAAAAACAACAACACTGATCAATCATGTATACAAGCACAGGTAACCTAAGTCCTACTAACTCCACATCTAGGGGACACAAGGAGGGCACCAACCCCCTGACTATCTAATACAAACAACAGTTAATAATTAGTCACTCCTGTCTGATGCCACACAGGCAATCAGAATCCATCATGAAATATTCCAGCAGAAACGCGATGAGTTTCGTCATGAGGGTCTATAGTCGACGTTTTGGTCTTCCATGACTCAAACAGTCCCTGAGACCACCCTCAGGACAACATGTCATGAAGGAATTAATTACAACAATACTTGCTTTCATCTAACTTCCCACTGCAGTCCAAATTTCCGCTCAGCTCAGTACACATGATTAATTAGTGTTGTTGTTGCTGCTCTAATTTCTTGTATAAACTTGATGAGCATATAAAATTGACATCCATTTTATATCACTCCGTATGTGGATTTATTCAAATATAGAATTAATCCCTGCTTGGTCTAGAACATTAAATGTTGATATTCATCTATATTGAGTTAATTATCAAAATGAGTCCTTGAGCATTTGTTACATTAGCTTTTTGGTTCTGGGAGCTAAAAAACATTTAGGCTCTCATTTTAAGATTGGCGGTAAATGCCGCCTACCGCCGCAGCGACGGCCGCCAAAAGACTGTCGCTGCGGCTACCATCAGTCTGCCATATTATAACCACAACCAGATTTCCGCCACACGAAGGGCAGAAATCCTGCTGTGGCCAAGCTGGTGGATGGTGGTAAGGTGACACTGCTACCACCTGCTGCCACGCCAGTAGACCGCCGCCAGCCATATTATGTCAAATAATACGGCCTGGCGGTGTTCTGCTGGCAGGTGCTGCTGGCAGTAGCAGCGCCCCATCCCGTCCCCTGCCGGAAGACCCCCTGGATCCAGGTAAGTCGGGTCTCTGACAGGGGAGGTTGGTGGGGGGTGTTGTGTGTGTGTGTGGGTGTGTGTGCATTTATGTGTGAGTGTGTGCGTGAATGCGTGTGTGTTTCGTGTTGTGTGCGTGCTTGTATGAATGTGTGTATGGAAGTGTGAATGCGTGTATGTATGGAGGTGTGAGTGCGTGTAGGTATGGAAATTGGAATGCTTGTATGTTTTGATGTATGTACGGATGTGTGCGTGAATGGATGAATGCATGCATGTATGTATGTGTGAATGAGTGTGTGTCTGCATGTGTATGTGTGTGAATGGAGGGGCATGGATGTGGAGGGGATGGGGGGATCTTTGGAGAGGTATGAGGGGGAGGGGGCCTCCAATCAGTGACAGGGAAGGAATTCCCTGTCACTGATAGGGCCTACCGCCATGGTTTTCGTGGCGTTAACGGCACGAAAACCATGGCGGTAGGCAGGGACATGATCCTGCCGGTGGCACAATGGCGGCCGCCGGGCTGGAGATGGTTATCTCCAGCCCTGCAGCTGCTACAGCCATGTAGGTCGGAGTGGTACATTGGCGGGTTGCCTTCAGCCAACCCGCCAAAGTCATAATGTGGCGGTATGTACCGCCAGCCTGTTGGCGGTACTACCGCCACATTAGTGCCGACCACCGGGGTCATAATGAACCCCTTAATCTTTAAAAATTCATATCTCTGGTTCCCTTTATTGGATTTTTGTCATTTGGAGTCATTTTAAAGCTAAAAACAGTTTCTATGTTTATAAATTGGTGCTAGATTTTTATTGTGTTTTACTTATTCACTGTTTTATTGATATTAAATGCTTTACACACCTGTCTCCTAAATTAAGCCTAACTGCTTGTGGCCAAGCTACCAAAGGTTGAGCAAGGATAAATTTACTGAGACTTAGTGGGGGTTTGTGGCCTACTGTTAAGTGTAGGTTCATACCTGCCCTTCCCAATAATCCACTTTCCAACAAAGTATAATTTTGAAAATGACACATAAGAAAGAAACAACGTTGCTTTGCAATATTTAGAACAAGATAATAGTCACCTTTTGAAAACAGCGCCCTTCAGCAAAAACGAAACATGAGTGCAAAGTGAGAACAGAAGACTTGGCAAAAAACAAAAAGATTAACTATACAAAGTACAACTTTTCAGTTTTTTTTTCTCCTGCTCATTTTTGCCAGTCACGCACCCTTTACAAACAGAAAGCCATGAACGAGCTCAAAGCTCTTGTCTAACTACAACAGTATCTCAGTAGCGAGATGCATGTCGCAGGCTCGACCCTAAAATCAATAGTTGAGTTATATTTTCTTTTAATTTTAAATAATTCAGTAACATAAATGTATAAGGGAATCAGAGAAATTGTTGGTGAGAGCCCAGTCTGCTGTCTGTCGAAAGAATATTGTAATCCCATTAACAAAATGCTAACTTCAGAAATGCTGACAATTGTATTAAAATTGCTAAAATGTGAATTTATTTATTTAGCTATTTAGGGTTTTATATGGCATCAGCCATTTGTTTCTCAGCTGCTCTTCAGTATTTGAAATGATAGGTGGTACAGTTCGACGCAATGATGAATCATGCAGTGTAGTCAGATGTCTTGAGAGTCTCATATTGCTGGTGCTAAGATGCAAGATGAGTCCTCAATCGTTGCCCTTGGTTGTTGATGCTGGGTGCCAGTCCACTCATGAAAGTTTCTTAGAAGCCAAAAGCCACCTTGATTACCTGTCTCTTGAAATCTCTAAGACTGGACAGGTTTTCCAGGGAGGCATGGGTTTTTCATCCTTTCTTATAGATCAGTGGCACAATATGCCTGGAACCGCACTATCTAATGCTTTTCTTTAATTTAGGTTTACACTGACTGTTTGATTTGAAATCCTCTGAGATTGTGGATTTATTTTTTAGTTTGCTTGCAAACATGATATTGTAATAGTACAGCCGAAATAGAACTAGTGCACTGGCAGGTTCAATTCTCTGCTTTAAAAGAGAAGGGAAACCTTTCTCAGCATCATCAGTTGTAAGTTAGTGCTTTTAGAGATAACCAGGTGTCCCAAGCACTATTATTCTATTCACAAAAGTGGTTGCAATTTCATACAGACTGCAAACGGAACAGTATTTTGCAAGCCAAGCTATGAACTGATAGGCCAGTACATTAAATACCGAACCAGAAGAGGCGCAGAACAACCTGCATAATTAATATTCATGAAGCAGATTGCGATATGCGACCCCGTGTTTGGCTGCTATCACAGGAATGGTAGCATGGAAGAAAAAGCAGACCGCCATCCCTTTGATTGCATTATAAAACAGGAATCTTTAGAGCAGCCATTGTTGCTTGAACAAATCACTGCTACTTTGAAAACAAAAAGGTTTCCGTTTTGAAAAACTTAAGTGGTGCAGGTAATGGTCCCCTAGACCAGTGTTCCCCAACCCCCGGGCCGCGGACCGGTGCCGATCCGTGGATCAATCGGCACCGGGCCGCCCCACTGTGGCGGGCGGTAAATGTTTGATAATTTTTCCGTGGCCCGCTTGTCACACAATGGGACAAGCGGGCCACGGAAAAATTATCAAACATTTACCGGTCTGCGGCGGTAAAAAGGTTGGACAACACTGCCCTAGACCACTGGCTAGCCTCTGAGGCTGTAAACACGATTCCCGATAGGGAAGGGGTACCAGGGAAACACTTTCCTCTTTGCAATTCAGTTACCACTCCAACTCGGGGATCAGTAACTCATTAATGGTTTGCAGTTGCAGTACTAATCCACTTATACACTCTTCTGAATCAGAAATGGAAGGCGAAACACCCATTTCATGTCCGCTCCTATTTGCTAATCCGAAAGCATCACAAAATAACTTTTACGAGTTGAAAATAATCTTTTGACTCTTAAAGAAACATTTGTATTTATAGAAAAGCTCTTTGCATTTGCAAAGCCTATGATTTTGTTAATTGCAGGATTTGCACTAAAATTGGCTTTGTACATTAGGCCCCTGATATGTAGCGAGCTGGAGAAATACCAGTCATACCACAGCCCGCGGTTTTTTACAGTCTGCTTAGATGGGTCTCTTTCCACTTCTGGAAGTCATTGGAAAGGGACTTTGCTGACTGATGTTCATACTCTCTTCGGAAATCTTTTCAGAAACCAGAATCTTAGCTGTATATCCAGCTACATAAAGCCTGCAGGTACTTAATTTTGACCTACAACAATGTAATCATATTAACTATTTGAAAATCACTGCAAACGTAATTTCACACTGGGTCTTGCTTAATTTACTAATTCCATCCCGAGCATATATCTAGGCAAATGCTTCATAGAGGGATAAGTCAATCCTTTTCATGCAGATATTTTTGGGAATGTGACATGAAGTGTGAGTCACACAAACATAAACTTTTGTTTGGAGATTTACTCTTCTGCTTGAAAGTGCTTTTACTTTTTTTGATATTTAAGAAATGTTCCAAGAAAGGAAACACCTATTGTAGGTATCTCGATATCCTCCTGGGAAAGTGGTGTGACTTTCTTGTGCTGTATGCAGCATTTGTACCATTTCTACAAAGAGGAACTGTATGCACAGCACAATTCTTCATTACAGACGGGTTGGGTTGCTGTGCAATTGAACATTGTTCTTGGAGTTTTCTTTTCTCTTATGGAAAACATGTCCCCCTTCCACGCCCTATAGAGGTTTATGGGCTTTCTGTTGCCCTCCTAACTCTGGAAAAGGATTTGCATCAGGGTGGGAAGGAAGTTTTTCAATGTCCCGAAGTGATGTGTTTGTTGTCGTTTACAATTCACCAATCATTTACTGAACCATCATCTCCCTGCCCATAACAAAGGATTTACTCCTGCATAGCATTATGTTAATGTAGAGCAATATTACACCGAAGTACATGGATTTGTGACTGTTAGATACCCTTTTTGTATATCTAACAGTTATAAACCCAACTTGTTCAATCATAAAAGAACCTTTTCTATCAACAACGGCTTTGTGAATCAGGCTTCCTAACTTCTAGTTGACATAATTGCAGATAACATTTTTTCTCGAAATGTGTATAGTAGACGAATAGTGCAGAAATAATAACTGTTTGCTAACAGAACATCCTGGATAAGATATAGGGGTGGTGTACGAATAAGACTAGGACAAGGGGAAGGGGATGGGCGCTTAAGGATTCTCAAGCAATCTCCAATAGCTGTGACCCTGAATCCACTCAATCATTTTGATTGCTGAAGAAGCAACTCAGTCAAGTCCTGTCCTTCTCAGACTGACTGGAGGCTGAGCTAGGACAGTTTATTAGGGTGGGTTAGCCTTTCATGTCATATTTTACTGACAAATGTTTTGCTGCTGCTGATCAGAAAAACTAAAGGTTGACTTGATTGGGTTTAAGTATAACAAAGGTAGGGTGAGTTCTGTTGTACACAGCCGCAACCAAAGCGCTTTTTTTATGACCTCCAGGTCGAGCAGAGCTCTTGCTTAGGTTGAAAAAAAAGATTAGCAGAGCAGCCCACAGGCAGAGGTGAGGTGACGTGTAGGGAACTCAGCCAGGTCACAGAAAGCCTGCTTCAAAGGATAGACCGCGAAGACCAGGGGGCAGTGCCATTTCATGCTAGTGTGACATGTGATCTATTAATCGCTGGTCATAGCGCCTTTCACAGGCAGCAGGCTTCCTGGTGCTTTCCAGACCTCCATCCTTTGCTGAACTGGTGCAGGTACATCCGTTTGAAGGTGCATGTGTTTGATGGCCACCTACACCTACTTTTTGTGGAGCAGGACTTATTTTTCATCATTAGACTTTGATGCAGATCAAGAGAAATCACAGAAAAGGGAGAGAAAAGGCAGAAGAGCATGAGAAGAAAACAATGAAAACCGGCAGAAACAGGGAAGAAAAAGAACTTGCAAACTGAAGTAGAGACAGGAAGTGTATGGTGGTGGAAGGAAGAGGAACTGGGTGAAATCAAGGTTAGGTTGCCTTGGAATTTAGCGACCCCAGGGCTGGCCTTTGCGTGGAGAATGTCCTTGGTGATGGCACTGCTCACCCACGCCAAAGCTCAGGGCTGAGAATTTCCTTCTTCTATGACAATTCCTCCGCCTTTTTCCGAGAATGCATTTCACAGCATTTGATGAAACGTGAAACAGCCGTTTCATAACGATGAGAGATTTTCTTTGAAATACCTTCACGCCTGGCCTTCTGCATGTTCTTTGAATTTCTCTGCAGTTTTTCCAAGCAAGATAAAACATAGTCGCACAATGGTACCAGACGAGAGGGCTTGCTGAGATATTGCAACGGCAGACAATACCTTCCTTTGAAATAATCAATGATCTTCCTAAAAGTTTGCGAGCTAGTTGCAGAACACTAGGCCTGAGCCCCACGGATGTCTTTGTTGCAGATGCTTAACAAGACGTGTGAATCAGAAGACTACATGAACATGTGGTTTTCACGACACAATGTAGCCTAACTTCAACAGCAACTCTTTATTTCATACCATATGTGGTACCCAGAGCAATAAGGGGAAGAAACGCTCTTTCGCACAATTGTCATAAAACCATTATTTGTGCCCTTTAGAGTACTGATTGATGAATCAAACACAGAGGGACATATTTATACTTTTTGATGCGAAACTGTACTAACGCAGTTTTGCATCAAAAGGTTTAGCACCAGCTTGCGCCATTCCTGAGCACCAGCTGGGCACCATGTTTATAGAATGGCGCAAGCCGGTGGAAAGGGTGGGCTAGCGTAAAAAAAATGACGTTACCCGGGTGAGAGTGGCGGTATGGGAGAAGGGGATTTTGCACCAAAAAAAGACTTTAGGTTGGTTAGAGGCAAAATAAATGCCTCTAACCAGCCTAACGTCATTTTCTGACGCAAAACCATCCATACCACATGACTCCTGTCCCCATGGCCAGCACAGGGAACCAGTGTCCCTTGGGCATGGCCACTGCACCCTGTGACTTGCAGGGCACTTTAATAAAAAAGAAAAAATGACTTACCTATACTTACCCTACTTACCTGGGATGGGTTCCCGCGTCCTCTGGTGTGGGTGGGGGTGTCCCTGGGGCTTGAGGAAGGCACCTGTGGACCCATTCCATGGTGTTTAACCATGGAATAGGTCCACAGGTCCCCAGCGCCTGGTCTGACTCAGGTGTTAAATAATGGTGCAAAGCAAGCTATGCACCATTACTTAGCCCCTCCCCCACCCGTGTGTCATTTTAGCATGGGGATAAATTGGGGCTATGGGGTTAGCACCATTTTTTAGATGGGAACGCCTACCTTGCATCTCATTAATGCAAGGTAGGTTCATGCATCTAAAAAATGGTACAAACTCCAATATTTTGACATTAGACGGGTCTAACATCAAAATATAAATATGGAGTTAGTTTTGTGCCAAATTTGTATAAAAAAATAATGAAGCTAATGGAGTATAAATATGCCCCACGGTGTCTAACAAACTTTCTACGGGTATATTTGGGCAAGTGACGTGGTATAACTTTTACATAAAGCCTGTGTGGTGCAGGCTATCTAGAACATTGAGAAGCAGGTGTGAGGGTACCTCACTCAGCCCAGAGTATATATATATATATATTGGTGAGGTGGCCGTACACATTTCATAGTATGGGCACTTGAGCAAGTCTCGGCACATTCACAAAATGTTGCAGGGGGGATGGAGGTCCTCATTTTAGTTTATGTTTTATGCCATTTTTCTGGGAAGATCCTGCAATCTATATTATTCTCCCCAAAATCTATGGACCAAGAACTATGTTCACGCTTTCTGTAAAACATGCATGGCCAATGATTTAACAAAATGCCAAGAGGGCTGGATGTAGTATAATGCGCCTCTTAATCCCTACAACATCATTGGTCAGTTGGACCTCTAGAAATGATTTTGGTGGGGAGGGCACAAACGGCCACAGATAAAACTGGAAGGCCCACAAACAAGGGGCGTCAGCCATAGGTTACTTTATTTAGGGCCTTGTTTCCAGATGAAAAGCCTTTTTTGTTTTGCTAATAATTTTGGCGCAGTTTGATGAATCTTCATGCAATTTTCAAAACCAGTTTGCCATTCACTTTAGCTGCTGTCTGTAAGTTTTCGGGGTGATTTGTCAAGCGAGGGCTGAGAAAAAGGGGGGTCCCAAAACATGCTTTCCACATGCAATTTCCGAAAGAGATTTTAGATATCGACTACAGCCTGAACCACTGAATTAAATGACACCAAATTTGTCAGAAAACTAAATCTTGGTGGACAAAGATCTTTTTTTGTAATTGGTGTATTTCTGTTCAGTAGTTTTGGAGTTATTAAAGAAAAAAGATTTATGTATAACTAGAGATGCTGATCCACTACAGATCCAGCACAGTGAATCCTTAGATCTATGTGCATACAGCAATGCCGTGATTGGCTGCCACACTTCATCCAAGAAGTCGTGGCAGCCATCTTGGCACTTGGACTTGGTCGAATCCTAAGGAAAAATTAGAAAAAAACAAGGTGGCAAAGTAGTAATAGCCTAACCACCTAGGCTTGGTGGTGGGGTCCGAAAGGGACCACACCTGGGGCCAAAACAAATATATATTTTTAATTTGCCGCAAATTTGCAGAGGATCTGCGCAAAGTTAAAAAAAAAAAACAAGTGCTGGCACCAATGCGGTCAACTCATACCTCGCATGGCCAAAGGATTAAAGTATGTCAATTAAATATTACTTTATGTTATAAAACCCTAGAAACTCACTGAAAAAACAAAGGTTACAGGGATGTTACAGTTAGGAAATAGTATTAAAAAAAGTAGGAATTCAATAAAAAAACAAACTGTTACAGAGACGTTACAGCTAGGAAAAAGAATTAAAAAAACATTTACATTCAGTAAAGAAACAAAGATTACGGACACTTTATAACTAGGTTCAGACTTTACACTCACAAAACCCGATAATTTCAACAGTTATACATGTATTATCTCAAGAAACTATAACTCATGCCCTAAGGTAACTGTAACTTACGGCCTTGCCCAGAACTGCTAATTATTCCACATATTACATCAGTCATGAGATCTTCTATGACATCATTGGTGATATCACTGCAGCATTTGCAATAAACTTATTGATGAGAAAACTGTGCATGGTGGAGGCATCAGTTATAGTTACCTTAGAACACGAGTTATATTTTATTGAGATAGGTATAGCTATAACTGTTGAATGTTTGAATTTCTGTGGTTTTGTGTGTGTAAAATATGAACCTAACTATAACCTCCCTGTAACCTTTGGATGTTTAGTCAATTTCTAAAGTTTTTTAAATTTTATTTCCTAACTATAATGCTCCTGTAACCTTTGTTTTGTATATATGTAAATCTTACCCAAAGACGGTTGCCACTGGGTGGTTATAGTTAGGTAAAATTCCTTTTTGTTTTGCTAATAACATTGGTGCTATTTGAAAAATCTCTACAACACTTTCCAAACGGTTTCTTCTTTTTGCCTAGTTTATGCATGTAGAGTTTCAGGGTGATACGTCAAAATCTCTTGTATTTTCCATAGACGTTTTTAAGAAGCACTATTGCAAAAACTGCTGAAGAGAATTACACCAAATTTGGCAGGAAGCTAGATCTTGGTCCAGAAAGTATATTTGTTTGATCTGGTGTAAATCCTTTACGAAGTTTTGGAAATATTAAGCTCCAAAAATATTTGTATATCTGGACGACTGAGTTTGAGAGGCTCTCACAAGAGTCCCTCAAACCCAGTTTTAAAAAATAAAGCGTTCTGATTAGACCAGTGATCTTTTTTCGCTTCAGCCAACTTTTTTTCACGGGAGACACACTTCCATGGGAGCAGTCGCTCTGATTGGCTGCCCTCCCTGAACCTTATTAAGTTGGCGGACCCCATGTCCGGGGACAAAATTTCATAAAAAGGGGAGGGGTTGTGCAGCCCCCCTCCCGAAACCTTAAAAGACCCAGGCCCACTCCAGATCCTTCATTGGTCACATGCCCCCTCCTCTTAATAATGGAATTCGGCCCAAAGGGATGTAAAGCTCAGGAAAGGAGTGCGGGGGTGAATGGCCCCCTCTCCCTTTTTGTTTTTGCATATCACCTTGGTGGATGGGTTCCCCGGGCAGAGTAAGGCTTGGGGAAGGCAGCTGCATGGCCCCTCCCCCTAATAATAGGAGTCAACCCTAGAGGATGGGAGTCCCAAGAGCCTATTAGGGCTCAAGGAGGAGGGCTGCTTGGCCCTCTCCCAGTAACAGAAGTCAGCCCTGGGGGGATGGGGTCCTCAGGGCCTCTTAAGGTTGGGGATGGGGACTGTGCTGCCCTCTCCTCTTTTTTATGGCATTCGGCTGTGGGGATGGGGCCATACACCCCCTTACCCTATTATAAGTAGTTGGCCCGGGTGATAGGGTCCCTGGAGCTTCTAACGGCCTGGGAGGGATATCATGCATCCTCACCCCCATTATTAGTGATTGGCCTTGGAGGATGGGGTACCCGGGGTCGATTTCAATATAGGCGGGGGCAACATGCCTCTACCCAAAAATAACTTTTTGGTCCCAGGGAATGGGGTCCCTGGTATCTCTTAAGGTTTGGGAAGGGGGGGGGCATTTGCCATCTTTCCTATTATTATTCTTTGGCTCTGGTGGATAGGGTCTCCATAGCCCATTTGAGGTTGAGGATGGGAGGGCCAAATGCCCCTACACTAAAATAATTGTTTTGGCCCCGTAGGGTTGGGGTCCCCCGGACCACCTAGGGTTCGGAGTGGGGGGTCACAAGGCCCCTCCCTTATAGCTAATATATGGCCGCAGGGGTTGGGGCCTCTACAGTCAGACCTTTCTCTTAGATGACAGGTTAGCGTAGTAAGGTGTGTGCATGCACTGGCCTTTCCAGTCAGGCCTATCTCTCAGATGATGGGTGTCCATTTTAGTCAGTGGAGACTGAGTGTCCTTTCCTGTCAGGCCTCTCACTCTGATGACGAGTGTGCGAAGTAAGGTTGGGGCATGGACTGGCCTCTC
The DNA here is from genome assembly GCF_031143425.1 of Pleurodeles waltl. Taxonomy (NCBI): domain Eukaryota; kingdom Metazoa; phylum Chordata; class Amphibia; order Caudata; family Salamandridae; genus Pleurodeles; species Pleurodeles waltl. Next base: position 626,184,956 of record NC_090449.1, read on the forward strand.
CTTTCATACCATGCTCCCGGATGATGGGTGTGCGTAGAAGGCTATCTGGTGAGAGACTGGCCTCTCTGCTAGACCTTTCTTGAATTACAGGTGCACATACTCTGTTTTGTCCAGGCACTGTCCTCCCTGCTAACACCCTTCTCTCTGATAATGGGTGTCCATAGCAGGGTGTGGGAAGAGACTGTACTCTACTCACAACTGTTAACAAGCCAATGGGTGTAAATAATAGACTCAGTTAAACACCATCTCCAGTAAGACTCCTTCTCACGGTAACAAGTGTGCATACTACAGTATATTCAAAGATCACCAACTGCTTTCTACTTTTCACAAAATAAGAATTAACCATCTGCTCATCACAGTACTTATCTCTAACATACTTCCTATCCTGTGTGAGTTCAGCGAGATCATAAAAATTAGTTCAAAACAATATACATTTATTAACTTCACAGTAGCTATCCCTTAGGCACCTCCTCTCTAAATCTAGGGACACAGCATGTCTTTCTGCTGCCCCCTTATAGTGCTTTTTTACTTCATTTCCACAACACTTCCAATTTTTCACAGTAAACAGTAATGGAGACATTTTATTTCTAACATTACAACAGCCAACCAATCACAGCGCTCACTCTTGTAGGACTCACTGAAGCCTTTTGCTCCCTCAAGAGCATGAAGTTTCACAGGAAAAATGGGCCTCTCGACCAATCCCTGGGCTCCAATTTTGAATTCGCACTCCCGCAGGAGGCTCACAGGACTCTGACAAGCCCACCTGCCAAAATATACAATTATATTTCTCCCTCAATTCATCCAAAACTACTGAAAATATTTACACCAAACCACAAAAAGTGCAATCTGCGAATCAACATCTGGCTTCCTACCGAATTTGGTGTAATTCTGTTTAGCAGTTTTTGCTAAAATTTGTTTTAAATAAGTCGATTATTGAGATTTAACATTTTGGGACTTCCCCTTTTTTCTCCGGCCAAAACATTCCAGTAAGGAGCGTTTTTTTGAAGATTTGTGAAGATTCGTCAAACAGGGCCGAAGTTATTAGCAAACCAAGAAAAGCTCTGTCTATGGAAAAGCAGACTCAACTGTATCAACCTGGTGGTTATATGTATACACACACACACACACACACACAGATAGACAGACAGACAGACACACACACACACACACAGAGTGAATTAAATATTATGAAGTTATCTGGAGGGCATAGTGATATGCAGTGCTTAATTTGTAAATAAAAAGGTGCCGGTGCTAAAAGCTCTCCTCCTAAACACGTGGCTGCTGCAATTAAAAGTGCGAGCACATAATACTGAGGCAGCGTAAGCCATCTCAGGCCTCTTCAATCCATTAACAGCCACTCCCTGCCCCTTCAGCTCACTCTAGCAGCTTCCTGCTTTTCCTCTTTCTGACTCTTCTTCTTTTTTCTCTTCCTCTGTCTTTCCCACATGTCTTTTGCTCACAATAAATGCTTGAGACATAAAACTAAGCGCCGGCCCTCAGAAATAAGTGCTGGTGCTCAGCACCGGAACCAACAAGCACCAATTAAGCACTGGTGATAAAAGGAGTAGCTACATCACTCCCATTCTCCTCTTCACATTACTTCCTTCTTCATTCACATGATTAAACACTTATGTCCTGTTTCTCCTGATATAATTTTGAAACCCTCCATCTGCTTTTCTCACACCACATCTTTTTTCTCCTCAGCACCCTGTTGTCACTCTCCCTTGCATCTCCTTCCCTTCACCTCCCTCACAGAGAATTCACCAACGTGCATGTAGGAATTGCAGTTTCTTTCTTTTGCATTGTCAATATTTTAACAGCTGTAGAGGAGGTACCCCTTCACGCACGTTCACATAGAATCACATTTAAAACTGGCTCACCTGACCACTGCACTGTGTGCGCTGTAGAGTGACCATGTATTCTGAAACTTTTTATAGCCCACTGATGGCACTGTAAGAAACTGATTCTATCTTCGGTCTGAACTACACAGCTCTGAGTGGAGGCCTGTTCTAAACACCCCCACAACATAAACTCGTACAAATATAGAGGCATGCTTTTGATACTATGCATAATGCACTGTACATGAGTAATACGCTGCATGGAAAACACCACAGAAACATAACATCCTGGACAAAGCAAATACTGTTAGGGAACACAAAAGTAAGTAAAAAGTGAACTGTGAACTGGAACATTAGGGAGATCAGGCTGAGACGGCAGTGTCTGTTTTTGCCACCAGTTGATCATTGATGGGACACGAGGTGGGGCTAGGGTTATTTAGATGGGGCACAGGCCCCACCTAGCCGCCCTTGCTTACCGACGCCACTATCACCGGGTTCACCCACTGTCCCTCAGCCTCCTATGTGCTACTTGTGAGGCAGGTGGTAGTGAGTGGAAAGTGGAGCGTAAACAGCCATCTGAGAACACCTTTTTATTATGACTAACTTATCTCCCTCTGCATGGAATGTAACTGCCAGATAGTTTGCAACCTTTTTTATTGAGGCAATTGAACTCCTTAATTGGAATTACCTTGTTCAGTTCAGTCTTTTTAGTTTTTCCAGTATGAGAAAGACATTACGTAAATTTCCATTTGGCTATGGGTATTAATTTAATTATTGCTAATTTTACGCCTGGGCTTATCTGCCTTTGTTACATGACCATGACTAATTCAGAAATGTACAAAGCATCCATGATAAAACAATTGATACAACTGTGTTGCTCAATAATACAAAATAAAGCACAATGGTCTCTAAGAGCTAAGCATTAAAATACTAACAACTAAATAAACAAAGGATATAAAGTGACACTTGTGGGACAAATTCTTTTTTCACATTTTTTTCACATGTTTTTGGCCAGCGAACTGGCCTTACCCTAAAACCAGGGAATGACTGACGACCAGCACTCACTTCTTCACCTATGTTCTTTTCTACACAGCATTGCCCATGCGTCATGAGTTGGACACTTGAACTGCAAGGAATCTGATAGCTACCTTGGTGTCCTAATGCAATTGTGAGCAAAATGTCAGGGCAACTGGCAGCTTCCCCAGTCATAAAAAGTAGATTGGCACAAGTGTGCCTTGGTGTCTTTGGGCAAATATTAATGCTTGTTTCCCGCTAGGGTGATTGTTGTTTACTTATTATAGTGTTTAATGCCGTAGATATTGTTGTCCATTAATTCCCTGAGGCAATGATGCTTTTTAGTGCCTGGGCCCATTGATACACGTTAATGCTTTGAGCACTGAGGCTCATTACAGCTTGAGTTAATTGGTAATGAATGATGCCTGAGGCTATTAAGATTCATTCCTGCCTGTTGCCACTCGTGCTCTTTATTGCCTATGGGCATTGAGGGTCATTACTGCCCGCCCAAGTGATTATCAGTATTGCCTTGGGCTATTCAACCTTATTTCTGAATGGGGACATCAATGTTCAATTCTGCTGAGGCCTTTAAAAAAGCGTTTTAATGTAGAAGGCCTTTGATGTGCATTAATACATTGGACTATTGATGCTCCTGTATTCTGGGGCAATTGAGGCTCTGTATTGCTTGTGACTATTGTGGATGAAGGCCACCTGATGCATTTAGGTTCATTAAATCCCAGAGCAATTAATGTTCATCACTACTGCAGGCAACCGAGGGCCCACTGATGTTCATTACTGCCTTGGGTTATTTAGTCTCATTACGGACTAGGGACATTAATGCTAATTAGTGCCTGGGAATCGTAAGCCTAATTATTGCTTAAGACCCTGATTGCTCATTACTGCCTGTGGCCACTGATGTTTAAAACTTCTAGGGCCAAAAGTGATGACTTTTATGGTCTCTGGCCATTGATGCTCACTACTGCCTGGCACTTTTATGCTCATTAATGCATGTAGCCATTGTTATTCGTCACCGGGAGATTGAAGCTTGTTATTGCCAGGGGCCTCTGATGCTCATAAATGCTGCAGCCCACTGAGGCTTGTTACTGCCAATGGCAACCAATGCTAATTACTGCATGGGCCTGTGATTCCTTTTAACGATTGGAGCAAAAGAAGGTATTGGTATTTCAACCAAAATTTACCTTGGATTTCACTGAAAAAGCTTAGTTAAGGTTTAGTTAAGCTTTAATTAAGGTTGACACGGGATAGCTGTAGCTGTGACACAAAAACTGAGAAGACAGAAAATTCACTGGTAAAGTAGCAACCTATCTTTACCTCCTGCATCTGCCATGAAATGTGACAGGTGAACTGAATATGGGAGGAAGAGAGGCAATTAATGCATTAATCTAAATCAGAGTCATTGGTTTAATGAGAACATTCATTCAGAGAGTGAAGAAGTGGATTGCATAGTCATTTGTTTTTCTGACAATTTTTATTTACTGAAAGTCTGTGATACTAAAGGCGTGATCGGTAGGTTTGTTTGCTAATCATGCATCATCCTATATCATTAAATGGTCCTTATAAAAACAGAAAAAAGTATGATAGTAATTGGATCTGTATGATGGTTCTTCTCTTCATTTCTATCTTAAAGCGAGATTCCATTTATGTATCAATATTAGTAACAGTAATTTTCCTAGTGATCAAATAAATATATGATGTCATGTGATAACATATGAATCAAATAATGTATTATTATTGTAAAGAGTACATGATGTGTGTGAAATCTAAGGGTGTTACCTACTCCACCTGGTAAATATCCAGTCAAGTTAAGTTATGTGATCAGCTCAAGTATATTCTAAGAAAAAAAAAAGTATTTGTCAATGGAATGTTACAGTTGAGACGCAAAACATAGAACACAGCCACAACTTCCCTAATACACTGCCCGAGTGTTCATAAATGACATTCTACAAGACATCACAAATGACTAATGACATTGTGCTTTGCATGCCTAACTAATGCCCATTATACTATCGCTTCCCCACACACCCGATGCCTACTGAGAACAAATTGCTGTCTGGGCATGGTCCTCAGGCAATTTTTGTTTGCATTCTCGCTAATCAATAATTCCTTTTGGGAATTTTCAATGGATAGAACATTTGGGATTTTCTCCCCTCCCCCTTTTTTCAACCCCTCTCGATCAATCTCCAGGTAAATGTCCTTATGACGTTGTAGGCAGACATTTTTACACGGAGGCAAAGTCATAAGCAATTTAAAAAATGTTCTTCTGTGGTAGAGTGCAGTGTCAGTATGAAGCAGTTCCGGCTGGTACTAAAAGCAGAGCATGACCCTATGCCTAGCACTTACTGGTACCAGTTCAGATTTTCAGGCAGGATTTTCAGAGGTTTGGTGTTACAGACTGGAGCTGCTCTAACACTTCCCTTTGGTTTCTGGAAGCCCACGATGGAATGGAAGGAAGGCACAACCAAGAGTACCTCGGGATGCTTAACATGGTCATGAAGAAAACTAAAATGACTTATTACTCTGGCCATATTCTGAATGTGACTAATACATTTACGGAAATGTTTAAAAAACAGATAGGAATTAAGGAGCTTGACAGCATTCCTCACTACAAAATGTACCCTCTCAAAAGTACTACAAATTACTAGGGGCTTACTTTCTGACCAAAATGTAAGCACTTGAAGAAGTACTAGCATCCATGGCTTGAACCCACCTCTCAGAAACAAAACTAAGAATGTGTTCAGAGTGCAATACCTCCTTCGATGAATTCACTGCTCTCTCTAGTTCCGTCTTTCTGGCACTTGGATCATTCAGAAGGAAATGTAGGATCACCATTTGAAACTTGCTCAGTAGCGATTGTTCAGTGTGCCCTTACTTATACCACCTGCTTCTATTATCAAAACTTTTCTCAGGTGATCACTCAAACATTCACAGCATACTAACATCACACGTCTTCTCAAGAAGCTTGCTCTGAACACCTCACTGCAAGAATTACAGACCTGTTACTAAAGATAGATCTTGGTGTTGTTGATTGAAAAGATGACTTCCCTTCAAGTATCTGAATTCTTTGAAAATATGAAACGCCTGTCTGTGACAAGAAACTAAGTAACCTCTGTTTGCCTTCTAACATAACCAAAAGAAAACTATGGACCGGAATAGAGAATCAATGCTCATCTTCCTGGATCTTTCTGCTACCTTCGATCTGGTACTTCAAAACACTCTCATCAGTAGACTAGGCCTTTTGAGTCCAAGATAAATCTTAAAATCAATCAACTACTTTCTTGCAGCAAAGATACAGGTGGTCTCCTTTACCTATTAAGCCTTTCCTCCAATACAAATCCATTCCAGGGCTGTACAATAGCAAGCCTACTCTTAACACCCATATAAGGCCATTTCCTGAGTTAATTTAATTTTTTACCCTCCCATGCTATTACTAAAAGGTTAAATATACAGTTAAACCTCAATAACAATGATTCAACTAGGTGTAAATTGGACCACACCAAATGACTTGTTTCACTGGACTCAGGAATAGGGCTTGTCCGAAATAAGGTCTCTAGTTGGCAGTGGTTTGCACCCTATCAAAGTAGGGGCCCTGACTCTAGTCACGGTACGGGAGCCACACAGCTAAGATAACCCCTGCTCACCCTCTTGGTAGCTTGGCACGAGCTGTCAGGCTTATCTCAGAGGCAATGTGAAAAATATTTGTACACACACACACAGTAAAACAGTGAAAACACCATAAGAGTACTCCACACCATTTTAGGACGATAGCCAATATTTATCTGAGTAAATCAAGACAAAAACAATAAAAAGTCCAACATACACAAGCAAAGATACCCATTTTTAAAGATTAAATTGCAGTAAAGAGCTTAGAAACACAATAGCTCCAACTAGGGTTATCACAACGTCTTGACAGAGTTGATCCAAACAGTCTGATGCACTCGCGAGGGAGTGCGGGCTGGTCACGGAGTTGCACGGACCTCAGGTACAGTACCTTTGGAAAACGATGAAACAAAGACTTGGCACGGAGTCGGGGAGGTCAGGAGTTGCTGGAGCCGGTGTAGGGTTGGTTCCTTACTACTACCAGGGAGGTAGGGTGTAGATTCCTTACTGCTGGGTAGGGGAGGTGAGACGTCGGTTCCTTACAGTTGCAGGGGAGGTGATGTGACGTCAGTGGCCAGGTGTCAGCTCCTTACAATCTGGTGGGGTTGATTTATTCAGCAGGTCAAGACAGGAGGTATCGACTTCGCAGTGTCCCACCACACCAAGAGGCCACAGCTGCAGCAGAGGAGCCGGTGTCACCGACATCGGTGACACAGTACACGGAACCCATGGGACTTTGAACGCGCTGCATGGCTCCTGGTGCACGCAGCTGCATGGACTCCGATAGCGGCGCCCGTTCAAAATTCGGAGTGTATGTGCTTGGTTCTTTTTGGTTGCACCAGAACCCACTCCCACGGGTCCCGGAACTGGATTTGGCACCACTTGGCAGTCATAGCTCTCAGCACGAGAACCTAGGTGCTGGTAGATGAAGTCTTAGATGTCCCCGAGACTTCTAACAGGAGACAGGCTCAGTTCAAGCCTTTGCTGAACCTTGGAAAGCAGGATATAGAAAGCTATGTCCAGTACTTTCACTCCAAGAACAGAAGCAGCAAGCAGCAGGCCACCATAACAAAGTAACAGACAGAGTGGGAGTCCTTCCTAAGGCATCGAGCTCTTCTTCCTGGCAGAATGTCCTCAGGCCAGAAGGATTCTAAAGTTGTGGTTTCAGAGGTCCAATACGTATACTCATTTCTGCCTTTGAAGTAGGCAATCTTCAAAGGAGAGTCTTTGTAGTGCACAAGACCCTGCCTTTCCTGCCCCGACCCCAGACACACTCCAAGGGGTTGGAGAGAACTTTGTGTGAGGACAGGTACAGTCCTAGTCAGTTGCAAGTATCAGCTCCTCCCACCACTCAAGCCACAGAAGACCCATCAGGGTATGCAGGGCACACCTCAACTCCCTTTGTGTTACTGTCTAGAGTGAATTCACAAACAGCCCAACTGTCATCCTGACCCAGACGTGTATTCCATAACCAGGCAAAGACACAGAATGCATAAGCAAGAAAATGCACACTTTCTAAAAGTGGCATTTTCAAACTTACAATTTAAAAACCAACTTCACCAAAAGGTGTATATTTAAATTGTGAGTTCAGAGACCCCAAATTCCATATATCTATCTGCTTGCAATAGGAAATTACACTTAAAAAGATATTTCAAGGCCATGTTACCCTATGGGAAAGATAGGCCTTGCAGTAGTGAAAAACAAATTTAGCAGTATTTCACTATCAGGACTTGTAAAACACACCATGTCCTACCTTTTAAATACACTGCACCCTGCCCATGGGTCTGCCTTCTACCTTAGGGGTGGCTTGCATGTAGTAAAAGGGACGGTTTAGGCCTGGCAAGTGGGCGCACTTGCCAGGTCAAACTGGCAGTCCAAAACTGAATTCACAGAGACAGGTCTAATACATGTTTATGGGGCTACTCCTGTGGGTGGCACAATCAGTGCTGCAGGCCCACTAGTAGCATTTGATTTACTTGGTCCGGGTACACATAGTGCATGTTATTAGGGACCTACTAGTAAATCAGATTTGCCAATCAGGGATAAACCAATCACCAATATAATTTAGACAGACAGCAAAGGTCAGGAGTGTTAAAGTGCCCAGAGTCTTAATGCCAACAAAAACAGGTCAGAAAAAATAGGAATAAGAAGGCAAAAAGCTTGGGGATGACCCTGCAAAAGGGCAAGGTCCAACAGGGCTACTCATCTACAAAAACGTCAGAATCTTGGATTTATACTAATTCTAATCTGGCATAACAGGTGAAGAGAGAAGTCTTTTTTTCTCCTACATGCTGAGACTTCTATGAAAGGTTCTTGGATTTCCTCAATTTAGGTGATCATGGCCCTTCTGCTCTTTTGTCCGGCTATGCTATTAAACTTTACCATGGGACACCTACCAGGCTCAGGTTCACCCTCCTGAGTAATGTGGCCAGTTCTCCTCAGCAAACAGAGCAGCTTTCAGCTCTCAAGATAAGTTAAGCCAATCTCTCCCCGTGGTCAAGGGGGAAATTCAATCACTCTGCTACTGACTGGAGTCCAGCGAGGGTGTGACGTCATCCTTGATGTCCTATCAGCCCTTGGGGATCAACCTAACCAGATCTCGTTAGGTGGGCTTGACCAGCAGGCTACCTCACTCCAGTCCCAACACTAAGATAATAATAAAGTAAAAACAAAAATCCTGGCCATGAAGGGAACTATCTTGTATGTGTGGGTGTGGTCCATGTGAAAGATCAAAATGCAGTCACTCAAAGTTAAGTTAGTCAGTTGCTGAAGTCGGCTGATCCATTGCCCTATGCTATGTGCTGTAGTGGGTGGAAGCAAAATATGAATGACACATCAACAGACCAATGTATAAAGAGAGCTGACTGACACCCCTTTTAAATTAGTATATTACACATTTAATATTAGTAAAATCAAAAGGTCGTGGCTAACACTTGACCTAAAAAGGGAGATAGGAATCAACTCCCAAATAAAAAGCTTCTGTCAGTGCTATCCCTCTGCTCCAAGCTCACGGTCAGGGTTAGAGCAAACCATCGCCGTTAAAGGGTTGATACATTTTGATGCCCCTCCAAACTGGTTCTAAGAGATTAATGTTCAAAATGCACAATGCAGTGGTCACTGTAGCAAGACTATCATTTATGTCTGGAGCTCACGCACAGCATTGCACATTGTCTACTTTACAGTAGCATTTGATACCATAGAGCGGTATTAAGCTTGGTGTTAGATGACTAGTTGGGGTGCACCAGTTAACTTCTTTAGTGAGCTATAAAGCTGTACTCGGGCTCGAGAGTAATTGCTTTGACCATGGAAGTTGTCTAACCGGAAAGATGGTGGAAAAGGGATTTTCTTCTCCATGCATACCTTCCTAAAAGTTAACCTACAACAGACATAGATCACATTGCACGGCACGGTTAAATTGTCCCTAGTTCCTGTTGGAGGTCAAGTGCAGATACACTGTTAAGAGGAAATGTACACCTCTCTTAGAACACAGATAATCATCCCTCTTACATGGCTGGCTACAATCGAATCCTACAGTAACTGAGTTATTCACATAAATAATACGCTGGTGCTTCCATTATAATAATGTTACTCTATTCATAATCACTGTTAAAAAAGCTGCCTTGTTAAATTACTTCCTGAGATGATATATAATGCTCCTGTTATGTTTAAATATCAACGTATGTACCATAGAAATGAAACTGTGAAAAAAGGCATCTTCGGGGTTGGGCACGCAGTTAAGCAAACCTATGTATAGCTGTAATCCTGGATTCATCTTTGTTCCACAGAGTTTAGTAAACCTAGTGGCCATCTAACGTGTAAATGCAAAAGGCTGAGGTCAGTCAGAGGTGTATGCAAAAATGTTTACTCTGAAAGAACAACCCAGCTTTTCATTGGACGTTGATTGAAAAACTATTTAAGGACACAACACACATTTGATGGCCCCTCCGAATTAGGGATTCTCCACTGAACAATTAAGTGACTTACAGTACCACCATCAGCCCAACATACACACATAACAATATGTGAAATAGTGGTCTACTCCAGATAGAGAATTTAGTAGCAGATCTCCAAAGGCTTCCAACTTTATGCATGATTTTTTAGATCATTTTAAAAAAGTGAGAGCTGTGTGTAAAGTTGTAAAGTGTACCACTCCATCCCCCTCGCATCTGCCATAGGCAGCCTGTAAACAGAGGTAGTTTATAGCTGTTGGCGCTTACCCGATGATACTGGGTTCACAGTCAGAACAAATATTTTTCTATACTGTTATTCTAAGGAAAGCAACAGTCTGTCTCCCTCTCTTCTTGCATTCCGTGCCCCTGACAGGAGCACTACTGATTGACTGTAGGGGCAATGTGGTGCTTTCCTGCTAGGAGTGCCATGGATGGAGGCCCAACCTTGCCTTGCCCATAAATACTGACATTCATGAGTAAACATCAGAATATCTTCTACTGAAATTAAAGGATAAAAGGTATTGCAATAGGGTATTTAGTAGCAAACATTTATGTGGAAATTCACATATAAGATTTTTGGTTGACCCTACCTTTCGAGAGGCATTTTTATCTGACGAGTCCAAGTCCCCATCGAGGAACGGCATGGCAAAGGAACTGAGATCCTGGAAGAAACATGAGAAAATAATTGGTTATTGCATGAATAGATGTCCAGTCAGACTATTATGCTGTTGTGATCCGTATTTGTCTGGATAGCCCTACATCTGAAGAATGTTTTACTGGATTCAACACTGAGGTAGTCAGGTGTGATTGTAAGCCGATTTCTATAATAAAGTATTTATTAGCAGATAAGAGGCCTAGATATCACCATCTTGGCATTTCTATGCCTCCCCATGACCCAAAAACTGTACACAGTGTCCGTATGTGTTCCTTATTAAAACTGGACACCATGAACTCGGTGTTGATAGCTCATAGGGAACTTTCCTAGTGAAGAAATATTTTGTCTGGTATTGACTAGCATGAAAAAATAACCGGAAATCCTATACTCTGAGGCAAGGGCCTCCAAAGTTTTTATTATTTATGTTTTTTTATTTACTGGAGAACTTATGCAATGTGGACCTAGCCACAGGGGCAGCAGAATGCTTCCCAATAACCATATAACAAATGGATTAGTTGAAATTAGAGGAAAGATATACAGAGGATACCATGACACAATAAGGGGCCTGATTTATATCTCGGCAGAGGGGTTACTCGGTCACAACGGTGACGGAAATACCGTACTCTGAAATCTAAATCCCATAGGAAAAATGGGATTTAGATTTCGGCTGACAGGATATCCTTCACCGTTGTGACGGTGTAACCCCTCTGCCGAGATCTAAATCAAATTCAAAGTTAGAAAGGCATAGATCATCTAAGAAGTGGAGACTCAAAGGATGAGGGTTCAATTCCCTTCTGAATCCCCAGAGGTCTGGTTGCAAGCTGTATGACCAGGTAGCATGGTTCAACGTCCTGGAGTGAAAAAAAGAGAAAGCCTGGTTTAAAAGTTTAGTTTTTTGAGTGATGGTATCACCAATAGCAGGCATTGCTACCCTCGTTGAGCTTCCCTCCAGTGGTGTTAAGTTTCTGTTTTGGATAGAAAGGGAGGCTAGCAGTAAAGTCTTTGTATGTAATGCAAGTTACTTCAGGGGAGCAGGATCCAGTCAAGATGTTCAACATCTGCATTTAATCAGAGAGCATTCTGGGTGGCTTATACGTAGCCGCATATTGTTAAATTTTCAAACATGGGTGTACACATTTCTTTGCTGGAACCACTATAAGTAATGCAATGGGACCTTACACATTTATTAACAGCGCTCACTCCAATAATAAAGGTTTTGCATTAATGAACCAGGGTCAAACAGCAGTAACACAGGGAGGGAAATATTACCTCAACTGCAGAGGGTTTCTTTCCCTTTAAAGTGGCATCCAAAGGCTTGGGCCACTTGTCCCAAGGACAAAATAAACAAAAAAATGTGTTGTCCTGGACCCCAAACAATATGTCCTGGGCAATACGAATTCCACACCCCTTTCCATAATAGTCTTGATGATTTGGTTTGTTTAAATATTGTGAATTGACTTGGGAAAAGGTTACTTGTGCTTTATTGCTTCTGTGTTCCCCATTTCCCTCTCTGTTTGTCTTTTGTCTCACTCCACTCAGTTCAGTTCATAAAACTTTATTTGGTCCGTCACTGACCATAAAAGCACATAAAATACAACAATCACTACTGGACTCACTATATACACCAATAAATAAACATTTTAAAAAATATGACATGTAAAAATCATTTCGAGCAAGGCATCTTTAAAAATATAGATCCATGTACCATGTGTTTTCCTAAGTTTAATATCAGCCCTAATGTAGCTCACAACGGAGAAACAGATTTCTGTTGTAGCCGCAGATTGCAAATATGTTAAACCATCTTTGTGAAGCATAAAGTGTACGTGCTTTAAGAGAGGGCAAAGAAAGTCAGCCCAGGACACTGAATACAGTTTAAAAAAAAACATAAAGTGCAGAGTTGACTGTGTTGATCACATGGGCAATGTGAAAAAAAGGCTACTCTCGAGCCCGCGATTGGGAAAGTAACTAAATAATATATTAAATCCAACCTTAGCCTTGTGAGGAAAAATCTATGTTGAGGATTTTTTTATCATGTCAAGTACCCATTCATGCCCAAGTTTAGAACAGAAACCATCTTAAGGGACCTTATCATACGACCTGCATCTTTATGGGACAGATACAAATTTTAATAATTTTCTTTATTTGAGGCCGTGTCCCTTTGGGGAAATCAAAAAGTTGCTTCATCCCGAGGGTGCACAAGTTGCTTTTAACGAAGGCTAACCATGGGAGAGCGTGCCAATTATCCAAATTCAGGCAATCCACGATTACCTTCTGAGAGAATGCCGCCTTAGGAGTACTCCATATTTTGTCCCAAAGCAACAGAGAAGCCATGCCCACACATTCTTCCAAGTAATCCATTCCAAGTTCAAAGTGGGAAATAAAGCTCGCCGTACTTTGTGGTATTGCTAAAAGGTGACTAAAGAACTTACTCTCAATTACTTGCAGTTTACCTGGCACAACACAACCCTATACACCTGCTCCATAGACACCCAATGATAAGCATTTGCTCTTATACAACTGGATCAATTCCTTAATCTGTTTACAGCCCAACCAATTTGCAAATCTAAATAGTGCATCACAGGCTTCCCCATTTTTAATGCTTTTTGAGCAATTAGCCTCTCCCATGAACCACATCAATCAAATAAATTACCTAAATAGCTAACAAGGGAACTTTCAGAACAAGTGTTCCTCTTACATGAATATTTTTGGTCTTAGTTGATTTAGGGCCACAGGTTAGAACAAATGATTTCTGATGATTAACCTCAAGGTTTAATTTATTCATGAAATCACTAAAACCGGTTAAAAGATTTTGAAGACCATTAGCAGTTAGTTGCAGAAGGACAGCGTCATCTGCAGAGAGGATGACTGGCACTGCATGCACACCAACTTGTGGAATGTATTTACTGTAGGATTCTAGGAAAGTGCCTAAAGAGTTGATATATAATAAAAACAGAAACAGGGCTAAGATACAACCCTGTCTCACACCTCTTAATACCCCAATTGGTTTAGTACACTCTCAAGCAAGAGTGTAATGCACCTTGGTAGATGTATTCGTATGTAAACGCTGTACCAGCATCACCGGTGTGGGATCAATTCCTGCCTGGTCCAGAATATTCTACGGCCCACTAAGTAAAAAGCACAGGAGAGGTCCATAAAAGCCACGTGAAGGGCACCGCTCCTGGCCTTGACATATTTACCCCAAATGAGAGTCAAGTTTAAGGCCTGCTTGACCATCCCCAAACTTGGCCTAAACCCATATTGTAGTGGGGAAAAAAGGATGATGAAAGCCCAGGATTTTAGATTTTCTAAAATAACCCTTCCCAGAATCTTTACTGTAGAGTCCAACAGAGAAATAGGGTGATAACAGGACGGCATACATTGGTCTCCTTTTTTAAAGACTGGGACTATGATGGCCTCTTTCCATGAATCCTTTAGATTTCCTTTACCTGCGGCCCTCAAGACATTATTCAGCATCGGGCCCAGAGATCGATATTGTGCTTAAACAGGTCAATAGGTACCCCATCTGGAGCCGGGGCTTTGCGATTGGCTGCTCCCTGGATTGCTTTAACGACTGCTGCATAGTCCACAATGTGTGCTAGCCAGTATTCACTAACCACAGGAGAGGCAGAACCTGAAACATCACTTTGAGTTACCAAATCATCCTCAGAGTTAAAAATAGCTATGAAATGATCCATCCAGTCCTGGGCACTAACGTGAAACTCAATTCCAGAGAAGAAATCATTGGTAAAAAGGGGTCGTTTAACAACCTCTCAAAAGGATTTACTATCCCTTAGGGCTGCCACTTTTTCTAAGTCCTCCCAGGTCTTAATCCACAATTCTTGTCTCTTTTTCCATTGGGCTTGCTTGCAAATTTCTCTAGCCCTTCTTATAACTACAGGCTTGTGCCGAGTGTAGGAAGTGGTCTTTTTTTAGTGTCTTACGCACTGTAGTGCACTCATGGCTAAACCAAGATTTTACTGGGTGCTCCTCTACTGGTTTATTTGAGGTTAAATTACATGCAACAGTACAATAAATATTATGAATACTCTCCAGGATCTCTCTGGGCATCCTATCTGTTGACAAACAGCAAGTGAAATCATCAGACATTGTGTTAATGAGTTTATTAGTAAAATCCTGACAAATGATTTTACTCCACTTTAAACAAACACCACCATTAACCGTATGCTCTATAGGAAAATTATTTGCCACCTCAGTATCCTCGTGGTGGTGGAAAATAAAACAAGCATGAATAGGATTTTGATCACTGAAAGATAGGGGATGTAATCTAAAGGAACCCAGACAGTTTGCCAGATCTGAATATAAAATCAAGAAATCAATAGTGCTACCCTTGCCCCTTCCTACAAATGTAGGGGGAGCAATATTATTTTGCCCCAATATGTCTGTTCCATCAACCAGGCTGTAAGACAAAATTAGTTTATTTATAGCTTCCCCGTAAAGAGTATGTAATAGGACCCTCCCCATCCAAGACCCTATATAGGCAGTCACCACTGTACTGGCATTTAGTGATATTAAAACTGTCTGTCCAGATAATGGAAGGCAAGACATTCAGCCTATTATGAATGCAAAAAGCGACTTCCCCAGATCCTTGACAACCTCAGCTGTCTGTGTTGCAAAATGATTATGGTAAAGATGAATTAAAATTAGATTCAACATATTATCCTTTCTTAAGTATAAGATTTGAAAATAGGGGGTGACTGATACAACCTCCACCTTATAATTAGTTCATGCACAAGTGACAAAAACTGCCAACACCCCTTCCCTCTCCCAGCTGCAGAAGCTATGGCAGCTGAACAATAGGCTGTATACCCATTTAAAAAAAAACAGGATTTACGGCCCATGTATCTTGACATTCCAATTATATCATATTTAAAGATATAATTCAGCCAATCCTCATTGAGCAATTTATCATGAATCCCAGCAATGTTACATGATAAAACTTGCAAGCACAATCTCCGTTCTTCACATCTTGAGAACCATGGGGAGGGGTGCTGCAGGAACCGTGAGGGGAGGGGCCAACACAAGGATTCTCCTCCTTAGCTACCAAAACCCCCCTCTCCTGTGACAACGGCAGGACAGAGTGTCAATCAATATTTGATAAACCTGACAGAGTCTCAAAACTATTAAGATGGGCTCACAATGGTAAAGATGCTGGCCTAAGTAATTCACTACTGTCCTTCTGGGCATTATTCTTTCTTACTTTACAGGACTCATTCCATGATGATGGATAAATAAATCCTAAAGGTCTTGTCACTATCATGCTATGGATCACATTTGTCATGTTCAGGTGAGAAAGTAGAAATAGGACACACAGAGGGTCACTAAAGTTCAGTACCACACAATCCCCATCAATTAATTCTGGCATATGCCCCACCCATCGTATCCTATGTGCCATAATGTGTTTATTGAGTAGATCTTGGTGAGTATCAGAATGTTTCCTGCACCAAAAAGCTGCTTTATTCATCAAGCTCAGAAGGGTCCTCGTGTGTATCATCAGCCAGAGGAGGAACCACAGCTAACACTGGGGGAAGATGTAAATGTTCAGATGCCCCTTTAAGTTTGCCTGAACTACAGGTTGTAGATGATCCAGCAAGGACTTTACCCTGTTCTGCTGGGTGAGGTGCACCTTCTGAGGCAAAGGGCAACTCCAAACTCTGTTGCTAATGTCAATGCTGGGGCCCTGACTGATAGAGGAATCCTCAATAGGAGTCACCTTGACAGCTAGGGGTAGAGCCATATTGCACATCCAGCAGCTAGTAGAACCTGAGGCCTGAGCACCTCCCTGAGTTAATCCTGGGAAATATCCTCTGCCGCTGGAATTTATTAGCAGCTCAAGATGGCTCTCAATTTTCCTCAAGGAATTCAATATCATATCTAAAGCATCAGTAATACGTTGCCCAATACTTGATAACAAATCCCCCTGGGGGTTACTGCCCCCACCCCACCAACTGACTCTGGCTCCTCGACAGCTACCTCCATGTTTTGGATCGGACCATTATTAATAGAAAAGGAGTACTTTTGTCTCTTAGAACTTGCAATGATCTTGCCTCTTTTTATTTTCTCAGTATGAGATTTGGAGGTTACTCCCTCTCTTTTAGGTAGAGACTGTGTTAACAGGGGTAATGCAGTCTGTAGAAGGATCCTCACATACCACAATGGGGGAAAGCGGGACTATGGATTGAGCAGACTGAGTTACTTAAGAGATGCCTTCCTCCAAACTCTCCATCTCCAATCCCCACGAGAAGGCCAGGACTAGAGTTGAAACAGAAAGCAGGGGCGGGGATGAGGATAAAGATAATCTCCTCTCGGCCAATTCAATTTCCTAAGTACGGACACCCATGGCTCTTTGTAAAAAGCCATCCAGCGTTGTGTTGGCAGTGTTAGCGTTTTGAGTCACCACTGTAGTCTTACCTTTGCCCATTTTAGTTGATTTTTAGTTTTCCCAACCGACAGCCTACAATATGTCAAGAGGCCATCTGAAATACAGCCAAGTTAACCACTTAGTGCAACTTATCGGATCCAAGTGAAATCTTAAAAAATCACAATATCTTACAGAGTGCAGTGAGCCTGCTGACTTAACCTTTACGGTCTGATTAACTGCGGACCAAGAGAAGGAGCCCAGCCTGGTCTCAACCAGCTGCAGATGGGCACAGATGGGCCCGTTCTTGGCCCGGACTTTGTCCGGGAATGGGCACAGGCGCGTCCCGCACAGCAGCACCACAAGAGTAGCTTTATGTACCTCCAGGCGCAGATACTGGTTGTGGGTGGCCCTCCTGCTGCCCAGTCACCTGGGAGTTGTAGGCCCCCTCTGGCATTGTGATAGCATGTCCCACACAGGGGGACCACAAGAGTAGCATTATGCACCTCCGCGCACAGACACTGGTCGTGGGCAGCCCTCCTGCCGCATAGTCACCTGGGAGTTGTAGTCCCCCTGGCCCTCCAGCCCTGTGATCACGCGTCCCACACAGCGGGACCACAAGAGTAGCTTTATGCGCCTCTGGGTGCAGACGCTGGTCGTGGGTGGCCCTCCGGCCGCACAGTCACCTAGGAGTTGTAGGCTCTCTGCCCATCCGGCCGTATGATCCACTCAAATCCCTAAAGACCCTCTAAGGTCCTGCACAGTACATTTGCTCACCCATTTATATATTTTCAGGTCTAATGTTTCAAAAAGTTATCCTCATTGTCTTGTCTAGAGTAATGGTTTGCAAGCCACAAGTGAAGGTGCTGAACGTTTATAATGAAATTCTGATAACAATGCTGTTAGCAACCAGAGGATGATCAGAATGAGACGCTTTTAAAGTGCATTGCACCACTGTAAGTAGGTTCATGGCTTCCATCCAATGTTACCGCACAGGACAGCCACTTGCATTATTCTACCTGCTCACCCACAGTCTCCTATAGAAATACAGCCACCTGGATCCAAATGATGAACGATCTTTTAAACCCCTTCCTTCTGCTGTTCTAGTGGCAATCATACTTTTTAGTAGGTGTTGAGAAGGTGTTCCCAAATAACTTTCCCCAATCAACAGAGTAACACTACATAAAAGGTATGAATATATTTGGCACATGAACCACAGACTCCCTGGAGCCCAAGTATGTAACCATTTGAAAAGTAGAAGTTAACACCAAAAACTACACAGAATCTAAATAGTAAGGATAGAATGCATTTAAGAGCCAGATATTAAGAAAGGACACCATGTGTCACCAAGATATTAAGGATGGAAACCATGATTCATCCAGACAGATATTAAGTACAGAAAACATGCAGCACTTGAATACTAACAATAGACACCATAATAGACCCAGATAATTAGGACGCCAAAATGATATGACCAGAACAAAACAATACAGGATCCTAATAAATAGGATTAAAACCACGTAATATACAGAAAACTACAACGGAGACCATGTATGGCTTATGATTTAAGGATGGGAACAATGAAAGAGTTAAGTAACAAAGATGGAGACCACACAGGACCTACGACTTAAGTGCTGCAAACTATGTAATCCATAAGCAATAAAGATGCAGACCAAGTAAAACTTTAGTATTAAGGAATGGAGACCAAGTACATCCTAAGTATTAAGGATGAAAACTACGTAGGACATAGGCTGACACTATGTAACACCTACGCTTCTTTTTTTATTGAGGAGTTAAAATTCATCAGAAAAAGAGCATAATTCCATGTACAAATGTGGCATGATTCCAAAAAGAAAAGTACATATTGTACAAATGGAATGATTTCAAGAACCATCAAGCATATGCATACATAAGAGCGGTAAAAATAAACAGGGATAATGATCATTAAGAGGAAATAATTCCTAAGTCCAGAAAAAAACAGTACCTGATGTATGCAGCATTATTTCAAACCATCAGATCACAATCAGGTAGATGATCCAGCACAGCCTGCATGACTTGTTCCCACATTTTCCCTAGCTTATGGTAATGCCGATGACAGCGAACAATTGCAAGTTCCAGGCCAAAAAGGAATATGAACTCCTGCTACCAAGATAGAGAATCCAGAGCTTCATTTTGCTGTCAAGAGTGAGCAATCATGAGTCTTGAAGAAGTTACAGCAAAGAAGAAAACACCAATCTCCATCGGTATATCAGGAACAAATTCCTTCAATTCAGCACTCATGAAATTAACAAACTGGAGATCCAAAAGTAATTTGCGATCAAAGGTCCTTCTATGTAAGGGCGAGGGATTAGTCATGTAGCTAAACTTGATAAAGGATTATACTCCTACACAATCTGAGGATTTAACCTAATCTCCAGTATAGACAGGGGACTATGACTAAAATAAAACATATTCAACCAGGAGGATGGCCCATGTGGACTAGAATAAAATGTAAATCCTGGTTTGTGAGCCTGAAAAAAGACACAAAACATCAACCAGGTTATGTGTGCTGCAGATCTGCTTAACCCCCTGGGTGCCCTGGATGAGCTTGTCTCGCCCTCGACCACAGTTACTGTGTGCCGGGGACGAGACCAGCTTGTTCTGCACAAGGTCCAAGGGGGGAGCGCTAGTGAACCCCCCGTGGGCCTCCCAACCACACCCCCGTCAGGGATGGAAGGGGAATCGCTTCCCCTTCCAGCCCCGCCCCCTTAACCCCCACCAGTGACGTCTGGTGACTGACCTCATCAGAGGTCACTCCCATCGCGCTGGAAGCTGACTGAAGAGAAATAATGCATAAGCATTTCTCCTCCGACCGGGAGATGGGGGCAGGCAGAGGCATGAAAGGAAAGGAAAGCCCTTTCCTTTGCTTTCATCCCTCTGTGAGCATTTCTGCAGCCCAATCGTGAAGTGATCGGGCTACAGAAATGCCCACTAGACCGCAGGGATTTTGTTTTTGTTTGTGTGTGTTTATACATAAGGGGGCAATCTATTATTAGGTCTTTTCTGCCCCACTCCCCCGGGGGCAGATCGGCCTAGTTTGATTAGGCAAAGGTCGCTCCCCTGGGGGCATTTTTTTTTGTTGCCAGATTGGCCTATATTTTTTAAGCCAATATGCCCCCAGGGGGGCAGAAATCACTAGACACCAGGGATTTTTTTTCAGTCAGTTTCACGCAAGGGGAGCGACCCCTTAGGCAAGGGTCACTCCCCTGGGTGACACATTTATTTTAAGCCATTTCTGCCCCCCTTGGGGGCAGATCGGCCTACTTTTCTTAAGCCAATCCACCCCCAAGGGTAGCCCATCCTAGATTCCCCTGGTGTCTAGTTTAAATAAATGCACGGGTTTGGTAGGTTTCCCTGGGTGTCGGCTGAGGTAGAGGCCAAAATCCACAGCTAGGCACTTTCCAAAAAACACGTCAGATTTCAATGTAAAAATGTGATGTGTTCATGTCACGTTTCCTGTCGCGGGCATTAGGCCCACCCACACAAGTGAGGTACCATTTTTATCGGGAGACTTTGTGGACCCCAGATAGCAGGACAAGTGTTATTGCCCCTTGTCTTTCTCTACATTTTTTCCTTCCAAATGTAACACAGTGTGTAAAAAAGACATCTATTTGAGAAATGCCCTGCAATTTACATGCTTCTCAACACCTTATCTTGTGCTCATTTTGGAAATACAAATGTTTCCTTGATACCTATTTTTCACCCTTTTTATGTCACCAAATGAATTTCTGTATACCCAGTATACAATGAAAACCCATTGCAAGGTGCAGTTCATTTATTAGCTCTGGGTACCTAGGGATCTA
Organism: Pleurodeles waltl; assembly: GCF_031143425.1. NCBI lineage: Eukaryota > Metazoa > Chordata > Amphibia > Caudata > Salamandridae > Pleurodeles > Pleurodeles waltl. Next base: position 626,206,249 of record NC_090449.1, read on the forward strand.
GATGAACCTGCAAACCCTATATATCCCGCAAACAGAAGAGTCCAGCAGACGTAATGGTATATTGCTTTTGAAAATCTGACATCGCAGCAAAACTTTACAGAGTAAAATGTGGAGAAAAATGGCTGTTTTTTTATCACCTCAGTTTCAATATTTTTTATTTCAGCTGTTATTTTCTGTAGGAAACCTTTGTAGGATCTATACAAATGACCCCTTGCTGAATTCAAAATATTATTTACTTTTCAGAAATGTTGAACTGTCCGGGATCCAGCACTGGTTTCACAGCCATTTCTGTCACTAACTGGAAGGAGGCTAAAAACACAAAAAATAGTAAAATTGGGTATGTCCCAGTAAAATGCCAAAATTGTGCTGAAAAATTGGGGTTTCTGATTCCAGTCTGCCTGCTCAAGCAAGCTCGGAAAATGGTTACTTTAGCACCACAAACCCTTTGTTGATGCCATTTTCAGAGAAAAAACTACAAGCTTTCTTCTGCAGCCCTTTTTTCCCATTTTTTTAAACAAACAAAATGTTCGTTGTATTTTGGCTAATTTCTTGGTCTTTTCCAAGGGAACCCACAAAATCCGGGTACCTCTAGAATCCCTAGGATGTTGGAAAGAAAGGACGCAAATTTGGCTTGGGTAGCTTATGTGGACAAAATGTTATGAGGGCCTAAGCGTGAACTACCCCAATTAGCCAAAAAAAGGCCTGACAGCGAAGGGGTTAATAGCTGCCCGCGACGTGGACATCCTCTCCTGGATGGCAGATGAGGAGGCTGTTGAGCCGATCCCTGTCACCATAACCACACTGAAATCTCCACACATGACAATTGGGCCAGGCCTTGTGTTGACTGCCACCAATACATGATTGACCAAACAGGGGTTGTCTGCATTCAGTGCATAGGGAGATACCTGCATTATTGATATTTGCGATGAGCCACCCTCCAGAGTGATCACATTTGACATGACCTGTAAGCCATCCTTTCCCTTTTGGGAGAAGGCGACCCCTCTCTTTGGAACATCAGTCCCTGCTGCCACCAAGGTGTGATACCCTAAAGCACTAAGCATCAATGATTCACCTAGAGCAAGATGAGTTTCCTGAACACAGTTAAGTTTCTTGAACACAGTCAAGCTGCAGGTTGAGTGTACTCAATTCTTCCTGCAGAAAATGTATCTTAATTCTAGAGGGCCATTAGTATTCCACCTTAGGATCTGTAACCCTCTGGTTGCTACTAAGTATGATATCATCCATTACAAAACTGAGACACTACACAGTGACAATGATGGTTCAACTCCACAGCCAGTCACATATTTACTTCTCTTTAATAATGCTTTAACCCAAGTGCCAATCCCCTGGTCCCTAGTCATTTAACCCGACTGCACTGCAAATCATTACACCCATGAACACCCACCCACCCACCACCCCCTACGTCATAAACATGAAACCCACTTACAATCCAGATATTAAGGATGGAGGCCCCCACAAGATGGAGATACGTAGGAAAAGACGATCATGAACTAAATAAATCAGCGAGGGCATCTTGTGTTTTCACGTAGTGTGCACCTTATCTAGCTCAAGAGAATATAACAGCCTTGGAGACACAAGCGGGCTAATCAACAACTGCCCTATGTCACACGGAAATACTTTTGCACTTGCTGCAGCTTTCAGCTGTCAGGCTCAGGCACTGTCGTTTTATGTGTCTTTTGCTTGTGGGTTACAAAAGAAGCAGGCAACATGCCAGCGAGATTCCAATCTGAACGTATTTAGTTTCAGAAGACAAACATCAGCACTTCGGCAATGCCAGAAGTCCCTTTCATCGAGCGAGCTTTGTGATCTGTGGCAAAAAACCCTTCCTCTATTCAGGAAGTGGCGCTCAGTTCAGCCCCGTCTCATTGTGCACTCTCACAATGCACAGAAGCGAACAATCAATGTTCTGATTGGCGGACACAATCCATTTTAAGTGCAATTAGCCAGCAGATGGAAAAATGAGCCTGAAAATAGCAACCTTTAGTTGCATGTGGCTCATACATTTGGATCTAAACTTCTTTTTGATCGCTAATTTGAGTATAATTGTTGTGTTCTGCTATTTTACTTATGCGGATGCTCTTTTTTTCTGTTTCTCGTGACTTCAATTTTTAATTCAGATTTTCCCATCTGCCTAATCCTCTCACCTAATGCAACCTTTCCATATATTCGTGTAGGGCAGTAAAGTCGTCACCATTAATAGTGCGGTAGTACTTCCAGTGATTTTAAAAACTGCCGATGACAGTCCTCAAGTCAAACATTACCACAGTGTCAATGGGCAAACAGTCTTCTTCTAAAACAACTGGCACCTGCTAAAAGCCATTCTGCCCTTCACAATAAGAGTCCTCACTTAGTGAAGTTCCTAAGACAGGAAAACCTCTAATGGCGTCACTGTTAAAGATCCAAGCTTGGTTCAACGGTGTAAAGGAGCTGAAGTCCCCCCCTGGCAAAGAGCATGGAGGGGCTTCCCTTCTGACTCACTCAGGAGTTGTGGGACCTTAGTTACGCCTCTGGCCGGGGTGCGCTTTCAAGTGCTTCACCACCAGCACTTGTTTGACATGGTGATAAATGTACAGCTGATGCGGCAGGATGAGGTTGACTGTGTCGCCCCTCTGCTGAAAATATTGTCGGGCCTTAGGCTCAGAGTCCAATAAAAGATGGGGCCCATGTGTGTGTACGTACACATGTACACGGTTGTTATAAACATGAACATATGTGAGATTGCTTGTCTACATCCTGTTCTCCTGCATTTATAATGTTTTCATCTTTGCCACCGTTTTATTCTTTTCAAAATCCATTATTTTTTCCCTGCTCTTTTTATCTATTCCAGAAGTTATAGGAATCATTTAATTTGTTTACTCTTCGTTTTGTATGCAAAGATCAACAGATCGAATGCTTCAATAAACAAGACAAAGTCAGAAGCTAATTGACCTGTAAACGTGGAAGATAAAATATGATGTCAACTAATTGTTCAACATCATTTGTTTAAGTTTGGCCACCTTCTTTAGGCATTGGAGGGATAAAGAGTGATGGCAGTCCTTCTTACAGTAGTCCCAATATTTTATAGTTGCTGACCAAGGCATCATACATTCTGTTTTTGTTCTCTGTTGAGTCTCCCAAAGCACAGAATTTATGTACAGATGTAGATCCTTGATGTGACGAAAGACTCAAGCAACACTTTAAGTACTTTAATGAGCGAGTCATAATGTTGTATTATGTGTACTGGTTGTGTACTGGAAGTTCAAGCCAGGCTGAACCTTTAGCAACTGAAATTGTTTGATTTGTACAATATTTTCAGTAGGGGGAGAAACAGGCTGAAAGTTGTATACATACTGCTAAAACTGCGGACCCTCACATAATCGAGTTAGTAAAATTGTCCTGACAGAATATTGTGACCAAAATATCAAATATCATATTATTATGAAGTTAAGAATGTATAGGCGAGTACATATTTTCTTTACCTAATTTCACTTATATACACCTTGCTGATTTATATGTATTCAAGGTATATTGCCGGAAAGTTAAGAATAGTCATGTTATGCTTATCTAAATATACTTACCTTCACAGTATTATGGCAGTCGATATTTTAGTCACAATATTCTGGCTGGACAATATTAAATCAATCAATAATTTTTTATTACGGTCAATTTTCACCATAAAATTACATTAAAACGCATTATAAAAGACATTATTATATAAATATAAAATACCGTGAAAAGCAAATGTACAGAGCAAAAGTTGTGGTGCAGAGGATAATTTACAAAAAAACAAAACTAGTTCCTGTGGGTCCATGGTCTCACCTAATAGGGGAAGGTTTCTGAGAAGCTAAATGATCAAAGCTTTTGGGACTAGTATCAAGAATCAGACAGGTTCCGAGAATACAAGAGATGTTGAGTAAAGATTTAGGAAAAGTAATCTCCTTCGCTGCCAGGAAACTCACATTGGAAAAAACCCATTGCTCTGCTCCTCATAAGGCAGCAAACTGAGCATTAACGTTGTATACTTGTAGAGCTGGGGAAGCTGCTTTAGACTGCATATATCTATGTATTTTAAATATAGCAGCTGCTCTGTGGTATGGTGAAAGACTACATTTCAGTACCTGGGGGTCCATCAGAGAGATATGAACACTCTTAAGCCTAAGTAATCAAACGTCTGTAGTGATTTGAAGGGGGTATTTCCCCAGCAGGGTTTTCTCTTTTTATTTTTATGGGGTCTTTAAACCATACATTTGGTCTCTCGTGTGTTTTATTTCCAGCCCTCTAGCAATAAAAAAGTCTTGGAACTTATTTGATAGATTTTGGAGGCCAAGGAGAGACCAGGACAGTAACAAGGTGTCATCCACGAAAAGAAGTGCTGGAAAACATGCCCCTAATTTCGGTGAATCATGAATGCAACAATTAAGATAATCCATAATACCATTAATATACAAGGAAAATAAGATTCGGGGGGGGGCAAAACACAGCCCTGACAAACTACCCTACAAATTGAAATTGGATTACTGAGTCCTCCAGACCTATTCCATCTTACTTCGGAATAGCTGGCCTGATGAAGCCTGATAATGGTGTCAAAGATGTGGCAAGGGACTCCCATTGATCTAACGACTTCCCATAGTGCGTTCCTAGGCACCAGGTCAAAAGCTGCTCTTAGGCCTCCGAATGCCACATATAGATGATCTGCACAAACAAAGTTTTGCATCAAAAAGTTTATCGCAGGCTTGCGTCATTTAACAACGCCAGCCGGGTGCCGTATTTATTGAATGGTGCAAGCCGGTGCTAAACTTGGGCTAGCGTCTTAGAGGAAGACGCTAGCCGGGTGGGGGTGGCGGTAGGGAAAGAGGGGGATGCGCATCAGAAAATGATGCTAGCCTGGTTAGAGGCAAAAAATGCCTCTAACCAGACTAGCGCCATTTCCTGGCACACAACTACCAAAAACATGGCTCCTGTCTTAGGAAAGACAGGAGTCATGCCCACCACCCCAATGGCCAGCACACAAGTGTCCCCTGGGCATGGCCATTGCACCCTTTGCCATGCAGGGAACCCCAAGTTAGGGCCCCCGATAGCAAAAAATAAATAAAAACAAATACTTACGAGGACTTTACTGTTATGGGGTCCCCACCCTCTGGTGGCCCTCTGGTGGGGCGGGATTGTTCCTGGGGCTTGGGGAGGGTACCTGCGGACCCATTTCATGGTATTTAACTATGGAAATAGGCCATAGGTCCCCTATCGCCTGGTCTGACCCAGGCGTTAAATAATGGCGCTAAACAGGCTTATTGCCATTATTTAGGCCCGCCTCCTGCCCATGTGCCATCTTTACCCGGTGGGTTAAATATGGAGCTACAGGCTTAGAGTACTTTTTTGGACGGGAACACATGCCTTACATCTCATTGTTGCAATGTGGGTTTACGCATCCAAAAAAGGACGTTAACTCCAACATTTTGATGCTAGACAGGTCTAGCATCAAAATATAAATATGGAGTTAAGTTTGCGCCGTTTTTGTGTAAAAAATGACGCCCAAACAGCCCACACAGAGTATAAGTATGCCACATCTGGCCTTCCTACCTCCCGTAGTAAGCAGCAAAACAGCTGTAATTGGCATACCATTACCTCTCTTACACATGGCTCACTGGTGCACCTGCTGTCCTAATGAAAGGAATGTCTTTGCTCAATTACATCAATAAATGAATAAGCCTAAGCATATCAGTGCCATGCAATTTTCAGTCAAATTTACTGAACATCATGGAACTGGTAAGAGTTCTCTCATTTCTCAAAAGAATGCTAACATTAGTTCTCTCAATCCACAAGAGAATACCAGCATTTACTCGCTCATTTCACACCATAATGCTGGCACTAACTCTCTCATTCCACAACAGAGTTCCAATTTAGGGCCTGATTTAGAACTCAGCGGATGGGTTACTCCATCACAACGGGGATGGATACCCCGCCCGCTGAAACTGAAATCCCTTTATATCCAATGGGTTTTAGATTTTGGAGGAGAGGATATCCGTCACTGTTGTGACAGAGTAACCCATCCGCTGAGTTCTAAATCAGGCTGTTAATTTTCTAATCCCAGATTAGAAATCTAATTAGTGTTTTCATTATAAACTGTATTCCATAGTTACAAATTTGATGTAAGTTATTGAATGAGAGAACTAATGTTGGATGGTAAATTTAATAATCAGAACAGTAGTTTTTGTCCTGGATGAAATATTTAATTGTATAGAATGAAGGGTACCAGGCTGCACCCACAAGCAAACTGGAGCAAGATGGATACACAAAGAGAAACAGTGAAATAAATAAATGATGTAGAATTTTAATATTTTTCTAGAGACAGTATCCTTTGCTTACTGCACCTGCAGTGCAGCAGGAACGTAGAGGCCAGCAATTAAAAAACATAAATACATAACTTTCTGTAAAACTATTCTCTTTACTTCTAAGATCCTAGGTTAACTTACATGAGTCATCATTTCAAAATCCAATTTAATAATCGCTTACAAAATTGTACATATGCTAAACTCAATACAAGACAGGTTTGTGAGAGGAGGGCGTGACCGTCATTTCCTGCACAAGGTGATCCAGTAAGAAGAGCCATAGTTGGGAAGACCTCGTCCACAACTCTGGTGGAGCTAGAGCGTTCATGCAATGAAAGGCCGGAATCTACAATGTATTTCATTGACAGTGCTTAATCAGCACTCACCTGCCTGGCAGGAGCCTGTGGTAGTATAAGAAACTGGATTAATATTTGCGGTGGGTGACTACCCACCTTGAGGAGCAATCACAACCCTTGTTATGGTCAACTCTCAAAGTCATTAAATTGACCTTAGCTCAACACCCTGGTAGATGTGGCAATGAGCAGACAGGCTTAACATTGGGCAATGTACAAAGTATTTGTGCAGTAATAAAGTAAAAATGTAATTGTTGTAGAGAATGCAAGAGTTGCAACGCCATTCATTCAATGTATCAAAAAAATGTCTTCATCATAGTTACAATAAAGGTAGAAACCAAAGCATAAGAGAGCAAACTTTTCATTCACCTGTATACCTTTTCACAACATTTTCGAACTGTAACCACCACTGACGTCAGTAAGTATAATATTTAAATTACTATCATTTTCTTTAAATTGCTGTATGTCTTTAATAGGACTGCCAAATGAATTAATTGAAGTGTGTATTCTAACTCCATGCACACTTGTGCAGGAAGGTTTGTTGTACAGAGATTTAAAGTAAATACTTCTGTTTTAAAATGTTTTATAAATTCAACTTCTGCAAAATTCTTAAAAACACTGTGGGGTAGGTTTGTGTATGTTGTGTGCACAAACAATTGTAAATGCCTCTTTTTCATCACTAAAACCTACATTTGATCAGAGCGATAGGTGGATAAAAACTGTAAGTTATTACATCTGTCATCCTTGAATGGTAGTCTTTTGTTTATGTTTGTAAAAAAATTAACTAGTTATTGTGGTAAAAGATTTCCTTGGTTTAAGTTATAGCCATCCAATGCCCCAAAATATCTTGCACTGACCGGTGTTTCTCTTATGAAAAAATATGCTTGAACGTCAAACTATGTTGTAGAATCCATTTCTCTGCTGAACACATTAAACATCCACATGTTCATCTGTGGGTTAGATGGGAAAATGTGGCATGACCTTTGCAACTGACCCTGCAAATAGAGTACTATTGAATTGATGTTAAAATAATATCATGGATGCATGAGTTTATCTAGAATTATTTGTGGTTAAAATCAATTAAAGTTATCAAATTCAGTTTTAGCACAGACCATGCATTTCATTGGTATTAGAAATTGGGTTAGAAATTGGGTTGTTGGTTGATTGGGGTGTGAGCCCTGGTCAAGCAGCAACCACAATATTTGTCTGGGTGAGGCACAAGCAAACCCCAAATTAACCTGTGTTCGAACTCTGGTAGCTTGGCACACATCAGTCAGGCTCAACTTGAAGGAAATGTGCAAAGTCATCATCAAACAGAAGCTTTATTTGGTCACAGTTGAACCATCAAAGTATTCAAAATCTTTACAATATATAAAAGATAAAATATGTCACAATTAAAATAAATAAATATCCATGAGAGCATGGCTAAAATGTGGAAACAATCACATATCCTAAATTAATATCCACTTTTGTTAGAACAATTTGATCAAGATTGTACAGATATCACATTTTAGAAGCCACATAAGATCATACCCCATGATCCATAGATGTTAAACCTCATCAAATTCGCCCATAATTACCTAAACAAAGTTATAACAACGTTCCTTTAGGAAAAGATTGTGCCTGTACCTAAAACTTGCAAACAGCAAAAACAATTACATTAGAAATATTACATTTTAAAATCCTAAGGGCAGTTGTATACTGTCTAATGGCCACTTTAAAGCAAATAGGTTGAATCCATTTCCGCCGGGAAACATCATATACTGGGCGAAAGGACATTATATGATCATCCGACTCAGGGACTAAGCCACAGGCCCGGCACAGATTAGATACTGTGCCTTTCTTCCAAAAGCCCGTAAAGGACTTCAAAGGTAAACATCCGTAACAAAAACGAATGTAAAGGCTTTTAGCAAATGATTCAGAGATAAAATTCAGAAAGGACTCAAAGTAACAATTCCATTTTAATTAAAAAAACGGATTTGAAAGATGCCCGTTAGTAATATCAAGGAGGTAGCTCTTTTGAACATGTGTCTAGTAGCAAGACTTTAAAGAATGTATCTGTGCTTTGTTAATACTGCTTGGGGTCTCCCAATAACTCTGAAGACCTAACTTACATAGCCAGGTAGAAACATGTTTGACCCATGGAATAGTTGACCCATTTAGTCTTCCCAAAAGGTCCCTGAGAGAATACCTGTCTATATAGAGTTTAGGTGTAGTACAAAGTCAGACCCAATATACCAGAGGTTTCAATATTATCAGAAATCCATTTTAGGCCTAAATCGAAATATACTGGAGTCAAAGTCATGCTGACTGGGCACACAAGCAATGATCTAACAAAAGTATTCTCTGCTAAAGTCAGTCTTTGAGCTTTTGAATATCCCCACACCTTCGCACCAAAAATGGTGTCATTCTGTACTTTAGCCTGATATGCTTTGAGGGCTGGGAATACCTCTCTCGAGCTGGTACTCCTATAAAAGTGAAAACACTAAACAAAAGTGACCACACATCAGGTTAGGAAAACTGAACTTAATTTAACAAATGAAACAAGACCAAAATGACAAAAATCCAATAAGAAGGACTTAAGTTAGGAATTTGAATTTTTAAAGAATAAACTGTAAAATGATGCTTAAAATTGAAAAGCGCCAACCGGGTATATCAGGGTGTTTGCGACTGGGTCAAAATCAAAAGTTCAGGCACACCTTGATAGAGCAGGGGCCAGTGAAAAGAACCTAGGGCCAGATGTAGTAAAGGTTTTTACCCATTCTGTGTCTATGGGAAAAAGTGTTCGTACATATGGCCCCTAGTTAGGTAAATGATGGTGGCGAAGCGTGGCATTGTTCCAAAAAAGAGATGTGTTGCGTAGTTGAGGCAATGCGTCGGTTCTGACATGTGGCGAGGCTGTGGTGCAAGATCCTGATTCATCAACGTTGAGGATCCTGTCCACGGGGCCTGCGATGTGAAGACTGGAGATGTGACAAGTTTCACTGGGGAAAGGGTTGTGCAATGGCGGTTCTGGAGGCGATGCAAGACTGTTGCGCCGGTTCCGACCCACGCAGTAAAGGATGCATCCATTCTGCTTCATGCAACAGCTGTGATGCGTTGGTTCTGCTCCCAGCAGAGGATCTGTCTGTTCCCGTACAGCAACATCTTAGGCCCATATCTAAGGGTCAAGGACTTGGTGGCACCACTTGGCAGGAGAGACTCACAGATGGCAGAGTCTAGATCAGGAGGCCAGCCAACTAGCCCGTCGAGTCACTCTGGGCTCTGGGTTAGAGAGACGAGTTTTTGAAGCCTTTGGTAGGTCAAGTCCCCTCATATTTGAGAGACACCACTGACTTTACTTTAGACGGCCCCGTTTGAGAGTTGGAGTTTGAGAATTAGTTCAAGAACAAGTTTGTGGAAATGTGAATTCTTCTGTGGGTTGGTGACACTGATTAATTTAGCTTCACACCTCGTGAAGTATGAACAGATGGTTTCTCTCCGGACAATACTGGCAGCTTGGTGCTATTGAGTTTACCTGTTACAAGGAATCCCTTTTTCAGCTGGGAAGATCCCACATTTGCCAGTGACATCCAGTGTTCTATGTCCTAAGGAGAACCGCTAAGTTGTATGGGTTCGAAACGCGTCAACATATGAGAGCGTGGGGAGAGCGCTCAAGAAGATGATTGGGCCTTGAGGGAGGATTCAAGGACTGTTTAACACACAATACCCCTGGTTTGGCCATATACAAAATAATTGATGCATTAGCGCCTTCAGTGTTGCTACTGAGTTTTGAGCTGTTGATGTTGTGATTTCAGTCCAGCTCTTCCCTGTGTGTGTAATTTGGTCCAGAACCTGGATTCTTTTCTTTTCTTTTTATTATTGTATGTTATTTCAAGACCATATTGTGTGTGTTTTCAATGTTTCATGTAGTGCCAACTCATTTAGAAAGGCGTTGTTCATTATCTGTTTGTCTTGTTTGTATTTAACCCCTTCGCTGCCAGGCCTTTTCCCCCTCAGTGCCAGGCCTCTTTTTGGCTATCTCGGGCAACTCGTGCTTAGGCCCTCATAACTTTGTGTCCACATAAGCTACCCACTTCAAATTTATGTCATTTTTTCTAGCACCCTAGGGATTCTAGAGGTACCCAGAGTTTGTGGGTTCCCTTGGAAGAGACCCAGAAATTAGCCAAAATACAGCAAAACTTTCATTTTTATTTAAATGGTAAAAAAGAGCTGCAGAAGAAGGTTTGTCGTTTTTTTCTTCTGAAAATGGCATCAAAAAGGGTTTGTGGTGCTAAAATCACCATCTTCACAGCTTTCAGGAACAGGCAGACTTGAATCAGAAAACCACATTTTGCAACACAATTTTGGCATTTTACTGGGACATACCCCATTTTTACTATTTTTTGCGCTTTTAGCCTCCTTCCACTTAGTGACAGAAATGGGTGTGAAACCAATGCTGGATCCCGGACACCTAAACATTACTGAAAAGTAGACAAAATTCTAAATTCAGCAAGGGTTTTTTTTATAGATCCTACAAGGTTTTCCTACAGAAAATAACAGCTGAAATAAAAAAAAATGAAATAGAGGTGAAAAAAACCAGCCATTTTTCTCCACGTTTTACTATGTAACTTTTTTCCTGAAATGTCAGATTTTCAAAAGCAATATACTGTTACGTCTGCTGGACTCTTCTGGTTGTGGGGATATACAGGGCTTGTAGGTTCATCAAGAACCCTAGATGCCCAGAGCTAATAACGGAGCTGCAACTTGCAATGGGTTTTCATTGTATACCAGGTATATAGCAATTCATTTGGTGAAATATAAAGAGTGAAAAATAGGTATCAAGGAAATCTTTGTATTTCCAAAATGAGCACAAGGTAAGGTGTTGAGAAGCAGTGGGTATTTGCACATCTTTGAATTCCGTTTTCCCAATACTAGCATGTGAATTACAGGGCATTTCTCAAATAGACGTCTTTGATACAATCTGTCTTACATTTGGAAGGAAAATATGTAGAGAAAGAAAAGGGGCAATAACACTTCTTCTTCTATTCTGTGTTCCCCAAAGTCTCCGAATACAAATGGTACCTCACTTGCGTAGGTAGGCCTTATGCCCGTGACAGGAAACGCAAACATGGACACATCACATTTTTATATTGAAATCTGGCGTGTTTTTGGGAAAGTGCCTAGCTGTGGATTTTGGCCTCTAGCTTATTCGGCACCTAGGGAACCCTAGCAAACCTATACATTTTTGAAAACTAGACACCTAGGGGAACCCAGGATGGGGTAACTTGTGACACACTCCCCAGGTTCTGTTACCCAGAATCCTTAGCAAACCTCAAAATTTGGCCAAAAAAACATTTTTTCCCTCACATTTCGGTGATAGAAAGTTCTGGAATCTAAGAGGAGCCACAAATTTCATTCCACCCAGCATTCCCCCCAAGTCTCCCGATAAAAATGGTACCTCACTTTGGTGGGTAGGCCTAGTGTCCGTGGCAGGAAGTGCCCCAAAACACAACGTGGACACATCACATTTTCCCAAAGAAAACAGACCTGTTTTTTTCAAAGTGCTTAGCTGTGGATTTTGGCCTCTAACTCATCTGGCACCTAAGAAAACCTAGCAAACCTGGACATTTCTGAAAACTAGACACATAGGGGAACCCAGGATGGGTAATCTGTGGCGCTCTCACCAGGTTCTGTTACCCAGTATCCTTGGCAAACCTCAAAATTTGGCACAAAAAACACTTTTTGCACGCATTTCAGTGATAAAGGGTTCTGGAATCTAAGAGGAGCCACACATTTCCTTCCACCCAGCATTCCTCCAAGTCACCCGATAAAAATGGTACCTCACTTGAGTGGGTAGGCCTAGTGCCCACGACAGGAAATGCCACAAAACACAACGTGGACACATCACATTTTCCCAAATAAAACAAACCTGTTTTTTGCAAAGTGCCTAGCTGTGGATTTTGGCCTCTAGCTCATCCGTTAGCTAGGAAAACCTAGCAAACCTGGACATTTCTGAAAACTAGACACCTAGGAGAACCCAGAATGGGGTAACTTGTGGCACTCTCACCAGGTTCCGTTACCCAGAATCCTTAGCAAACCACAAAATTAGCCAAAAAGGAAAATATTTTCCTCACATTTCGGAGATAGAATATCTGGAATCTAAGAGGAGTCACAAATTTCCTTCCACCCAGCATTCCCCCACGTCTCCCGATAAAAATGGTACTGCACTTGTGTGGGTAGGCCTAGTGCCTTTGACAGGAAATGCCCCTAAAACACAATGTGGACACATTACATTTTCCCAAAGAAAACAAACCTGGTTTTTGCAAAGTGCCTAGCTGTGGATTTTAGCCTCCAGCTCATCCAGCACCTAGGAAAACCTAGCAAACCTACGCATTTCTGAAAACTAGACACCTAGGGGAAACCCAGGATGGGGTAACTTGTGGCATTCTCACCAGGTTCTGTTACCCAGAATCCTTAGCAAACCTCAAAGTTTTGCAAAAAAACACTTTTTCATCACATTTTGGTGATATAAAGTTCTGGAATATAAGAGGAGCCACACATTTCCTTCCACCTAGCATTCCTCCACGTCTTCTGATAAAAATGGTACCTCACTTGTGTGCCCGCGACAGGAAATGCCCTAAAACACTATGCGGACACATCAAAATTATCAAACACAAAACTGCCTGTTTTTGTGGGGGGGCACCTGCGTTTTTGGTTCTGAGCTCAGCAACCATCAAAGGAAACCTACCAAACCCAAACATTTCTGAAAACTAGACACCTGAGGGAGTCGAGGGAAGCGTAACTTGCGTGGATCCCCCGGTATTTTCTTACCCAGAATCCTCAGCAAACCTCAAATTTAGCTACAAAAAATCATAATTGTTTCCACATTTATGTGTGGGATCACTGCACCAGCACGAATTTCCTACCACCCAACGTTCCCCTCAGTCACCCAATAAAAATGATACCTCACTTGTGTAGGTGGACCAAGTACCTGTGATGGGGAACGGCCAAAAACTTGTCAAAAATGAGGAGGAACCAAAGCGGGTCCAAAAGGGCAGTTTGAAAAAAATGTTTTTAGGCTGACAAATGGGGAAGAACTTTTGTCTGTATAGATGTGAAAATGCTGGGTGATAAGAATGTTGTGGATTCCTGCAGATTCCGGAAGGTTCCATCACCAAAATGTGGGAAAATGTGTGATTTCAAGCAAAATTGGAGGTTTGCAGGGCATTGAGGGTAAGAAAATGGTGTGGGGTTCATGTGAAGCACACCACCCTGGACTCACCCAGATGTTTAGTTTTCAGATGTGTCAAGGTCTCGTAGATTTTTCTACACAGCAGCATCCCAAAGTCTAATAAGAGCAGCCCTCACCATTCCAAGTGGGACGATTTTGAGAGTTAGACAAACTCTCATGGCCCAAATGTAAAACCAAAACCCAAAATAACCAAATGTCCTCTTGCTTGCCATGGGATAAGATGTTTTAGTGTGTGGGGGGAGAGCTGAAAGACTGTTACCCCTTCAGATCCGGTGGGGGCATAACCATGCCCATACTAGTTGGTAGCCACCACCCCACTATTGTTTTTTATATTCCCTGGCATCTAGTAGGCTTTCTGCCCCTCCGGGAAGGGGACTGGGGGTAACTGCCCCATCTGCCCACCGGTGTGCAGAACAACTTTGTCCCCATTTTTTTGGGTTGGGGGTATGGCCATACCCCCACACTCTTTTTTTGAAAACAATTCTTCTCTGGTCTCTGCTGGGCTTTCTGTCCCCCTTGGGGGCAGATTAGCCTTCCAAAAATAGGTGCGATCTGCCCCCAAGGGGGGCAGAAATGGCCAACAGTAATGTGCCCCCATGGGGAGTGACCCTTGCCCAAGGGGCTGCCCCCCAAACAAAACACACACCAACCCCTGGTGCCTAAGTGATTTCTGTCCCCCCCAGGGAAGATGGCCCAATTGAAATAGGCCGATCTGCCCCCAAGGGGGCCAGAAATGTCCTAAAATAAATGTGCCCCCCCCCCAGGAGCAACCCTTGCCTAAGGGGTCGCCCCCCTTGCGTGTAACTGACATAGAAATAAAAATCCCTTGTGTCTAATGGTTTCTGCATCTCTTGAGGGCAGATTGGACTAATAAAAATAGGACGATCTACCCCCAAGGTAGGCAGAAATGGCCTAAAATAAAATTGCTCCCCAGGGGAGCGACCCTTGCCTAACGGATCGCTGCCCATCTGTACAAAAATAAAAAATCCCTGGTGCCAAGTGGTTTCTGCCCCCTTTAGGGGTAGATCAGCCTAATAAAAGGAAATTGGCTAAAATAAATTGTCCCCGCAGGGGAGTGACCCTTGCCTAAGGGGTCGCTCCCTTTGCGTGTAACTGACATGAAAAAAAATCCCTGGCGGCTAATGGTTTCTGCCCCCCTTGGGGGCAGATTGGCCTAATTAAATTTAGGCTGGTATTTCCCAAGGGGGGCAGAAAATGCCCTAAAAATATTGCCCCCTGGGGAGCAACCCTTGCTCAAGGGGTCACTCCCCTTATATGTAAATAGACAAAAACAAACATAAACACAAAATCCCTGGTGTCTAGTGAGCATTTCTGCAGCCCGATCGCTTCATGATTGGGCTGTAGAAATGCTCACAGAGGCATGAAAGGAAAGGAAAGGCCTTTCCTTTCCTTTCATGCCTCTGCCTGCCCCCACATCCCATTCGGCAGAGAAATGCAAAGCATTTCTCTTCCGATCCGCACTGGAATGCTGAACGATTACATGCTGACGACATCAGATGTCACTGGGGGGGAGGCGGGGGTCGGGTGGAAGGGGAAGCGATTCCCCTTCCATCCCTGACGGGTGTGTGTGTGGGTGGGAGGCCCAAGGGGGGAAGCGCTGGGCAGGGTGCAAGATGGGGGGTGGTGGATAACCAGTCCTTCAGAAGACCACAATGCTTTCTAGGTCAAGCTCAAAAGCTCCATTGGTCATTGCTAACTGTAGACGTGCACTACACACAACCACATTAATATGCATAGGTGTGGGCTGGCCTGTTAGGAAAGCTCTGCACAATTCAGCAAATTATTTCGACTTTCTTTTCTTGAAAGGTATGATAAATTATTTATTTCTTTGGGTTTACATACATTTTATCAACGTCAAACGTTTTTCAGTTTACTCCTACTGCTCTTCTTCAATATGGACAGATTTAATATGCCATTTCCATTGGTGGAGATCACATTTGACCATTTTACTGTATGACCATTAAAGGTCTAGATTCAAAAGGTGGCCAAAACTTCATTCCCGAGGTGTCAGTCCATCACCATCATGTTGTCCATCGGTTGGAGTCTCGAGGGTCTGGATTCTTGTCTTCCACTCCTCTGCCTACTGAATGTCATTGTTCTACTTTCTTCTCTCTTCCTCTTTTGATGCTTCAAAGTGTTCATAAGCGTGTGCTTTTCCATAGAATGGCTGCTAGTCACATCCAGATAAAGGGTGTGGAGTGTTCCGTTTCCCCCTTAAGAAATTAAATAGACTCAGCTCAACCTCCATATTTTGATCTTTGAAGAAGGGTTCTGATTGGTCCCCTTGTTTTCTGATCTCATGGGCTAGACATTGGAAGATCACTTGCTCTACCAGAGTAACCTGTTTTAGATATTCATGCTTTTGGTTTCAAGAACCCTAAATTTTCCTGGGGGTGTGAGAAATTTGAGTAATTTGCTTTCACATAATTACAAGAATTTATGGCAAAAGTAGGCAAAATTATGTGTAATTATGCAAAATGCAAATCCTTCATAAAGCATTTTATTTCCTGCGATATGCGTCCATCTGACAGTTTTTGATAAATGATGCATTTTGGACTGAAAATAATGCCAATGTGGTTGTTGTTCCCGTCCTTTCGCTGTCAATTTTTACCATTATTGGTGCATAATTATATCTTCCCCATGAAGAATTATGGTTTCTCAATTTGATAAGCAGGAGCCCTACTATGGACATATAGAGTTCTTGGCAAACATTTCTGGGTGCTTTCAGTTGCCTATTTATATGACTTGTGAAATGGCTTGCGTCAGAATATTTCTCCAGCAGTGTTTCCAGTGGCTTCAATAATTTCGTCAAGCTTGAGCACCTGTGACATTTGCTCCTTCACTCACCAGTCCGAATTGACCCCTGCTTCAGCCTCTGCCTGCATGTGTCAACGGTGACTCGTTAGTACATTGGGTTGTCTGTTCATGCCTGATTCTTGACTCCAAACTGATACTCTTCAATTTGTACTGCTGCTTCTGGAGGATTCATTTCACAGACCTCAAAGAGATTTTATTTTTATTTTATAGTTTTGAATAGCACAAACTCGACCCAAAGGTATTGGAGGATGAGGCACTGATCTTCAGGTAGTTCGACGAATGCATACTGCATACTGAATTGCCAGTTATTGGGTCATTTAGACCAATTCACTGTTGTAAAATGAGGAGTAAATAATATTTGTGCCAGTTTTTGCATCAGTGCCTATTTGGAGAGGGTACTTGCACGTGCAAACTATGGTGTAAGCAGTAATAATGATTCAGTTATGCAGATATGCCACAAAAGCAATGTGTGCCAGACTGTTTTGAAACCTCTGGCTATGAGTTGAGTTTAAATTACCGTCTTAATGCATAAATAAGACTCAGGCACTTTAGCAAGATTGATGGAAAAACAACTGTGTCACGATCGGAATCTGTAAAGCAAGATTGAGCTTAAGTCCTATGGAGGAGGAACCCAACCCACTGTGCTATAATAGCAGCTGCCTTTGCCTTCTAACTCATACAGGCCGATGTACTTCCATTTCATTACACCACATCAGGCTTTATCAGATTGATGTATTACAATTTTAAACTCACAAGTTAAACATAAATACTTCCGCTTATTGTTTCATCAAAATATTCAGGGCCGGCGTGCCTGCACTAGGCTTGTCTCCTACAAAAGCTAATAATCTTTCCCCCTTCTAAGCACTTCAATTCTTCGGGTTCATCCAATTAATAATGCCACAAATACCACCTCTAGCTATCCAAGTTGAAAAGCGGGGGCTTATTGTTCTAGGGCAGAGGTTGTAACACCGCGTTCTTCATGCTGCATTCACAATTTCAGGTTGAAATGAAAACAAGGTCATGTGCGGTGCAGGGACATATTTGGAATATTTGTCACTCTGGTGTGAACCGAAAAAGAGAACAAGGATGTTGGTGGGAAAAAGGCTTTGGTGCTATCCAGGGCAACTTCCCACACTCGTAATTAGGTAGAGGTATTTTTTTAATAAAAAACATAAAAAATCGCTATCATGAAGCAAGCCTTAAGGTTTCACTTTTCTATCAAAACACTACAAGTGCATTATATTCTAGGACACTTGTATTAAGGTGGATGGAGCAACCCATCTGCCAAACTCCAAGTTAGGCCTTAGATTCTAAATTCAGGAGTTGAAACAAATATATAGATACAATCATCAGTGCTTAATTTGAGCTGGTGGTTGCCGGTGGGGGGGGGGGGGGGGGGGGGGGGACCAGCACTTATTTTTGGGGACTTGCACTTATTCTTTTGCTTAAGACATTCACAAGAGAGGGAAACACACACAAAGCGGAAAGTCTGAGGAAGAGAAACACGAAAAACAGTTGCAACCAAAGAAAATAGGAGCCTGCAAGAGAGAGATAAAGGCCCTGATTCTAAGCCAAGCGGGAACCACCAGAAGACCGTACCGCGGTCAAAAGACCGCAGCGGTCATTCTGGGTTTCCCACTGGGCTGGCGGGCGACCGCCGAAAGTCCGCCCGCCAGCCCAGCGGGAAACACCCTTCCCACGAGGACGCCGGCTCAGAATGGAGCCGGCGGAGTGGGAAGGTGCGACGGGTGCAGTTGCACCCGTCGCGAATTTCAGTGTCTGCAAAGCAGACACTGAAATTCTTTGTGGGGCCCTCTTACGGGGGCCCCTGCAGTGCCCATGCCATTGGCATGGGCACTGCAGGGGCCCCCAGGGGCCCCACGGCACCCCATACCGCCATCCTGTTCCTGGCGGGCGAACCGCCAGGAACAGGATGGCGGTATGGGGTGTCAGAATCCCCATGGCGGATTCCCACGGGCAGCGGAAAGTCGGCGGTACACCGCCGGCTTTCCGCTTCTGGCCGTGGCTGTACCGCCGCGGTCAGAATGCCCGGCGGAGCATCGCCAGCCTGTTGGCGGTGCTACCGCCAACCTCCGCCCTGGCGGTATTTACCGCCAGGGTCAGAATGACCCCCAAAGTGTTGGGGGTGTTGGGTAGTGAATTAAATAGGCATGAGGTGGATTTAAAACCACACAGCCTTGGTATTGGGCACATGCTAAAATTTTATTATACCAGCCTTGGACTTCTGAGCAGAGCTTTGGGCACTAGCACTGATTCATTCACAAATTAAGCACTGCTGATCCCTCGTAGATAAAAAAAAATTGCAACAATACCAACATTTCTACCTCCTCCATAGGCTTCATCTGAGTTTTGTGCAGGGCCACTGGAGTTATGTGACTCTGTGGCCACAGTTGTTTTGGCATAACTATAGAGTTCCTGTATTTAATCCATCATCTGCTGCATAATCGTCAGATTCCCCCACCCAAAAATGGTTTCTAGTACAAACAGTTCAAACGTTAATAAAACCGCAATGATACGTGTTGTTGCAGAGCGGAAGGTCCTTTGCAAAGGTAGCCTGGTTACCTTTTTGTCGCCTATTGCTATATTTGGGCATTAAACTGGTAATAATGAGGTGCAACAAATGGCCAGACAATGTTAACATTTTTAAGAGTGACAAAATAATGAAGTAATACTCTCACAAAATGTGCCACACTATGCTGCATAATTTGCATTTTCTTGCTGCATAATTCACCCAACTGTGCCACATAATTTGGGCCTGCCCTGCCGCATAATTTTAGTGGACCTAGTTTGGTGTTTATAACCAACATTACCTCTGTCAGTTAACTGGTGTACAAACTCGTGAAAGCACCAGCGTCCTTTACTGCACAACAGAATATATCCATTGTTGCACTGCAAAGGCTCCCATTATTGCAATGCAGAACACATTTATAATTCTACTGCAGACTATACCAAACGTTGTGGTGCAGAACGTAGTCGAGAAAATACTCGCAGTTGATAATACTTGCCTTTTAGTGAGCGGCTTACCATCACCTTTGGTAAAGTTGGGCGACATTGGGAACTTTGCCTGACTTTTCTGATAATATAGAACGTTTTCCAACCCATTGAGAGCACACAGCTTTTGATTATTTTGGATAGGAAAGAAATGTCTAATATGGAGCCAAAGTCGACGAAATCATTCAGGTTGATGAAGGTTTTCTTTTTTAATGCAGTGACCTGAATAAATGTGCTAATAATTTTAACCTGCCTTGGAGGTGTTTCCTATGTAGACATTTTAACATGAGAGGCTAGGATAGGTTTCACTCATAAACTAGAGGGTTTGAAAGCTTTGGGGCCTGATTTAGAGTTTGACAGAGGGGTTACTCTATTACAAACGTGACAGATATCCCGTCCACACTATTCAAAGCTTCATAGACAATAATGGAATTATAATACGTTGGACAGGATATCGGTCATGTTTGTGATGGAGTAATCCCCCGACAAACACTAAATCAGGCCCTTAGTTTGTGTAGGCCACCTAATTTAATTAGAGTAAGCTCCTGCAAGCTAGCACTGTGGTGGTGTTACTTTTGTTTAGTGTTCATGTAACTCTAATGCTTGGACTAATTTGCTTACTTTTAGGTCTGGCATTGGCCAAGGCCTTATGCATTTACCAAAATTATATGCATCACATACTTACGTAGGGGCTTTTAAACAGCCCTTTTCCATCTTCAGTCAGTTATTGTTGTATTCACATTTTTCTTTCATCACTACAGCAAAGGGTAGAGGGTCAGCCCACTTCAGCTATTGGCTAACTTCATTGAGAGTGATGGCATTCTGACACTTTCACAAGCAGTACACCCACAAGTAAAGTAGCCCCCTCCAGTGCCAGAGGCTACTATAGGAAAGAATGCTTTTCAACATGAAATATATATTTTTAAAGTTTCTCATTATTTTAAGATTCACAAGGGCCATGCAACTTCCCCACAATACAAATATGAGCAAAAACATGAGAAAACAAAACAAGCATTACCAAATTCAAATGGCTAGTGACCAATGCCAGACCTTTTGGATTTGCCAGTGTTTGTTTCAATAAAGGATGCAGTAAAGCCTTTGCATTTCTTTCACAAATTATTGTAAGGAGATAAACACCAGGCTGTTATTTCCACCAGGCCTTTCCCAAGTGGAGTAGAGCCTTTGGAGGCCAGTTTTTAGGGTTGAGCCTTGGACTGCATGTGCTGGTGCATGTGTCTCACTTGCAAGACTCTGTTGTGTAATGTAGATTTTCCTAGTTTATGACGGAAAGTCTTAATTTTATTAAAGACACGGAGGCGAGTATTATACGTTTCTTTTCTCACTTTAATCTATAGCAGCAGTCAAGAAGAAAAACTACAAAACTACAAATCCCATGAGGCTAACAGAAACAGCCAATGGGATTAGAAATGTGGTACAAACATATCCACCAATGGTAATACTCTCATGCCATTATGATGTCACTTGACTGCAAGCAGCCCTCTTTTCTTGCGAAAAAAGTCAATCATAAGTAAATAACGGGAATAATGAACACAGAATAAACAATGCCATAAGAAATGCAAACACGTCAGAACAAAAGTCCAAAATTCCACAGAGGAAGGTACGCTCCGATAAACCAGGAGGAGAAGATCCCGAACTTGAAGGAATGGAAAAATTCATCCGAAAAGAGGCGATGAAGCAGGATGAAGCAGGATGGACATCTAAGTCGCCGGTTGATTGGAAGAAACTGGCGCTGAAAGAAAGTGAGGGATAAACAGTATTTATACCAGAGGCGGGATAATACTCGCCTCCGTGTCTTTAATAAAATTAAGACTTTCAGTCATAAACTAGGAAAATCTACATTTTATGACAAGACCGGAGGCTCCTATTATGAGAGTTTAAAGCATATTAATTACATTAAATGAAACACTATCAACAGGTTTACAATAGAAAACTTTAAATATATTGTCATTAGACCAATCTTCAGATTTCAGAATATCCTCCAGATGGGAGCCGGCCCAAAAGGCTTTGGAAGCCATGGCTGCTCTGGAAGAATGAGCCCCAAATCTGGAAATGTCCATACCCGCTAAGGACATGATCCATCTAACCCAACGTGCCAAAGTAGCGGACGAAACCGGATTATAGGGTTTCCTGAAAGAGATCAGGAGTTGGGAAGCAGAGGATGTTCTTAAATCTGCAGTTCTTTGTTCATGAACCTTTAAGCATTGACCCACACATAATTTCGGATGTTGGGGAAAATAAGGATAAAAAACTGACGATAAGTTAGTCTTAGTTCGTCGTACAACTGAGAACAACACCCCCGAAGTAGTGAATTGACTGTTGGAGACGTCCAAAGCTTTAACGTCCGATAAACGTTTAATAGAAACCAAACATAATAACATTGTTAAATTAGCAGATAACATTTTTAATGATAAAAGTGAATTGTCTGGCAGAGACATCAAATATTTCAGAACAACATTAACGTCCCACAATAGGTTATACTTCGGTAGAGGAGGATTGGAAAATTTTACTCCCTTCAATAAGCGGCATACCAACGGATGTTCGCCTACCGGTTTCCCGTTGACATGGGCATGATTAGAGGAAATGGCTGATCAGTAAAGGTTGATAGTGCGGAAAGCTTTACCTTTACTGGCCTCTGCTGCCAAAAATTTACTACAAAAATTACATCCGCTGAAAACCGATCGATATGTTTTCCCAAACACCAGCTATACCATAAAGACCAGGCCGATTTATAGGCCTTCTTGGTGCCAGGGGCCAGGAATTTGAGATGTATTGAGCAGCCTCTGTCGAAATGAGAGGGAAAGGTTGGGTATTCCCGAAATTTGCCAAGTGGATAGGGTGAGGATATTGTCCACAATGAGGGGGTGAGGACATTGAAGAGGGTCCAACAGTAGGTCTGGGAAGGACGGAAGTAGTAAGGGAGAATCCACTGAAAGTTCCAGAAGAGTGGGAAACCATACCTAGGACTGCCAAAATGGGGCTATAAGAATTAAAGAGGCATGTTGACGTCTGAGATGTGCAAAGACCCTGTTGATCATGATGAAAGGGGGAAAGGCGTAGTTGAGGGAAAGTGACCAATCCTGTAAAAAAGCATCTGATGCCAAGGCTAAGGGATCTGGACGCCAGCTGTAAAACTGAGGAAGCTGAGTATTCAGGCGGGAAGCGAACAGGTCTATAGAAAGAGTACCGCATAATGACTGAATTTTGTGGAAGATTGATGGATGTAGTCTCCAATCGCTGGAGTCTCGAAGATGACGAGAATGCCAATCTGCTACCGAATTGAGAACTCCTGGTAGGTATTCTGCATGAACCGAAAGATGGTTTGAAAGGCAAAATTCCCAGAAACTCTTGGCTAAATCCGCGAGAGGTTTGGATTTTGTGACGCCGAGGTGATTTATATATCTGACCGCCGAGATATTGTCCATCCTGAGAAGGATTGCACAATTGAACTTTGTGTTTCTGATTGCAAAGGAGCCGGCAAGCATCTCTAAACAATTGATGTGCAATTTGTACTCCTCGGATGACCAAATACCTCCAGTCGAGATGGGACTACAGCGGGCCCCCCAACCCAGACGACTTGCATCAGATTCTAACACAAGATCTGGGGCTGATGGAAAAATACTTTTCCCGTTCCAAGCATCTAAATGGTCTATCCACCATTGAAGCTCTATACGTGACTCGAGGTCTAGGGGAACAAGGTCCGAATACGATAGCCCTTTTCTCAAGTGTTGGATCTTCAGTCTTTGAAGTGACCGGTAATGAAGAGGACCGGGGAAGATTGCCTGGATGGAAGAGGAAAGAAGACCTACTAGTCGAGCTAATGCTCTGAGAGAAATGAGAGAGCTGCGAAGAATTTGTAGAATCTCTGACTTTATGGATTTTATTTTTACTGCAGGTAAAAGAAGAGTTGAGGAAAGAGAATTGATCTGGAATCCCAAGAATTCTATGACTTGAGTGGGAACTAAGAGAGATTTTTCTTTGTTTATTATAAAGCCTAAATTTTCTAAAAGAGAGCAAGCAGTTTGTAAATGGCCGAGAAGAGTTTGAGAAGACTGACTTAAGATGAGGATATCGTCCAGGTAAATTAGAAGTCTTATCCCCTGAGCTCTCAAGAATGCAACCACGGGCTTCATGAGCTTGGTGAAGCACCAAGGGGCTGACGATAGACCGAAGGGCAGAGAGGTAAAGTGATAAATTTGATCCAGCCATTGAAAATGAAGGAATTTTCTTAACTCTGGATGCACGGGAACCACTAAATAAGCATCCTGTAGATCCAGCCGGACCATCCAGTCGTTTTGGAGTAGGATATCTCTAAGGTGAAGAATGGTCTCCATTTTGAAGAGCCGATATACCACAAATCGATTGAAATGCTTTAAATTGATAACTGGCCACATCTTTTTGTTCTTCTTTTGAACTAAGAAAATTGGGCTGGTAAAACCCAACGGATGTGGACGGGTGACTGAGACCGCTTGTTTTTGTAACAGAGAGTCTACCTCGAGAGATATGAGACGAACCATTTCTGAGGAAAAATGGGGAGGACGAAGAGCATGTACTTGCACAGGGGTAGAATAAAGCTCTATTTTGTAAACCTGAACCGTGTCTAGAACCCACGCATCTGAGGTAATTGTTAACCAATTTGAAAGGAAATGGTAAATACGACCCCCTGTCAGAAAGAAACCAACATGAGGGCTTACCTGTTGGATTGGATGCTCTTGACTTCCTGAAGGACCTGGAACGGAAACCTCTGCCTCGTTGGGGATAGAACTGCGGTCTAAATTCTTGATAAGAAGCATTGTAGTATCCTCTGGAGCCTTGATTAGCAAATCCGCGGCCGGTAAAGCGGCCCCTGCCTCTACCGGCCCTGGCAAAAACACGTTGATTAAACATTTTCCTCATGGACTGTTGAGCTTTATCCAAGAGGTAAATGTAGCCACGTATTTACTGAGGTCCTTTATGAAAAATTCCCCAAAAAGTTGTCCTTCTGTTTGAACATGAGGCTGTACGGTCGCCAAGTTAATTAATTTGGGATCCAGTTTGATAAGGAGGCCCTTGCATCGTTCATGAATAAGAGAGGAATTTGCATTCCCCAGTAGACAGAAGCAGCGCTGAACCCACAAAGATAACTCTTCCGGGTCTAAAAAAGTGCCTTCCAACCTGGCCGATTCGACCAGGTCAAAGATCCTAGTAAGTGGACCAATAACGTCCAAAAGCTTGTCCTGACAGGACGACCACGCTCTGTCCACTCCTTTACGTGGGTCCTTACCCAGTTTAGTAAAGAAGGTCAACATCTGCTGATCAATAGTAGGAATAATGGTAGCCTTAATCGGAAGAACAGGACGAGAGCATTCAGACTTCAACTTGGCTCTAGTTTGTTTGTCTAAAGGTGAAAATAATTTTTGAGCCACATAATGACCCACGTGGTCTGCTGGAAACCATTCCGTTGAATTAGGGTGATGAATATGTGAGGGATCCAACATGGGAAAACCCTCTGAATCAAAAAGAGGAGAAACAGCAGAGGAAACGTTTGGTTTCTTTGGAGGAGGTACGGATAAGGAATCATTATCATCCTTGTCAGACATAACAGTCTGAGTCCACATCAGGCATGTCCTCATCCGTATCCGGGATGGAGGCAATAGGAACAGGAAGAACGACATTACGTTCTTTAAATTTACATTTCAAAGAAGGTTGGGAAGCCATATTGTTATACTCCTTGGCAGGAGCCTTATGAGGAACCACGTCCTCTGACTCACTTTCCTTTGGCGCCAAAACAGATGACTTGGTTGATAGGCGCAGACTGCATTCCCCCGCAGTTTGGGCAGAGGATTTGGACAACAAATTAGAAAAATTGGTTTCTACATTTTTTGACAATTTTTGTACAGAGGACGACACTGCCTGATGTACAGAACTCCTAATAAAATTACAGAGTTCGTGTCTGATGTCCTCCAAATCACTAGTAACACCCTGTTCTATTGTAGAAATGTCAGGCTCCATGTTAGAAAAAATAAATAAATGCTTGAACAAAAGAAAACCAAAGAAAAACAAAAGAAAAATGAAGAAAATAAAGCTATATAGCCTTTCTGATATAACCTGCCAGGCAACCAAGGGTTAACCCTGAAGAAAAACAAGTGAGAGGGTCAAAACTCCTCCTCTGGGCGGGGTTTTTAAAGTTAAATGACTCGCTGGCACAACAAGAATTATTGCCAGACGAGTCGATGAGGAAATTGCCGGTAGAAACAAAACGATACCTGAATAGTACAGGTAAACTCTGGTAAACGCGCAATCGCTTCCCAAGGAATGTCTTTGTGTCAGGAGAAACCCGAATGACGGTTGCTGCCTTAGGCGAAAGAACTATTAGAACGCCGTGCGCGCGAAGCATGTTAGAATACAAGAATATTCGGGTCAGGAGCAGCGCAACCGCTGCTGCCTGAGACCGAACAAGAAGCCAAACACGAACGAAATTCTGAATAACAAAATGCGCAAACTTGCCGGCACCATGATAATTTATAAACACCACATAAAAATCCAAAATGTAATGAAATAACACTTAATTGATAATACAGAAAGACGAATGACATAAGAGAAATAAACCAGTAAACTTATCTTGACAGAAGCAGCAAGAAGTGACATCATAATGGCATGAGAGTATTACCATCGGTGGATATGTTTGTACTACGTTTCTAATCCCATTGGCTGTTTCTGTTAGCCTCATGGGATTTGTAAAAAAAAATTCTTGACTGCTGCTATAGATTAAAGTGAGAAAAGAAACGCATAATAGGAGCTTCCGGTCTTGTCATAAAATGTAAAGGGCTTGGAGCCCGCCTGTTAGCTTGTGTGGCCCACTTCTGTACAGCCTCATAGTTCGTCACTGCAGGCCAAGCATCATTTCCGTTCCTCTGTGTGGAGAAGGGGCCAAGTACTGATTGATTCAACCTAATCGGTGCCGGTCCGCTGCTCCTGACCTGATTGAGGTTCTATTTTGCTCTTTTTAACTTCTACTGCACTGCAAACTGAAGCCGCATGACTGGCATAAACGTGCCCAGCAGGACAAGCAAAACTGCAAAGTTTTATTTTTTGTAGCTAACTGTCTTTTATTTTGCCAGCCACTTTGTACTCACGTTTTCTTTTGTTTGTTTTTGCTCGTGTGCGCTGTTCTCAAATAATGACAAGCAACATTATTTCTTTATTATGTGTTACTTCTGAAGAGATGCTTTAACACATAATCGTGCAGTACACCCAAATCCACCCACTACAATCTGCCACATTATTTCTTTATTATGTGTTACTTCTGAAGAGATGCTTTAACACATAATTGTGCAGTACGCCCCAATCCACCCACTACAATCTGCCCCCCTATAATCCACCCCAATCCAATCTGCCCCACCTCACCCCACCCCAATCCACCCCACTACAATCAAAACCACTCAACCAATCAATCCACTCAAACCCACCCCAATTTAATCTGGCCCACTCCAGTTTGCCCCACTTCCATCCAAAATAATCTGCACCACTCCAAAACGATCTGCCTCACTCCAATCCAAAACAATCTGCACCATTCCAAAACAATCTGCCCCACTCCAATCCAAACCAGTCTGCCCACTCCAATCCAAAACAATCTGCCCCACTACAATCTACAACAATCCGCCCCACTCCAATCCAAAACAATCTGCCCCAATCCAAAACAATCTGTCCCTCTGCAATCTACTGCACTCCAATCCAAAAACATCTGCCCTACTCCAGTCTGCCCCACTGCAATCCAAAACAATCTTTCCCATTCCAAAGCAAAACAATCTGCCTCATTCCAATCTGCCCCACTTTATTCCAAACAATGTGCCCACTCCAATCTGCCCCAATCAAATCTTCCCCACTCCAATCCAAAACAATCCACCCCACTCTAATCTTCCCTAAACCAGTCTGCCCCACTCCAATCCAAAACAATCTATCCCACTCCAAACCGCCCGACCCCAATCTGGCCCACTCCAATCCAATCCACCACACCCAAATCCAATCCACCCCACTCCATCCCAAATCACCCCACTCCAATGCACCACAATCCACCCTATAAAAATCCAGTCCACACCACACTAATCCAAACCTCCTCCCCACATAAATCCAATCAACCCTAACCCAGCCCAGTGCAATTTACCCCACGCCCATCCAATACACCTCACTCCAATCCAATCCACCCCAATCCACTCCAGTCCAATCCACCCCACTCCAATCCGATCCATCCCACTCCAGTCCAATCAACCTCACTCCAGTCCGATTTACTCCAGTCCAAAATACTCCACTCAAATCCAACCCAACCCACTCCAAACCAATCCAGCCACTCCAATCAAGTCCACTGCTACCCAATCCACCTCACTCCAATCCCACACCACCCCAATCAATCCCATTCTAATGCAATCCACTTTAATCTGTCCCTCTCTAGTTCACATTAATCCACCCTACTCCAGTCCAATCCACCTTAATCTACCCCTCTTCAATCCAGTTCACCACTCTCCAATGATCCAAACCATAGCAATCCAGTCCAATCCACCCCATTTTGGATTTTTTTGCAGTTTTATATATTGAGAACGCAACCCGAAGGAACTGAAGCGCTTTACATGAGCAGCAGTTACATTACACAAGGGTACATTCATTTTTTGGTAGGCACGGGGAGATTGAGTATTTTACCCAGAATCACAGGATGCTGAGCAGACGCTGAGACTTAGACTTGGTTCCCCAGCTTCAAAGTCTGCAGCTCTAGCCGTTACGCCACATCCTCGCCCTAATCCACCTCACCTCACTCCAATCGAAGCCACCCCGCTCCAGTCCAGTCCATCACAATGCACTCCACTCCTATCCACCCCACCCTACTCCAATCAACCCACTCCTGTCCAATCCACCCCAATCCAATCCACCACACTCAATCCAATCCACTCCACTCTAATCCACTCCACCCTAATAAACCCCACTCAAAGCAATCCATCCCACTCAATCCAATTCACCTCACTCCAATCTGATCCACCTCAATCCGATCCGCCCCACTCCAGCCAACCACACTCATTACAATTCTCCCTACTCCAATCCAATCCACCTCACCTCAATGCAATCCACCCACCTCAATCCAACCCACCCACCCCAATCCAATCCACCCCACTCCAATCCACTTCCCAGTACACCTCACCCCAATCCACCTGCCAGTCCACCGACCCATTTCAAGCCACCCCTCTCCAATCCACTTCACTCCAATCCACCCCATTCCAATCACCCCACCCCATCCCACTTCAGTTCACTCCACTCCAATCAATCCCCCCACTCCACTCCAATCCAATTCACCTCAAGGCAATCCAATCCATTCTACTCCAACCCACCTCACTACAATCCATCCCACCCCACCCCACCCCACCCCAATCCACCTCAACCCATCCCAGTTCAGTCCACCCCACCCCAATCCAATCCATCCACTCCAATTCACCCCACTCCCATCCTCCCCGCTGTAATCCACCCAACTCCAATCCAATACACTGCACCCCAATCCAATCCATCCAACCCACCACAATCCACCTTGCTCCAATCCAATCCACCCCATTCCAAGCCAGTCCACCCCACTCCAATTCAATCCAACCTCACACCAATCAATTCAATCCACCCCACTCCAGTCCAAACCAAAAGATAGAGCGAGAGAGAGACAGAGAGAGAGAGAGAGACAGAGAGAGAGGTGTAATGGTGTTTTGACCATTTTTGCCAGGGCTGAGTTTGCTTCCCATTCATAGAAGCTCTAAAAACAGGATCACAAATACTGCTCAACTCTTCACTATGAAGCCTTATGCAACTCGATAACATCAAATTTAAAGTTTTTGTGGAAATAGAAATGGAAAAATACCATTTAGATTCACTTTCGGGAGCTTTCAAATTGGGTTATAATTCTCTGTAGCCATGGGTACATGAAAAGAGTCATGCTATGTCAATCACTGGAAAAGAAGACTCTCTTTTAAAAGAAGTTATCTGATCACAAGAATATTTTGAGATTATGCCCACTTTGTTTCAATCCAGGGGGAAGAGAAGTAAGTGCCCAACCGCTTAGAGCTTTGGCACATAGGGAAACTGGTGTGAACCCTGGCGTCCTTTTTTTCTGAACTCCAGTGTGGTCATTCGGACCCATTAGTTAGAGAACTAAAATGGCAGCAGAGTTAAAAGAGGTGCAAACTGCATTTTTGATTATTTACTACATTTGAGATTAATAGTTTAAATCAATTTGTGCTCATTCCGGCGTTTGAACGTTGTATTATCACCAGATTGCACCTGGTGGTATTTACCCATACAAATAATTGCACAATCGATAAAACCATTTGTAAACTTCACTGTTTCTAAACTCTGTTCCGCATTGATTTACACAAAGGTGTAAATCAAGACCCAACGTTATTTGCTCCAAGGCCCAATAGCGGTCATAACTAGCACTTCTGTCTTAATAAATGCACAAACGTGGCCTTGGTAAGCATGAACCCACAATAATCTTCAAGGCAATATTCTAAACTCAGTGATGGAAATGTCAACATCCATTGTGTATGATGTATTTATTTGTGTATTTATTTCACAATAGGTATGACCTTACCAGGAACGACTAGAAACCAGAATAAACCATGGAATCCCAGCCCCACACCACAGGTCGTGGTGACTAGAATACAGTAATGGGGGAATGGTTGTCTCATGGTGGCCCTTCCTGCTCTAGCGCAGCCCCCTAGCTTGCAGCCCACTGGGGAAATGCCAGCATGGCAGAATGGCCAGCCCGGCTCTGAACCTTACCTCCAAAGTGGAACACACGTTTTGGCTTCTTCTTCCAACGTGTGTAATACCTCTTCCCTGAAGCGGAGTAATGTCCACAGCACATCTGTGCTGGTGATTTGCGTGAACAGAAGCAAGAGTGACTGTACTGTATCCATGGAGAAATCTTTCTGCGCGATTGCCGTAATTTGTTATTTTTTCTGTTGGAGCACTTAACGAAACATATTGTCACCTACTATTCACAAAATGTCACAAAAATGCTTTTATCTGAATAGCTTGCATAATTAGTTCAGGCGGCTTCGGCAGAGACCGAAAATAAACGTTATCACTTTACACATTTTATAATAATTGATTTAAATGAGATAAACGTGGTAACTAGCAGTAGCTACTAACTATCAGGTGTAAGAGGGAGGAGTGGCTCAGCCACAGTGAAATTTTGCAATGGGATCCGTTTGAGTAGCACTTGTTTAACTAAACACTCACCCAATTGCAGGGGCTGTTGGAAAAGCCAGATTGTGTCCCTTAACAGAAGGCATTTAGATCTATCAAAGGCCTTCAAATAAGGACTGTAATGGAAAGGAAGACGGGGCACACCAACACTGCTTGCTCCTCGAGCATCCTAAAGAGCTGAATGAAGCACCACAGGCCTTCTGGTAGTGTAACACAACTCGGGCGATAACTCTGGTCAACCGTATCTGAATCGACAGCTTAAGTGAGGAGAAGTTTGGAGACAAGGGACGCACTGGACACTTTTTATTGTCTCTGCCAAAAACCTCGATCAATGATAGCTCCGATCAGTGACATCTGAATCAACAATGCAACGTTAGAAGAAGATTAGAGTGGTTGGACACCGTGACCACTTTTCTTCACCTCTACTTGCTACATTTGCCAGGTTCTTGTTTCTATTTCTGTTAGGCGTAAACATTCAGTTTCCCGAAAGCCACCGCTTGTTTTACTAAGTCTGCATTTGCAGCATTACTTTCTATTTGCTGGGGGAAGTGCAGTGTTGAGATAGTTTAGTTCTGGTGTTAGCCAAGACCTTTTGATTTTACTAAAATGATGTTTGTTATATAGTTAAAGGGATTTCAGGAAACCCTCTTCGTCCACTGGTTTGTTATTGTGTCGTTGATATTTTTTTACACCCATTACAGCAAACAGAATGGAGAAATGCTTCTGCCCACTTCAGTCACTGGCTAACTTCACTGACAGTAATGGCGTTCTGCTCTTCCACAAGAAGCTCATCCATCCACTAAGTAGTTCCCTTCAGTGCCAGGGGCTACTGTGGCAACGTGTACTCTTTGAGACCAAAAAATATTTTTTTCTTTTAGCCAAGATTTTTTTGTACTATGGACGAGGGCCCAGCAGCTTTCCCAACAATAAACTTTTACACCAACCATCTCATAGATTTCCTTATGCCATTTTTCTGGCTCCCCTAACGGGGGAATGCCCCCATTGCATACATTATGCCTGGCGCAGGCATAATGGAGCACAAAGGGTTACAGAGTGGCGCAATGCATGCATTGTGCCACTCTGTAAATATGGCGTGAGGATTAACGTAGCAAATAATGACATTAATGTGGCACAAGGTGGCGCTAGCCACTCTCCTGATGTAAAGTAGTTCTAGAAATCAATCTTAATTACAGTTTACTTTGCTCCAAGTGCAGTTGTAGTCTTTGGCCAGAAAAAAAACAGTCAAACAGAGCCTCCTTATTTGTTTTGTCAGAATGTTGTACAATGTGTCACACTTTTGCAGTGCTTGAAATGGAAATATAAAAGTGCAGGTATTTTTTGCCCCACCCTACCTGTTTGATGCTGAGAAGGGCCCGTCCTCTTCTATTAAAAGTATTAGAGTACTGCTGACAAGTGCCTGTACTACTCTTTCCAAATTGAAGAATTATAGGTACCGAGTACATGATCGCACCTGCCAATTTAAAACACTGCACTTCAGCGATAAAACGAAGGCACTTTCCAACAATGACAGAGTGCTTCCTAAATTGACTGATCAGGTTGTTGCATTTTTTCAGAAATGTGTCAAACCAGTAAGTAGACTTATTTTAGTTAGGCTGCCGTGAGTGTAACTCAAAAGTAATATTCTAGTCACGCTGAACTACGTATTGCCTTTGCAAAGTCGTCATGGCCCTGTTGTAAGGCCCTGGTAATGTGAAAGCCTCGTGCCACAGACTGGGCACATTACACTACCTTCCTACTATTTTTCTTCTCCTCTCACCAGTCTCCCCCTTTCACACAATCAAGCAAGTATTCAATATCCGATGGTTCGATGTCAACAATCTTGAACAATGCATTTGATGTCAGTGTAAGGACACTGGTTGATGTGGTATAAATCCTCCTTGACTATCATTTCGTAATTGCGTTTTGTTAAAACTTTCACTCAATAATAATGAGTAACAGATAAGAGAAATTTAAAAACACTGTCTTCACGTAACTCTCAGGATTGGACTGCGTGACAGAAATAACCCGGCGGTGATTGTCACCCGTTGACACCCCGCGCAGCTGAGAGCGATCAGGGCGCCGATCACTATTAATTAGGCACCTGCCTGTAGGCGCGCGAGGTCAGGAAATGCTAGCAACGGGCACCTGTCCTCCTGTGACGTGGACAGAAATATACATTCGCCATCATTATTTTTCTCCCACGACTTCAAAGCCCGGATCAAAGGTTTACAGCTCGAACCCTGTTGCAAGCTGTATTTGTGGATCTGGAATATTTCAAACGTGCCAAGCAAACGTATCAAACAATTACAGGGAGATGCGCTGTAAAATCAACTTTGTCAGCCAGGTAAATAGATTGCTCAACAAATTCAACAATCTCAGGTATTTTTCGTTTATTCTTGTTTTTTGTTTGTGAAGATAAATAAAGAAAAGGTTAAAATTAGTAAAAAAGCAAGAAAAGAAACCATTACTATTATTTTAAACAATGGGGAGTTTCTGATCTCTCCTAACACAAATGCAGACACCCTTAGTGAAAGAGTGCCTCTGTTACAGGCAGGATGTTTTGTGCTGCAAGGGTGCTCCTTCCTGCACCAAAACATTCCTTAGAGACATTTCCTCTTCCTATGTGTGGTTCAGAATGCAGCACATGTGGAAAGAGGACATAAGGAAGAGAAATAAAGATAGTTCTCCTTGTTATGCCTCTTTGGGAAGGCATAGCATTTTGACGCATTACCAAGTTTACTAACTTTAGTAAATCTGTGAATGTGCCAAAAACTCATGGGTTGATGCGGCGCAACACCCACATCCATGGGACACCTCTCAAATTGAAATGTAACGTAATGCAGCAAAGCAGGTGTACTGTTTTACATTTCTTTACAAAGCCACACAAGGGCACTCAAATTAGGTGTTGAGTGGCTTTGTATATTCCAAATAAGCCTTTGCTTTGCCTAGCGTTACATTGTGAGACGCAAGGGCAATGCAAAGACTTAGTAAATCTAGGACTCAGTGTGCTTCATTTGTTGCTTTCTCTCTGCTCTGATCGTAGTGTAGGGCGTGGGAGTCTATTGCTGGTCAATGAGGGGTTGATGGATGCCAGATTTTCAAACTATCCACATGGGATATATGCCTATGAGATCAATTTAAATACGAATAACTTGTATGATTACTGTTTTTTTCAAATCTGTCTGCCCCTCATTGACCCACCTAGACTTCTCTGTTATAATATCTACAGATTAATGACAGAACTGTGGAATAAATCCCTGATTACGACTGTGGAGGTGAATCCCATATGTTCAGTAAACCCCACTTTCCACACATATTGAAATCTGAGAACTGCAGTAATTACGGCTCAAATTGCGGGGCACCAGCACCTATGTTTGAGGACCGGCACTTATGTTTCTGCATTATGCATTTACTGCGAGCAACAGATACATTTGGGAAAGACGGAGGAAGAGAAAAACGAAAAAGCATCATAAAGGGAGAAAGCAGAAAGCTGCAAGAGTGAGCTGAAGGGGCAGGGAGTGGCTGTAAATAAATGCAGTCACAGCTGGCGATTGGCAAAAGTAACGGGCGGGGGAATAAAAAAACAAAAACAAAAAATGTACCTGAAACTCACTGCTGCACCGCTGCTCTCTGCCACACTCTGCCACGCTCCAGGCACCCAGCCTGCCCTGCGGCCAATCATGATACTGCTTAAAGCAGCGTTATGATTGGCTGGAGTGCCCTGGCTGGACACTCCAATGCAGACTGGGAGTCTGGGCTTTCTCTCTCCAACCCGGCAACGCTGTGCTGGGTTGGAGAGAGCCTTTACGTGCCTGTGTGTTTGGCGGGCCGAGATGTCTGGTCAAACATACATGTGCACTGAGGGGAGTGCTCTGTACACTCCCCTCAGTGCTAGTCACCCCGATGGCCTTGTCCCTTTACCAATAAAATGATAATAAACTTAGTTTATTATCGTTTTATTTTTTAAGTTTGCAGCTCATGCTGCTGGAGGGGGGGGGAGGGGGCGACGCTCCTCCGGCATAGCGGAGGAGCCTTTGGGCATCGGCATGTTTTTAGTTGCATATTAAGCACTGAGTAATTAAATATCTCTCACAATTTTCCACTGGTAAAACCTTCTGAAATTGACCAACAAAAAGCCTAGCTAAAACTGATAGATGAAAAATTTGATGTAATCCAACTGAAAGTCAGAATAGGTAATAGTTACCAGGTCTGGTAAATACCTTATCCGATGGTGTCAATAGTTACGAGTTTTGTCAAATACCTCACGCCCAGCTGGATTACTTGTAATAGGAGGCTCCGTAGAGCCAATGAGATAAGAACGGGTATGAAAAAAGGCAAAACAGGTTATTTTTAATATCCCTGTGAGCCGACAAAATGTAATAACTAGGCACGGAGAGACAGCCCGATTCCCATTGGTAGTCATGGCTCCTTTGGGATAGCCTGCTGCTCCAGGAATAGAGACCTTCTGTTGCAACCTCTTCTGGGGTCTTTGAACCCAGAAGAACCTCCCTTTTTCAGAGGTCAAGAGTTCAGTGACGTGCTGACCAGAGCATTAAGGTCAGCGACTCGCAGGTTTAGAAGGGTGTGGGAGAGCACGTCCGCAACAGCCTCTTCAAAAATAAAGTTTAACACAACATACAGGAAGCAGGGGTGTAGCTGGGAGTGTGAGCTTCAGATTTTTCCAACAATCACGTTGGTATTTAATGTAAAAGTACATTATACGGGGGTTAGGGCGCGTGAGAGGGGTTTAAGGGTCAGTGGAAAGGGCGAGGAATGCAGACTGGTAGATGTACTAAGTAAGAGAAAACATAGTATTTGGCAAACTTACCAACATTTTGAAGACTTGAGAGGCAGAGTGTGCGCACGTTTTTGTCTGTGTGCATGTAAACATTTGTGGTGAAATCCGGCAGAGACCTCCCCATACCCGACCGAAAGCACCTGTACCCAACTATTTACTAGAAACGAACTTCATTAGGGAGGTTTAACACCCCAACCCCACTCCCCCCAAGCTACGCCCCTGAGAGTAAGCAGACAAAGTATTTCATGTTTTAATTCGCCTTTACCTTCAAAAAGAAGTAGAAAGGTAACTCATACGAAGCCAACATTTATGTGTAATTAGACTTAAGAACACGCTACATGGAAGTATCATGGCTTGTCCATGGGCTCAGAAATTGAATAAATTCCCACGTTTAGCGCCACTGTGGCAAAAGCAAATCTGCCACCTCACACGGTGCGGCTCTTTGTCACAAGCTATTTGCATACTTCACAAGTGTCGCAATGCGAAGGGAGTCTACCACATGATAAACCCTTACAAGGTGTAGGTTTTTAGCGTGACTGCACAATCGTATTCTGATATGGGGTGTGCACCCTCTTTACAACACAGGAGGTGTTTTCAAGAGCCTTTGTGGTGTTGAGGGGTGACGGTGGCAGAACTCCGAAGCTGCCCCACCTCATGGCCCACCCCTCTCACGCCCCTCCTCATCCCACATAACTTTACCTGGTTGAAATTATTCCAGGGTTAACAGGTCTGGAATGGGTATTGCTGTATCAGATCTTTTCACATCTCAGCACTGTGCATCTTTGATGCCTTTTCTAAAGGTAGACAGTACTCAGTGCTTACTCTCCCACAAACACATTTCAAAAATAGGGGCCAACCGATGAGTTGGGAACACAGATGAAAACACAGTACCAAACAGCAATATTCTTCTGTAACAGCGAAACCACATCGGCACTGATGGTAGCAGGACAGGTCTCCTGCTTTCATAACTTTCATCTTCACCACCAGGTCACTTCTTTGTAATAAATCTCACACAGTTGTATCATATTATTCCCCATAAGCACATTGGCAGAAAAGAATTGGTATAAGTAGAACTTACATGATTCATACAGGTATTTTTGTGTCTACTGAACGTAGGGCAAAGCCAGCTCTAGAAAAGCACTAGACACCTCTGCAGCGAATCCTTAAAAGCACCAGGAGCGCTTAGAATATGAGATGCTGTGTGTTGAGCAGGACAGTTTATGGGGTATAACTGAGACCTGAGTACAAGTGTCAGAGCTGGCAAGCTGGCAGTATGTAAGTGGGGCAGGGCTAGACAGGCAAAAAGGCTGTTTACACTTTGTGAATTTTGGGTCCTTTGGGGATGATGATGTATCTGGAAGGTACATTTTTAGGTGTGCTCCTGAGACAGATTTAGTCTTGGCAGCCTAATGTAATACGAAAATCACAAAATATATATATGTATGAATACATAAAGGGTCTTCATCTCTTTGTCTGTTCAAGAATCATTCATATTTTACTTTCTCCTGCCCCTTGATACATGGTTCAGCCAACGTCAGTCACTTGCACTGAGTGATTGCACTTTGCGTGATAACATGTACGTCTGCTTAAAAAGAAGTGCACTTCAGTGCCGGGGCTAATGAATCAAGACTGTACTTTGCAGTGCTTTTTTTCTCCCAATCTTTATCCTTTTTACTTTGTAGTCACTCCACTGTGTTCAAACAATCGTTCAATATAATGTTTAAAGCTGATAGCAGCTTTTCTTATCACCTTAAGAAATATTGTTTCCTATGATGTGCATTCAAACTAAAAAGGCTTTCTCTTCCTGTTTGAAGTACCCATACCAATAAGACACACCTGTACTGTCCTATGTAAATTACTAGCGAAGATTATTATTTTTTAGTTTCAAATTTTCAGCAGAATCATTTAGCTGCCACATTTAGGCAGCAGCATGTTTTTTTTTTTTTTAAATA
Source organism: Pleurodeles waltl (assembly GCF_031143425.1). NCBI lineage: Eukaryota > Metazoa > Chordata > Amphibia > Caudata > Salamandridae > Pleurodeles > Pleurodeles waltl. The sequence continues at coordinate 626,243,994 of NC_090449.1, forward strand.
TATTTTGTGCCAGCTTGAAGCTACCTAAACGGAAGCTGAGCGCTTTACAGGGTCAAAGGCACATTTTTAAAAATAACTACTCCACCAGCTTCCTAAGACCAGGCCTATTGGCTGTTCCCCGGCTTGTTTCCTTGCTGTTAACTAAAAAGACTATGTGATTCGTCCATCTGAAACTGATGTAAGCAATCTACACAGCTAAAGTCTTTCCCGTGTCTCGTCAGATTATTTCGCTTTTCAGTTTATTCCCAAATTGTTTTTTTTTTTAGCAATTAGACAAAAACATCATCACCCTCCCACATATAAAAAGCTCTGAACAGTGTTCTAAGTGATGGCAACCCTCTAGAGTGCCTTTTAATTTCTGCTGCACACATGCGTTGCTAGGAGTTACACTAAGCACCTAGTCTCTCGAGGTGTTTGTGCTCAGACTAGAGGGCCACACCCTGTCCCTTGACACGTGGCAACATTCCATCGACAAAGACTTCAACTTCATAACAGCGAACACAATAAAACAACGGTATTTTAAAGCCCGTCTCATACTTTTATTGTTTCTCTCCCAGCGATATTTAGTGAGGGATATGAAAAGGATACCTTATCGTCGGCCATCAAAAGTGAAAACCTGGACCGTTGTATGATTTTCAGCATTGTGTTGTACTTACAACTTAAATGTTTTACAGAACACGTGGTACATTTAACACGTGGATACTGTGTGGTGTTTCTTCTACTACCCTTTGAAAATATTCCTTTAAGACAAATCAAGTCTGGTCGCAAACGAGCTCCAATTCCTTCAACTCATAAATTCAAATGTGGGCAGCCATTATTAACCTAGGCCTATTGGTCCTGGAGCCCATATAGTAAGCAGCGGCACTCAGTTAATCCTTGATGCCCTCTTCACCGCTGACGCATGGCTCATGCCGTCATCCTCCATTTTTGATGAGCTGATCCCTGATGGGTATTCACAGCTGGACAGATCACATTTTGTTGAATCGTCTGAGGCACCAATATTGAGGGAAGAACCAAGATTGTGTGTTGAAATAGCGAATGCTACCCAGATAAGTCAAAAACTCAAACCCTTGTAGTACTCTTATGGCAGTACATAGTCCCCGTTAAAAACTCTTAAACGCATGGAAGGCCACCACAATCGAAAAACAGGTACTGAGGTGAGGAGCGAGCCCGATTCTGACGCACGTCACTCGAGAGTGTGAGCGCTCAATGTCCTTCTACTCAAAACATCTGAGAACATGTCCTAGCCCTCATTTCCTAGTAATTGTGGATATTAGTTGTGATGACAGGGCCTTGTATGTCTCCATTTCTGAGCTTCCCATAGCCCTTTTGTTTATATATGTAAGGGAGGATGTCCAGAAGGCATTGAAATTGACTCCTCACAATGCTCTATTTGTTGATTGAATTCTGCAATTTAGGAGATGATTTAGAGTGTGGAGGAGGTTTATTCAGCCACAATTGTGCTGGATATCCCATTAAAACTGACATGGGATATAATGCACTGGTAATAGGGCGGAAGAGATACCAGTCACAATAGTGATGGAGTAAACCTTCAACAAGCTCTAAATTGGGCCCTTAAACATTAAAAGGAAACAACACCAGAACTCACCCAGTACTAAACAGACCCGAACACAGTCAAGTCAACTCCATCAGACAACCATGGCTCATTCAGCACCAGCTTTAGCGAGGTGGCGCCCGGTGAGACAATCTTTTTTGGCCCCCTCCCCACCATGACCTCCTTTACAACTAATTCCCTCACTAACATCCTCCAACAATGCCCCTCATCTCTCCAGAGACCCTCTCTCACATACATTTCAACTGTTTTATACTGCTTAGCATAAAAGTGTAGGTTGTCAAAGCACTTTATATCACGTACACATATTATGCAGAGACAATGAATCATATGAGTGTAAATGCAGTTTATGTGAAATGTTACATAAGACAATAAGGATTCAAGGTCAAGTAATCGCATGTCATCCATACTAGTAAATAGTATATTTTAAGAGTGTTTGGTCTGGAGAAGCACCAACTCACAATTTAAAAGGTACCATAGTGGTTGTGGTTTGCTTTGCTAATATGAATGTATTTATACCCAAACAAAACCTTTTTAGCAACATTACGATAAAGACTGGGGAAAATACAACATTCTAACCTATACCATGTAGCTTGCACACAGCTCTTTGATGACAGTTTATATGTCACTGTGCTGTATTAGGATTGTAATTTACAAACTGCAAGTATCAAAATGATGTGACAAAAGCAATAACCCACTGAGCTGCTTACATAAAGTACAGTTCTGCTATCTGCATGGTACACGTTCATTGCAGCAGGTGTATTAACCTCTGAGCTGCTCTATGATTAGTTCAAACTGCCACTAGACAAATTTCGATATCCAGCAGAAACATTAATCACCAGAATTACCTTGATATCTATATTATTGCCTGAAAACTGTTGTAACAAGAAGAGCCCCCAAGTTCAGAGCCAGGAGTGGCTGCACAGGTCGCACCACCCTAAAGCCGGTCATTGTATCCAGTCAAGGAACCACCCTGGTGGACAACCATCGTATTTAAATGTCACTGCACATTAATGAATCTTGGGTCGCAACCCTCAGCATTTCTCAACTCTGTGCTGCTATAAAGGTAAGGTCATTCACCAGCTCCCTTAAGGTGATCCTCTGCTATCCTCAAGACCACAATTTGCACAGGACTAGTCCTAGAGTTACAGAGACACTTAGGCCCTCTTTTATTTAGTGTGGACCTTTTAACTGTAATTCTGGCTTTGCAGTGGGAATTGTGGCTATGGCAGGGATCTTGACTGAGTGCATGGAGATCGACCCGATTCAGTAACAAATCTTCATCTTAGAAGCATATTGTTGCTATATCAAAAAGTACACATTACACCCTGTATTACAATTCGGTTTATTCTTCCTACCTACAATCTATCAGTCAGGGGATTTTTTTCAATTCTTTCGGTGATGACTTATCACTAACTTGATCCTAGCAAAGGGACTGACTCCTCATCAACTTACACCCTTTCACGAATGCTTACAGCTTATAGCTGTGTCCTTCGAATTTCAAATTTGCGCACAGGATTTAGGTTCAAATCTATGTGGAAGACGGCTGCCCATTATCACACTTCATAACCATTTAACTAGAGTTAAGACCCTAAGACTTACGGGGACTTTAAAAGTAGAGCAAATCAGTGCATTCACCCATGCTTAACATGTGATATGTGCAGATCTCCTATTTACAAAGCAACTGGCACTGTGAAGGTCGCTCGTGCAGCTCAACACTGTGAGGACACCTCACTTGTGTAACAAGCATTTGCAATACAATGAGTCTTGCGTTTGCTCGAGTTAGAGCTGTTAACATTGTAAATTCCTAACTGGACTTTTGTTGCCACTTAAATTGCAAATGAAAAGTGAAACAGCTGACATGAGCAAGCCAATTCAAAGTGCCACGGCCGCCGTGAACGTGGGCGCGAAGGAGAGACACAAATTGAAAAAGAAGTTTGCCCGCAATCAAACATATCGGCAATCATGCAATTATTCATGTAACAGGGTTGATGTCCAAGGCGGTAACAAAACTGCCCCTCATAACAAAGGATTTTTGAAAGGCAAGCCCACGAACGAGTGATGAGCCTTCGGTGGGCATGGTTAAAAGCCCAAATAGATACCAACACATTAGCAAAGCAGCACTTGCGTGCTGCTATGCTCAACCTAAAAAATGCCACCATCTCCTCCAGCTGCCTCCAACCACATAGGCGTTCGGAATTAAGGTAGTTTGCTGACAAATAGGCTTTTGTCCCTGAGGAGGGAAAACCAAAAACCACAATGCATGCCTTTAAGTTTCATTCCTCTGAATTTCCAGTGGTCCAGCCATGAGATTTCTTCACACAGAGATGGGCAGAGATGATTTCCACGGATCAGAGCTCAAGAATCAATTTGGAAATCATTTTTCTGTGATATTTCTGTGTTAAACATGCCAGAATGGTCAAATATTTGCACAAAAGACTGAGCCTGTGCTGATTCTTCCATGAAGTCAATGTGTTTTTCTGTAGGGCAAACAAGGAGGAATGCATAAAATTAGGGAATGCAGCCCAAAGTATATGTGAATAGATGCTTAAATGGTAACGTTGCAAGTATGCCCATTACAAGTTTTCAGATATGAAAACTCTAAACTCACCATTAGATTATTGTGGAGCAGAGCATGTAGACATTTCTACTGTAGTGTACATCTGGAACTTGGCCTGGCTTTTTCTCCTTCCTGCTCTTCAGGAGAAGTTTGGTGATTTGACGTTCTCTTCATTTCTAATCTTCTTCTTCAATAAATATTCATAAGATTGCCATGGAGGTTTTTAAAAAAAAAATAGTACTGAGCATTGGTGGCGATAGGCACCTCTTTTTAGGATACAATTCATCCACGTGTAAATTAGATCAGAGGCATGTTCAGAGTTGACTTACTAGTCATGGGTGTTAATTTTGCCACCCAGAATGGAAAGAACCATTGGCTTGTGTCAGGTCAAGGGCACGAGGCTAGTCACATCTCCACTACCACAGCCCAGGAGAAATGACTGCTGCTGGAGCATGACTGCTCTGTAGCACAAAAGATCACAGCAAAGGCAGCATCGCATGCCTGTACATTTTCCCATGTTCTTTGTTCACGCTGGAGAAATGTTAGGTTCATGTTGAGTGAAATCAATGGCTATTGTTGTGGTTCTACTCTTGTAGGTCCACATGTGTAGTTAGAACCATCTGCGTGAAGTCGGATTAAGAGTTACCAGTTGTAAACTTATGATTACACCTTCATCAATAACACAGTACAGGATGTTCCTCGATCAACTTGGTGAGTGACAACTACAAATGTCTCAAAGGATCAATTGTCAGTGTGGCTCTTTAATCAGATTATTTGTCTTCACAGAGGGATATTTAGGTAAAGGATCTTCTACTGTGGCTAGTAATTGAGTCTATGTTCGAGGGAGGATAAAATCTTATGTGTGTTGTACAATAAAGCATGTAGTGCTTCTAGGTATGTTTACCTACTTTGCTGTGGACATCCTTGGTTCTGTGTATGTTGTTGCATAAAGTGCATTGCATCTATTTTTGATTTCCTAACATGCATGTATTAAACTAATATTAACGTTTACAAGTGGCTAATATTGCGTTTGAACCACACATCAGTTTATTATATGCTGCAAAACAAACATGCCAACATTTTACAAGATCTTGTTTTGGCAAGTACTGCTCTTGTTGGCAAATGTTAGTGTGTTGTTAGACCAACTTGTTCCCGTTTATTCTTATACTTTTTCCAGCCTGCAATCCATTCAACGTTATAGCCTTGTGGGAAAATCTTTTTGTATCCAATGATGGCAAACGAACAACATCTGTTTACCACGCTCTTGTATTTAGAAATTAATTTGTTTAGTATTTTTAGATTTTAACGTGTATGGCGGTGGGCAGGGACTTCATAGTTTGTTTGGCCCTACACACTGGTGGTGAGCAACTTTCATTGAAAGGGAAGGAGTGTTGTTGCACCCTCGTGGTAATAATGAGTAACCTACCACTGCCATGTTTGCTATATGCAGAATTCCACCACATTAAAGTGCTTGTACAACTTGCTTTGTCGGATGCAGTGAATTGTGTGAAATCATGAAAAGTACAAGGGTGGAGTTAAGATTGTGCTACTAAGATAATAACTGCATCCCGGGATTTTATTAGAACTTGCACTGTAACATTAATTTAGCTTTTTCTAAAAAATATGAGGTGAAGCATTTATTCAGAATAATGCATTTTTGTCTTTGTTTGAAAATCGAATCTTTAGAGTAACCAAATTATCAAGTATCCAGGAATTGCGACCCTTTTTAAATTGATATAAGGTAATTCCCAGTGATAGCTTGTTTTGAAAACAGTGATTTGTGTGACACTCTTTAGGGAAACATTGAGTCTCTGGTAAAATAATAGACCACAATGCTGAAATTCAGGAGGTTTTCAGATGTCACCACAACGATGAGATGGCATTTGACGGCCAGAAAGCAAATTTCCCATTGATTATAGCTGCCGATGACTGGGCACTGGGACAGCCTGCTGAGCACCCTTCTAGGCCTCCCAAAGTAAGGATGAGTTGTCTCGGTAGTCACTGTGCCATCCTGCACAGAACAGTGTACTTGAAAGGTGTTAAGGGTCTCCTTAAGATGGCCCAAAATCAAAAGGAAAACTGACATGGAGAAAAAAAAATGCAGCACGCATGAAAAAAAGCAAAAAAAAAAGAGGAGGAATAAAAGTATTCCTCCTCATTGCAACTTGCTAACGCCACCCCAGGGGTGGCGTTAGATTTTGGCGCAGCCTCAGGTTTACGAAATTTGATTAATCTGATGCAGCATCAAAATGCAATGGGTGTAGTTGTGGCACGTCCACAGCAACACCCTTTGCACGCCCCTTCCACGCACAGTGCTGTGTGAGAAGGGGTCATATTTACAAGGTGACGTTGGGCCACAAAAAGTGGCTTAACGCCACCTTATAAGTACGGCGCAGTGCTTAGCACAGGAGCGACACGAAAAGTGATGCTCCTGTAGCACTAGGGGCCTATAAATACGCCCCTATATATATATTGAGATGCATCCTCAACTTTGAATTGGCTCTTAATATATGATATGAATAAGAACTGAAAACTCAGGAAAAATACCTTACTTGATCTTGAATTGAGATCCTGAAATAACACCCTATGGAAAGCCACCCCCTGGGGAAGATCACATTAAAGGACTTGATCAAGCATTCACTCTGGAAATCATGGCATCCATGTGGCAAGCAAAGAATAAGTCCATATTTGACATCAACAGCTGCACTCTGTGATCCTGCTGCACAGACACCAGCAGATCCTGGAAACATGGAAACTCAGCCACATGGCGTGCACAACATCTCAGAATGTGCAGCCTGACAATGTGAACAATGCTCCTTCCTCTTTGGCTCATAGTGGGCTCCCATTAGGATCTGAACGTAATTCTCAGCGCAGATCTAACAATCACTTTGGAACTCATGTAAATAATATATGCATTCCTATACTTTGATTCAGTGAAACATTTTTGCCTTATGTGTATGTGTAAGTTGCATGTAGTGATCAGTATTAAATGGGATCAGAGGCAGAGAGGGGAAGAGGAGACAACACGCAGTGGTCTTCTCATGGAGACATGTCCTAGCGATGGCTGACCCACAACTGATTGAAGCAGATTGAGGGCCTGATTACGACCTTGGCGGATGGGCTACTCCGTCACAAAAGTGACGGATATCCGGCCAACCCTTTCACAAGTTCCATACGATATAATGGAACTTGTAATATGGCAGATGGGACATCTGTCACTTTTATGATGGAGTAGCCCATCCGCCAAGGTCGTATTCAGGCCCTGAGTGTAGAATGAGAGTTTTAGTTTCGCACTGATGCCAGTTCTCTGGATCAATTTCAACAGAGAATGTCTTGGCATTGTCAACGTAGATCTAACTTTGAATAAGAATAAATCAAACAAAAATGTAACTGTTACCGCATCCCTGCCCCACCCAAAGGAACTGAGCAGAAGAAAGCAGCTCGTGGAAAAGTATTTGCCATGTGTATTGCATCCACTGCCTGGACCCTCAAACTCCCCCAAAAAATCATCCGAAAGGAAGATCACCAACATACTACTTTATAAAGTGGCTGCAGTCCAAATTAGAGTTGCTCCTCTAACAAATACAGGTAATATTCCTCTTGAGTGTTCGTTGAAAATTGCCCTAAAGCCCAAAAATAGGACGTGAGAAAACTATTTCACTGCCTCTCATATTTGTTTACATCCATAACGGAAAGGAAGGAGCTCAGGATACAAAGCCTGCTAGAAGGCAGAAGGCAGGAGAGCATTTTGAAAGAGAAAGAAGTAATAACTTGTGAAAGAGTTATTCATTAATTCGGAGAGGGAAGTACACATGACCGAAATTAAATAGTTCCAAGAGAAGGATGCCAATAAAATGAATAAAAGTCAGATGAGTGATGGGAATGCAGAAAATGCCACTGGAAGTCAGCAATTTCTCCAAACCAGTTATTCCAAAAGAGACAGACCAGTGAGATTCAAGAATCTTTGACTACAGAAAAAAAAACGTAAAAAGAAGACACACATCAAAGCAAATGCACGTTCTTGTTGAAAGAAACATTGACTCTAATTGAGACCCTTAAAGGAAAAAAGAATACAGGAAGAATTAATTCAGCTCGAAGTCTCTGCTCAACCTTAAGTCCAAGCACAAACCAAACCTCCCAAATTGTATGGATTGAGGCATTCAACAAAAAATAGAAAAATACCTTTGAAGCATTTAAGACAGCATCAGTCCCGCCAACAACCACTTATAGTGCACCAAGCCAAACAATGTGATCACAAGAACAAACTCGGAATCAAGCCTTCCTTGAGCAGTAGCATACACGATTGAAGAAGACAATAGCAAAGAAGGGAAATCATGACTAATCAAAACCTAAATCAATAACTGAATCAAGGAACCATGTCAAAATCAATGGTGTCAACGCCTCTAGTTACCGACAAAATATCCAAGAACTAATATTGTGAATATCCAGTAACCAGTAAGGAGAAGAGGAATATCAACAATACAGACGCACCAGGACTGTCAAAAGGGAACCCTTTGAAGAGAAAAAGAACAATTCCATGGTCTAGGATTGTTGAGAGCATTAGTTCTGAAATCAGTGAAGAAAATGTCTGAGTGTTGGTCGGATACCATTAACACCACCAGCATCATCAGAAATGGCACAGGACACATAGCTTCCAGGATTCACAATCTGTCCTGAGTGCCTTCTTTGTGTGGGTGGCACTCTGAACTGCACCACTGCTTTAATATTCACACTCGTTATCCAAATACTTACCCACTTTACCATTCTACGACTTAGGAAAACTCAACAGACTAAGGGACATTTTTGACCCTAAATAAGACTGTGGTGCTGGACTGGACAGGCTAAAAGGTAAGGTTGTACTGAAATAGCCACCTTAGGGGGTGCTTTACATGTATAAAAAGGGAAGGTTTAGCCCTGGCAAGTGGGTACACTTGTCAAGTTGAATTGGCAGTTTAAAACTGCACACACAGACACTACAATGGCAGGTCTGTGCCATGTGTACAGGGCTACTCATGTGGGTGGCACAACCAGTGCTGCAGGCCCACTAGTACCATTTGATTTACAGACCCTGAGTACCTCTAGTGCACTTTACCAGTAAATCGACTAGTAAATCAGATATACCAATCATGGATAAGCCAATTACCCACACATTTTACATAGGAACACTTGCACTCTAGCACTGGTTAGCAGTGGTAAAGTGCCCAGAGTATCAAAAAAGGCAAAAACAGAATCCAGCACACATCATCAACCTGGGAAGCAGAGGCAAAAAGTTAGGGGAGACCACAACAAGGTTGGCAAGTCTAACACCTTGTACATATGTATATACTTATGGGTTTTTCATTTATGATTTTTGGAATACATAAAGATAGTGACACAGCTAAAGCTGTACCGAGGCTAGACTTAAAAAGCGCACACACACACACGCCCAAACACACACACACACACACACACATGAAGCAGACTCATCTTGTTTCTGCTTTCAATTTTCTTTTTGCCTTCACATAATCAGCGTAGCCTGTCAAAATTAGCTGTTTAATTAAATCATTTGTATGATTTCCCTTATAGAGGATGACAGCATAGTTAGCACAATGCATGAAACAAACAATTTGCAACCCCTTAGTTCACAGTGCGGTATACAACATGCTTTGGCTTTAAGGCTTTATTCTTCCTGTTTGATTTTTCCAACATTAGCAGAAGGCATATGTAGTTTCAATGAATCAAACTTAGGAGTGTATGAAATGGCGTTTGCTTTTATTTTGTAAAAGTAACAAGATATTTGAGTTAGCAGGATTGTAAAGAAGACTACTGGCAAAACATACCACACCTTTTCAGAGCTTTCTGAGGTTCCTTTTGGAGGTAGCTCTTTATTTAGATGTAAATCAGATGAAAGGCTAATTTTGACCCCAGACAGATGAATGTAGCTGGTTTACAAGATTTCTTGTCAACTTTGTGTGAAACGTCTTGCTTCTCATTTCTTGCAATAGCACAGTGTCTTTCAATGACTCTCTCTTTTTGTAGCTCATGGAGAACAAGTTCATCCATTAAATTGTATGTTAAGAAAATAGGACCCATCTACATGGTCCTCTTATATTGATCACCTCCAATGTGGAGCTGGTCATACCTACATGGGAAATGGACAGTTAATTTATTCAAACAATGTTATATTAGTTTTCCTTCGTACTGTGGCACAGAATATTTTAACTGGAAGCATTTGACTCCCAAATGTATTTTGTTTTGTTGATTGTATTCTCCAAAAGGATGGCAAAATGTTCATATCACAAAACAATGACAAACAGATGATCTCTATGTGAGATGTCCGTGTCACTATTTTAAAAACAAAAGCAACAGAGGCTAAAGATACTAATGCATAGCCTCAAATAACAAGCTATCCACATTTCACAGAACCACGGTGATCACCTGAAATTGTAAGATCCTGGTCTCTTCATTGTTATTTCTATGTTCTTGGTCATAATACACGGGAATAACCACTCCACTGAGTAGTACCATTCAGATGGGCCAACATGTGTGTGAAAAATAAACAGAACACAGCCTTCATTTCAGACAAGGTTGAGTATCTAGCCAAAAGTCAACACTTCCAAGAAGACCTGCACCATCCAAGATTGATTGAAATTATGCCTTATTACGCCAGTATCAAAATATAGACTTAATGAAATATTTTTCTTAGTGAGTGTTATCAATTCTTGTCCCATGTGCTATCAAAACACTGACTCATCATTACTAAAAGGTATTTAAATTCCAGTGATGCACAACTTACACCACATTAGAGGCCAGTGTGGGATAAACTAACACTTGGGTAGTAGTGGATTTAGAGAGAAATTCAATCTTAATAGTGTCAAGGAGGAAGCGCTTGCGAGAGCTGAGATTTTCTTGATAAATATTTAGTCTTTACATAATTATACTTACAAAATAATGTGTGAATTAATTTGATTTTAATATTGTGTTTACCCGGAAAATGTGACCAACTAAATGGCCACCATCATATGTAAGGTCTATATTTTGTTTGCCATGCTAACTTAAGCTGATGAAATTATTTTGTCTTTTTAAAAGAGTGTGTTTCTTTTCTAAAATAAACGTTAGGATTACACGTGTATTTAGTGACCTCTGCTGGACTGAAGTAGAAGCAGATCAAGGTCACTGTGTAAAACTATTAGTATAGAATGTTTCTAGTGTGTTCTGTATCTTGATTATAATTACGCAGTCTGACTGAATTAATTGTCTGTAGTTATTATTCTAACTTGTATGTTTTTCCTCGAGGGAAAAGGAAATGGTGTGGTGAAGAATTGTTATTCTATTTTGTAATCGTTTTCCTGTGACATCGTATTCCGGTGAGATGTGAAAACAAAGGGTCCACAGATGAAGCCGGAGAAGAGGACGCGCAAGATACAATTGTATTAGTTTAGATTTCGTCAATGAAATAACAGAAAATAGAAGAGCTTAGAGTAAACATTTTATATAATTTTGATATCTGTTTTTGTTAAACTATATTTATTGGTATATTAACAACAAACATAGGGAAAGTCAACATCCCAATTAAACAACCCCTCCCTGATCCCCTTTTTCTCGTATCAGACTCCATCTCCAGGTTACGACTAATGTCCAAGTAGTGTCTTCCCGGATGGCAGGTTAAAGTCAAAGGCAGCGTGTTACAATGTTCTACGGACTGTGGCCTTCATCGCTATCTGGACCATCCGATGATGTGGCTTGCCCCCTTGTATCAGTGGTTGGGTCTTTAAGGCAATCTAACAAGTGGTCCCAATTGCTGTGCTAAGTCTATAGACCCCGCCCTCTTTGCTGCATCCTGGTGCAGCGCCCTCCCCTCGGCATCAGCCCATTTAATTAGCGTGTCCCGCCATCGTTGTATCTGCAGGCCCCTAGGGTCCTTCCAGTGCATCGTGATCTCCCTCTTAGCCAGGACCAATGGCAGGTCAATGTATTTAGTCGTTGTTCTCTGTGTATGGGAGCGAGGATGCTCTCCAAGTAGAGCCACAAGTGGGGAAGACCGAAGTCTTCTGTCTGTCACCGCCTTTATGCTTTTTAGCACTTTGTACAAGTATTGCTCCAACCTCACGCAGCTCCAGAACATATGCATCAGGTCCGCGTCTAGTTCAGAGCACCGGGGGCATCCACTATTCATAGTGTTGTACATCCACGCTATCTTGGAGGGACTGAGGTATGCTCTGTTAAATACCTATAGATTGATCAGTTTGAAACAGGCATTCCTAGATACCATGTTTATATGTGCTGTAATTTTCCCCCATTGGGGCTCATCTATGGGCGTCCCAAAGTACTCTTGCCAGAGAGCTCGTAACTTATCAAGAGGGAGTAGAGTGTCCTTTTGTAATGTTTTATAAAGTGTGGATACAACTCCCTTATCTCCTCCTATTGTGCAGAGAGCCTGACATCCTGAATGAGTGGGAGGTTCGCATAGTCCCTGTTTCCAGTGTTGCGTATAAGCGCTGTGACTGATCTGTGTATAAGGAACAGACATCAAATTGCTCCATCGGTGCTTCAAAGGACAACAATTCCCCATCACGGAACAGATCCCCTATTGTAGAGATGTTGTATGCCACAAACCTTGTAACGCCCGCTGCAGCAGTCCCACCTGGTAGTGCATTTAGGCAGCCCAACGGCATGTCCGGCGAGTAAGGGGAATTGGTTCTCATACGCTGTAAACTGCGCATCCAACAGGTGCGCATTACATGGAGGTCTGGCGAATGTACTACACGCTTCCCTCTGGGGATGAACAGCATCCCCAGAAGGGTTTTGACTGAGTGCTCTGTGTGTTGCCCCCTGCTCATGTCTGATTGTGCTGTATATAATGTCTTTGCTGTAGGTCGCTGGAGTTTATGTAAGGCCAGCCTATGTCGTCCTGTCCCCCAGATGAAACCAGTCAAATTAGAGTCAATATCTCGAAATAACAGACGAGGAACAAGTAGAGGCAGTGTTGAGAAGTAGTACATGAATCTAGGCAGAGCTATCATTTTTACCAGCGCTATTCGTCCCGCCACTGATAGGGATAGTGACTTCCAGAAATGGACATCTGTCCATAATTTCCGGATTGCTCTATTCACGTTTCCCTCCAAGAGGTCTGCAGGTTTATGATAAATGTTTACCCCCATGTAACGGAAAGTGGAAGAGGTCCACTCCAGGCCCTGGGTGTTCCCAACCCTAGGTGTCCCCTCATGCAATGGAAAAATGTGAGACTTCTGCCAATTAATACGCAATCCTGACAAATCTCCAAACTTTTCTAGTAGGTCCATTGCTCCTGGCAGCTCCTATCATCCGCATAAAGTGCGATTTTATGAGACTGAACCTCAATACTTAATCCCCTATAGTAACTGCCAGTTCTTGCCACCTGCGCTAGTGGTTCCATCGCAATGGCAAACAATAGAGGCGACAGAGGACAGCCTTGTCTGGTGCCCATGCAGATCTCGTATGACCTCGAGATTGTGCGGCCCTAGCGAACGCGGGCAGTGGGAGTTGTATATATTTGTCCATTTGAGGATTCCCCGGCCCAGTCCCATCCGCGAAATTATAAACTCCAGATAATCCCACCTGAGACTGTCAAATGCTTTCTCGATGTCCACTGTTATAATCGCAGCGGATCGTAGGTTCGGAGACTGAGATTGTATTATCTTGATCAATCGTCTAATGTTAAGGGCGGTGCTACGTTGCGGGATGAACCCTGTCTGGTCTGGATGAATCAGTGTTTGCATATGAGGCAGCAGTCTCGTAGCTAAGATCCGTCTGAGTATTTTATAATCCATGTTGAGTATGGATAAAGGGTGGTACGAGCGCACATCAGAGGCTGGACGCCCTGGTTTCAGTAGTGGTATCACCATAGCTTCATTTGTGGACGGGGGAGCACCCCAGCCTGCAGCGCCTCTGAGTAGATTGCACTTAACTGCAGTGCTAAGAGGTCTATATAGGCACTGTAAAACTCTACAGGTAGTCCGTCTGTGCCGGGTACCTTTCCTCTAGCCTTCGCCCCCACTGCTATGGTTATATCTGTGGGGGATATTGGTTCCTCCAGTGCTCGTTGATCTGCCTCCCCCAATTCGGGAAGTCGAAGGCCTTCCAAGCACTGCAATTGAGCTGGGTCTAGGGCTTCTTGCGGGGGGGCATATAGTAATGAGTAATAATTATTAAAACTAGCATTGATATCCCCTTGCCCGTAGAGTCTACTCCCTGTTGGGTCCTCAATCTCCATCACCAGGGAATGCAGTCTCGGCGGAGCCGAGAGCCAGGCCAGTAATGCCCCTGCTTTGTCCCCCTCTGCGTGCTGTCTGGTGAAATATTTTTTATAATCAAAGCATCGCAATTTTTCAGTAGCCAAAGCAACGTTTTCCCTAGTTTCAGTAATAAGAAGCGCTAATTCCGGATCCTCAGGTCTCCTACGTTCTAGTCCTCTCAGTTCTTCTTCGTACTTTCCGATTTCCCCCTTCAGTGATCTCCTGACCCCCACTATACCAGCCATGCACTAACTTCTGATAACCGTTTTGAATGATTGCCATTTTAGAGCATGGGACGTGGCAGTGCCCTGGTTATGTACAACGTATTCTCTAATTGTGTCTCTGATGGATTGTCGGAAGGCACTATCTTCCAGTGTTTCTACTCTAAGTCGCCAATCCAGTATTCGGGGGCGATCCCTTTTCCAGTCCAACATAAGCAGTAAAGGGTTGTGGTCAGATACTGTACGGCATAAATACTTGCATTCATTGCTGTGCTATTTACATCAGGGGAGGGGAGAAAAACGTCCAATCGACATGTAAGTCATGTAAGGGCGAGTAAAAGGAGTAATCCCGCTCCCGAGGGTGAAGGTGTCTCCAGGAATCCGTGAGGCCCCAATGTTGTTGCCAGTCAGTGAAGATCTTGGCCATCCTATGTGTGGGGGAGTGCCGAGGGGGGAGGGGGGTGGGATCTGATCAACTCCGTATATGCGATACAATTAAAATTGCCGCCTATTAAGGTTGCCTAAGTAAGGTGTGGTCCTAGAGTGTGTGACAGAGTGTTTAGAAAGGTGCCTTGGTCCTGATTAGGCGCATATATTCCTCCCAGTGTGATATCCCTACCCTCCAGTCTACCAGATACCAGGACATAGCAGCCCTCCTTATCTATGACTACAACAGTTTTTTGGAACGGTACTCCTGGCCATATCCACATCAGGACCCCTCTCACGTAAGCTGAGTATGCTGTGGCGTAAACCTGACCTCACCATTGCTTAGCTATAGCCTTAACCTCCTTATCTGTTAAGTGTGTTTCCTGGATGATTGCTATATGCACTCCACATCTCCTGAGCTGACTATAGACTTTATATCGCTTGCTCAAACTATTTAATCCCCTGACGTTCCAGGTAAGGAATTTGTAAGCTAGAGGGCTATCCATAGTCTGTATGTATATGTGGCATGTCCACTCTTTTCCCCCCGGGTGGTCAAGGTGTGCAAGTCAGTAATGATAGTCCTACCTGTATCAATAAATGAGGTGGAGCTGATACCACTATTGGTGACCAAATAACGTGAAACAAAACAAATCCCCCTAAGCCCAAACTCCCTCTCCACAGGACCAGCATCAGAACTATCCCCGTCCAAACCTTCATTAACAGTGTAAACATTGTAGTTGGAGGGGAAGAGCAAAACACCAAGAGCAGGCCCTGCGGCCCCCCCACCTCCTAGTCGTATATTGTTGATTGTTATTTCCAGGCCGCGGCAAGGTGAGTACAGTTACCATGTGATTGTAGAATGCGTGGATGCACTGTCCAGCTGGGTTGTAGAACGTTTGCTTGAGTTCCCACTGAGCAGGGATGTAGCTTAGTGATTCAGCCAGTGCCATAGGGCTCGGGCTAAGGGGCTAATTCAAACCCCTCTTCTGAGGAGAGCAGGTGTTGGCGGTGAAGGATGGTATTTTTCAAAGGATTTCATCCGAGGTCCCTGGGGTTACTTTCGGCAAGCTGTCTGAGGTGTCGTGGGACGAGCAGGAGGCGCTACCAAACATAGACTCTTGATCAGAGAGATTTTCAGAGCGGTGTGAGGAGCCCGGTCCCCCCCACCTAAAGATGCAGCAGTGTTTACCGCCTCACGCATTTCCTGCAATGCTTGGCTGTGGGGCGTTGCTGCATTTGTCTCCATTTTCCCCTTCTTTCTTCGAGTCTCCGCGTGGGCCCGTGCAGTGCCCCCGGCCTCTCCCCAGAAACCGGCCCACATGACTCCAGCCATTCCTGCACCTGTTGCGGCGAAGTGAAGAAAAGTGTGTAGTTGTTTGTGGTGATTTTCATCTTAGCTGGAAACAGCAGAGCATTTCGTATGCCTCGCTCTCTTAATTTCTGTTTGATCTCAGCAAAAGAGGCCCCTTTGCTTCTGAGTGTCTCTTGTAAAGTCCATAAATATCATTATCCACTGATCCCCCAGTTTAATTTCCCCTATCAATCTCACCTGTGTCAAAATAAAATCTCTGTCCTTGAAATGAAGCAATTTAGCAATGATCGGACGTGATCTCGCACCCGGAGGCGGGGTCTCGCTGGTACCCTATGTGCCCGTTCAATTGGAAAATATTGCGACAGGCCCTCAGGGGCCACGTCGTTGCGTAGCCAATGTTCCAGATATGTTTCCATGTTAGGCGCTTCTTGTTCCGCTTTTTCGGGGAAACCAACCAGTCGTAGATTACTTATTCGTGCTCTATTTTCAGCATCTTCCGCTCGTGCCTCGAGAGTTTTAATCCGCGTTGTTAATTCTGACACTGTTTTGGTTATTTTCTGACAGTTCGGGGCAAGTTATTCCAGGGATTTTTCATTAGTAACCACTCTGTCTGTCAGATGGCGATGGTCGTCTCTAAGGAGGGTCAGATCCACAGAGAGTGTGCCAATTTTAAGTTCTAGAGCATCTCGGACGCCTGTATTGCTTGCAGTATGGTATCTAGAGTGGTCTCTTGGTGCAAGGCCCTGTTTGATTTGCAGACACCTTCTTCCGTCTGAGGTCCTCTTGTCATTTCATCCCAAGGGCCATCTCGTTTTTTTGGCTTGCCCATGGCTGTGTCCCCTTTTGTTCTTTCTCAAGGCGGATCTCTCTTCCTGAAACAACTCAGGTGTCCCTGTGGTTGCTCACATTTGTTGCCACGATGTTCAAGACCGCAGCTCCTCAATTATCGGTCTGCTCTGCACAAGCCGGGTCCGTCAGCCAACGTGCGCTCTATCCAGGTCGTAGTGTGGGAACCACTACTGCCCATCTTCCCAGTGAAGGTACTAGAGGTCCGGTTCGTCCGCGAGCGCGGCACGGAGATCCCAGTCAAGGGCCACACAGCTGTACCCAGCTATAGGCTTCTCCGCTCGGGCCTGGCGCCAGCATCCGCAGGTCAGGGCCTCAGGATGCTGCCACAGCCTCCTACGCACGATTATTTTAAAGGTTTAAGGCGCTGGCATGTCTTTCCTCCCTCTGGCGTCCCTGTCAGGCAATCACCCCATGCGCTGGGACCCCACCGTGTCGCGGTCGAGAGGGCTATCTCCGCTCTGCCCCCAACCAGTCCTGGCCCGATGGCCTCACCCCGGTCAGCGGCTCTCTGTCACTCACCAGTGGCTCAGGCACCCGCTCCAGGGTCGCAGCACCGTCAGAAATGGCCTTGCTCTATTCTGTCAGAGCGCTGCAGTTTTGTTGGGCGGCTGCTAGCCGCGGATCGTGCGTTCATCCGTTCCAGGGCTCTACAAATCTCTCGTAACCTAGCCTGCCATCGTTGCTAGGTATGCCGCCTCACCAACCGTTCCAATTTGGGTTGATTTTGGAGGCCGGGGAATCAGAATGAATAATAGATGGTTGGGGGCCGCCGGGAGCTCCACTTTACGCGTGCTGCTCCATCGGCCTCAAGCCCATAATTTTGATATCTGTTAATGTTCTGATTGGTAATAACTTTCTCACCTCATGCTTTATCCAATCATTCTCATTTAACAAGTTTAATTTAATTTAATGTTCAGTCACCGTGGTTCTTGAGGCATTCGTCATTGAAGCATTCCTACTCTGATGTTCGTGGACTTGTATCCTAACTTCCAGAGACTTCCTTTATGATCTGTCACTTTGACATTTCATGTTTTACCAGACAGTCTATAAACATCCTGGTATTTTATCAGTCTATGTTTGTTCAATAATGAACCTATGCATAAATGGATTAGTGTATCTTATAGTCCAAATTCGAAACCATCTTCCCTACCCTTATTCCTGATGCTACCTGTTCCTGTCCTGAGGTTGGTGCCTGATGTTGCTGTCCCCCTGACGAAGTGGACGTTGTTGCTGATTACCGTAGTGATTTGGTAAATGTATGAACTGTGAATTGTTATTTGTCTTTTGTTTTTCAGGTACCAACTGCAAATGATTATTTACTTCTGCATATTTTTGACAGCGCCATAGCTAGATGTTTTCCAGATTTATGTTATTAAAACTTTTACATGAAGTCGAACATGTTGATGCTAATTAGTGGTTAGTGAGGTGTTATTCTCATGCTCATGAATAATCATTGATACTTTTGTCTTATTGTAATCAGATGTATTCAATTTATCTTGCTCAGATTCTATTACTATGGTTTTGTGTAATAACCATTGAGATAATTTGTCTTTTTGCATTGATTAAACTTAGATATATCCACTGTTCGAATCAGCCTTTACTGTTTTTCTACATGTATCATTTGAGCTTGAGAATTATTTTCATGACCTTGGTGTTGTTAATATAGGTAAATAAATTATTAACTAAAACAAATTGGTGTGGTTATTGATGTTGAAATGATTATCATCTGTTTATGACCCAATTAAGATGACGTTTTCTTTAAAGCAGATTCGGTTTGGTTCATCGACCTGGTGTGTGAAATGCACTATCTAGTCTTTTGTGACTAAAATATAGCTAGGGTTTCTTCATGTCAACAGTTTTGGTAGCAGAGTTCGGTTAGTATTTCTTTAAATTACGTCATTGCTTGTTATTGTTTGCATCATAAATTGTGAAAATTAATTGGTGTGTTTTGATGATTTATTTTTTGTGTGATAATTTTTGTTCACATTTGATACAAATGAGTTGCTAAATGCTCAAAGTGACTTTCCCCGGTTCTCGGAGGTTTCCTAGGTTGATAAGGTATGTTCTCAGCGTATTGTTGTTAAACTGTATGAAGTAGAGTATGCGCTTGCACAGCTTTAGCTAATTTGCAGTTGATTGAGTTGTTTGTGAGTTTTCAAGGGTGCTGGTGTACTCCACAAGATGTTAAAAAGAGAGTTGGCGTACTCTGAAGTATGTGAGTAGGGAAGTCGGCAAACTTCACATGTGTGTGTTGCTTGGTGCTCGGAAAAATTGTCCACGTGGTTGTTGATAAGACAGAACTGATGGGAGAGGTCTAAGACTCCGAAGTATATTGAAAAAGTGTAATAAGACACTTGTTTTTTGTTGTAATTTGTCTATTTAGTAGACCAATTGGGCGGTAAGTCGAGTTTGCGAGTTAAAAGTTAAAATTGAGTGTTTGGAATTTTCCACTGGTATTTGGAGAGTTCTATGTGCACCAGGACAGCCTCCATTGATCAGCTGAAGGTGAAATTTGCAGGTCGAATTTTGCTTGCGAACCTGGGGAACTCAGATAAAAGAAAAACTGCAAGAGCGAAAGGCGACAGTGAAATTTAGAAGGTTCCTGAAGCGACTGTGTTACCTTTCCTGTAGTAAATAGACTAATTTGGTTTCTTTTGGTTTTGAAGAAGTGCTCGTGATTAATTTTTCCGTTAAGTTTGAGTGTTTCTGAGTTTAGGAGGACAAGCCACAAGACTTTGTCAGCTGCTGTGTGTAAGTGTAACGTCAGTTTTGTGCAGCCCTCGGATAGGTTGGTTAGTGAGAAGAGTCGCGCACCAATTTGTGGACAACCGTGAAGTGCAACTGGATGAGAAGGGAGCTGAAGAGAATTGTGGGATTGTAGTCACTTCCTGATTATCAATTTTTGAAATACAATTTTTGAAAATGACGTTTTTCAAAGCATTTAAAAGTGATCTTAGAGGAGGTTAGTATATTCCAGCTAGGGAAGGAGAAATTTGTCCGCCAGAAGGTACTCCGGCTTATATCGTAATTGAGGAGAAAGGTACTGGTGCATGTCTTTGGTTAAAACATTGGATTACGATCAAAAGAAGGAAGGTTGTTTAGCTTTGCCTGAAAATGGTACATTTAATTTGAGAATTTTGGAGAATTTGAGACAGAAGATGTATGTGCTAAGACCTCCACCAAGACCAGCTCAGTTGAAAGCCTTAGCGATCTGGGAGCTAGTAGCTAGACAGCAGCAGTCTTTGAAATTTGAGAGAAGAATGAGAAGGGCAGAGAAGTCACTGGTGAAAGCTAGATGGGACAGTGAACAGAGACAGTGGAGACTCGATACCTTACAAGGTGTTGGATTGTTTCCAGCAATGTCAAAAGACAATGAGAAAGAGACAAACAAGATTTCAAAGAAGTCTAGAAAGACTGACCTATAGGACAATCTGGAAGTGTCTGAAGAGCTGCTTTTTGTCTCTTTGGGGGCCTCTTTTATGGTCTGGTGGGCCAGTTTTAATTGTTGATTTCCCCACAGCCAAGATGATTTAGTCCAGGCTGTTCAACATAGGTCCACAGGGAGCAGTTCAATGCCAGATACTTAAGATATCAACGTAAAATACAATTGCATACAGTGTGTCTAGTGGTGTATCATTTACATAGTCTGTGGTAATCCCAAAAATGTGGCATTGATCAGCTCTTCTTGACAAACTCTGGTGGGAAGCATCCCGAACAACGAGTCCTGAACAACGAAGTTGTGGAAAACGAAAGCGGAACAAAGCTTTCGTTTTCCATGACTTCCTTGTTCAAGGCCTTAACCACGCATGTGCTGAACCACATACATGCGTGGTTAAGGCACAGAAGAAGGGAGTCGGCTGAGGAGGACGACGCGATCAAGGAGGAGGTAAGTTGGGCTGGGACTGGGGCTGTTTTAAGGGGAGGGGGGTCGGGGTATTTTTAGTTTTAGGGGTGGGGTGGGGAGTCGGGGTATTTTTAGTTTTGGGGGTGGGGTGGGGGGCTCGGAGTGATTAAGGTTTAGGGGTGGGGGGTCAGGGTTTAGGTTTTAGAGGTGGGGGTTGGGGTGCTTTAGGTTTTAGGGGCGGGTGGGGAGTCGGGGTATTTTTAGTTTTTGGGGGTGGGGTGGGGTGGGGGGCTCGGACTGATTAAGGTTTAGGGGCAGGGAGGGGGGTCAGGGTTTAGGTTTAAGGGGTGGGGTGGGGGTTGGGGTGCTTTAGGTTTTAGGGCAGGGGGTTGGGGATGCAGTAATTTTGGGGGTGGGGTGGTTGTTGGGGTGGGGGGGTCGTGGTAATTTTTAGCGGTGGAAGGCATGGGGGAACGCATGCTGGAACCATGCATGCCGTTCACTAATGCCTTTAACAGGAATGCCTTTACAACGAAAAATCCTTGTTAAGGCATTCGTGGTAAAGGCATTAGTGATAACAACGAGGTCGGTGTTCCGACCTCATTGTTAAGGCATGCATGGTTCGAGCCTGCATTGTTCCGACATATAACCAACTCTGACTTCCAGAAGCTTATATCAATTCTACCTCAGATCTCTACTGACCTTCAAGCCATTGTATTTGGTACGTTTTTCATGACTAAGTGGGGATAATCCATTTCCGTTGCACAATTTTGCCGTGTATGCCCAGAAAAATGTGTTCATCAGATGATCATATTTTCCTGTAACTTCACTCTCTATCTTTAGGCATCAGGGGATATTGTTTTTTGGTATGGTGCTCACTGGGTATGAAATTTACCTTGGAGATAATTTAATGACTATCTTTAATTATTCTCAATATCCCTTGTCCTGATGTCATGTTGAAGTATGTACGACTTTCATTGTACCAAAGGTCAGGTTATACTCTAGACTGAAAACCCCATATTTAATTTTTACGGCATAACTTAACATTAATAGTGTTGAGTGACTGATTTGGGTGCTTAGCAGCATCATCTTTTGCGACTGATTTATTTTCTCACCTTATAAAGAGGAAGAACTAGAACTGCAAAGCAAAACATACGTTTATAGAACTAGAAATAAATAAAATAGTATACACATTTCCTTAGCAAACACTTAACTTTTTTGACTGTTTTAAGGTATTCTAAAATCTCTTTTTTAGCAAGTCCCAGATGTAAATAATTACCCAGTGCAGTTTATCAGTTCTACAAATGCGTTTTTTCAGGCAAAAAAGTGCAAGCAGAAACTATTAATATTTGTGCTGATCTTGGCCTTGTTAAAAACACATTTGCATTGTAATAAAAACACACCACAAAAATGCCCAATAATAGTGAACCTACACTTGGGAGATTTAACACGGGTAGGCGTGCTACTTGCAATGTTTACGTTGGAAAGACTGTGACGTTGTAAGACATTTGGTCCTACTTTCATTGTAAGTTCTTTTTTCACTTTCTGTCTTTCTTGATTTAACACAATCTCTCTCTGCTTCTCTTTCCTCACCTACTTACTATGGTCTATTGTGTATGGACAGACTACATATGATTTCGCAAACGTTTTAGTCGTATTAGTCAATTATTCCTTATAGTGTGTGTTCATTAGAAGGACTTGCTGCATGACATTGGAAGCAGTGCTTAATATTTGTGCTGGTATTTGCAGGTGGCGAGCATGGACACCAGACCTCATTTTTAAAAACAGGATCCTACTTTTCCTCATCAGATGATGTACAATAGAAAGATACAAAAAGAAAAGGGAGCAGGGGGAGCACTAGAAAGATAAGAAAAGGGTTACCACCCGAGAAAGCAAGTATGAAACAGAAACTACAAGCATGAGTTACTGACAGGAAGTGTAGGGTGGTGGAAAAAAGAAGTATGAGGTGGATTCAGAACTGAGCAAGCTAAAAAAGCTGGGCCTCTATAATTATTTGGTTAAACAACTGAAGCACAAATTGTAAATAAACAAACCTGCTGTGTTGAGATCCTTTATCAAATTATGTTTATACTTTAGCAACTATCTGCTAACCTCTCTTTTTGATTGTCAGCTGTAAAAAAGTATTTGTTTATTCACCGCCTTGATTTATACCTTGTACAATATCTTTTTAATAGTTTGAAGTACAACATATCACCTACATATCTCCAATCGACGAATTATTTATAACATTTTAGGGAACCACAAAATACTTATGTAGTTTGTAGCAAGGGATACTCTCATAAGCATGTTCAGCGAGAGTGATCCAGTTCCAACAAAAAGAGAATACGCTTTGTTTTTAGTTATGTGTGATGCGTTAAAACCATTGAATTCAGCAATGAACACTGATGTATCCTACCTGGGCCGCAGCACAGCTACAATTAGTGCAGCACGTGCAGTGGCACCAGGGCACAATGTTTCAAGGTGCCTGCTGCAACTCAATTATGACTGCCCTAAAAAAGGGCGGGGGTCCAATTTACTTGCTTGGATTAGGGGCCATGGCACCCTTACTAATCTACTTTGCATAGGACAGTGTTTCTGCGAATTTTCAACCAGTAAAAAAACAGAGACAGAAAGGAGAATTAGATGAAAATTGTGCAACATTTTGCCTAGTTCTGGAAAGCTTCTCTGGTATTTTGTGTCACATCAGTGCTTTTACGTTGAATTCTTAATATCTTACCTGAACAACTGATTGTTGTCTTAGAAGACCATCTCTAGCATAACTTGGCCCAGTCTAGAGGCCACATCTTGAATGCTTTATTCAAAACGGAAGGCTACATCTGCTTCAGTTCATTCAGTTCTAAAAACCCACCTCAGCAGTATCGTGTCTAGTTCTGGAGTCCACATCTGTACTGCTGTGTCCATTTCAGGAAACTATTTTTCTGAAGTGGTGTGTTTATTTAGAAGGGCACTTATAAATGCATTGCCTCATTTTCTAAGTCCTGCCTCTGCGAATTGCATCCAGTTCGGATGCACAGCTTTGGCATATTGTGTCCGGTCTTGGAGTCTTGTCATATTGTTGAAACCCCACCTGGAGTGCTGTGCTTAGTTGTGGCAGTTACATTAGAACTTAGGGCCATATTTATACATTTTTTGCGCTGCATTTGAGTCACTTTTTGATGAAAAACTTACAAAATAAAATTATATTTTATAAGTTTGTATGGCTTTTGCGTCAAAACATGACGCAAATGAGGCACACAAAAAGTATAAATATGGGCCTTAGTTTCCGAGTTGACTCGTCTCCTAAACATATAGGATTGCTCGATAAACAATATCTAACCAGTTATAATACAGCAAACGTAAAAGGCCCAACAAATAATTTCGCAATAAGCAATCGATCACATAAACACAGTGCAATAAATACATGCAATTCATTCACTCAATATAGACTTAACAACTAAAATATTTCATCTCTAGAAAGTGACCACACCATGCTCAGGTGAAAAATTTGACAATATGGTCTATATACCATTAAAAAAAGACGACTCGGGGACTATGAGGCGTATAAATTAGAAAATGGGTCCATCAAGATTGAAAATTATTCCAGAAAATAAGAAGGCATCACATACAACGGTCCCAGGATCCGACTATGTGGTTTTAGATGATGCAACATGACTATCATCACCACGGCTGAGAGAAGGTGAGGGCGCATGGGGGTGGGCCATGGGTTCCAAGTTAAAACAATTAGATGCCTTAATTTAGATCAGGAATTTTCTGAAATTATAGGTGCCTTTAAAATAAGCCTGGAGGACAGGAGCCCTAAACAGGCAGCATTTTAGGTAACATGATCCCAAATATTACTGTGCAATATTGAGGTCATCAGGATGGTGCTACAGAGGTGACACTGCCGTATGTCACTGAAGTTTTCCCTGAACACGAGTCTTCAGATAGAACAGAACACTCAGGGGCAAGAGCAGCAGGCAAATATTTAATGACCGAAAGAATCAACAAAGTAAACAATAACTCTAAAAGTGGCAAAGTGGCGGAGATTTCACTTGTGATCTAGATTGAATCTAGTGGCATGCAGAGGAGTGGACTATCCAGATAGAATCAAGTTCTTTTAATTGTCATTTATAAAATGAGTTAAAAAATGTCTTTATTGCACTACTTTTATGAGATGGATTGATTACTGAAGGACATTTTGTTGAATCTTTTACATGTACTGTATTAGTGTTGGATATTGGTTATCCAGTTATTTATTTTTAGGGAAATCAGTCCGCCTTGCACTGTATTCTGCCGTAATTATCTCACTTGCCCTTAGTCTGTGGTGACATACTGGGCAGCCCTTGTGCTTAGTAATGTGTCCAGTTGTGGAAGCCTCATCTGAGTGTTCAGTACAATTACTGAGACACCAAATGCAGCACTAATATTTATATGCACCTAAGGTGTGTTGAAGAAGGGAGAATGGGATTCCGTACACACAAAATAATATTAACTTGATTATACATACTGCATCATACAGTCCCTGACAGATAAATATAACAGATACCCTATTCTCAATTTTTATAGGCACTAAAGGCCATATGTACAGAATTTAGGGATTGTGAGTTCCTAATTGCGATTTCTTGCAAATCACAATTCCTAACGTACAAGAATGTACAAGTTAGCAATTCCTAATGGGGCCACAATAGATCTACCTCATGAGTATTAACAAGGGAGGTCGCAATTTGCAACCCAGTAGGAATTGCTGCCATCCCAGGGATGGTGGCCTGCTTTGGTCAGTAGACCACCATCTCTGCGACTGCTTTTTAATAAAGCAATTTTTCTTTTTTTAAATACAGCCTGTTTTCCTTCAGGTAAAATGGGATGCGTTTCAAAAAATAAAATTAAACATTTTAATTTCATTTTTAGGTCGAGACAAGGCAGCGCGCCTGTGTTGTCTCTCGACATGCTGTAATCTTTTATAGGGGCTTCCACCACGCCCATCATTTTCATTCATTCCTTGGCCTGCCATTCAAAATTCCTTTGTTTTGTTAGGTAAATGCTTCACATGTGTCCCACCTTGAGGCCGTTTTGTTCCCACACTGGAGACTGACCCTGTCACATGGATTATTGCACGAATGGCCATAAACCTTAGTTTCACGCACTACGTTTTTAGTTGGCCTCTTTCCGCTTCGTGCTCGTGGCAGTATGTTGTTTCTTCCTCAGGCATCTTGCTGTTTCTTTGCGGTGTGTGCACCCGACAAAGGCTGCAAACTGGAGGGGGATCCTTTTTATTTATTTATATAGCGCAAACTCGATCAAAAGATTGAAGCGCTTTACAAGAGCACTGGTTAAATTTGCAGCCCCATTCCTAAATTCATCTTAAGTTTAGCAGTGAAAAAATTACAAACTGGTGCCTTTTAAATAGTAAAAACAAAGGGAAACCCTCACCCGGGGTCTTCCCAGCACAGCGGGAGAGCCAATACTACAATATTCACTGCACTCTGGAAACCCGTCCCATAATGCTTTGCTGGTCATTCCTTTTACAAATGTGTGCCCATAACTTAGTCTGTGGTGTTCCTAGGACAATGGGACCACCACCAAAACGTTCAGCACAACGTGTTCTTTCTGTTCAGTTCATCTTCTGGGTCCCCACACTAGGCTTGGGAGGGCAAAATAATATCTCCCATGATTCAATGTCTTTTTAAGCTCTCTCATGGCTTCTTCTTTACAGCTGGAAGTAGTTTGTGATTGTATTATAGCAAACCCAAAAATGTGTAATGCACTATGTTTCCTAGGGGCTGAATATATAGTTAAACTGCAATGCTCTCTGCCCTTCTCTTTTCATGTGGTTATGCCCTCTAGGGCTGACTGTATGGTTAAATGGCCATGTTTCTTACGAATGCTATTTTTATTGTGGTGCCCTCTAGGGGATGGTCTGACCAGTAAAGTCTAATGCCAAGTGTATGAAGGAATGCACAAACACAGTTTATTTCTGATAAAGGTTATATTTGCTGCATGGCAAAATACTAAGGTCCCAAAAGCGAGACCTACTGGCTATGCCAATGCTTGTTTAGAGTAGGCACTGGTAACTTGGACCACTGCCTGCTCTTAAAAAATATTTGTTTCAACATGGGGACGCCTTCCCATTCACAAATGGTTATCATCACCCTTGAGGTGTTGGTAAAAAATGAATGTTTTGTATTCGTAATTTGGTCGCACAACATTCATACATAGCACTGCTATTCATTATTTGGAAGGCCCCTTTCAAGTACCAAACTTCTAAAAACAAATTGCGATTCAGTAACATGTTACCAAATCGAAATGTGTGCTCTGTACCTACAGACAAGCATCGTTACAGTCAGGAGCAACCGCAAAAATGTTTAATTCTCAGACCTAGGAATGATAGGTGTCTGAACCGTCCTTGCTAGTATTCCATCTTTTGACTGGCAGATTGCTACAGATTTCAGTGGCAAGAGTTTAATTCACAAAGCCATTTAACCAGCTATGGAATTATTGGCATTCAAAGGTGATGCAGCCTTGCACGTCGAGCACTGACATGATTATTTTGGCACAGTCTATGCAAATATACCAGCTGCCTTACTCTTGTTACCCATCGTAAAAAGGATTTCCCTATTGGCACTCTGGATACACAGGCTGTGGAAAATGACTTTATCCCTTGAGTGGCTGTTCTGAAGCATGATGAGAAAATGAAAACAACAGGGACATGTTAACCCTTTTGGTGCCAATGACACAATGGTTATGTCCGGTGGTGCAGTGCTGGGGCACCACGGACGTAACCATTACATCCTGCTGCCCGCCCAGGGGGGGAGTGCTAGCGCTCCCCGTGGTCCTCCCACCCCCATTCCCTGGGCAGGGATGGAAGGGAATCTCTTCCCCTTCCACCCCGCCCCTCCAGCCCCCCCCCAATGGTGTCTGATGAACGCTGATCTCATCAGAGGTCACACCCATCGTGCTGGAAGCTCAGCTTCCAGTGCGATCAGAAGAGAAATGCTAGCATTTATCTTCCGATCAGTGGTGTGAGAAATCAGAGTGGTATCAAAGGAAAGGAAAGGCTTTTCATTTCCTTTGATGTCTTTCTGAGCATTTCTGCAGCATGAATGTTAAGGAATTTTTTTTGCGCCAATTTCACACAAGGGGAGCGACCCATTAGGCAAGGGTCACTCCCCTGGGGGGGCAAATTTATTTTAGGCCATTTCTGCCCCCATTGGGGGAAGTTCAGCCTATTTTAATTAGTCTGATCTGCCCCCAAGGGGGGGGCAGAAACCATTAGGCACCTGGGATTTTTGTTTAAGTTTTTTACAGATGGGGAGCGACCCCTTAGGCAAGGATCGCTTCCCTGGGAGGCAGATTTATTTTAGGCTATTTCTGCCCCCGTGGGTGAGTCCTGGGTGGTGTGCTTCACATGCACCTGCACCATTTTCTTACCCACAATTCCCCGCAAACCTCCAACTTTGCCTTAAATCACACATTTTCCCCACATTTTTGTGATGGAACCTTGCGGAATCTGCAGGAATCCACAAATTTCCTACCATCCAGCATTGTTGCATCTATACCAATAAAAATTCTGCCCCACTTGTCAGCCTAAAAACGTTTTTTTCCAAACTGCCCTTTTAGACCCGCTTTGGTTCCCTCTCAATTTCAACATGTTTTTGTCTCTTCCCTGTCACAGGCACTTGGTAGGTTTCCCTAGGTGGCTGCTGAGCCCAGGTACAAAAACGCAGGTCCCCCCCGCAAAAACAGGTAGTTTTGTACTTGATAAATCTGATGTGTCCACGTAGTGTTTTGGGGCATTTCCTCTCACGGGAACTAGGCCTACCCACACAAGTGAGGTACCATTTTTATTGAGAGATGTGGGGTAATGCTGGGTAGAATGACGTTTGTGGCTCCCCTCAGATTCTAGAACGTTGCAGCCCCGAAATGTGAGAAAAAAAGTGTTTTTTGCCAAATTGTGAGGTTTCCTAAGGATTCTGGGTAACAGAACCTGGTGAGAGCGCCACAAGTTACCCAATCTTGGGTTCCCCTAGGTGTCTAGTTTTCAGAGATGTCCAGGTTTGCTAGGTTTTCCTAGGTGCCTAATGAGCTAGAGGCCAAAATCCACAGTTAGGCACTTTGCAAAAAACAGGTCAGTTTTCTTTGGGAAAATGTGATGTGTCCATGTTGTGTTTTGGGGCATTTCCTGTCGCGGGCACTAGGCCTACCCAAGTGAGGTACCATTTTTATCGGGAGACTTGGGGAAATGCTGGGTGGAAGTACATGTGTGGCTCCTCTCAGATTCCAGAACTTTCTATCACCGAAATGTTAGGAAAAAAAAATTATTTGCCAAATTTTGAGGTTTGCAAAGGATTCTGGGTAACAGAACCTGGTAGGAGTACCACAAAGCACCCCATTCTGAATTCCCCTAGGTGTCTAGTTTTGAAAAATGTATAGGTTTGCTAGGATTCCCTAGGTGCCGGCTGAGCTAGAGGCCAAAATCCACAGCTAAGCACTTATCAAGAAACACATCAGATTTCAATGTAAAAATGTGATGTCCCAGTAAAATGCCAAAATTGTGTTGAAAAATGTGGTTTTCCAATTCAGGTCTGCCTGTTCCTGAAAGCTGGGAAGATGGTGAGTTTAGCACTGCAACCCCTTTGTTGATGCCATTTTCAGGGAAAAACACATGCTTTCTTCTGCAGTACTTTTTTCCCATTTTTTAATGACATTTTAGCTGTATTTTTACTAATTTCTTGGTCTTCTCCAGGGGAACCCACAAGCTCTGAGTACGTCTAGAATCCCTAGGATGTTGGAAAAAAGGATGCAAATTTGGCGTGGGTAGCCTATGTGGACAAAAAGTTATGAAGGCCTAAGCACAAACTATCCAAAATATAAAAAAAAAGGCTTGGCACAGTTGGGGGAAAGTCCCGGCAGCAAAGGGGTTAAGGGTTTTGGAGGCCCAGGGCATAACATTTTTTAGGGGCCCTGGGTCAGAGTAGCTTTGAATTTATGATCCGGTTTCATCTCTTTCAAGCACTCTAAGGGCAGTAACAATGCACAGATGCCCTCTTTCAAATTCTAAAGTTGTTAAATCTGATATTAAGGGATAGTGAAGGGTGTTTTTAATATTGCAACACAGCAGCAGCTCACTAATATTATTGCAGATAATCTCAGTAACACCCTCCCATTTCTCATATGTAAGGCCCTGTTTTGAACTAAAAGAAACGTCTTTATAAATGTTACAGGAAACATAAGCCCAACATTTCTCTGCAAAATGTCTGTAACAGACTCTCACACATCAGAAATAAAGGAAAACAATACTTTAAGCAATCTGCTTAAGAATCAATCAAGGTCACCAGGGCAGGCCTCTCTGCAAAAGGGAGCTGGCTTTATCAGCCCCCCCCCCCCCCCCCCGAACGTTTGGGGCCCGGGCGAGAGCCCACTTTGCCCATGCCTTAAAACATCTCTGGAAAACAACCATAAATTCAAAACAGGGATCTATCAAGCAAGGTAACTGATGGACATAACAGAAAACAGAAAAGAGACAGAGACAGATTTATGAAGAACAGCTGACACCTGAATCTATAAATGTTAGCAGTCATGATTGTGTGAGAATAATGTATGAAGAAGATAGTTAGATGAAGAGAGGGAGGTGAAGAGACTGGTGAGAGAGACGCATATGAGGCAACCATGGAGCTGTAAGAAGGGGTGAGGTTGAGGTTAGCTTTGGGCAGGTGAGTTTGTGATATGGTTGAAGTGCAGATCAGGGTGCAGCTGAAGTGGGACGTTGCTGTAACGGTTAAGGCTTTAGAGCAATCTTGAGTATGAAATGTTACCTAGATATAAATGAGAAATAGGCTTCTGAGTCAATGAGAGTAGAGTTCTGTCTTCCTTACACAATTCTTCCTATTGAGTGTGTAGATGGTTCCGGGCTAGTGTTCTCTGGAGGAGTCGATAAGACTATAATTTGGGGCACTCTTTGGCAGACACTAGGTTCACACATGTGCCTTTTTCACACACCGGGAAGTGCTACAAGACTGGGCTATTTCTCTTTTACTTACGAATGTTGGTCCATTTTTAGCAATACCCGCATGGTTTTGAGCTAACTCCCAACTAGGCCCACACCTTGCTTTGCTCTCATACAAGAGCTCTTGAGACTCGGTATTAGCATAAGCTTGGGTGCAGGACTAGCAGAGTCTAAGGTAATATAGGAAAGTGCCAGAAAAAGCCTGGCTTTAGCCAGAGAACAAAGCTTGACCCACGTCACTGCAATGCCTGCTTCAATAATAATAACACGGTATACAGTGACCCATACGGCAGTTTTTAACATTTCTAATTGATGCAAATTAAAGGTATTACTTTTACCCACTTAATGGTACTCAAGGTATCAACATTAGAAGGATGAACGTTTAAGTTGACCTATCCATGATTTAAACGTGTGATCTAAACACCACACAAAGTGCCAGCAGTGAGGGCTAACTCAATGAGCAACCTGTTGGCCTTAGATATCGTAAGTGTGGACTGACTGCTCCTATCCATCATTATCACACTGCTCTCCTACCTTTGCCGACTGAGCCGTACTTTTAATCTCAACTACGCTGGAAGTTAAACGCTGACATCAATGTGAACTGGAACTCATGAGTTAGCATTCCATTCCAAAATGATCAGGTCAGCCTTGTGTGGTTGGCAAATTGGGTATCAAAAGTGGTGTAAAGTGTAAATATTATTTTTGGAAATAGAAGAAGTGCTAATTAATACGTTATTCCTAACCTTGGGATGCAGAAAGAAGGTAAAAAGAGCCACAAAAAAGAATGTAAGTCAGATCTTGCCCAAACACGTTCACAGCCTCTATGCTTTCTTTATTACACTCGGCATTCCTGGACTTGTAGTGTTGCAAATGAAAAACTGTAAGTAGTAGAACTGAAAGAATAAAACCTGGACGAGACCATCTGTTTACTTTTGACAAAGAACCCCTTTCCCTCTAAATACATTGCTTTCTTTCAGTTTTTCTCCTTTGACCTTGCTTAACTTTTAGCCTCTTACAAATGTCTGTATATATTTTGTTTTCAGAGAAAGAAACCAACAGGGAGCAGTATTCATTAAGCCACGTATGGACATAACCCTGTGTTTACAGGCATTAATTGCTCCATTAATGCCTGACATCTATCATAAACGGATACTTGTCAGGTGTAAACGGTGTTACTAGAGTGTAATGCTGGGTCTTGGGTACACAGAGTTAGGCAGTAATAATCTACATGCAAGGGGTGGTGAGTGGGTGGAACAAGTATTGGTTGTGCCTTGTCAGTTTGAGCAAGACCACAAACCTGAGAAGAAAATATATATGTACTTCTACAGAGTTCTGAGAAAAAATAGTTCCCTGTTTGTAAGCAGTCAAAGGGTTCAAGTCCACTAATCAGAAACACTGCTAAACAGCTAAGCTCCAGGGGATGGACAAAAATAAGAGGACAGAGGGCCATCAAATCAGAAGCAAGCAAATACGATTGACTAAAAAACCTACCAGTGGCAAGCAAGGGTCTGACCAAAAGCCTGCTCTTTGATTTAAAGTATGGCTCATAACAGGTCTTTCGACAACAGAGACCTAAAAATCAAATTTCTCACTCAGTACTATACCTGGAAAGCTTTGTGTGGCACATCTGTTTATGCACACTACTGCTGAGATCTGCGATTAACTTTCAAACGGCTAACTAGCAACAGTGAGGTGTGCTATTGCTAACCTTTTCTTCATGAATAAGGTTCCATCTGTTAGTGTTGTCCACTTTAATCGCACTCAATTTAGCAACATCAGAAAGTTGGAATTTTGAGTCAAACTTTGCCTGGAATCAAAGCCAGTACCTGCAGATTACTGCTTGTTGCGGCAGCCACTGCATATCGCTTTGAGACATCCTGCCCGCAATATGAGAACTAAATGCGGCTCAAGCACAAGCGAGGCTTTCAACACAGCTCCCTTTGCTATGTGTTCACTGTGAGCAAGAGAACCATGCACTGTTTCTGCGGTCACTGTAACTGTTTTGTGCCTTTGAGGAATGTTTTTACTGCTGTGCATGGATGGCTGTGAGTGTCCTTTGTGCAATGTTGGATTGACCATTGATTCTTCCACTCTGCCATTTTCAGAGAGGGCTGCAGGTTAGGGGCCTGCTTTGAGAGAAAGATGCACTGCCATGGCTCATCCATGAAAGTCCCATTCTACTTGCAGCCTAATCCAGTGTGGGGCTAGTTTAACCTTTTTGCTTGGGGTGATTTTTTCCGCCAGTCCTACTTTGGCTGTGTGTGTGTGTTTGTGTGTGTGTGTTTGGGAGGAAGTGATCACATCAGCTCCTGCTTCCTGTTCTGTTCCTGGCTAGCTCTATGCAACAGCGACCCATGCACTGCTTTTGCCTGTACTGTACCAGTGCTCTAAGTTAAAGTCAACATTGTTCCAGCACTGCAGTACTGTTAGCAGCAAGTTCTACTAGGGCTGACAACCTTGAAACCAGCCTTAACCGCACGGCCAGGCGTGAAAAGTTCAGAGTTCCTGAGAGCACCCCGTCCGTGAGTGCTTGTAGTGGCTGTAGCAGAGTTCCGATGAGGCAGTCGCACTCCTCTAGTCAGCAAAAGCAGTCTCCAATTCGTGCTCCCAAAGGGACCGGAGGCTCTTTGCGACTTGGGGATTGGTTGTGACAATCTTGTCTTGGGTCCCTCGCCTTGGTGATGGTGCGCAGGTGCTCCCAAGGTGTTCCAAATTCTCCAGCGGGCAATGGCAGATCAATTTGCAGTACTTGATGCTCCTGGTGAACCTGTTCTGGCATACAGGGTCACCGCATCTCACAGCACACGGGTTCCTGCCTGATAGGCGTGGTGAAATCCTTCATGGCGACCCTTCCGGGCATGTGGGGGGCTACTGTCCACTACTGCACAAGGCTACGGCCCTTACTACAAGGTAGCCTTTTCCATGGCAGCCCCTCCTGGCATCCAGGGTTGCTGTCCAATACCGCAAAAGGTTGCTGCCTTTACCAGGCAGCAGTCTTATCCATGGATACCCCTCTTGGCACATGGGGTCGTCTATTTGGCACTTTGCAGAGCTTCGGCCCGATTGACACAGCAAAACACAGCTCAATTCACCATTTAGGTTCCACTGGGACACTCTTGAAGTTCCTTTTATTAATTTAATTAGTTGTTTTAGTTTCCTATTTTTACCGTTTGTTTTAGTTTATTGTTTGTTTCACACCCGTTCCTCTTGAGTTCATCACAACACCATTGTGTTTGTACCACATCCAGTGGTGGCAAAGAGGGTGCAAGGGAGAGTTGATACATGCTCCCTCCGCAGCAGGTAGGTCACTGCCCTCGTTGGATGGTGACCTGGTTCAGCAACACTCTCTTACAGAATTCAAAGCGTGGGCAGCATGACTTCAGGAAAATTATCTGTTTCTAACCTGGAAAGAATACTACAGGACATACAGAGAAATATAGAGCTGTCTCGAGTCGAGACCCATAGCCCTAGAACATAGGTTATGACTCTTTCCCAACAAGTAGACTCACTAGAAGACCCTCAGGGAGCTCCTGGTGGTGTCCTTAGTGGTTCGACAAGCAGCCATCCCCCCTTTAGTAAGCCTGGCCTCTGCCGCTCAGCTGGCAGTAGGTCAGTTAGCTACACACCTAGCTTCTCCTGAGAGCTTCTCTGGGGACTCCCAGAAACTGAATATATTCCTCACGGTGTGTCGGCTACAACTCCTGTGTCGCCCAGCTGCCTTTCCAGTGGCTGAGGCTAGGGTGTATTATCATATGTGTTGTGGAACGCAGCCTCCTGGTCGGTGCTGTTGGTTGCGGAAGATAGGCCAACTTTGCATAGTTTTGTCACTTTCAAGCGAGAACTTCATCGCATCTTCGACCAATGCACCACCATGCAGACAATGGACAACAAGCTCCTGGAATTACACCAGGGAAACCAGGATCTCTTGAGTTATCTGGCCCACTTCAACCATTTGGTGGTTGAGGCAGACTGGCCAGAAAGGAAGAGAGCGTCATTGTTTTACAGGGGACTAAGGGATGAGTTTTAAGATATTTTGGCTCAGGTAGTCAATAGATACACTAACTCTGATGACTTAGTCAACCTTGTTTTACAGATGGATCTTCACCTCATGGAATGCAGGACCGTAAACAGAAGAAACAAGATGCGACCTTCGCCTAAATTGGATTTCCCAAGACCATCAGACTCTTTGGCTGAACCAATGCAGATAGGATCTATTTAAACCCCGCTAACAACCAAGAAAAAAGAGCGTTGGCGACAGGGTAATCTGTGTTTGTACTGTGGTAT
The DNA here is from genome assembly GCF_031143425.1 of Pleurodeles waltl. Taxonomy (NCBI): domain Eukaryota; kingdom Metazoa; phylum Chordata; class Amphibia; order Caudata; family Salamandridae; genus Pleurodeles; species Pleurodeles waltl. The sequence continues at coordinate 626,279,319 of NC_090449.1, forward strand.
GGAAGGGCACATTGTGCGAGACTGTAGCAAAAAAAAACAAAAAGGCCAGGAAGCCAACCTCTCCACAATGTGGGAAAGACTGCTCAAGCCAACACCACGCATCATGTGACAATGGATGTACCTTGTTTTTCCCTGAAGTCCCCTTGTTTAACCATATCTTTCATGATCGATTCTTGGGCTACACAGAATTTTTGTGATTGGCAATATGTGCGTCGGCATAAAATCCTTGTAAGGGTCAAGATGACACCAGAACATGCAAGGGCAGTCGATGGTTCCCTTTTATCCTTCGGCCCTATCATGGACCAGACACTCAAAAGCAGAATGTGTTGCCCCGGGTCGCATAGGCTTTGATGTAATCAACGTCCCACAGTATGGGATAATCCTTATGTCTGTTTACGGTTACACAACCCCTTAATAGATTGGGTGCAGGGATCTCTTCACAGCAGAGCACTGTAGGGAAAAATGCCTGTCCCCTACTATTACAGCTTGCCCACTACAAATCGATGGGCTACCCAATACCTATGCAGATTATGGGGATGTCCGCAGTAAACAAAGGGCCGAAACTCTCCCCCCACATCTCAATTTTGATTACGAACTAGAATAAAGCTAGTGGGTCGTCTCCCATGCAGTTGCATTTACGCACTCACAGAACAGGAAACTGCATTCCGCACAAAAATCGCCCTTTTTGCGTAACAGGTAATGCCATTTGGACTCTACAAAGCCCCAGCCACCTCCCAACACTTTGTGATTAGTGTGTTGAGGAAGTTTTTAGATACATGTGTTGTAGTCTACACTGACGAAATCCTCACCTATTCCGCATCCAAAGGTGAGCATATTACCCATGTTAAAAAAGTGCTACAGACCTTATGAGATAACCACATATATGCTAAAATAGAAAAGTGTGAGTTTTATGTCACTTCTGTCCAGTTCCTGGGGTTCATAATCTCATCTGAGGGACTGACTATGGAGGAGTCCAAGGTACAGGCAGTGCTGCAATGGCCAGAACCTACTAGAATGAAACAGGTGCAAAGAATTATCGGTTTGCCAATTTCTATCATGGATTTATTTCCAACTTCTTCACCCTTGTGGCACCTATAATTGTGCTACTCTGGAAAGGGCATGCATTGTGTTGGTCACCAGCCACTGGTGAAGCCTTTACCTGACTGAAGCTAGCCTTCATGTCAGCGACCTTTCTCCTTCACCTAGACACCTCACAACCATTTTTATAGAGGCCAATGCTTCCAATATTGCTATTGGCGCAGTTTATCACAAAGGAAACAAGGCATTCATCAGTTACACCCCGTGGCGTTCTTTACCCGCATGTTAAATGATGCAGAGAGAAATTATACAGTATTTGACATGGAGCATTTGGAAGTTAAGACCGCCTTCCGAAAATGGAGGCATTACCTCGGGGGGATGGGACCCCATCACGGTCTATACTGACCACCGCAATCTTCAGTTCTTAAAGTAAGTCAAAGCTCTAAGCCCAAGACAACTGCAGTGGTCAGTCTTCTTCGCGGATTATAACCTTGTCATCACATACCGTTCTGGGGGTAACAACCATAAGGCTGATGCCTTATCTGGGCCCGAAGACACTGGAGAGGCACAGTTAATCAGTCTAGACAGGCACAGGCAACTCCTACAACCCATGAACTTTGTTACTCATGCCTGTGCCTCCCTGACCACTAGGGAATCCAAATTATGGCAAGCAGTTCTGCAGATAGGTACTCCCAATTGGTTAGCCCCAGACCCTAGCTGACAACTTGTTCAGGGGTTCTTGTTTCAAAACAAGGTCCTATATCTACCTGCAAAAGACTTGCAGGAGGAAGCCTTGCAATGGACCCGTGCAAGTCTGTTAGCTGGAGATTAGGGAGTAGCTAAAACCTATGATCTGTTAAAAAGATCCTTTTGGTGGGATTCTATGTTAAAAGACTGCAAACAACTAGTATTGACTTGCAAAATCTGTCAAAGGGCTAAGGGCTCTTCCCAAAAGCCGGCAGGATTTTTGCAGCCACAGCTGTGGCACACCATTTCCATGGTTTTTATAAAGGATCTTCTTAAAGACCCAGGCTGTACCTCCATCCTAGAGGTCATGGACATGTTGACAAAGAGGCACCCCTATGTTCCCTTATGTGGGTTGCCAATCGCCCCTGAATTGGTGGACCTCTCCCTTCAACACACTGTGCACCTACACAGTTTGCAATCCAACATTGTGTCAGACTGGGGAACCCAATTTATGTCACGTTATGGAAGGTCTTTTGTAAAGCCTTGGTTGTCACTCTCTGTCTGTCCTCAGCCTACCACCCCGTATGTGATGGGCAAACTGAGCACTGTAACCAAGGACTGGAGATGTTTCTGCAATGCTATGCTAAAGAACAAGTATCCTGGTTCTCCACTCTGACTGGCAGACGTTTGCCACAACAATGCTACACACTCCTCCACCAATTATTCGCCCTTCTTCGCTCTCACAAGATTTCACCTCAGAGTCTTCCTCATCCAGTTGCCTCCCCTATCCCCAGTATCAAGGAACAAATATTTGCCTCATGAAACACTATGACCCAGTTAACACTTCAACTTTTACATGCCGACCAGGTCCACGCTCCCAGTTGCTTAGACAGTTCCACACACAGCACCCACTGAAGTGGCATGCAGGCCCTGGGAAGAGGCATAAGAGGGAGGGTACTGTCAGGACTCCACAAGCGGCCTCTCTGCTGGACACACCTTGGGACCCCTGGTGTCCCTTCTCCTTGTGTTCATCCTGACACGACAATATTTAACTTCATCAGGTGGCAGAGTGGGTGTAAGGAGAGTCGGTACATGCTGCCTCTGCAACAGTGGCAAGCAAAAAAACGTATGGATTAAACACAGATCTGTGACCCAGGGGGATGAATGTTGGATTTTTTCCACATTCCGTCCATCATCTGTTCTTTTTGCATTTGTTGCCCTAAGTGGGAAGTGTATACCCAGGCTTAGGTCCTATGCTTGCTACACCACTAGATTCCAGCTAACCTGGCTGACGAGGGGTGATACCCTGAAACAGGTCCCAGGATGCTGGTTTCTGGTACAAGGAGGACCTGGCCTGGCAGTTCGGGGTGGACTGTTCCCATGGGGAACAGGGTCAAGACAGATTTGTATACAGCTGGGTCCAAACTAGAATGGCACGGCAAGCAAAAAAACTGATGGATTAAACCCAGATCTTTGACTGGGGGTTAATGTTTGATTTGTTTCACATTCCATCCATCATCTGTTCTTTTTGCACTTGCAACAGTTAAGTCACAGCCCTTGTTGGATCGTGGCCTGTTCGGAAACACACTCTGACAACTGCTCTATACTGCATTATCTATTTATTGTACCCTTCCCAGGCACAGATGTACCCAATGCAGATACATCACTTTTGTGATGTGCTGCACTTCACACCAAACCGATGTAGGCCAATGGTGAGTTAAGCACACCTCTTATGAAGATGGGAGCCTACCACCGCTATGAGTGAAAAGCTTCAAGTGCCCCATCCAGTCCAACAAGACAGGGCTATGTCCTGGCGCAGACGCATGATCTGTGTTTGCTTATGACACCGCAAATCAGCAACAGGGATCCAGACATCAGTTCAATTGGGCACTCAGGGCACAGGTGCACGTCTATTAACATGTAGAGGACTTTTCAGTTCCAACAACTAGGAAAAAGAGAGATCAGAAATATGTGCTTTCAAGCAAACTAGACTCACATTTAGAGTGTCAGAAAACTGCTGGATGGAAATGATCAGTAATCAGATTACCACTCATTTATTACCTTTCCACTGATGAGTAATGGAGTAGTACTGTACAAATGTGGTAATACCGTATCATACCATGGAACCAAAACAGGGCCACTCCCACCACAGGCAGTAGCTCTGTCCAAATGAATATGTAAACATCATTTATGATGATTATTCCCAAACTGTAGGAGCAATGTGCTAACTAATGTAGCACTAGTTTCACAGCAGAATTAATTGACCACTCTAAATAGGGGGTTTTGATTAAAAAAGCACCAGGCTATGTTAGGGCTAGAGATTTGCCTGTTTGGGGCCCGTGGAGACATCTCCCTGCAAAATACCCCTCAGTTAGAAACTGCAGGGTAGCTCTGTCTGGGGGCAGTGTCTCCTGTCCCAACAGCTAATTCATTTGTTTACATCAAGGGATGCCTTTTTGCACCAATATGTACAGTAACAAGATGCAATGAGACTAAAAACATTTGCTTGGTTTAGTGGAGACCCAAAGGGTGTACCTGAGCCCCTCTGCCCTACCTATTATCTATACTTCTGATACACATACAGTGCATTGTTTTTGTCTACAGCAAGCATTTACTTATCCTGTATAGTGGGACATCTTTTTTTCTTTTAGAAGCTCTATATGATCACAGCTCCTGCTCTATGGAATGATGGGCGGAGGGTTGATAATAAAAGGCCTAGCTTAAGAGCCAAGTCAAAAGTAAGTGAAGTTCTTTTTTATGTAAGTTTTCCATGTGTCGCATCTGTGTGTTAAACTGTATTGCAACCATATTGATCCTGGTGAGTCGCACCATTAGCCAGTCGTCAGGTTTAATTTTCCAACTAATCGAAAACTGGTAAATTTGTACTGGAGACATAGGTCTGAATTACAGTTTGGTGGACGGGTAACTCCATCACAAAAGCAACAGAGTACCCTGTCCACCAAGCCTGCAGTCTGCCCCTTTCAGTTAGAGTTGGGCAGACTCCCCACTTTCTGTTGACAGAGCACCTGTTGACTCTGTCGAAGGAAATCTTCCTCTAACATCCCAATGAAGTAGGGGGGCCATCTGAGTAAGTACATTACACCCCTAGCCCTATTGAGGATGGATGGTGTAATATATTTGTGTTCTCTCCATCACCTCCATGATTCTTCTGGTGGAGAAGGACATACAAAAAACAATGACCCTCACACCCTAGGAGAAAACTACCAGGGTGTTGTGGTCATCAGGTTTAGAGCTTGTTTCTGAACAGCCATCAAATCCACTTACAGCCATCTACCAAACTTTTTGTAGATTGAAAACTGCAGTGACAGCGGTAGCCCATCGGGGTGGTGGATATAATGTCCTCTGTCACCATGAGGACGAAGTACAGTCTGCCAAACCTTAAATCAGGCCGGTGTTGGCAACACGAAGTCAAATTGAAATCCTAGAATAAATGTGTCACGGGAGAGGGGTGCAGAAAGGTGTAGAGAAGCCATGTTCTAATTTTGGGGTTATCAAAATCAGGATGTCTAAGACATTTCAGAGTCAGCTGTAGAGGGGGTAAGCTTTTATATCAAATACAATGCATTTTGTATAACAAATCAGGTAATGCACAAGTTCCAGACTAGCCATTACTTTGGGCAGCCTGCTCTCGGGCATTTATTTTTCCATAGCATTGCTAAATGAAATCTCTCAACTACAGTCAAACCTGAAACCACATCCATCACCCTCTTCTTTAGCTGTTGGGTGTACTTCTGATATACAATAATGAACACACTAAGCACTAGATAAACAAGCATAGGCAAAGTCAATGTGTTTACCTTGGCAAGCCTGTGATGGTTTATTTAGTTATTTTTTTCAAGCATATGCTACTGAAATTAAAAGGTTACAATTAAATAAGTAAAAATCCTGCTATCTAACTGTGGTAGGTTTATGTTTGTGAAGAATGTTAAGAGATGCTTCTCGGCCTTCAGGAAACAAACAATGACTAAGTTAAAAAAGGCTGTAAGTCAGTGTAACAAACGAGGGCTGGGAGACAACTATTTGGGGATTTGTTGAGCATCCCAAAGAATTAACAAATTAAAAACATTTTAAGTTAAAAAAGGGAAAATAAATGAGAGCTTGGCTCACCGGCAGCATTGAAGTACACTACTTTTTAGTCAGATGAGCACACTATCAATAAAATGCTGCCACTCCCAGTGCAAGAGTGAAGTGGGCTGACCATGCTGTATACTGCAATGGTGTAAACAAAATGGGAATTACAGCCTCACAGACCAATGGATGAAGAAGACTGACCCGAAGCTCCTCTATGTATGCATTTTTGTTGATGAATTTATTGAGTAGATGAGCTGGCAAGACAGCTAAAACTGTCTCTATGCCACACCTAATAGAATGTTACATTTACATTTACAATGGTTATTTAGACATTTTGAATAATCATTTACAGTCAAGTTACTTTTTACTGTCTATTATAAGACCTTCTGCTCTGGTGGCAATTCCATTAGGGGAGGTAAGGTTGTGTAGGGCACCACCACAGGGTGACTCCAAGTTGAAAAACAGACCCAAAAATGTCCTTTATATTAATGGTTTAATTCTGAGCAGCCTGTTAACTTCGACATGGGGCTGTAAGCTGGAGTAACTGCCCCTTTGGACTTTTATGAGGTAGTGTTTCATATGAAGAGCTAATCTCCAGAAAGAGGCTTAAAACTCCATTTGAAAATTTGAATGTTGAGAGCTCTATTGAAGACAATGGTGCAGCAACAGCCTATATAAACTGGTATAGCACCCTGACCTCAACATTACAATGTCCTAATACACAGCCTCCACCCCCCTTTCTCCTGCCTCTCCAAAATATATGAATTGGGCAGGGGAAAATGAAATGCACAGCCTGTGCTACAGGGCATACAGGAGCCTTCCCCTCTCCCTCCTTAAGTTGCTCAGTGCATCATGAGCCTGAGAAGGAGGAAGGGGGAATTCTGCTGAGCTCCTGGTGCTCCCTGGCTTGGATGAACTTGAAAACACGTTAGTCAAGCCCAGGGAGAACCGGTGACTGATTTCAGCCTCCTTTCCCAGCTATTGCTGGTAATGTTCCACAGCTAACAGCCAGGGGCGGCTGCCACTCAACGTGGGTGGAGGGGGTGGTGGGGTGCAAGGAGGGTAGGTGCTGGTGAGGGGAGGAATTAAAAAAAGAAAAAAAGCTTATCTGTGGAGGAGAGGCATTATTCTCCCCTCCGTCCTCGTCCTCTTTCTGTTCCTAGGCACCCAGCCTACACCCATGCTGCTGTCACCAGAAACAGCAGCATCGTGATTGGTCTGAACAGCCTGCTTCGCCACTGAGACTGGGAATGGGAGCCATGGGCATGTTCTCCACTCGGCTGTGCAATACAGCCGGGTAGAGAACATGCAGAGTGCGCATTTCTGTTTGGCTGGCCCAATACGGAGGATCTGCCCCTGCTAACAGCGTGGCTGCTATCGGTTGAACATTCACAGCAAGAGCTGTGAAACAAATGCTTCAGAGCCGCAAGGGCTGGGGGAGTTGTTTCACCCCCTTCCCTGGGCTCCGAGACGCTTTTGTTTTTTAACCATGGCATTCATGCCCTCATGGGGCGGAATGTTCTAATAGTCTCATAGGCCGCTATAGTGAGCTAATAGCTGCCATTAAAGCCCTGCTCTCTTGTTAAAGGCCCACGTCTTTTGGGTCTGGCCTTTAATGCTGGCGTGGGCCTTTACTAACAGCTATAGCCTGCTACAGAGGGGCTGTAAGGCTATTGTGAAGCACAAGAGACACTCTAAGAGAATCATCACCATGCCAACTCCTGCATGTTATTTAAAACAAATCTCATAATCTGGAGTGTTCTGGTGGTCTAGAGTTGATGATGCCCCCTTGCATCGGTAACTCTTTGGGGGGAGGTGGGAGTATACCAATCTGAATTGCACCAATATTGAGATGGATCCCTAGGTGGCGAGAAGGCAGTGCAACTGCAAAATTATATTTTGCTTATATCTTCAAACATCCTTGAACATTTTCTGCTAACAACAGGTCACTTTTGTCTGCGTCTGATTCATGTGTTGTATCCAGTCCTTAAGCTGAGCTGGTGGTTACGGGGGGGGGCACCAGAAATTATTTTTGAGGGCCGGCACTTACTTTTTTGCATCAGGCAATTGCTGGGAGCAAAAGAGACTAATGGGAAAGACGGAGCAAGGAGAGACAGAAAAGTATCACTAAGGGAGAAAGCAGAAAGGGGCAGGGAGTGGCTGAAAATGTATTAAAGAGACCCAAGAAGGCTTTAGGATTACGCTACCTCAGTATTTTGTGCTTGTACGTTTAAATGCAGCAGCCGCGTGTTGTAGAGGTGAGTTTTGGGCACTGACACGTTTTTATTTACAAATTAACCACTGGTTGCATCAGATGTACGAATGTAATGGCAGGAAAGTTCAATAGACTACCTAAATCCCATGTTTTACAGCCGCTCAGTACTGTGCACTTTGATGAATAAGGTTTTGCCTGTCTTTCGTCCCACAATATATTCTTATATTCTTGCTGTTGCACCTTTCCTTTTAAACACTCCTGTTTTATACATTGAGTCATGGAACAGCAAGAGGTTTTAGCCAGCGATCTAAACAGGAAATAGAATTGAAACAATGCATATATAAATGATATTATATAAATCTTGTGATTGTTATCGCAATGAGAGGGGCTCAATTATGCAACCGGTGGGACCAAATTGAGTAGAAATGTTGCCAACAGATGCTTGTGGGAAGACTTAGTAATACAATTAAATTAAAGTGGAGGTTTGGAACAGAGCACTAGATTAGCAGGATATTTTAAACTATGCTCAAAGTCTTATGCATACACCAAGTTTTCTAGTGATATCTGCGCATTTTGCCCTGCATTTTCACTCAGGCAAACGTTTGCAGAGCCTGCTGTTCCGATGCCAATGCAAATAAATATGATGTTTTATTGGTCGCTTTAGGTCTATGTATACTAACAGTGATTGTGTCAGAGCAGTCTTTGCAGAACCAAAAGTTCTAGTGGAAGCAAACTGCTTGATCTTTGAGGAGCAAGGATGAATGCAGTAATCAGGTGGGCCTGAAGCACTTTCAGCATTAAGGACACGGTCAGCAGTACTGTGATTGTAGAGTTCCTCCAACTAATAATTAGCACCAGGGGCACACGGGTATCCGAGGCCTGAAAGTTTGCAAAGCTGTTAAGTTCTTCTTCTCTGTCTTAGAACAAGTTGCTACCTGGAAACTATCCACTGGTCAAGCCTATATGACCGTGGTTCTTACAAGCTCACCACGGATAGTACAGAGCAGAGATCTCACTTTTGGGAGGATCCCAAACTGGAGAAATGTCCCTTCCTTTCTGAAGCGCGAACCAGACCCCTAGAGGGCTTTGGCTGGACAGTCTGACATTAGGCCATGTCCACACCACTGGTGTGCAGATTTTCCAGGACCATCAGCAGTCATAAGGGGCAGAAGAGTAATTGCTCCTGGCAAGAGCAGCTAATGCTAGTGCAGGTAGCAAAAGAGTGACATGATTGGGTCAGTGGAGTAGGGCTACCAACCCATTAGTATCAATTTAGTACACAAGGTGGGATCCTGCTATAAACTGGCAAGGTTTAGGACCTCCTTGCAACACTGTTCCACAACAGTCGCCGGACGCCTCATTCTTTCTGGATGGCAATTTCAGATATAGCCCGCAGTGTAAGTGGAGTTGTTGGGGGTTAGGAGTGACTGACCTCACATTTACTTTCATGTATTTGTTACTACCACAAAATGTGTTGTGTTACGGCCACAGGTGGGTATGTAACACATCTGGGACATTACCTCTACTCTGCACTTTTGTATATGGCCACAAGGGCTTACTGGGTGGTATCAAAAATGATTGTGTATCTTCCTGAAATGAATAAGTATGCTGTGTAGTTTTTCAGGGAGCTACAGAAAAGCAGTCACTCGTATACACTGTTGGGACAGGTGCACATGCAAGTAAAATTTCAGAGTAGACTACCCAGCCTACCAACTCTGTTTCCATTGTGCCAGTGTGAGTCTCACATGCAAGGTTTCCTGGACCATAATGATCAAGTCCGAGGCACTAAGAATGTTCGGGTACATGAATGATGCATGTGCTTGTAATGTATATTGCTCAACTGGACTGTGAAAGGGGGTCAGGTCTTGTGCTGGTTAGTACCAAACTCCATATATGGTGCCTGAGGGTGTTTTCATTAATAAATAGCAAATCCAAAAAATGGACATGGGCAGGCTGAAATGTAATGTGCCTGCATTTGTCCAAATCTGATATTTACCAGAACACTCACTACATATTTGACTACATTAAGATTTTTTATGGCAGCATACCAGTACCGTATGGTTGGTTTCGTTGTTTAAATCCGTGATACAACTTAATTTCAGCAGATGTTTTTACACAAAACATGCAAAAGCATAAACAATGTACCATTGTTCTTTGGATCCAGACAGTGAACTATGTGTGGGTCAAGCATAATGCCAGCAGAAAACCAACTGTCTTCACTTAACTGGAAAACTTGAACATTTGTCGGCCAGAGGAGGTTCCTTCCCTACAAAGTAATTCAGTTGAATTGTGTGGAACCATCCCCTTATTGTGCTTTTTGTATCTTAGATAGATTAATAGCTTGAATAGAGACATATTAACTCTCAAGTATGGTTGAATATGTTTGCCCTTGAGGAACGGGTTCAAGTCATAAGTTCTTTAAGTCTCAGTAGGAACTGCAAAACAGTTAAGTATCATGCTAGTAAACCTCTGGAATGCCAACCAGTCTCAGCCTGATGCTTGAACTTTAATTATTCTGCCCATTTACTTCATAAAAAAACTTTGATCCATTCCAGTGAGCTTCTGATTGGTCAAATTAACTAGAAAGCATCATCAATCAGAAGTGTGTATTTAATTATAAAATGTCAGAGTGTACCTTGAACTGATAGTTAACTTGAGTTACCTCCTGCCATCTGCAAAATGGCATTGCCATAACCCTTGAAAGAGGTGAGAAAATGCATGAGAAGATTTTTTTGACCTCAGAACTGGCTTTCTAACATCCTCACTTTCTAGCATCACTGAACATGCTTGTGTCTACTTGCTCAGAGTTTGAAGAACTCTGCTGGATGAGCCTCTCTCACTTTCCTGATCATTGCTTAACAGGGCAAAGTCTGGGCTCTGCAGAGCGTGTTGAAGCAAGACCTTATATCCCTGTTCCACAGAGTTTAGACACAGCCCAGTTAAGAAATGACCAGGAAACTGAGAGAGGAACCAAAACTATCAGCAACAAACCAATAGTGGAGTAAGATATACAGACATATTACAAATACTTGCAAATGAAAGAGGGACTCTCTTGCTAGGAGTATTTTATCTTCTTTTTAGCCCAAACATTTTGTTGTCCTTGTTTTTTATTGTTTTGATTCCTCTTTCACATTTCCGGACTTTTTGCTACTCTGGGAGTCTCTCTAATTCTATATTTATAAATATGACAACATTTTGATCATCATCAACACAACTTTAGCATATATTATTATCATGGATTGTTCTGTGTGTGGTTTGCAGAAGGCTTCCTGTCGCTATTAATACAATATTTATCTTCTCTATTAATCCATGGATTGCTAGAGATTTGGGTAATCCCTTAAAACGACAAACCAAACATTTTACAAGAAATGAATTGTACAGAAAGTGAATACCTAAAACCTAGAATTCAGCCTGTTGGAAAGCGTTATGTTTCTCTTTGATGGACGTAGGGGAGACAATTAAATTATTTTCCAGAAATCTTGCCCAAATTAATTTTAAATCAAACAAGCAACATATTGAAGGAAAATGGTCTTTCTTAGAGGGGGATGATGAATTTTGTTCAATCTTCCACATTAAATATTTATAACCCACTGTTAGAAATGTGGTTTCTGGTTGGCTAGGGTATGCCCTTAAGCCAGTTAGAACCCACCACTCTGGTCCGGGCAAGTAAGCTACACCAAAGATGACCTGTGCTCCCCCCTGGTAGATTGGAACAGAGCAGTCAGGCTTATCCCCAGAGGCAATGTGTAAAGTGTTTGCACAACACATTCACACCAGTGACACAATACATACACCACAAAAGAGACTCCACACAGGGTTATATAAAAATATGGGTTCTATAATGTATATCACAAGACCAAAAAAGTCATACTATGCATATTATGTCAATACTGAATTACTACTCATTGTCCTGGTCTGTAGAGGGCCAAACATAATGGCATCAGGTCAGGCAGTACTAAAGCATAAGAATCATTACAGTGTACATCCCATACGTACATGAACCACCTATTATTCCCCTAAGCACATATGCCACAGCACATGGGCACTTATATAATGCGTTGCATGGTACTCAGGATTCTGATATCGCAAGGTATCAATATGGTAGGTCAGGTAATACTTCGGTCATACACGACATCTGGTTAGCTAGAAAAAGATATGTAAATAACATATAAGCATACGTAATGTGTCCTGGCTGCGTGGGCACACAAATGACTGTTTACACATATTGAGAGCTAGGACACCTGTGCTCCTACCTTGTTAACTACAGTTGGGGTACTAAATTCTGCCAAGAAGAATATGCTTATGGCCAAAGTATAGGGGTACACCGTAGGCTGCAGGAGCACCTGTTTGCCAACTACAAGAAATGTGGTAGTCTTAGGACCGTTAGACTCCTGATGGTGGTCAGGGGCCTCCATCAAGGCCTCACCGGGTACGGCTGTTGAAGAACAATGGCTCCCAAGGTAGATCTTACAGAACAGGGAGGGCTACCAACTTCCTAGGCTAGCAGGGTGACCTCACTGGACCCTCTGTGGGTCGAGTAATACGGGGTGGCTGCCCGAAAATGTGAGGCATCACTGCCAATTATCTTGGGGCTCAGCTCCCCATGAAGCTGAGATCTCCGTGAAGGTGGGCAGTGAGGCCGCGTTCCTTTTGTAATCTCCTCCTAACTGTGGAAAACTGTGGGGAGAGCCGTCACCATGACCCTCTATATAAGGGAATTCACAATGCTAGCCTCTGAGGGGCAGTCCGCACAGTAGTGAAAAACAAAATAGGCTGCCACTACTAGGACATGTAAAACATACAAGTACATGTTCTACCTTTTGCATACACAGCACCCTGCCCATGAGGCTACCTAGGGCCTACCTTAGGGGTGTATTAGGTGTAGTAAAAAGGGGAGTTTAGGCCTTGGAAGTAGTTTGAAACACCAAGTCCACTTGGCAGTAAACTGGCACACCGTCCCTGCAGTGGCAGGCCTGAGACAATGTTTGGAAGGCTACTTCTGTGAGTGGCGCAATCAGCACTGCAGGCCCAATAGCAGAATGTAATATACAGGCCCTGGGTATATGGTATACCACATTACAAGAACTAACAGGTAAATGAAATATGCCAAACAGGAGTAAGTCAATCGTACCAAGTTTTAGGGGAGCGAGCACATGCACTTTAGCACTGATTAGCAGTTGTAAAGTTCCCAGAGTCCTAAAGCCAACAGAAAGTGGATTTGAAAATTAAGAAAAGGAAGGCAAAAAGTATGGGGATAGCCCTGCCGGAAGGGCCATTTCCAACACCAAGTATAACATAAACCTATATAACATATCCTAAGCGACCCTTGACCCAAGGGAGCGACCCTTGATCCAAGGGTAGGTCGCTCCCCCTGCCGCTGCAGCTCCTCCAGCTCCTCCAGGTTCCTGAGTTCCTGAGACCCACCTCACAGTAAGTACCCCCCACCTCCCTGCCCCTCGCCCTGCCCCGCGCTACTCACCCTCTCTCCTGCTCCTGCTTCTTTTCTTCTTCTCTGTTCTTCCTCCTCGCTCCTCCTCTGTAATCTTCTTCTGTACTCTTCTTTTCCCCGTCTGCTCTCTTCTTCTGGGTAATCCTCCTATCTACCTATCTACCTATCTCTCTATCTCACTATCTAACTCCCTCACTCTCCACCTCCTCCTATCTCTCTATCTACCTATCTCTCTATCTATCTATTTCTCTATCTATCTATTTCTCTATCTATCTATTTCTCTATCTATCTACTTTCTCACTCTATTTCTCTATCTCTCCCACCTTCCCGCCACCCCCTCTATTACCTATCTTCCTATCCTCTCACTCTACCTCTCACCCTCACCCACCTCTACAACCCCCCCTCTCCTATCTTCACAACCCTACTCCTATCTCTCTCCCTAATCTCCTAAACCTCCTAACACTCACCCCCCTCCAACCTTAAACCCCCCTCCCCCAGCTCTTCTCACTCTACCTGTCCCCCCCCTCGCGCTTTCCCGCCGCGACCTCCTGCACGCCCCGCCCCCCAGCTCCCATTCAACCCCAGCTGACCCCTCCCCCCCCTACCTCATATGGCAGCCGCTGCGCGACTGCGCAGCGGGCGCGCCTCTGGCGCGCCAGAGGCGCACCAGAGGCAAGCCCGTCTGCGCCCGTCCGCGCCTGGCCCGCACCCAGCGCCACGACCCCTGGTCCCCAGCTCTCCCAAGCCCCGCTGATCCGCTACGACCCCACCACCCTCCACGCCCTCAACCCAGGGCGCTCCAACACCTGCTTCCAAGCTCACCCCAAACGCACCCATGGACCCTTCGCCTGCAACTCCTGCAAACGCATCTTCCACCACGCAACTACCACGACCACAAGCCCACGCGCCATCAACCACCTCAAGTGCATCCTGGTCAACGCTCGTTCCGTCCACAAGCACGCCGTTGAACTCTGGGACCTCCTGGACTCCACAGCACCGGACGTCGCCTTCATCACGGAGACCTGGATGAACGCCTCCTCTGCTCCAGACATCGCCACCGCCATCCCCGAAGGCTACAAGATCTCCAGAAAAGGCCGCACCAACCAAGTAGGAGGAGGTATCGCCATCGTCTTCAAAGACTCCATCAGCGTCACCACCTCCACCGAAGACACCCCTCTCGCCGCTGAACACCTGCATTTTCAGATTCGCACCGACCCGAGGACCACCCTCAGAGGATCCCTCGTCTACCGTCCTCCCCGACCGCGCGCCCCTTTCAGCGACGCCATCGCCGACTTCATCTCCCCGCACGCCCTCGCCTCGCCGGACTACATCCTCCTAGGCGACCTCAACTTCCATCTGGAACAAAACAACGACCCCAACACCACCACCCTGCTCGACAACCTCGGCCTCAAGCAACTGGTGAACACCGCCACCCACATCGCCGGACACACGCTTGACCCCATCTTCTCCGCCAGCAAACACGTCTTCTTCAGCCACACCTCCGCTCTACACTGGACCGACCACAGCTGTGTACATTTCACATTCCGACGCGAGACCCGCCACCTCCGCACTCAACCCATCCCTCGTCGACAGTGGAACAAAATCCCCGAAGAGCAACTCTTCTCCGCACTCGCCGCCAACCAACCCACCCTCACCACCGACCCCAACGACGCAGCCCTCAGCCTCACGAACTGGATCTCCAACTGCGCAGACAACCTTGCTCCCCTCAAACGCACGCATCGACAGGCCAACACCAAAAACCTCTCTGGTTCTCTGACACCCTCAAAGAATCGAAGAAAACTTGTCGCGCACTCGAGAAGGCCTGGCGCAAGGACCACACCGCTGACAATATGACCGCCCTCAAGAACGCTACCCGCGAACACCACCACCTGATCCGCGCTGCCAAAAGGAACTTTTTTACCGACAGACTGGACAAAAACAGCCACAACAGCAGAGAACTTTTTTGCATCGTCAAGGAGTTCTCCAACCCCAACGCCAACGCCGTCACGCCCTCACAAGATCTGTGCAACTCCCTCGCCATCTTCTTCCATCGCAAGATCAGCGACCTCCACGACAGCTTCGGACACCAGACCCAACCAAGCATCACCGAACCCACACCTCCGACCATCACCCTCAACGACTGGACCCACATGTACACAGAAGAAACCAAAACCACCATGAACTCGATCCACTCCGGCGCTTCATCGGACCCCTGCCCTCACTTCATCTTCAATAAAGCCGACGACATCATCGCCCCGCACCTCCAGGTTGTCATCAACTCCTCTTTTTCTTCTGCTACCTTCCCTGAATGCTGGAAACACGCCGAAGTCAACGCACTACTAAAGAAACCTACGGCTGACCCGAGCGACCTGAAAAACTTCCGCCCCATCTCGCTCCTCCCCTTCCCCGCCAAGGTAATAGAGAAGGCCGTCAACAAACAGCTGACCACCTTCCTGGAAGACAACAACCTGCTCGACCCTTCACAAACCGGATTCCGAACCAACCACAGCACTGAAACCGCCCTCATCTCAGTCACAGACGACATCAGAACCCTGATGGACAACGGTGAAACAGTCGCCCTCATCCTCCTCGACCTCTCGGCTGCCTTCGACACCGTCTGTCACCGCAACCTAATCACCCGCCTCTGCTCCACCGGGATCCAAGGCCAGGCCCTGGACTGGATCGCCTCCTTCCTCTCAAACCGATCCCAAAGAGTCTACCTCCCTCAGTTTCGCTCAGACCCCACCGAGATCATCTGCGGCGTACCTCAAGGCTCATCACTCAGCCCGACACTCTTCAATGTCTACATGAGCCCCCTCGCCGACATCGTACGCAAGCACGACATCATCATCACCTCCTACGCCGACGACACCCAACTTATACTCTCCCTCACCAAGGACCCCGCCAGCGCCAAGACCAACCTACAAGAGGGCATGAAGGACGTCACAGATTGGATGAGGCTCAGCCGCCTAAAGCTGAACTCTGACAAAACGGAAGTCCTCATCCTCGGCAACACCCCGTCCGCTTGGGACGACTCCTGGTGGCCCACGGCCCTCGGCACCGCACCGACCCCCGCAAACCACGCCCGCAACCTCGGCTTCATCTTGGAACCTCTTCTCACCATGACCAAGCAAGTCAACGCCGTGTCCTCCGCCTGCTTCCTCACCCTCCGCATGCTCCGCAAGATCTTCCGCTGGATCCCCGCCGACACTAGAAAAACCGTGACCCACGCCCTCGTCACGAGCCTCCTGGACTATGGCAACACCCTCTATGCTGGGACCACCGCCAAGCTCCAAAAACACCTGCAACGTATTCAAAACGCCTCGGCCCGCCTCATCCTCGACGTACCCCGCAACAGCCACATCTCCGCACACCTGAGACACCTGCATTGGCTCCCAGTCAGCAAAAGGATCACCTTCCGACTTCTCACCCACGCACACAAAGCCCTCCACAACAAGGGACCGGATTACCTCAACCGTCGCCTCAGCTTCTACGCCCCCACCCGTCTCCTCCGTTCCTCGGGCCTCGCGCTCGCTGCTGTCCCTCGCATCCGCCGCTCCACGGCGGGTGGGAGGTCCTTCTCCTTCCTGGCAGCCAAGACCTGGAACTCCCTCCCCACCAGCCTCAGGACCACCCAGGACCACTCCGCATTCCGGAGACTCCTAAAAACCTGGCTCTTCGAGCAGCAGTAACCCCCCCCCATTTTTTTCCCCTAGCGCCTTGAGACCCGCACGGGTGAGTAGCGCGCTTTATAAATATTAATGATTTGAATCCTACTTTCTGGGATGACGTAATAAAAATGTAATGTAACTAGGATAGTCCTATAAAGGAAGCTGACTGTAACCAGATTTTAAAGAATTTCTAAATAGAAACTCAAAATTTAGCTACACCCCAAACAATACTCAATTTTTACTCCTGATACTAGAGAGCTTACTTTTTGTTCTGCCCTGCATGGCTCTCAATCTATAACTGCCTGCATATTTATCTCTAGGTATTTATTTTGCAAACATGATAAAATCAGAGATTGGTTCATGCATCGAGGTTTACACTTCTATCATCTCCAATTTAGACCAAGGTATTATAAAGAAAGACTTGGGGATAAAAGTTCAATAATTCTCTTCTTTTTGTTAAAAGATTAAGGCCTGATTTAGGGTTTGTCTAGAAGCCCTGTGTAGACAATGGTCTTTCCTTGTCTGGTGTAAGACTCAACAGCATTGATAGAGATTTCTACCTGCGAAGCAGGGCACTCCCTGCGTTCTCTGCATCCACTAATGTGGTAAAAGCACAGAAGACACATAACTCTGCTGTGCAGGCACCACGTTTGTTTTGCCTGCATGGCTAATATTTTTCAATAACAAACTCTGATGTTGATAGTTTTTTATTATTAAAACAAAAACATTAATGATCTTGGGAGGAAGGGCAGTGGTGGCTCACTAAGCCCAGAAGGGGCGGTAAGGTGCTCAGGGTGGGGGGGGGGGGGGGGGGGGGGGGAGAATAAAAAAGAAAATATGTTAAAAAAGAAAATAAACGTACCTTTGCCGCTGCACGCCGCTCTGCTCCTCAGCTTCGTCGCTGGGTGCAAAGAGGCATAGGCTCTTAGGCTGCCCTTGCCAATCCTGACGCTGCTCAGAGCAGCGTCGGGGTTGGCTGGGAGCGCCCTGCCAGAGCGCTCCCAGGCAGACTGGGAGCCTGTGCAGGCTCTCTCCAGCCCAGCAACTCTGTTGCTGGGCTGTGGAGAGCCCAGTGCGCATGTATGTTTGGCTGGACCAAGACGGCTGGCCAAACATACATGCGCAGTGAGGGGGAATGCTGTGCACTCCCCCTCACTACTTATCACCCTGGGGCACCGCCCCTTTTACTGAAAAACGATAATAAACATAGTTTATTATCGATTTTCAGTAAAAGGTTTGCAGCTACTGCTGCTGGCGGGGGGCGACGCTCGTCTACCCAAATGGAAGAGCTGCCCCTGGGGAAGGGGTAATTTGTGTTTTATCCCTTTTGGAGAAGAAGAAAAATGTACATCTGAATGACTGACCTAGATACAGCAGACCTTCTGGTGTAGATTCCTCAGTAGTGGATCCTAAATGGGATGGGCAAACCTAGAGTTTAGTTGGCAGCTAGGGCTTCCACTACTTTTTGTCACACGCCCTGCACTAAATTAATATAGAATGACAAGAATTTATTAATGAATATTTGACTTTAATGAATCCTCTGTCACTATTAGTGATAAAATATAGGATGAATCGCTCTGTTGGTGGTGACTCAGATTTAAGGAACGGAGCAAGCAAGCTAAGTTTAGCATGAGGCAGTCCAGCTGAAACCCTTTTTCTAAATATATTTGTGTGAAAAATACAGGGGAAGTCCCATGTACAATCTGTTTCTGACACTTTGAAAAAAGAACTGGATATGACGTTCTGTCAGAATATCAAGCTGCACTTATATTGACTCCATAATATCCCCTACCAATATAACGTCAAGATAAGTATATATGGAGTTAAGAATAGTATACACATATTTCCTTATGTATGGTTACCATGATGATACGTTGGCAACAGATATTCTAGAGTGGATAAAAGTGCAGGTTGATATTCTTTACCTCGATATTTTTACATACAACCGCTAGAAACAGCAGAACGAATGAGTAGACCTTCAACCCCTTTTAATTCTTTCAAGCAAAAACCTGGCTTAATAGGCATTTGGAATAGAGGATAAAGTTGCCTAGTCTAGTGAGAGATCTGAAGAAGGTTGAACGGGAAGGGAACCCAGGCATTCCGGCCAAGTGCACTGAAAGAGAAGATTCTAAGTGACAAACTTCCATACTGGGGTGGAAATGGAAATAGAAAAAGCCCATGGGACAGCACTATTCAGACTCTGAGGGGAAACCATACAGCACAGAGAAGTGGGTGTTTATAACCACAAAAAGGAAAGATAGCAAGTGACACTGAATTTGAGAAAATGTTTATTGTCTGAAGAGAATAAGTCTGAAGACTAACACAAAATTATTAATAATGTAAATAATTAAAAGTAATGCAAAACCATCTGCTTACAAACTCTACATTTTTCAAGTGAGCGTACAAAATAATGTATGGAATTAATCAACATGAACCCCGAAAGCCGAAATTTCAACTTCATATTTGGTAATATGAATAGTTGAGAACAAAAGGCCTAGGGTTTTAGATATGCCAATGTCTCTGATATAAATGTAATGAGAAACACCCGGTACAGATACTTCACACAGTGTTGCCACCACTAAAACATGTATTGTCAAAGCTAACAACTCTGGCGTTGGCACGCCTGTGATATTATTTCTCAAATATATTTGCAACAGGCATAAAAAGTGATATACAGTACAAATAGATAGAACTAATATAAAATGGAAGCCGGGGCGAAATCAGAGATTGCCCTTCAAGCCTTGACACTAAAGTAGGCTAAATTTTTAAGTGGATTCATACCTCTGAACAAGCAAAATACCATCAATGATGGTGAGCAGAGTAGCAATGGCTTAACCGACCCCACTTAATAAAGTAACCCACAGCCCCATGCTCGGTGCGGTGAGGGCTGTGAGCAGAAACACAATTTTAACTTGAACAGAACAATGGATGAAGAGAGCTGACTGAAAGCATATATATATAAATATATATATATATATACAAATATATTCATTGTTGTTGTTTTTTTTAAACATGAGTCTGGTGTGAGAGTGAATGGGGTTACATGATCTAGGACTGCTTGTGATTGACAAGAGAGCTCGGCAAGCTGCTGCATATGAAGTTTTTTGGGACTGAATAGGTGTATGAGGGTTAATCTGGATCTGGAGCGTTAATCTTTGTTAGTAATCAGCAGAGAAGTGGATGAACAGCAAGACAAAGTAGCCTTAAGAAGAGCTGAGAAGCTCTACTGGTCGTGGGCAGCAGACTCCAAATCAAAGAGGCCTCCTTGGTATCCAATTTCTCTGGTATTTACACCTCACCCAACAACTATACTCCTTTAGCTGTGAAATATTTTGGAAGTGACTCTTGATTCAGCCTTGGCGACACTTCACACTTTCGCTACACACATTTCTATCCTGCAGCGGTTACAGGAACATAGTTTTGACTTATCAATCAGACCACTCTAGAAGACATAGTGGAAAGTAAAATCGATTATGACAAAATAATAGATTGAGTGATCTCCATCTGTAAAGCGTAAGGAAAGAATATGAATGTATGGTAATCAAACCACTGTGCACCTTTGCAACTACCATGGTCTTAACTTGGTGAATGTATTAGCGAAGCAATTCCATCACTGATTGCTGCCAGCAAAAGGCAGATGTTAAAAAACAGGGAAACATCCTTTGCAAATCATAGGTCACCATATCACTGAGCTATTCCTCACCCTTTCTGCCAGATAGCTAGACTCACCGGCAGTAAATGGTAACGTCATTTCCACTGCTGGTAATGGCCACTGGGGTACCCATCAATCACACACTCCTCCAACCAAGAATACAGGCTCCACCCAACAGACAAGAGTGCAGAAAACTCTGTGGCATACTCCTGGACACGTGGATGTGAAACTATTCAGGTCAGGGCAGCTATACTAATAACAATAGAGTGCTACACAAATTTATGTTAACATAACAGATCACATTAGTGGTAGTTACACAGTGTACAAATAAAAGTTAACAATAGCATCTTCCTAAACCTCAGTATCTCTACCTGCTGAGCATTTGAGTTTTTAGCAATAGTCTGAATATTAGTGTTGCAAGGTTCTCAGGATCACTAAAATGGTAGTGAAGGGAATCTGCCTTTTCTCTTTTTGTCAGCCCACATTTTTCGCCTTTTTATGATCCTTGTTTTTGTTTGTATTATGACTCTGTGGACTGTGACATGGCCATTTAGTGTCAGTATATGTGTTTTGCCCCTAAAAATGTACTGTAAAATAAGTTTCAACCATTGGGTCCCAGTATAACCACTGAATGTTGCTGCAGAAACAGCATGAGTGGCATGGAAGTTGAATGTGTTGTCTGCAGCGGGTAGGTATGCCACTCACCTACGTGATTAGAATGTATAGCTCCAGAGATCACCTTTGTGTGCTAATTGGGCTGCAGTTTAAAAGTACTGTAGTTATGCACATTTACAAGTGCCTTAGCCATAAAAAATATATATTTATATATCGGCCAAGAAACCTCTAATGTCTGCCCTGTAAAACCACTAGGCTGGGTATTTAAAATCGAAAGTTTGGGCACGCTAGATAGTGTAAAATATAGGCTCTCACAGTGAACAGTTTCAAATGCCCTCTTACTGCCTTGACTAGCGTAATTGTAAAGAAATTGTTGTTGAAAGCTATTTTCTATTTTGTTTCACAAATATAATTCAGCGGTTAAAGTCGACGTTTAATATCGTTAGATGAAATGCATCTTTAGAAATGTGTACTTTGTGCTTCCTGAGAGTAAATTGGTTTGAGACTGGTTGCCTCATGGCCCTGCTCTAGACACTGAGTACACTTCGCTGTCTGCTACTAAGGACCCTCCTCCTTGACAACAGGGTTTTGGCCCCTGGCAGGAGGAAGTCATGAGTGCTGTTATCAGTGGCCACTTAGCAGGCATTACTCATCCTGGGCAGCTTTCAAACGCTCTCACTTTGAGAAATTCTAAATGAGGTTGTCCTGAAATGAGATTTCCTGAAAGACAACAATTTATTCCACAGACACTATACACTTTCTGGCTGTGTCCTCCACGGGAGGGGAATCCAGTTCTAGTAATGGCAGAGGGGTGGGCACCTAATCTCCATAGGGGAAATGGCTAGCCTCAGGATTAGGCTCTTGCAGTCAGGGATTTTTGGTTAAACGAAAGCTGGGGAAGTATGCAATAAAGTGAGAGAGAAAGCACTGAAAATGAGATGAGAATTCTGGAAGTAGGTTGCCAGGATTGGGTGTAGGGAATCCTCTAATCAGTGGTTGCTGCACAGGATAAGACTAGCACTCACCAACACATCCTCAGAAGATGTCTGGACTATTGGAGACATCACCTAAAGAAAGAAGACTTTGCCTGAAAGCTGGAAGAACGAAGGCCCAAGGACTCCTGGGCTCTGGGACCCACCTGCACCCAGGCACTGAGGGTGTTCTCCAAGGGTCAAATAGTTGACTTCATATTACCTACTACAGGAACCCAAAAGGCAGAAAGACTTTTGATGCCAAGAAGACCCAGGTGCCACTGTGTACTGGATTCTGCCGAAGTACTCACTGGAGAGGGACATGGTGACTGTGCTCTGAAGACGTGAGGGATGCAGGAGTGACCAGGAGTAACTTTCTCAACAATTAGAGAAATGACTTAAACATTTTTCCACCTTCAAAGGATAGGGACAAGGTGCCAAGGCTTTCCTGAGAGGGTGCACCATCTAACGGCAACATAACCAGGTTTCTCCTGCACAAAGCATTTTGCTGCAAAAACAAAACAGATTCGGCAAGACCTATCAGTGAAGGTGTCTTGCCTTGTTAAGCCCTGTCCAGCTGCAGCTTCCAGCTTTGGCCAGCTGGAGGCATTCACATACCAAAAAAGTTACTAAGTTTAATTTAAAAAATGTTGAACATAATGAGGCACCAAATCAACCCCAGAGGTGAAGGGACCTATGCAGTCACAAAATTCTGCTTTACTCTCTTCGAGTCTTAGGTGCCAAAACTGAAAGTTTTATTGGGGACTTCATTACATTGTATCTGACCTTGGAGGTGCCCAATAGACTTTAGCTACTTGTGTTGCTGTGCTGAAGCTCTTGGAGCTCTAGAAAATAGTCTAAAGCAGAAGGTAAAAAGATTGCCTGGTGTGACCTGCGTGACCTACATGAATTGCACGCTCTTGCGATTGGCTTGAACCTATGCTCAAGTCTCAGTCAACTGCACACTGTGACTTTCCATTGGTGCTTTTTGGTTTCTTGATGTTTTTGCTTCAAAACTTTAAAAATTCATATGCCTGTTTGCTTTTATACAATTTTGATTGCTTTGATATAATTTTGCTTCTCAATGTTTTCTTTATTTTTCTTAATTGGTTTTCTTGACTTTAAAATTGTTTGCTACTGTTTCAACTTAACGCTCATTTCCCAAGAAAACTCCCTGCTGCTTGTGCTTTTTGATAACAGGGATTGCGCAGAGATTCTCTCAGAAGTGTGTTGTGACCTACACAGACTATGTACATTAAGTGGGTATGGGAATTATCTCCCAAATTAATAATGCCATTTCTATCCAGCAGTAACTAAAGTTCTAATATTTCCATTAAACGTGCAGAACCAGATTGTTCATATAGGTTTTCTTGTTGCTTAAAGCAGCTGAAAACCCCCATTGAAATTACAGAGCAGAAGGGGACGAATATGGCGGAATAGAGAACTAATGTGGTTGGACCTTGAAACACAGACATCAATGCTAAAATGCTTGGTGATTATTCCTTTTTTGGTGATGTGCCAGAGAAGTCTGCACACTAATGCTCTTATTTTCATAAGATTCAGAAACTTTGTGATTTTATAACCACACCCAATTTTTATTACGATGAAATTTACTTTAAAGAGGCACTAGCATTATGCGATTCGGTGGCATTTTCCAGTGGTGGTTGTTTAAATATTTAACTAGAGGGGCTTAAAACAAACACTAAATATTAAAATTAAAAAAAAGTTAAACTTAACTTACACTGTCAGCAACATATTCAGCAGTGCGTCCTCGCTTTTGCTGGCTCTGGCGCAAACTGCAGTCCGAGCCCGAGGACCTACAGCCACCTCCTTTAGCCAGTCAAGACACTGCTCTCATGCTGTTAAGCAGTATAAGTGAAACACCTTTATTGGCTGGAGAGGGCCGCCTCGGCACTTTGAAAAGCACTGGAGGCCTGTGCCTGCTCTCCAACCCAGCTGCTGGGCTGGAGTAGTTTGAATTGTGCATGTCAGTTTGGCTGTAGAAAGGTAGCTGGCCAAACCAACATGCCCACTGCAAACGGAAGTGGCCATTCCTCACTGGCAGCAGTACGTACTCGCCCCGCCCTGCCCACGCACCCCGTTTACTGGCAGAAAGCATCAAAAATAAAATGCACAGAAGTGTGGGGGGGACGCTCCTCCGCTCCTATGGAGGAACCGCCACTGGCGTTTTTCATATAACCATAGATTCACATCATGTGCTATATAATCCATCATCTGCTGCATAACCTGTAGATTTCATCAAGAAAAAAAATTCGAACTCAAACGGATTAAGAGTTACTAAACATGCCGCCAAATGTGCTGTCTCTTATTGGCAGGCCCTTTGCCAAAAAATAGGTGGCCACTTTTCAGTAGCTGAATGCTGTATATGGTGTTACTCTGATGCTAACAAGATGAACCCCTGCCTCAGTAGGAACTGGAGGACAAATACAAAAGCCTTTTGTCTGTGAGCAAGAGTTTGTTACTACTGCAAACGGAAGAGTAATACAGTCACACAGCTACTCAGAGAAAGCTCTTTCTGAAACAGCCCCGAGGTGTCTCTGCAACTGTAGACACACACCAGGAACCCTCAATGCACATCCTCACAGCAAAGTCCAATTATTCGCTATAAAGTAATAGTTAAAATAAATGAAAGCATAAGAGACCGATTTTGGTGCAATAATAAGTGATGGGCTTTAAAAGGAATTTGTCTCCGGTGCAGAACATGACGAATGTCTGCAGTGTTTTTGCCTCAGGATCAAAACAAAGAAATTGCTCAGTCATGTGCGATTACAGGAGAGCAGGAGTCAACAGACTCTGTCATCCTCTGAATATGTGAATTATGCTGAGCAGTCTGCGATCACAATAAAGGAAAGCGCGCGAGGCCTACCTCAATTACCAAGTGCACAGTGGCATTGCAAACACATACTTAGGCAATTACAAGGTTTGTGTGTCCGAGTTCTGCCTCCCTGTGTGGTTTCCGTGCCTCCACAAATATGTTCCACACAGCATTTATACTCCGTCACCTCAGTACTATTGTAACAATTAAATCAGATGCTGTATGTTGATGTCGAGTCTGACAGAACCAGTTCCTCACTCAGCCAGAAGAAAGTATAAATATCCATGTGCCTCAGAAATTGAATCTTTCAGCCAAGTGGTTTCAAGATGTAGCACAGACAAATGCAGGCACGTTCTCTTTCCCAGTGGCTCCTTTATAATTCTACCGCACTCGGCGCTATTTTATCTACGTGTGTGACCCTACTTGCACAAAAAGAGGTTTTTCCCTCAGTTACTACTGAGCCAGAGGGTTTTCCTCTTTAGTATATGCATATCGTTCCCCAAAGCTGCATGTTTAAACTTCCCTGGAGTATTTTAACAGGGACCGCGAGGTCCACATACAGCATCTATGATGTAGCTTCTCTACTGAAAAAACGGTAAGTTAGTTATACAGTCAGCCCTGCCAAGTTTCTTAGGTCCATGCGTGACGTACTGCTCCAATTCAGGTTTTTCCTTTGAATTCTGGGACTTGTAGTCCTGTTCATGCCATCATGAAACAGAACTACAAGTATCCAGAATTCAAAGGAAAATTATTCCATTATGAAACAGGACTACAGGTACCAAGAATTCAAAGGAAAAAACCTGGACAGGGACACCACATCAAGCATGGACCTGGGAAACGTGGCAGCTATGTAGAGTGCCTCCACTATAGCTTTTCTAGGGCCCTATAGACACCAGCAGACTTTATGGTCTTTCACACCACTTAGAAGTGAATGATATAAACATTTATTTTTGTACCTACACAGTGCAGCATGCTACCCATGTAGGCAAGTGCTTTAGCGCCCCACATGGGGGAGTAAAAGCTATATAAATATTACTATACAATACAATGCTTAAGAACCATTTAACATAAGCTAAGATAGCTAAGACTTCAATATTTAAGATAACACAGGGTAACGTAAGTACAG
Source organism: Pleurodeles waltl (assembly GCF_031143425.1). Classification (NCBI taxonomy): domain Eukaryota; kingdom Metazoa; phylum Chordata; class Amphibia; order Caudata; family Salamandridae; genus Pleurodeles; species Pleurodeles waltl. The sequence continues at coordinate 626,305,671 of NC_090449.1, forward strand.
ATTGCAACAACAATTGGCAAAGCCAATAAGCCCTCGCCTATGAGAGCTATTGGCTTTGTCAATGATTTTTAGCCATGCTGCACAGCAGTGTGGCTGCTGTGCAGCAGGGCTAAAAGTATTTTTCAAAAAGCACTAAGCATGGAGGTAAGAAGGGGGATGGAAGGACGCAGGAATGGGAGATGACATGTGAGAAGCAACGAGGAAGCACATGGACAACGGCGGGTGGGCGGCAGGCCCTGGGAAGCAAATGGACAACAAAGGATGGGAGGAGGTGCTGGGGAAGCAAATGGCCAATAGAGGGTGGGTGGGCGGGGGAAGCAATCTGTCAATGAGTGTGGGCAGGAGTGGCTGAGGAGCAAACGAATAATGGAGGGCGGGTCAGCTGGGGGAATAAATGGACCAGGGGTGGTGGGGAAGCAAGAATGGCATGGGAAAGTCGACAGGGGAAACAAGAATGTCAGTCAAAGGTGTCAAGAAAGAGGAACATGAGGAGAGGAACATGAGGGAGACAGCTGCAAAAAACACGCACTCTCATTGAGCGCTTAAAAAAGAAGCAAAAAAAAGGTAGTACCTGAAAAATGAGAAGTGGAAAAACACAAATAATGCATCCATTTTCGTGGAGGGATGAACACAAGAAAAGTAAGGAAAGCCTACTGAAGCTGATGAACAGAAGCTAACAATATGTGTTGCACAGATAACACATGCGCAGTCATAGCCGAGACCGAAAAAAGCATTGTGAATTCACCTACACCTAATAATTTTCATGAAGTAACCCACATCCAACATTTTCAAATAATTCACTCTATATAAACTTCTGTACCAGGTCATGACTTCTAAATCTCAGGCTCTGTAAACGCTACACTATAGACAGAATTCCTTCATACTTAAATCTTTAATTCCACTGCATGCTCCTTCTATCTCACAATACAGATTTCTACTTCTATGGCATTCTACCAGTGGCGGCCTGTCCTTTAGGGCGGAGGGGCCACGCCCCCCACCTTTTGCCCCCCATGAAGAGTGTCTTTCTGGCTGAACAAAGGTCAGCCTGACAGACACTCTTCATGTTTAGGTCAGGCAGCCAGGGGCAGACATGCGCGATTTGCGCAGACTCCTGGCTGCCTGAGCTGAACTTTGCTGGGCTGAGGAGGTCACAGCTCCTAAGGTCGTGACCTCCTCGGCCCAGCAAAGGTGCCTCAAGGCCCTCCCCTGGGTGACGAGGATAGCGTCACCAATTGACACTCTCCCTGGGTGCTTCAGTTTAAGCCCTGAAGTGCCCAGGGCGAGTGTCAATGAGTGACACTTTGTCACAGAGTGGGGTGGGGTCAGCAGTCTCACTGACCCCATCCCACTCTGTGACGAGGCTGGGACTGCTGCCTTCCCTCATTGGCTGACCCAAGGTCAGCCAATGAGGGAAGGCAGCAGTCCCATCCCTCCTGGGACCTGGAGGCCGAAGGTAAGTGTGTGTGTGTGTGTGTGTGTGTATGTGTGTGATGTTTCAAATTGAATGTTTGATGCATGCGCGCATGTTTGAATGGTATGAATGTTGTTAATGGATGTGCGTGCGTGGATATGTGAAAGAATGAGTGTGTGTGATATTTTAAAATGAATGTTTGGTGCGTGCGTTCATGTTTGAATGGTATGAGTGTTGTTAATGGATGTGCGTGCGTGCAGGTCTGTGTGTGAAAGAATGAGTGTGTGTGTGTGTGTGTGCCACGCCCGCCCCCCTCCCTCCTAAAGCTGCTGGCCGCCACTGCATTCTACCATATATCAGACAGTCAACTATTAATGCTAACCTGTGCTCTCCAGAAGGGAGTCACTAGAACATCAATGGGCTGTAGGCTTGTAATAGGCTTCATTAAATTCAAACTCCCCTGCACTGACAGCAAAGTCTAGGTCTGATGCAACCTAACGACTAGGTTGTTTGTAGAATTAGGGCACGATTTAGGGCAACAGAATGCCCTGTCCGCCAACCTCTCAGTCTGCCCACCCAATTTTGAGTTGAGGCAACCACCACTTTACGCTGACAGAGTAAAATTTACTCCCTCAAGGTAAACCTTCCTCAAAGACCTGAGGGAGAAAAGTCATCTGATTGTTGGTCCTATTTAGAGTAGGCAGTCAGATGTTTTTTTTTTTTTTTGTACTATTCATCACTGCTAAAAGTGACTCGGTGGTGAGGGAAAGTAAAAATAAACAAGCACTGGCAAAGCCAATAGGTCAAACCTCTACAAGAGCTATTGGCTTTGGCAATGTGTTTTTGACATGTACACCAGTGCGGCTGCTGTTCAGCATGGCTAAAAGTTAGTGGCGTAAAGTGTTGTAGAGTGGAGTGGGGGAGTAGAGTGTTATAGAGTTGAGGAGAGTAGCGATCAATGGTTCAGTGGCTGAGAGTGTTGGGCTGGGGAGTGTCGTGGGGTGGGTTGGAGTGGACTGAGGTAGTGGGGTGGATTGGAGTACAGTGGGGTAGACTGGTTTGAAGTAGAGTGGGTGGACTGAATGGAGTGAGGTGGATTGGAGTGGGGTGGACTGAAATGGGTGAGGTGGCTTGGAGTGGGGAGATTGTTTTGGATTCGAGTGAGGCAGATTGTTTTGGAATGCAGTGGCAGATTATTTTGGATTGGAGTGGGGCACATTAGAGTGAGGCAGTTTGTTTTGGTTTTCATTGGGCCAGATTGAAGTGGGGCAGAATGTTTTGGATTGTAGTGGGACACATTTTCTGGATTGGAGTGGGGCGGACTGGATTGAGGGGGTGGATTGGATTGGAGTGTGGCAGGTTGTTTTGGATTGGAGTGGGTAGATTGGAGTGGGGCGGATTGTTTTAGATTAGAGTGGAGTAGATTGTTTTGGAATGGAGAGGGCAGATTGTTTTGGACTGGAATGGAGCAGATTGGATTGGGGCACACTGTTTTGGTTTGTATTGGGACAGATTGTGTTGGATTATAGTGGGACAGACAGTTTTGGATAGTAGTGGGGTAGATTTATTTGACTGTAGATGGACAGACTGGAGTGGGGGATATTGTTTTGGGTTGTAGAGGGGCAGATTGTTTTGGACTGAAGTGGGGCAGACTGTTGTGAAATTGAGTAGGGAGATTGTTTTGTATTGGAGTGGTGCAGATTGTTTTGGAATGGAGTGGGGCATATTGGAATGGACGGATTGGATTTGAGTGGAGCAGACTGAAGTAGGGTGGATCGTGGTGAGGTGGACTGGATTGGAGTGGGTGGATTGGAGTGGGGCGGATTGGACTGGAGTGGGGAATTGGAGTGGGGAGATTGTTCAGATTGGAGTGGGTCGATTATTTTAGACTGGAGTGGGGCAGACTGGAGTGGGGCATATTGTTTTGGATGGGAGTGGGGCATATTGTTTTCAACTGGAGTGGGGCAGACTGCTTTGGATTGGAGTGGGGCAGTCTGCGGCAGATTGGAGTGGGGTGGATTGGAGCCAAGCAGGCTGGAGTAGGGAGGACTGTGGTGAGGTGGACTGGATTGGAGCAGATTAGATTGGAGGGGGGGATTGAAGTGGGGCAAATTGTTTCAGAATGGAGTGGGGCAGATTGTTTTAGACTGGAGTGGGGCAGATTGGAATGGGGCAGATTGTTTTGGATTGGAGTGGGGCACATTAATTTGGATTGGAGTAGTGCAGATTGTTTTTAACTGGGGTGGGGCAGATTTTTGTGGACTGCGGTGGGGCAAATTGTTTGCCCACTCCAATCCAAAACAATCAGCCCCACTCCAGCCCAAAACAATCTGCCCTACTCCAATACAAGAAAATCTACCCCACTCCAATCTGCCCCACTCTAATCCGGAACAACATGCCCCACTCCAACCCACTCACTCCAATCCAATACGTGCCCCCGCCCACCCCCACTCTTTACTGTTTGCAACTTAATAAACTATGTGGCAAGAAAATCCAATTAGGTGACACATTATGTAGCATTATCACGACATTATAACATTTTGATACAAAATACCTCCTAGTTCTTTAGAAAATAAAGATATTTATTAGGCTAGAAGCAAATACACTTTTGATAGACACCATTAACATTTTTATTACCTAACAATCAAAGACTTTGTCACACAAGGAAGCACAACACAAACCATATAGGTATACTGTCCTTTCTCCTTCTCTCAGTAAAATAGTTTGTATACAATGTATACAATATGGTCCTCAGCACAAAGGAAATCTACATATACACAGTTTTTCAATGATCACATCTTGGGGGGGGGGATTCGCCGAGCGTGGAGGAGGCCCAGATCAAGGACAAACAAGAGACTTAGAACACTTTTTGTGGTTAAAGAATACATCACCGTCTGTATTTATTGTACATTCACAAATGTCAAACCTAATTTTTTTTACAAAACGTTTCAACAAGCAGTAAAAAAAACACATACCGGTATATAAGGAATTAAGCCCATATTTATACTTTTTTAGTGCCGCATTTGCCTCATTTTTTGACGCAAAATCGGCGCAAACTTGCAAAATGCAAATGTATTTTGTAGGTTTGCGTTGTTTTTGCGTCCAAAAGTGACGCAAATGCGGGGCTAAAAAAGTATAAATTTGGGCCTTAGTGTCCACTAGACATAGAAATTCCTAATCATCATGCTGCACAATTGATAGACTCATAGTTGCCCCTCAAGAGGTCTTCCTTATACTGCAAAATCCAACCCCTTGTGTAAGCCAAGAGGCCCTGTCACAATAATGGACAGCAATGAGCTGCCCTCATGGAAGAGCAAGACTTGGTCAGATGAATAACTGAATAACCATAACAGCGATATCCGCGTGAGGAACCAGTGGCACCATTCTGAGAGCTGTGCAAGGGCAACTGAGCCTTCACTAAGTTCCCTGCAGCCGGCCCAGTCCCCGCCAATCCATGAGCCATAAAATGAAGTGAGGAAACAGCAGTGTACACGTCACCCCAGCCCCTTCAGGAACAGAGCTCTAAAAGCCCACAACTGAAGTAAAGGAATTAATAACCATTTAAAGGGAATTTTGATGCAAGATGCCAAGGTGAATACTAGAATCAGTACGAACCATAATCCCATCTCCACCCAAATGTGTCAGAGTGCATTACCCACCTCAAAAAGATGCACAAACCAAGACTGGGTGTAAACAATATGAGTGGAAGTCACCGGCTATACTATGGGTTGGATGAGTGAGAAATAAACAATTTCCTTGCAAAACTCATGGAGACGACGTGAAGTAGGAGGCTGCTGCGGGTCAAGGTGAAGAAAGAAGTTGTTAGCCCTTTGACCAGCCAATGTAAGGGATGTGACCAGGCCAACCCCAACAGCGTCTGGCCCCATGCACCCCACTACCACCTCTTTTGCAGGAAGCCTGTTTTTGCAGGCTCCCAGAAGCCTGCCACAAGAAAAGCAACTACCCTACTAGCCATTAGTGTGCTGCACATTAACCGCCGAAGAGCCCACTCCTAAATGCAGTACTCCTCAAGTAGGGCAGTGTTTGGGTACAACAGTTCACAAGTGAAACTTCAAACTTCAAACTCCAGAAACAACTTTATTCGGCTATGAAATAGTCATAAAAGTAAACAAACAAAAAAAAACTATAAGATATACAGGTGTATCAATACAAAATGTAGGGCACATAGTAAAGATTCTAACAGTTCCTATAAAATCGGGAATCACAGCTATATTCTTAATAGGACTAGGCCTGCATACCACAATAAAAGGCCTATTTGAAAACACAATCGAAATTCAGTCCAGTAACATTGATCTCCTGGAACGTACTGCAGCTTGGAGGAACATGGTAACACAGTGACAAGTATCATCATCTATCAATGAACGTGGAATACAGTAGGCTTGAATACAAGATCTTATCTTTCTAAGTTTCATGCAAGGCAAGAGAAATCTTTATGTGTACAATGTATAGTAGCCACAAAAAAAGAGAAAGTGCACAAGTGAAACTGATCAGTTGTCTCTTGTAAAGCCAAGGAGCTAAAACAAATGTCTGCCCTGTGGAGTTCTACAGATATTCGTTTTCAAAAGAATTGTATTGGGATATTATAAACCATACATAACCGAAAGAATACAAATTAAGTTCCAATGCGTCAGAAAATATTGTTCGTATTACATTTTATGAAAGGGTAAGTGCATAGGAGCATCACAAACAAACTCAAATGGAAAGGAAGAAAGATGAAGTTGGGTGAATAAGAGGTTTGGTAGGCGAGGGAGGAGATGAGTTAGCATTGGTAAGGAATCAAAATAAAAACAAATATTAAATAGAGAAAGAACAAACTGATGAGGTGAAGCTTATGTCAGATTGGAGTCTAGAGATGGATGTAATGGTGTATTATGTGGCCAGTGAAGCAAAGTCATACTTACATAAAAATCACTTCAGCCGTGGTATTACACATTTCCAGTGGCCCTGGGATTAGGCCAACCCTTGAACCTTGCTTCTCCCTAAAGCACGTAAACTGCATCGCTCTAGGAAGCTCCACCTAGTGTGAAAGCTGCCCGTGATTGCCAGATTGTTTTGAAGTCTGTCTAGCTGAGCCTGATTTACAAAGTTATATTCAAAGTGGCACAGTCTACAAATCATGATATTTAAACTGAGATTTTTATTGGAATGAGCACAGTAAAAAAAAAAAGAAAACGAGATCAAATATTTCCTCTGAATTTTTCCAGGTCCACATTTTCTGCCTTTGTGATTCTTGGGTGGGAGGTCTTGATCAAGGCCATAGATATCAATGGTGCAGCAGGAGCAGTGACAGTGGGGCCCAAGGACTGAGAGACCCACTGAATCCCACATATGGCTGTAATATACTAAACAACCAGTGGAAAGGGGGGCGGGCTGTATTTCTTGGATGCACAAGGGACCAACAGACCCTTGTTATGCCATTGGTCTTGGTGGTATTATTAATAAAATACTTTTTAAAGTAAAATTAAACACATAGGTAGTCCAGCCTACCGCGAGACGGGAAGTCAGGCATCGAATACTAGGCTGACGTTGAGACCTAGCAGCACAGTTTTCCAGCGGTCTGAGGATGCCCACACCTTGGGAACAAGGATTACCAGCTGAATAAGGATTGCAAGAGCTGAAGTAACTATGCAGATTTGTGGCTGAGTCTCATCGTGAAATACCAGAAACATGGAGAATTACCAGGGAACTCTGAACTGGAATTAACTATTTCCCTGGTAATTTCTTATTTCTAATGGGCTACTTAGGGTCTCACTTGTAATCTCTGGTAACCGAGGGAGCGCAGGGACCTCGTAATGTGGGGCTTTATTCAGCTATTACAGACCCTTGTTATGTATAGCACTATGAACTGGGGGCATCCGATGTAACAAGTGCTAATAAAAAGGACTGATATTAATATTATACAAGAATCAAAGGAGTTCAGATGTACCCCATTTTTATGTTACGAAAAATACGGTAAACCTCACCAGGCCCTGTTTTCTTTTATAGTGATGGCCACTTTAGTCCTTGCAAATAAAACACAACTGCTGGGATTGCGCTTCTGTAGGTGTCACCACCTGTGTCAGAACATGTGCTAATCTATTTCACCCTGTGTTTCTTATCTTAGTGCACAAGAGGAGTCGGGTGACGCTTCTGCCTAATACAAATACCTAAGAGCTGACAATAACTTTCTCGCTAGCGATTTCCGGCTGTTCCTTGGCCTACCTAGCAAGTGGCATCTCTCGATTCAAGGGATCTGCTTTCCTGCTGAGCCTGTGGCCCCTTAAGTACAACAGCTACTCAGCGTGGGGGCCTCGTGAAACTCAAAGTGTGTTTAAATAAGCATTTTACGTTTATATCATTAGCGCGTGTCAATATTGCAGGTTTTCGCCCGGGGCAGCAGTCCTCGGGCACGGGAATGGCTTCTGTGCAAAACTTCACACCTCACGGGTCCGGCTATCGCAGCCCGCGCGGTGACAGATGGGCTACGCTCCCGCCGCTGAGGGAGGTTAAAAAGGTTTCCGCTGAATCAGCACCGAGAATAAATATTGTTTTTCACATGGTGCAGAGCAGAAAAAGCATCAGCTAAGGCCTGAGAATGCCTAACAGACTGCAAAAGCTCTCACCAGAGCACCTCAGTTGTTTTCCCTCAGATACCTCAGCAAGGCCAGTAAGCGGTAGAGAACTGGTATTCAATGATGAACTGACGACACACGGGCTGTGTTTTGGCGCGCCTTAAATCCACTGCAAAGGGGGACCTTGGTAAAATGTCCGACTGATAGACCAGAACTCAACTCGAGCAACTTGCTTAACAAGACAGGGGAACTGTGGCATTCCAAACAAGCACTAGCATAGTCAATAGGTCTGATATGAGCCTTTTGGCTTTGTCAATGATTGTTTTGTTTTGTCATGGCTTTTGTGAAACTTTATGGTTTGGGTAGCTGCTGGCACCTCACCAATGTAATATAAAACAGCTGAAAGCAAACATATTTTTCAGGTCTCAGAAAGCCCTCTGTATCATTGTAGTCCTAGTCATTGAAGAGAACTACCCTGTGTGTCACACGCTCCTTGTTGAAAGTGTAGGATGAAGTGAAGTTAGCCAATCGCTAAACTGGGCTGACCTACTGCCTCATGCTGTATGCTGTAGTGGGTGGAAGAGAAATATGATTGATGCAACAGCAGACCAGTGGCTGAAGAGGGCTGGCTGAAAGCTTGTGTAAATATTAGAGGTGGACTTGGGCCAGACCTCTGACTGTGGCTCAGCATAACCCTCTTGGACCCTCAAGGCTATGGCAAGGCAAGCTTGCATCCAGCATCTGCCCGCCACCCACACTCGAACGTCATGCACCCAGAATTAAAGATAAAGCATTTATCTTTGATGTAAAACAGGCATGTTAAAGAGATACCCATCTAGTAGCAGAATTGAACAATGTGAAACTAGAAAACCTGGTTTCAATCCTGGCTTCCCCGCTTGCCCAAATTGTGTGGTCCCAGGAAAATATTTTATTTCACATATTTCCTTTTTCTTCATTATTCTATGTGACAGCACCTTGAAATATGGGAATTCAGGATGTGCGCTTTACAATGCCATTGCTTGTGTTTGATTTAATAGACTATAATTTGGCTCTATGTCTAAAAAGAATCTAGGCACATATAAAATGCAGATGGCAACTGATATACCTATTTAGTTATTTCATGCATTGTTATCAGGGCAAGGGTAGGCATGAAAGTTTCTAACTTTGTGTTTAATAAGTTCACTTTTAATAAATGCCTCTCATGTAGCAACATAGTTAAATTTACAAAGGTGAAATGCTTTTGCATGTTAAAGAAACACACTTTTTAAAACATTTGAATATATGTTATCATATATTTATGTGATGTTTGTTGCATGATTTATAGGTCAAACATTTCCATGGCTTGGCTCATGTACAGGCTTTTAGAGCCATGCCTGAATCTCTGTTAATCTGCTGGCTCACCCACTTTTACATTCTCTCTCTCTTTCTCTCTCTCTCTCTCTCTATATATATATATATATTTTTTAACTAAAAAAACAAAGGTTACAGGTGTGATAGTTAAGTTCAGATTTTACTCGCATAAAACCATAGAAATTCAGCTGTTATTGTTATACTTATCTCTTGACACTATAACTCATGCTTTAAGGTTAACTATCACTCACGCCCCTATCATGCAGGTTTCTCATCAACAATATTTTTGCAAATGTTGCAGTGATATTATCCATGATCAACACCACAAAATAAAATAATGGACAGAGTGGTGAAACTTTTGAAACTCACCTCTAGTCACAGATCTAGGTTTAATCCATTGTTATTTTGCATGCCTCATCACCCCAGTTTTGCCCAGTCATATGCAAATCAGTCTTGACCCTGCACCCCAGCCAGCCTGAACTGTCAAACAAGGTCTTCCCAGAACAAGAAACAAGCATCCTCTGTCCGATTTCTGGGTAGCACCCCTCATTAGCCAGGCTAGCTTAAATTCAGTGGCGCATTGAATAAAGGACCCATGTTTGGGCATACCCTGGCCACTTAGGGCGCACATATCACCACATATGTCACTGTGCTACTCCTATGCTTAAAAACTTTGCTTGAAAAAGAGACATTGGAGGTGAGCAAATCTAGAGTGTCGCTGGTGTTGCAGGATGCTCGTTATTGGAGCTGCTCTCCACTTAAACTTGGGAACTACCACTGTTCTCGCTTCTTTTTTGCATAATTTATGCATCACTCTAACACTGAAAGGGTTTTGTTTTGACCTATACTGGGAGCTTACTTGTGTCTGGACAAAGCTAAATCTCTCTGAAGAGCTATAGTGATAGTAAAACACGTGTCAGGGGTTGCTTTGCTCACTCCAAGTTGGGTTGGATAGTATTTTACCAATCCAAAGCTGTAATACTGTGCCTGGAGTGGTGAAAGGCTTTTGTCATTTTACAGCTTGACAAGGATGGCGCTGTGTCAATCCTATGCTTAAAGATTTTGTCCATTTATAACTCGGCGTGGATGGCACTGTGCCAATCCTATGCTTGAAAACTTCTCTAGAAAAACAGACATTTGAGGTGATCAAATCTAGAGTGCCACTGGGGCTGCAGGGTGCTCCTTCCTGGAGCTGCTCTCCACCCAAACTTGGGAACTACTCAGAGTTCTCACTTCTTTTTTGTATATATATATATATATATATTTTTTTTTTTACGCTATAGTTAGGCTCACATTTTAAGTATACAAAACCATATAAATTTACCAGTTCTAGTTAGAAGTACATCAAGTAACTATAACTTGTGCCCCCGCCATGCACCTTTTTGTCAAAAATGTTACTGCAAATATTACATTGATATTATCAATGATGTTATCAAATATGTCATGAATAACGTATTTTGTGGGGTAATTAGCAGTGCATGGTGAGGGCGCATGTTATATGACATAACACAATAGACTGGGCAGACACCTCAGTATGGTAAAGTAGGGGTAACAGTATAAGTGTATTACACTTTTGAAAAACATTAAATACGTTTACATTAATTTTTAATGTTAATTCTGCATATATTTATTTTAAATGTAGAACACTACAACATGTTTCAACATTAAAAACTAAATGTTAAACATTTAATGATTTACAATATATTACACTAGATTTAATTATTTTTCTGAAGTTTACATGAAAATAAAAGAAGTCCAACTTAAAGTAAAAAATATTTTTACTATGTATTAAAAATTATTAACAGAAGTATAAAATTAATGAATAGTAATTTCATTATGTTATGAAACAGTAAGGTTACCTTAATTTATACATTAAAAAAATACAATCTTTTATAATAAATGAATAATTCTGTTTTTTTTTCATTTTTAAATGCCTAATTACATTCCTTTATATTGTTTTAAACTGTTATATATTTTAACATTAGTTTCCATAGGGATTTATTTTATGTCACTGCCTTCATTGTTTTCTATGGGAGGCTGTTGTAGTATCATTGGTTGGCCATGTGTGGTGCTGACCTCTCAGCTGGAGTACATGTATGACTATTTTGTGGATTACCAAGAATCTAGAAGAACTGTAAATCGCTCATTGTTTACCATTGGTTGGCTTTCTTTCTCACTATCATTTGCCTGCTTCTTGCAACTTGTCAATCTTGTGTTTGTCCCTTTAATGGAGCATTGCGTTATACAGTCTCTTTATAGGTTGCAATCTATGCTTACACTGCTTGCTTTTAAGTACTACATTTTTCTTTTGCGTTAAGCATGTGTTAAGCACTCCATGGAACTGCATGCATTTTTTAGCAGTTTCACTCATGTACTTCTCTCGCACCAATCTCTCCTTGTTGTTTCTGTGCTCCCTAGCCACATTGCTTCCGCATTCCCTTCGCCCTTCCCCGTATTGGTTATCCCACCTGTTTAAAAAAAAACGCTTTTGCACGTTTTCTTTTCTTTTTAGTTACAGATACAACTTGGATCGATAACTAAGAAGAAAAAAAGCACCTGCATTGTTTTGTAGTTGCATGCATGCATGGAGTGCATGCCTACAAAATTATACAGCACAGTGTCAGTTGTGTTACGACTTTTTGTATTTTCTTTGTATTTTTCAACTTAAGCCACCCTGCAGAGCATCCCTGATGCTGTGCAACATGGCAAAAATCGCTTGGCAAAGCTAATGGGTCATAAAAGCAAAGCATATTAGCCTTGACAATGCTTGTTGGTTGTAGTAACTATAGAAGGGCAGTTTGTTAATAGCAATAAGCTTACTCTTTTATGGGTGGGTGAATGTCCCTGCCTTAATCCCTCCCTAATTCTCCTTGAACCCCTTCTTACTCCTCCTGCAGCTCCCTCCCCTTTAGTAGTAAGTACTCCTCATTTTCTAGTCACTTCACTCTTTCCTCCCACATTTACTACCAAACATATACTTACATGTGCAGAGATCTCTGCAGTCGGGGTGGAGATCTCCACACATACGAGACAGGAGAGGTGGAGGTGTATACCTCCTCCTGTAGGTATGTAAATAGTATTTTATGGTACATGAGAAGTGCTATTGTAGTACTACTAAACATAATACAAAATGGCGCTTGTTAACAGGTCCCTCAGTGTTTACTTGACTCTAAACAACATCATCACACTTGAGAACCTATTGGTGTTAACAAAGGCCTCAGCATGGCATCATGTGTACAGGTTATTTCGTGTGTTGCACTTTGAGAGGCATAGGAAGCAACTGCTGTGTTCTCTGTCAATGGCAATACTTGGAGTTAGGAAATATTGTATGGGATTTATTACTACTACAGTACTAAAAAGCCTTCCGAGCACCTCCTGGAAACATTGACTGCTAGCAAAAAGTCCTCCACATAGATAGGAAAGCTAGCCTGCAAGAAATTGAAAAAGGGCAAAAAGGGAGACAGACATATTCCGACAGACTGTTGGCCTTAATTGGGTGGTGTGACTGAGGCAACGTCATCCAGGTGTGGGGCGCCCCCTGAGTGGCTGTCTTAGATAAAAGTGCCAGAAGGGAAATCGTCTGCTCTTCCCTTGAGGCCAGTTTACTCGCGCCAGCCACAGTACTCCTACCAATTTCGCGTCTACCCTCTGCAGTCTGTACTCAATAACATGAACTAATCCTCAAAGCCTTAAAGTCCCCGCTGAACACCTCTTCAGCCGTGGTCGCATGAGTCAAAATCCCATAATTCTAGGCAAGCGTCAGTCTCGCGTTATTTCAGCTCCCTCCCAGGCTTTGCAGACAGAAGAATCGTTTGTAGGTGACATGAAAAGCAACAATTAAACTTTTACTTGTCTTCGCCTACAAAACAACAGTAACACACCGACTGGAAGAATAACACAGGGCGAAAATCGTGTCACATTTTAGGCAATGAAGTTACGCCTTCCATGCTTTCAAACGTGCGCGCTGCCAACACCCACATCACCACACTGCAAGGCACATTCGCGGTCTGATTGACTGACATGCGGGCGAGAAGTACAGCGGCTGCAAAACGTCAAGTGATACTTCAGAGAGGACAACTTACAGCTCGGAGGCATTCAGTCGAAGGGGTGTGGAGCTCCATGGAGGCAGCATTAAGACCGGCGCCGGCGCGCAGACATGCCAGCCCGCCCCCCTACCGATCGGTTTTGCGGTTGTTGTCGCCGCTGCAACAGATGGGGAATCACTGCTGGGTGTGTTCCTGCGCGGCTCGGCGAGAGGAAGGCGCAGCGAGCAGCCTGGGGACCCAGGATGTCACAGACAGCGCCTCCTTGTCACAGGGCCGAATGCCAAGCCTGTAGCGGATCCGTTTACAAGAATGCAGCAACCTGTCACGTTAACGCTTCATGGGCTAAGAATACAGTGCGTCCATTCTACAGACTCCGAGCGCAAAAACAGCGCACGTGTTTTTATAGTATGTAATAATATATTTTCAAGAGTACTAAAATCAATGACTCTCAATTGTTCGTTTTCTACAATTAAATACATTAAGCAGAAAAGAGGAGGCAAGTCGACCTCCTTTGGCACGACAGTTCTGTTTCCCTCATTTGATACAGTATATTTCAGTAAAGTCTACATATTCCCAAATTGTCACATAGCGTGCACTGAATACAGAGAGAAACAAGGTTTTCATGCTTTCAGTGTAGTGTTAGCCAGTAACCCGTAGCAGAAAGCAATACAGTTAATACAAGGGGATACTGTGTGTAAAAGATGCATTAAGGCCCGAAGCGCTGGCTTTCGCTTTGGTGGCACCCAGTGCAACAATCTTTTTTTGCCAGTGACCTTCTCATCGGACTCCGTCACTGCCACCTGGCAAAAGTGCCCCTCATCTCTCACATACATTTCATTTGTTTTAAAGCACTGGTAAAGGCTGGCTTTACTAATCCTTTCAGCTATCCACATAAAATACAGATCTGTTCTTTTCAGCAGGCATATTAACCCTCTGCGCTACTTTATGGCAAGTAAAAACTGCCACTACAAAACTCCCATCACTCTCTCACGCAGGAACATTAATCACAAGAGTTATCTTGACATTTGTATTGCTGCCTGAAAGCTGGAGCACAAAGAACTCTGCAGCAGGTGACTTTAAATCGTAAGTGATTGCTCAACACAGCAGCCCGCTTGAGATCAGCCCCTCTCCATATCAGCGCCCAGTACGTCTGCACCTGTCGCACTGTCCTAAAGCCAGCCTTGAAGATCCTCTTGGAAGGGTGATCACCCGCTCCAGTTCATCAAGGAGAGTGTCTCCAGTACCAAACTTTTCAATGACAGATCATTGACTTAAGGTGTGTTAGCTTAATTGATTTAGTGGAAGCAAAATAAGGCCACAAGACTCGGGGAGCATACAAAAGTCCAGGACTGGAAACAGTGTCTGTAATGATGAGGGGGGGAGGTGTTCAACCTAACTTTTACTATTTCACTGACAGTTTTCTTTGTTGATGAACACTGTCAGTTAAGTCATTCTGTGCCCCCACAGTTAACGAAAAATTGTAATTCTATGTTTGTGGAATGTTCCAATTGTTGGTTTTCAAAATCTGGTCAGTCTACTCTTCACCTTTAATAGAATTAGGAATTCAAAGGCCAAGAAAGACCCCCATCAACTACAATAATACAAACCATTTATAGTGGATGTGACTGTGAAACCTATTCCTGTAACTGTGAGTAAGCAAAAATCATTCAGGCCTCGAAAATACTACTCACCCACTCTATGTTGAGCCATAGTTTATCAGGTTGATCTATTTTTAGGACTTACTTGCCAGTTGACTTAGAGAAGGTGTTCTGTTCAGTCAGAAAGTAAAGGAGGCCTTTAAATCTTGTTATTGTCACATTTGCTCTGAGTTCAGAGACAGAGGTCAAAAGTCAGTTTGTCTTACAATTAATTTTCCTTCTGACTGCAGAGTTCCAGGACTTTGTCAGATTTTTCTTTATACACAACATTTAAATAGCAAAGTCATCTGGACACACATTTCAAAACATATTTCAGCAGTTGTGAAAGCCCATTGTTTGGACTTCTGTGAGATAAAAGCAATAGGGTAAAGACAGATCATAACACTTTACACGGGGATGTGCAAAGAATAAATATGTTTTCTGAAACCAGATTTTCACAGATTTGCTAATACATTATATTGTTTTATCAGTAAAGCTGCAAGGTAGTTGGAAGGATTTTGGGAATTTCTTGGAATTTTTCTATCTGTAAATGACAGTGTGTGACCACATCATGCTTTAGGAATATATATGTATATATATATATATATATATATATATATATATATATATATATATTTCAAATGAATGTTTAAACATAAACCCTCCTGCCCTGGTAGCAATGCTGTTAGTAAACCAAGAGGCAAGTAATGGATCATGTGTCCCCTATGTGTGGGATAGTTTATTTTTATACATGGTGCAAATGTTTAGTTTATTTAATGAAACATAGAAGTTTTTTTGTACAGCAGAAATGCTGCGATATTTGAAGGTACACTCATTTGTGAGAATAAAGAAAAAAGCGACTCTGTAAAATAAAATATTTGACTAGGATCACACAATTTGAGACCTGTTTATGGGTCAAGTACATAACAGTATGTTGTGTTTTACCACCTTGCAGCAGTTGACAGAGTCCTTGCTGTTTCTTTGAGAACACTGTCAACCATAAGGTTCTCTTGGAATGTGGTGAGATCTGCTGCTTGTGGGAGTTCTATGTCAGTTGGTGGAGCTGGGGGAACCTGTGGCCTGCTTTGGTTGGTGGTACTGAGTGAACTGCTATTACCCGATGAAACTTTTTTTGACTGAACCTGCGTCACTGAGCAGTCATCATAGCACTGGCGACGAGCTGCCTGGAGGAGACAGGCGTCACCACCAACCTCTCCTTGACCCACGGATTGGTATTCTTACCGTCTTCATAACGTGAGCCGGCTGCCAAGCGTCGCTTCCAGCAGACCTAGTGTTCCCAACTCTTACGGTGAGGATAACACCGTTGTGGCCCCAGTCTTTGAGGCGCTAGTACTGTTTGCCAGCGAGCTTTCCAGGTGGGGCTATCTTTAAGGCGCTGCAGTGTTTGGCATGGCACCCAAGTAAGCTGCATTATGGGCAGCTTTGCTATTTTGTGTGCTTGTGTGACGTGTGACTCTACACCCAAGTGAAATCAGGCTGTTTGTTATTGGCCATAGACGCGGCCATAAACGCGCATGCGCGCGAAGCAACCAAGCTCGTGACATAATTTCTGACATGTGCGTGTGAGCTTAACATGTGTGAAGACGTTCTACGGAGCTGGTGGCGGCCATCTTGGGAGTACAATTTGTTGGATACACGATTCTAAGCAGGCAGTTTGCACTTTCCAGCGGCCATTTTGGAAGTTCAATTTTCTTCCACTAATTGAAGGAATTATTATTGTGTTTTGCATATTTTGTTCTTCATATACTTGCTTGTTAATATTTATATTTTTTTCTCCACAATGGCAAATACTACAATGTCACAGCCTCCTGCATTCTTGTCAGACAAAGGTGAACCAATTTTACCATGGAAGCGATGGAAGAATTTATTTGATTCTTATTTAATAGCCATTGGAGGAGAAACAATTTCCCCTGTAAGGAAACAAGGTGTGCTTTTGCACAATTTAGGGGTGGAAGGCAGAAACATTTATGACAGTTTAGAGACATTGACAATTTGGGGGAGCAGAAGGTGAGCCCAGAGATGTTTATGAGATGTCAGTTAAAATGCTGGCAGAGCATTTTGAATCCAAGCTAAATGTAATTTTAGAAAGACATACATTTTTTGCAAGAGTCCAAGGGAAAACTGAAAGCGTGGGGAATTTTGTTGCTTCCTTGCGAATATTGGCACGCACATGTGATTTTGGTGACCTTACTGACTCCCTCATCAGAGATCAAGTTGTACGTTGTACCAACAGCAGACTTGTTCAGGAAAAACTGTTAACAAAAAATCCTGACCTGAAGGAGGCGATTGCAATAGTGGAAGGAATGGAAAGTACTGGTAACTGGATCAAGGAGATGAATGTTCCTGAAGCACACACTGTCTCTGAGACTTACACCATAAAAGTGACTCATGATCGTGATGAAGTATTGAAAGTGAGCCTTGACAATAAACCATCTGCCTCTGTAAGAGAGAGAGGGAAGGAAAATAAGAAAATGCGATGTTACCGTTGTGATAACCCGGGACATACTGCTAATAGTCCAACCTTAGCATTGCTAAGAATTCTGCATGTAGAAAGTGTGGGAAAAGGGGTCATTATGCAAGAGTTTGCAAGGGTGACAAACAATTGAGTGTGGATTCTATTGCAGACAGTATGAGCAAAATGGTGTTCTGTGTGAAGTCAGATGTTAGTTGTGTTGTGGGCAATGTCGGAGCTGTGGATGAGGGTCCGATATTTATGCCTGAATGTGCTGTCAGGATAGACAACAAGGTTGTTAAGGTGCTAGCAGATTCAGGATCTCCCTACACTATGATAGGTGTTAAGAATTGGCAAATGATATTTGGTGATGAGTGTGGTTCTTTGGAAAAGCCCAACATCAATCCAGTGAGTTATGGTGGCACCAAAATTGATGTAATAGGTTACAGAGTGATAACAATTCAATTTCAAGACAGAATGACTGTAGGGAAGGTTTATGTGGCGAAGTGAGGGGATAATTTGTTGGGTTGGCGACATCAGCGGGACATGGACATCAAGCTGGATCCCAACTCTACGTGTCAGGTCATGGTTGTGAGTGATCAGAGTGCGAATCTTGATATTCTTAAGGAGTTTCCCATAGTGTTCAATGATGAACTAGGATGTCTTAATGGTTTTGAAAACAAGATAATCCTCAAGAGTAGTGCAATTCCTTTCGTACACAAGGTAAGGAAGGTCCCTAAATTGATGTTGGAACCCCTCAGAAGGGAGCTTAGAAGATTATTGGATTTGGGGGTAATTGAAGAGATTGAGTCTTCTGAGTGGTTGGCCCCAATAGTTTTGGCACCTAAGGAGGGTGGGAAACAGATTTGTATGTGTGTGGACCTCAGAGATCTCAATAAACACATATTGGTAGATTGTCAACCCTTACCAAACATTTCAGAGGAACTATCTGGGCTGGGAGGTTCAAAAATTTTCAGTGTTCTTGATCTATCGTCAGCCTATCACCAAATTGTTCTCCATCCTGATTCCAGGCACTTAACGTCTTTTGTGACGCCGTTGGGAGCATATCAGTTCTTAAGAATGCCGTTTGGGCTAGCTTCGGCTGCCGCTTGTTTCCAACGTATAATGAAGAAAGTTCTGGAAGTTGTCTCTGGTATTTTATTCTTCCAGGATGATATCTTGGTGCATGGGAAGACATTAAGTGACCACAACAGGATTTTAAGGTAAGTACTGAAAAAGTTGTCTTAATCAGGGTTGACTGTAAAGATGGAAAAGTGCAAATTAAGAGTTACCGCTGTGACTTATTTGGGTCATACCATTTCAGGTGAAGGCATTAAACCCAAATTGGAGTTGGTTGACTCCATTATCCAGGCACCTGAACTAAAGGATAAGGATGGTGCTAGATCATTCCTATGCCTGGCGGTGTATTACTCCAAATTTATTGGAATTTTATTCAAGTATGGTTCAGCCTTTGAGGTCCCTCTTGAAGAAGGGTACAGAATTCAATTGGACTGGTGAATGTAAGATTGCTTTTGACTTTGTGAAAGACAGTATTGGCAAAATGCCCACTTTGGGACATTTTGATGTGTTTCCTAAAACCATACTGTACACAGATGCAAGTATTGATGGATTAGGGGCTGTTTTAACCCAGAAGGTGAAGGGGGAAGAGACGGTAATTGCTTTTGCTTCCCGTTCTCTTAAAGGTGCAGAGCAGAATTATTCAGTCATTGAGAGGGAGGCCCTTGCATGCTTTTGGGCAGTCAAGCATTTCAAGTTTTACTTATGGGGTTTACCCTTTGTAGTAAGGACAGACCATAGGCCTCTTATCCAAATTCTTTCCTCAAAGAAGAATGAAGATTTGACACCCAGAATAAAAAGGTGGGTTGAGGGCCTGATGGAGTACAATTTCCAAGTAGAATACATACCTGGTACAAGAAATAGTGTAGCAGATTTCTTGTCACGTGCTCCTATTGATGGTGAAGATGAAGGGGAGGATACTGTTGGAGTGATCAGTTGGGTGAGAGAAGTGGCCATATCTGAAGACGAATGGAAGTGTGCGAGGGAGGAAGATCTTCACAGGAAGGTACTTGCGGAATTTATTGTGAAGGGGTGGCCAGATTTTAAAGATATTCCTGATTTCTTGAATGGGTTCTGGAATGTGCGAGATGAACTTTGTTGTAATAAAGAGGAGTTATTTAGAGGAAATAAGACTATTCAACATTGGGTATGAGGGATAAAATCATCAACCTAGCTCATGAGGGCCACATGGGCAGGAATTTGACTAAATCTAGGTTGAGAGAAGTGTACTGGTGGCCAGGTTTAGATCGGGATGTCAAGGCTGTGGTGAAGGGCTGTGTATCCTGTGCACACAGTGATAAGTGAAAGTCTGTGGTTAAGGCTCCCCTTTCCCCCGCTGATGTACCGGAAAAACCTTGGACAAAGCTGGGGCTTGACTTCATGGGCCCATTCCATTTATTGCCTGCCAATGAACGTTATGTAATGCTTCTGGTAGATTATACTTCAAAGTGGGTAGTAACGAAATGTGTGGGTATGTTGGACACTAAGACTGTGATTGAGTTTCTTAAAGAGGAGTTCTCTTGCGAGGGTATACCTAGTCAATTGGTGACTGATAATGGAGTGCAACTGATTTCTCAGGAAATGCAGGATTTTCTGAAGTCATTAGCTGTGGTGCATCTGAGAACGGGTCTATATTTACCTCAGACTAATGGTCTTGCTGAGAGGATGAAAAGGATGGTGAAATACTGTGTTCAAGAGGCTGTTCGAACTAGGACACCATTGTCTGACCTGCTGAGAGAGATGTGGTGGGCGCATCGCAATGCTCCCAATGTTGTCACTTCAATTTCTCCTTTTGTGTATTTGAGAGTGAGAGTGGGTTGTACTAAAATTAATATAGCATAGATGAGTGGAATGTTGCTGCAGTCAGAGCAGCTAAGTGAGAAGTTGAACAAGGGACTTAGGAAATCATATCAGCAAAAATACAAAGCTAGATATGATTCCAAACATAATGCCTCTGAGGTTGAATGGGCTGTGGGTGAAATGGTATTGGTGAAGAAACCTGGATTTGGAAAGAAAGGGAGATCAGGATTCATGGGTCCTTTCTGCATCAAAGAAGTAAGGCGTAATGTGGTAATATTGGACAATAATGATGTGTGGAGCATGTCCAGGATTGTGAAATGGAGAAACCCATCTGGATCTCACCGTCTGGACTCATCTGGATCTTATTTGCATGGTGGATTCAATGACTTTCCAATTCCTGATGAATCTAATATATCTGTGCATCGGTCCAACTTATCTGAGGTTTCAACTAAGTTGGAGAGAAACTCTAGAGTTTGTTGCAAGCCACAATGGTTAAAGGATTATGAGTCTTAAAATGTGTAATATCTCTGCAATACCGTATTTTGGTATTTTTGTCACTATTCTAATTTCTGGTTATCTTTTGTTTTGTTCTAAGTTCCTATATTATATTTGTGTGGGTAAGGGGTGTGTGTTGTGTTTTACCACCTTGCAGCAGTTGACAGAGTCCTTGCTGTTTCTTTGAGAACACTGTCAACCATAAGGTTCTCTTGGAATGTGGTGAGATCGGCTACTTGTGGGAGTTCTATGTCAGTTGGTGGAGCTAGGGGAACCTGTGGCCTGCTTTGGTTGGTGGTACCAAGTGAACTGCTATTACCTGATTAAACTATTTTTGACTGAAACTGCGACACTGAGCAGTCATCATAACACAGTAATAGTCGAGTAGATTATTCAAGATACTCGACCTGCATGTCTAGTAACATTTTTATGATTTTTGGAGGCCTGGCATTTGCTTATTAGGATATACCTAGTGCAGTTTAAAAATTCCCTAACATACCTTAACAGTAATACTTTTGAAGGTGCTGTCTCAGATGACCTACCTTATTAGGTTGGATAGAAGGTCAAAGAATGTTAGGGCTGTGGTATCCTGTTGTGTTTGTATGTGTGTGGACACACACACACACGCTTGCACATGCATCTCATTTATGGGCAAAATGTATCAAACATATCATTGGTTCAGAGAAATCAATGCTCAATAAAGAATACACTCTTAAGTTGCCCGTTCATCCATGCTTCAGGCAGGGGCGATGAAATGCTTGCAAACAATGTCACTCACAGACCACAATGATGCCTCCTTCACTGGTCCTCGGTCCAAACACCTACACAGCTGCTATTCCTGGGTGGTATGCCATTTTATTCGATTGTTTTTTGGGTGATTGTAAGTTTGTGCTTTTCCATCAGGTGTCATTAGTTCAGAGTTACATGTGATGTATGGAAAAATAATTCATTTGGATACTTTTAAATCGGATCCTTGAGCCCTAAATTCCCATCACCATTCTTTCACTGTACCTATCCTGAACCTTGAAAATCCATCGCTATCACTAAATTCCACCAATCCCTGATTCCTAAAAAACCCTCATCACCCTAAACCAGCAGCAGCCGCTCCCTTAGGGCAGAGGAGCATCACCCACCTGCTGCCAGCTCGTTGCGAAAAATAGGGGAAAATAAAATGGTAATAAAAGACATTTATTACCATTGTATTTTTCCCTTTCCACAGCCAAGTTGTGTTTGGGGGCGGGGCACTGCTTCTGACTGGCAGCAGGGGAGTGACGCTCACTCTACCAGTTTACACTCCGCATGTCATTTTGGCTAGCCGTCTTGTGGCGGCCAGCCTGACATGCGCAGTGTAAACCTCTCCATTCAGCTGTCTGAGGCAGCTGAATGGAGAGCAGGCACAAACCCCCAGTGCCTGCTGGAGCGTCGTGGCAGCCCACTCCAGCTAATCCTAATGCTGCTCTCATAGTGCTAACATTATCAGCAGCATGAAAGCAGCATCAAGATTGGTGTGAAGACTTTAATTATCCACTCAGAGCACCGAGGGACTGCAGGAGGACCAGAGGAGGCGAGCCAGCAGACGAAAGTGCATGTTTATTTAAGAGCAGCCACTGCCCTAAATGACACCCATCCCTGATCCCTAAAACACCTCACAATCCGTAAACCTCATACTTTCCTGAACTTTAAAACTCTCTCATCACACCTAAACTCCACCCATTCCTGACCCGTAAAAACCCACGCTCGTACTACCACTATAGATCACTGATCCCTGCTCTAAAAAACCCATTCATCACTCCTAAATTCCAAGCATTCCTGACCCCTAAAACCTTCTCTCTCTCCCTAAACTCCATCCAAAGCAGAACCCTAAAAGCCCCTCAACACCACTAAACTCCTCCTGTCTCTGAGCCCTAAAAATTATCACTACCACTTAGTTCCACTCATCTCTGAACCCTAAAAAAACCTTAACACCCTAAACTCCACCCATCCATAACCTCTAAAACTCCTAGCTGCCCCTTAGCTCCATCCATCCCTGGATCCTAGCAACAGAATCCTTACCAACCTAAACTCTACCCTTCCATGACCATTTCACATGGCAGGCATTTTGGAATATGTGGGGTTGTAAGCAGTGCATGATGAGGGGACAGGTTATAGTTATTTCACTCTACTATAACTGGTGAATTTGAGTGCTTTTTGGGTTTTTAACTTTAGCTCATGTAACATTCAAACACCTAACCATAACGTCATTTTAACCGTTGTTTTTTTCAGTGAACTTCTATTTTTTAGCGTAGCTTATCATCTTAGCACACAATCTAACTATACCTTTACTTTAACCCTTTTTTCTGCAATATATATATACACACTCACACACACACACACACACACACACAGATGATCAATGACTGATTTTCAGGCTTAGTAAACAGATGTAGAAATGGGATGCTGTACTTAAGCAAACATCTCTTTCGCTATTTTTAGCCCCTTTAAAATATATATTATGCCTCAAACTACTAAAAACCTGTAACCCCCTTCACATTTACAGGCCACTGTTTCGTACCTGCAGTTACATCCAAATGTTCATTTACTTCAGCCTGCTTCTCAGTAAGGATTTACATTCAACAGGCCTTATTTCAACAAAATGCAAATACAAAATGTTAGCCCTTTAGATGCTCATTAGAATTCTGTATTGAGATTCATCATTAGGGATCTCTAGGGACTTAACTGAGAGACAGGTGTTGGTGTTGGAAGTAGATGTTTCACTCTGCATATCAGAATTGTTTTACTGACATGAATTAAGAGGATAATTGAGAACTCATAGAAAATGTGTCCTGATTTAGCTTTCTAGTGCAGTAATCACAATTTCTATAACAAAAAGAAACCCCTCGTTTTATTACTACTGCAGTGTCAGCTCTAGAATTCATTTCAGGTTTACAGCTTTGAATCCACGAAGATGGCATTCAGGTGCCTAACACATCTATCATAAATACACAGATTTACAATGCTAATTGCTCATTATAACATTGTGGTGAAAGTAAAGCACAAGGGAATCAACTGAGAGGGTGTTTCTGGTGTTGGAATTTTGTGTTTCACTCAGCATACAAGACTTTCTTTCTGGGATTGACAATGAAGATATTTAAGAAAATGTGTCCTCATATCAGCTTTCTAGAGAACTAATCATAATTTCAGTGACAAAATAAACTCCCATATTACATAAATTTCTTAAGAAAAAGCTTTACATTTGACAGCTTTGATTCCATTAAGATGGAATTCAGGTGTGCCACGCATTTGTCATAAGAACAGAATGTTTGCACTCTAGTAGTTCATTAGAGCACTATGGGAAGTTGCATTAGAACATGGGGAAATCAAATTACAGACTGCTGATTATTGTCTCACATAGCTGAGGAAGATAGTATAAGCTTGCAGAAAATGTGCCCTCATTTTAGCTTCTGGATCACTTTTCAGAATCTCCATGAGAAAATCATGAAAGAAAATCATTTTCTTTCAAAAATGGTTCATTAAATCTCAGCAGAGGTCCGCATTTCTTACAGAGTAAATTCACATGAGAACTTACCAGAATTCCTAACATGAATATAACACCACCAACTGTGTTCCTTTTTTTACCCTAAAAAAACTGGCAATCAATACGATGCATTTGAAAGGGGGTCATGTCCTCGAATCCTCTAATGGTGGCCACATTATACTATCAATGTTGTGTTCAGCCAATCAGGAGTTTTGTGACACCGGGGGTCAGGATGTGGTCACTCTTCCCCTTATTTTTTGAAAATTGTTTTCTGGATACAGGCGACATGTCCCTGCTGCAACATGGTGTTCGTGTTGCGGTCAGCTGTTAGAAATATGGTCTCTAGTTGGCAGTGGTTTGCACCCTGTCCGAGTATGGACCTGCTCTCTAGTCAGGTAAGGAAGTCACACAGCTAAGACAACCCCTGCTCACCCCCTTCGTAACTTGGCATGAGCAATCAGGCTTATCTGAGAAGCAATGTGTAAAGTATTTGTACACTTAGTAACACAATGAAAACACCACAAAAGTACTCCACATCAGTTTAGAAAAATATGCCAATATTTATCTGAGTAAAACAAGAAAGATATGAATTTTTGAAGATTAATCTCAGTAAAGCGATTAGAGACACAATAGCTCCAAATGGGGCTATCACGATGTCTTGATGGAGTTGTTCCCAACAGTCTGATGGCACTCACGAGGGAGTGCAGGCAGGTCAAAGAGTTGCACGGACCCCAGGTACAGCACCTTGGAAAATGAGGAAACAAAGACTTTGCAAGGAGTCAGAGAGGTGAGGAGTTGCTTGAGCCGGTGCGGTGTTGGTTCCTTACTGCTACTGTGGAGGTGAGGCGTCAGATCCTTATTTCAAAGCAGGGGAGGTGAGGCGTCAGTTCCTTACAGTTACAGGCGAGGTGATGTGGCGTCAGTGGCAAAGCATCTGTTCTGTTCAAATCAGGTGGGTTGGGGGGTTAGATGAATCCAGCAGGTCAAGACATGAGGTGTCGACTTAGCGGTGTTGCAATCACACCACGAGACCACGTGTGCTGCGGCGGAATCAGAGTTGGGTGTCATGGACGTCGTTGACACGGCACTTGGGACTCACACTGTGGCAGGACTTCAGAAGCGATGGAGCAGCATCAGGCCTGTGGCGTCAGTCATGGTCGTTGCACTCAGTGGGGACCATGGCTCTGGTGCAGGCAGCGACATGGAGTCAGACAGCGGTGCCGGTTCCGAAATCGCTCTGGAGTCGATGTGCTGGTTTCTTCTTGGTTACACCAGAACTCATTCCCAAGGGCCCAGGAACTTGATTTGCCGCCACTTGACGAGTCTGGACTCTCAGTAAGAGAACCCGGGTGCTGGCAGTTGAAGTCTTTGATGTCCCTGAGAATTCTAACTGCAGGCAAGCTCAGTCCAAGCCCTAGGAGAACCTATCTTTGGAAGCAGGACACAGAGAGCAAAGTCCAATACTTTCACTCCCAGGACAGAAGCAGCAAGCAACATGCCATCACAGCAAAGCAACAGGCAGAGTGGCAGTCCCTCCTGCAGCATCTATCTTTTCCTCCTGGCAAAATGTCCTCAGTCCGAGATTTTAAAGTTGTGGTCTTAGAGGCCCAATAATTATACTCATTTCTGCCTTTGAAATAAGAAAACTTCAAATGAAAGTCTTTGTAGACTATCAGCTTTTATCAGCCAGGCTAGCGTGAATCCAGTGGCGCAGTGAGCACAGGATCCCGTCGGACATACCCTTCCCACTTAGGGCGATAAAAGCAAAAAGAACTGATAATGGATGGAATGCAGAACAATGCAAACATTCACCCCCTGTCACAAGGGTCTGGTTTTGATCCATCTTTTTTTGTCCACCACGTCACCCCAGTTTGGACCTAGCCATATGTGAATCAGTCTTGACCCTGTTCCCAGTGGGAACAGTCCAGCCCGACCAGCAGGCCAGATCTTCTCTGGACTGTAAACAAGCATCCTGGGACTGGTGTCAGGGTATGAGCCCTCATGAGCCAGGCCAGCTTGAATCAAAAGGCAGAGTGAGCAAAGGACCCGCACCCACTAAAAGCAACATAAGCACAAAAAACTGATGATGGAAGGAATGCTGAACAATGCAAACATTTGTCCCCGTCGCAAAGATCTGAGTTTAGTTCATCTTTTTTTGCCCAGCACACCACCTCAGTTTAGACCCAGCCATATACAGATCAGTCTTGACCCTGTTCCCCATGGGAACAGAACAGTTTAGACCGAACTGCCAGGCCAGGCTCTCCCTGGACTGGAAACAAGCATCCTGGGACTGGTTTGGGGATATCACCGCTAGCTCGGCTAGCTTGAATCCAGTGGCGCAGTGAGCACAAGACAAACAACTGGGCATGCCCTTCCTATTTAGGGCAACAAAAGCAAAAAAAACACAGATGATGGGTAGAACAATGCAAACATTCCCCTCAGTCACAAGGGTCTTGGTTTCATCCATCGTTTTTTTACCTACCACGCCACCCCAGTGTGGACCTAGCCATATGCAATCAGCCTTGACCCTGGTCCCCATGGGAACAGTCCAGCCTGAACTGCCTGTCCAGGTCCTTCCTGGACCAGAAACAAGAATCCTGGGACCAGTTTTGGGGTTGCACCCCTTATCAGCCAGGCTAGCTTGAATCCAGTGGTGCAGTGAGCACAAGACCCCTGTCTTGACATACCCCTTCTACGTAGGACAACACAAGCAAAAAGTAATGATAAGGGATGGAACTCTGAACAAAGCAAATATTTGCCCCCGTCACAAGGATCTGGGTTTAATCCATCTTTTTTTGCCCACCACAATACCCCAATTTGGATCCCCTGCTATACATAGTCCACTCTGAACTGCAAGGCCAGATCCTCCCTTGACTTCTTAGGACCAGTTTGGAACTATCACTCTTCATCAACTAGGCTAGCATGAGTCCAGTGGCACAGTGAGCATGGGGCAAAGGTCTGGCCATACCCTTCCTACTTAAGGCGAATAAAGCAAAAAAAAACAACAAAAAAACAGATGATGGACAGGATGATGAACATTGCAAACATTCTCCTCAGTCACAAAGATCTGGGTTTCATCCATCATCTTTTTTGCCTACCACGCCACCCCCATTTGGTCCCAGCCATATGGAAATCAGTCTTGACCCTGATCCCCATGGGAACAGTCCAACCCAAACTGCCAGGCCAGGTCCTCCCTGGACCAGAAACAAGCATCCTGGGACCAGTTTTGTGGTATCACCTCTCATCAGCCAGGCTAGCTTGAATCCAGTGGTGCAGCGAGTCCAAAATGGGATGGCGTGGTGGGCAAAAAATCATGGATTAAACCCAGATCTTTTTGACTGGGGTGAATGTTTGCATTCTTCAGCATTCCATCCATCATCTGTTCTTTTTGCTGTTGTCACCCTAAGTGGAAAGGGTACGCCCACATGTGAGTCCTATGCTCACTGCGCCACTGGATTCAAGCTAGCCTGGCTGAGAAAGGGTGATACCCTGAAACAATCAAAGTATGCATGTGTACGGTCCAGGTGAGGACCTAGCTAGGCAGTGCAGGCTGAAATATTCTCAAGGAGAACAGGGTCAAGACTGATTTGCACATGAGTGGGTCCAAATTGGGGAGGCGTGGTGGGAAAAAAAATTACGGATTGAATCCAGATCTTTGTGATGTGGGTGAATGTCTGCATTGTTCAGCATTCCGTCCATCATCTGTTCTTTTTGCATTTGTTGCCCTAAGTGGGAAGTGTATGCCCAGACATGGGTCCTGTGCTCACTGTGCCACTGGATTAAGGGTAGCCTGGCTGATGAGGGCTAATATCCCGAAACCAGTCCCAGGGTGCTTGATTCTGGTCCAGAAAGACCTAGCCTGGAAGTCTGGGCTGGACTATTTCAATGAGGAACAAGGTCAGGACTGATTTGCATATGGCTGGGGTCAAACTGGAGTGGTGTAGTGGGCACAAAGCAATGTATTAAGTCCAGATCCTTGTGACTGGGGATGAATGTTTGCATTGTTCAGCATTCTGTCCATCATCAGTTCTTTTTGCATTTGTCTACCAAAGTGAGAAGGGTATACCCAGACATGGGTCCGGTGCTCACTGTGGCACTGGGCTCAAGCTACTATGGCTGATGAGGGGCAATACCCCAAAACTGGTTCCAAGACACTTGTTTCTGGGCCAGGGAGGACCTGGCCTAGCAGTCCGCGCTTGACTGTTGCCTGTGGGATCAGGGTCAAAACTGATTTCCATGTGGCTGGGTCCAAATAGGGGTGTTGTTGTTAGCAAAAAAGTGATGGATTAAACCCTGATCTTTGTGACTGAGGGGAATGTTTGCATTGTTCAGCATCTCGTCCATCATCTGTTTTTGTTTTGCTACCCTAAGTAGGAAAGGTATGCCCAGACGTTTGTCCTGTGCTCACTGTGCCACTGGATTCACGCTAGTGTAGCTGATGAGGGGGTGATACCTTGAAACCGGTCCCATTATGCATATTCCAGTTCAGGGAGGATCTGGCCTGGGAGTTCGGGCTGGACTGGTCCCATGGGAACAGGATCAAGACTGATGTGCATATGGCTGGGCCCAAACTGGGGTGGTATGGTGGGCAAAAAAAAAGATGTGACAGGGGGCGGATATTTGCATTGTTCATCATTCTCTTCATCATCTGTTCTTTTTGCTTTTGTCGCCTAAGTGGGAAGGGTATGCCCTATGGGGTCCCATGCTCACTGCGCCACTGGATTAAAAAAACAGTCCCAGGATCCTTGTTTCGGATCCAGGGAGTGCCTGTCCTGGCAGTTTGGGCTGCACTATTCGTATAGGGTCAAGGCTGGTTTGCATATGACTGGCTTGAAAATGGGGTGGCGTGGAAGGTAAACAAATGAAGGATTCAAAACAGATCCTTGTGACTGGTGTGTATATTTGAATTGTTCAGCATTCTTTCCATCATCAGTTCTTTTTGCTTTTGTCGCCCTAAGTGGGAAGGGTATGCCCAGATGTGGGTCCTGTCCTGCCTGCACCACTGAATCCAAGCTAGCCTAGCTGATAAGGGGTGATACCCTAATACAGGTCCAAGGATTCTTGTTTTCGGTCCAGGGCGGACCAGGCTTGGCAAGTTGGGCTGGACTGGACTGTTCCCATGGGGAACTGGGTTAAGACCGATTTGCATAGGGCTAGGTCCACACTGGGGTGGCTTGGTGGGCAAAAAAAACAATGAATTAAACCTAGATTGTTGTGATTGAGGGTGAATGTTTGCATTGTTCAGCATTCCTTCCATCATCAGTTCTTTTTGCTTTTGTCACCTTAATGGAAAGGGTATGCCCAGACATGGGTCCTGTGCTCACCGTGTCACTGGATTCAAGGTAGCATGGGTGATGAGAGCTGATACTCTGAACTCAGTCCCAGGATGCTTATTTCTGGTCCAGGGAGGCCTGGCAGTTCGGGTGGACTGTTCCCATTGGGAACAGGGTCAGGACTGATTTGCATATGGCTGGGTCCAAACTGGCGTGGTGTAGTGGGCAAAAAGCGATGAATTAAACCCATATCCTTGGGACTGGGGGGAGGTGAATGTTTGCATTGTTCCGCATTCCGTCCATCATCAGTTATCTTTGTTTTTGTCGCCCTAAGTGGAAAGAGTATGCCCAGACATCTGTCCCGTGCTCACTGTGCCACTGGACTCAAGCTATCCTCGCTGATGAGGGGTGATACCCCAAAACTGGTCCCAGAATACTTGTTTTTTGTCCAGGGAGGACCTGGCCCGGCAGTTCGGACAGGACTTTTCCCAACAGGAACAGGGTGAAGACAGATTTGAATATGGCTGGTTACAAACTGGGGTGGCATGGTTGGCAAAACATGATGGATTAAACCCAGATCCTTGTGACTGGGGTGAATGATTTCATTGTTCAGCATTCAGTCCATCTTCAGTTATTTTTGCTTTTGTCACCCTAATTGGGAAGGGTATGTCGAGACATGGGTCCCATGTTCACTATTCTACTGGATTCAAGCAAGCCTGGCTGATGAGGGGTGATGCCACGAAACCGGTCTCAGGATGTTTGCTTCTGGTCCAGGAAGCACCTGGCCTAGGAGTTCGGACTGGACTGTGTCTGTAAAACAGAGTCAAGACTGATTTGCATATGGCTGGGTCCAAACTGGGGTGGCATGCTGGGCAAAAAAAAATGATTGATGAAACCCAGATCCTTGTGATTGGGGGTGAATGATTGCATTGTTCAGCATTTTGTCCATTGTCAGTTATTTTGCTTTTGTTGCCCTAGTTTGGAAAGGTATATCCACATGTGGGTCCCGTGCTCATAGCACCACTTGATTCAAGCTAGTCCAGATGTTGAGGGGTGATACCCCAAAATTGGGCCCAGGATGTTTTTTTCCGGTCCGGGGAGGACCTGGCTTGGCAGTTTGGGTGGTTTGTTTGCATGGGGAACAGGGTCAGGACTGATTTGTATATGGCTGGGTCCAAACTGGGGTCATGTGGTAGGCAAAAAAACAATGGATTAAACCCAGAGCTTTCTGAATGGAGGTGAATGTTTGCATTTTTCAGCATTCCGTCCATCATCAGTTCTTTTTCCTTTTGTCTAACTTAGGGGCATGTTTATACTCTGTTTGTGCCGGTTTGCGTCATTTTTAAATGCAAATTCAGCACAAACTTAACTCCATATTTATATTTTGACGCTAGGCACGTCTAGAATCAAAATATAGGAGTTTGCACCATTTTTTGGATGCATGAACCTACCTTGCGTCAATGAGATGCAAGGTAAGCGTTCCCATCCAAAAAATGGTGCTATCCCCATAGCGCCATATTCATCCCTCCATGCAAAAATGATGCACAGAGGGATGCAGCCCCAAATAATAGTGCTAAGGCCCTGATTTATACTTTTGGTGCAAAACTGCACTAACACGGTTTTGCACCAAAATGTTTAGCAACGGCTTGCACCATTTCTGAGCACCAGCCGGGCACCATATTTATGGAATGGTGCAAGCCAGTGCAAAGGGTAGGCTAGCGTAAAAAAAAAAAATTACGTTAGCCGGGTGGGGCTGGCGGTATGGAAGAAGGGGGTTTTGCACCAAAAAATGACACCAGGGAATTGGCCCACAGGTTCCCACCCCAAGCCCTAGGAACACCCCCTCCCACACCAGAGGGACACCACAGGACGGGGGACCCCATCCCAGGTAAGTAGGGTAAGTATAGGTAAGTATTAGGGGATTTTTTTTTAAAGTACCATAGGGGGGCCTAACAAGGGGCCCCCTGCATGGCACTGGGGGCAGTGGCCATGCCCGGAGACACTGGTCCCCTGTGCTGGCCATTGGGGTGGTGGGCATGAATCCTGTCTTTTTTAAGACAGGAGTCATGTTTTAGGATGGTTGTGTGCCTGGAAATGATGCTAGGCTGGTTAGCGGTATTTTGTTTTGTCGCTAACCAGCCTAATGTCATTTTTGGGCGCACAACCTCCTCATCCCATACCGCCACCCCCACCCGGCTAGCATCATTTTTGATGACGCTAACCCAATTTTAGCAGCGGCTTGCGCCATTTATTAAATATGGTGCCCTGCTGGCGCTGTGGAATGGCGCAAGCCGGCGCTAATATGTTTGCTGCGGCTAAATAATGGTTGCTGGATCCGCGATCTGAATGGATCCACATCATTTCCAGTTCTGTTAAAAACATTGGGGCAGATTTAAGAGCCCCTTGTGCCATCTAATGAGACATTAGCGTAATTTCTTTTCTTGTGCCCCTTTGTAAATATGGCGCAGCGATTTTGCCCTTGTTGGGCCACATTAGCGTAAAAACGTGTACACTAATGTGGCGCAAGGAGGTGCTAGAGGCTCTTAAATATGCCCCTAGTTATTGCAGCTGTTAACGTTAAGATATTTGCTGCCAAATTCTATACTGCTATTTCTTAACACATTTTTTTAGCATCATGAGATAATTAAAGCCGTAATATGCACTTTATGGGGTTTCATTATTATCATACAAATAGGATTAAGATATTTTTTCCTCATAAAGAAAGAAAATTATGTGAACAAAGATGCATGCAAAGGAGTCTGCTCAATATTTCAGAAGATCAACATTCCCGCTTTAACCACATTGATAATTTTACACGGGTTAAAGTCCTTTCAAATTGATATCGCTTACTTAATTAGCATTCCACTCTTCCCACAGTTGTGATCCATGACAGCCATGTCATATTATGGTATTCCTTTCTCTACTGCACACAAAGTTCCAATTGGAAGGGCTTGCAGCCCCATTCAATTCCTGTACCTTCTCATCCTTGTTTTGTGATTCCAATCAGAATGCAGAGACTTACTTGGGCTGTAGTAAGTACTAAACAGGGTCAGGATAATTTATGTTTTGCCTTTTGATAATTGGATGTCTTGTAATTTTTTTAGGTGTGACTGGAGGTCTAGCGAGGTTACTACTGCTAACTAGGCTAGTTGGCATGCATACTACGTGGCAGGTCCATATGTGTGTGAATTAATGGTGTTACTAGAGAGCTGATTCACAGTTTTGAGTTAAAGAGCATAGTACCGAGCCTAGAATCATTTGTACAAAGCATTTTAACAATTGGAAACTGCCTGATTCACAGAATCGGGCCGTTGGCAACCACAAAAATGCTTTTATAAGTGAACAAAAGCACAAATTGGTATCCGATAACATGTTACCGAATTACAATTTATGTTAACAAGTCAGTATTTAGAAGGGGTGTGTTTAAGGCGTCCCATCCAAATACAGAATCACAGTTGCATGTATGTTTTGCAACCGCATTACAGTCACAAAACATTCATATTTTACTAACACCTAAAAGGAAGGTAATCAATCGCAAATGGAAAGAGGTTCCCAATGGACACCTTCCCCTTTGAGAATGTTGAAACAAATATTTGTTAAGAGCAAGCAGTAGTCCCAGGGAACACTGCCTATTCTTGAAACATGACAATTCAATGTTTAAATTAAAGAAAACATGTATTTATTAAAAAGCAGTCACAGACAGTGGTCAGCTGACTGCAGCAGGCCATCATCCATATAATGGCTGCAGTTAGCAATGGGTCATACACTGTGACCTACCTCATTATTTTTCAAGAGGAAGATCAATTTGGGACCCACTAAGACTCGCTATTTGAAACTTGTACGTTTTTGTACATTAGTAATTGCAAAATCACAATCCCTAAAATCTGTACATATGCTCCCTACTATTAATAGTAGTCGAGCATGTGAAAAGCTAGTGAGGGTGTGGGGATTAAAACATTTTCCGGGCCTCCCTTTAGTGCGTCATGGAAGGAACGGCTTGAAATTATGAGGGTGTGCATTCTGGGGAAAAAGTATCCAGTATTTGGTGCCATCTAGTGGTTTTACCACATTAATAGCATCAAGAAGGAGCTGATTGGGCTTTCTGTTTCTCAGTATTAAAAAAAAAAAATTATAACTGGTGTGTGGGACCCCCAAAATGCATAAGCCTGCAGTAAAAACCTCAGCTGCCTTTCCAGTGTGATGATCCGGTTGGCAGAATCGATAGAACAGCGCCGTACTGGACTATACGGCAAACAGACAGTGGGTTTGGGGCTGGTCTGATAGGTCTGTGTTTGGGGCGGTTTTCTGGCCTATTGGGCCGGTTTTTAGTGTTAATTTGTCTGATTTTAAAAGAAACATGGCCTGCAGCAAACTCAAATCCATGTAGCCTTCCAGACTGTGCAGGACAGTTAGACTGTGTGTCTTTAAAAGTTCAAAATTGCACCAATTTGCAAAAATAGGCGACTTTTTACATATTTCATTCACTAATAGGGGCTAATTATTTTGATGTTCGGAGCCTATGTGCTATATACCCTGCCCATTAGTAGTACTAGAGATTGAACATTTCATTGACTCCTCGAAACTGAGTTTCTGTCTTCAGACGGACAATTATGGATGTACTGCCCTCTGGTGGCAAGAGCCCAGAACCCTTTACTAGTGAAAATCCTACATGCACGACCTTCCCTCACCATGTGTGATTCACTTCTTGCAGCAATTGTACCTCTCCAAATTTGGCTACATATTTGAAGGTGTTTTGTAATTCTACGTTAAACTGATTTTGTCAGAATAAATATGTTGATAATAACTTACGGGAATAAATTGTAATAGAGGGTTCTGAATTCTTTTGATTCAGTGTAATTTCCAAGGATTCATTTCACATACCAGTGAAATAATTCTTAAATCTGACCACCTGAAAAACTGAAGTATCAGCACACTGCTACAACTGAATCACGACAACAAGCTCATAATTGACCTTTTAGGGTGTTGCTAGGTTGGTAAAACTAATGTTGAAGCTAACCCGTCTGAGACAGTTCACACACCAAGCCAGTGAGATAGTGCCGTGAGTTAGCCATAAAAATGTATTGTTTTACGGTCCATACACACTCTGGTTTCCACTACAGTATTCTTTCAACATGTTGCCTCTCTTTTTAAGGTAAGATATCTTATATCTTAAATTGCCTACTTGTAGGAATCTTATAGGATAAATGAGATACAGAACTGTTCCACGGGCCTCTTTCTTGGTGGAAAGAGGTGCTTACAGAGGCCATGTGGTGGGAACACACAGTAAATCAAAAAACTTAACAGGTGTAGGCCTATTTTCTTCTGAGGATCCCCTTGTACACGTTTTGCATGTTCATGGAGGAAAGAAAGACCGTTTTTTAAATACAAACCTGGCCCAAGGACATTAGAACTAGATTAGAAATTAAGGGCCACATGTACGTAGATTTTTGTTTGCGATTACCAAATGACAAATCTTAGCGATTTGCTATTTGGTTATCGCACACATCAGTGTACATATGTGTCTTTGACACATTTTGCGATACCCAGTGGGTTGCAAATAGACCTACGTCATGAATATTAATGCAGTAGGTCTTGCTATTCGACTTACAGGGAATTGCTAAAATCACAACAGACGACCATGTCTGTGACTGCTTTTAAAGTATATATTTTTTTTAATGCAGATTTTTTTCCTTAAAGGAAAACGGAAAATGTTGAAAAAAAAAAAGAAAATGTTGAAAAAAAAAAAGTTTTTAAGAGCCGGCAGTGGTCCGTGGGACCACGACCTGCTCTTAAAAAATGTTTTTACTAATGTTATCAAAGAGGAAGGGATCCCATGCCCATTTGCGAATGGGTTATCATCCAATCGAAGTTAGTGGTAAAATGCAAATGTTTTTGTGACCGCATTTCAGTTGCAAAACATTCCTACATACCACTGCAATTTAGTATTAGGAAGGGATGTCCTCAACACACCGCTTCTAATACCGAATTGGAAACCCAACCTGCGATTCGGTAAAAGGTTACCGAATCGTTATTTGGTACATGTAAACATGCCTTTTTTGGTTCAGAAATGGGCCGAATCTTTGAATCGGCCCGTTTGCAACCCCAAATAGGCCACATCCAGGATTTGAACCTTTTTCCTCATGTTCTAAGGTCGGCTGCTCTAGCCAGTGGTGACTAGGCCATATCTCCAGAGTTCACCAGATGACATTTCTGTATTTTCATGTAAGATAAATAAAAACATTGTTTGTTAATAATATTTTGAATAGGAACAGCTGATTGATCAGTGTCCTATATTAACAAACCTATATATTCTTTGTTAACATGTGAAAAATGCTAGCTAAAAAGCCACAGAATGTGCCACATAATTTGCCATTTATTGCAAAAAATGCTGCATAAATTACATTTCTTTGCCACCCAATTTGCCTATCCTTCCTGCATAATTTAGTCATTCTTGCCAAATAATTTGGTACTCCATTGCGGCATAGTTAAAGTGTACTTGATTCGAGCCATTATTAGAAACTAAACTCTGAAAGGGGCAGTCATTCAGTAGTGCTTTAGATGGGCCTGAAACAACAACTGGAACACGTTTTTATACAGTTTTCTCTAAGGGCTGCAGCTCTGCGTTGCATCAATCCTTCTTGCGTCAAAAAGTGTTATATATCTCGAAGTCTGAAGGTCTGGTACGGCCTGCGGAGGCAGGATAGATCCGAAGGACGTGTAGGGCGAATTGTGGAATATGAGCAACCTGTGCTTCCAAATTAATTGTTAGTCTACGTGGTCCCCAAAGACTCGATGCCTTAATTGTCTGGAGACACAGTGCACTGAATCTTCCAGGTTTCAAGGTCAGTTGTTTTGTAGCAGAGCAGTATTTGTGCATGTCAAAAGAACGAAACCCTTTTGGGACCTCGGATGGCTCAGCGCTGCTAACGTCTGGAATGATGTGGAGGTCTGAAGTTCGAACACACTGAGCCTTCCATCTTTCAGAAGTTAGTCAGGATCATGAACCTGGGCAATAGTAGGATCTATTACGTACAGCACAGTGGCAGAAGTATGGTACGAAGTGCTATATAATGAACAAGATATTATTTTGAGAACGTTAATTTCCAGTCAATTTACTTCTTACAGAGAAGTCCACCCTTTTAAAGGGAAAACGTGATTACAGCATCTGGTCTATTGAGAGTTTACAGGGATTCTAGATTGAACCCCGAGAAAACCCCTGATTAATGAGGAATTTCGAGTTGAATCCACTATTCCTAATCTGATGATCTAAAAAATGTGTGATTCTTCCCTCCAGTTTCCACCCCTCCCAAGATTTCTGCTGTCTTTTGGGCAAAATATGTGCAGTCCAAGGTAACGCAGAAGACCTTGTAATCACTGGTAGTTCCATGTAACAGAATTCCAGACCCCATCAGGAATTATGGGTGTCCTCAATGAGGTCCAAAATTGTTGACCTCCTAGATGTTGCCCTGTGTTTGGCGAAGCCGTCTTTATTTTTATGTTCATTTAGTTAAGAATAGTTTAATTTAGTAAACATTTCTTTTGGTTTAATTTTGTCTACTACACAGCACAGCGCTGTCTGTTGCAAGATGTTCTTCATATTTGCAAGATGTATTGCCAGCTTACAGTGGGTTTGGAGCCTGCCAATTGCTTGCCACTGGCTGCCTTATTGTTACTTTCATTTGCTTGCTTTTTATTTATACGCTTTACTTACTCTTTGTTCTTTTGGCTCTCCCCTGGAAAATTAACACATTATTTGTGTCTTTCGACTGTTCACTTTAAACGTGACACTTATTTCTTTTTGTTTAAGCACTCCACAAGAGTGCATGTTTTTTCTGTCTCCCTTATGTACTTCCCCCTCTGCCTCACGCTCATGCTGAGCTTTCTCTGCCCTGTGCTTCTCATTGCCCCCATCCATGATGCACTTGTGTGCTTCTCTTTCTGGAGTGATTTCTTTCTTAGCTGCATGCTTCTTCCTCCAACTCCACATAGCGCTCACTCACCTGTTTCCTCCCCCCGCTCCTCGTTGCCCTCTTCACTCACTTCCCTATCTGTCTACTCCATGTTGCTTCCCCCACCACACCCTCTGTGTTGCTTCCACTATCCCGAACCTCTGTATTGCTGCAGCCTGCTCCTGTGTTGCTTCCTCACGCATTGCTTTTTTGATTCCCCCCCATGTAGCTTTCCCCCACCTACTCTCGCTATTTTTTTTCTTTTTGTTTACCTATCCACGACGGATCAGTGGATAAAAAAGAAAAAAAAAACACTTATGTAATTTGTAGGCACATGTGCATACGTATGGTGCTCGTGCCTACAGAATGATGTGGCTGGATGTGTCACAGGCTTTTTTCTTTTTCCTTTCAACCATGCTGCCCAGCATCGAGATGTGGTACAGCATGGCTAAAACCACTGGCCAAGCTAACCTTTAAGACCTATTCGCTTTGATAATGCTTGTTTTATTTCCTATGTTACACAGCCCTGCATGCCTGGTAGACTCAAAAAACGGAACTACCCCGCTATCGTCATCTGTCAGGGGTATAAGGGAGGCACGTGCGGGTCAGCCCCCGCACCGCTCTCCTCAAAGGGGGGCCCTTGGGCTGTACAGCTGCAAACAAATGAAATACTCGGAAGCAGCAAGGCAGTTAAGGAATGGGTAACCTTATCTTGCTGGGGGGGGGGGCTGAGGTTTTGTTACACCACTTGGAGTCCAAGTACTGAATGTAAGTGCAATGTCAGGACCAAAGTCAATAACTATTTATGGCGTAGACTGGCAGAGCATCTCTTCCAATCGCTAAGCATGCAGCCTCCACGGGGGAAGGGATATCCCAATGGGATGAAACCTGTCCCCTCTCCCTCAAAACAAGAGATAATGAACCTCATTAAAACTAGACACACAGCAAAACAGTAAAGATATATCAAAACGCTGACATTTAAACCCAGACAGCACACACAGGTGCACATAGATGGAATCCTTAGTCATCTGAAGTGGTATCTCTGTACAAGATACCACTCTGCATAATTCCGATATTATTATATAGGTGCGGAAACAAACCCAGTTAAGTTAACTGCTTTGCACACACATGCTCATCCTCCGAAAGCAGGTGGGAAAAGTGCGTGGAAATAGCAGGGGTGTAGCTTGGGCAGTGTGACTGGAGATGTGTGAACTTCAGATTTTCTTAACAATCACGCTGGGAGATCTTGTTAAAACATATGAGAAGCAGGACACGAGGGGAGCTTAAATGACAGTGGAAAGAGAGAGGAGTATGGATTGTTAGGGAAACTTAAAACACAATATTATTCAAAGGAATCAACGTTTTTTAAGACCTTCTAAACATAGACAGAGAAAGTGTGTGTTTTGGTGAGTGTGGGCATATAAAAATACCAGGTGAAATCCAATAGACGCTTTACATTACCTACTAAACGCACTTGTACCCAACTGTTTACTACAAAATACATTTTTAGGCGGGTGTAAAATTCCAACACCGACCCTGAGGTACGCCATTGGGAAATAAGCCCTGAGTCAGGTGCAACAAGCATTGGCAAAGCCAACAGATCTCATATACGAGGTAAGAGCTATTGGTTTGTCAATGTTTAGCCATCTTGTGCAGCAGCCTGGGTGACATGCAGCATTGCTGAAAGTAAAAACAAAGCCTTATGATGTGACCAGTGCCGGCTTTATCACAGTGCTTTTTTATTGCTGGCAGAAGGGAAGGCAGGGTGGGAGCCAGCATGGAGGGAGGTGGGAGGCAACATGGAGGATGGGGTGAGGGAGCACAGAAAAAGAGAGTGTGCGCAAAAAGCACTATGGCACAACTGCATCATAGTTCTTTTTTTTTTGCTATGGTGGGTAGGCGGGTGGGGAAAAGCAACAATACAGGGGAGGGAGGGTGAGCGGCAGTAGCAACAACACGGGGAGGTAGGGATAGCAGGAGGGGCCAAAGAACACCAGGGTTGAAGGGCGAGTGGGTGCAAGCAGCAACATGGATGAAGGAGGGGGGAAGGAGTACATGAGGGAGCCAGATGAAAAAGACACATTCTAGTTGAGTGATTAAACACAATGAAAAAAGAAGCAGACAAGGGGCAAGCACACAAATAGGAAAGGCGCCTACAGCACTTGACCAATAAGAAGCAAGAAAAGGAGTGACAGTGAAGCCAACCCATAGCAAGCAATGGGTGGTCCCTAATCCTGCTGCTAGAATACAAAAGCTCTTGAGTAGACAGCACATGAGTTAGCTGGACGAGACCTAACAATGCGTGGAGAAACAGTTTTTGCACGAAAGTGGGATGTTTTTTTGCACATTTTTGCAACTTTAGCACAATGTAATGGGGTATAAAAGTAGCATAAAGAGTAGATTGTGTGTGCAAAAGATTGGTACTGAGTGCAGTTTGAATGAAGCCCCTAAGGTGCATTGAGAGTAAAACTGGGTGCAGCCACTGCCTGATTTTAGTCCTGGGCCCTTATTAAAAGTGGCCTGTTACTTCTGAAGGTCCTTGTAACTGCAGGTTCCTGACGCATCAGAATAATAAATGTAATTGTTTCTGTCGGAGACTTCAGCTGCCTGCATGCTTTCCCCCCCAAAAAACTGTAATCTGCATTATTTACCCACCCCTATATTTATCAGACCCGGTAATGGTAATTCCAGGTGCATAAATAGAAAACTCAGAATGAGGACCTCAGTGGGGCATTTGGAACCAGGCTGTAAGGTTAACTCTAACCACCTTTCTGAGAGATTTCGTCTTTAGCAATGATACAAAAACCCTTATTTCACACATCTCTGACATCAAAATCATGCTTTCACAGAAAAATACTCAATAGTCACATCACTTAACTAATACAGAGTCGTGTTGACCCAGGACCCGTAAAGATATCATTTTAGGTGCCTCTGACTGCAGTGCTGTGTGCGAACATGGGGCCATATTTATACTTTTTGACGCACAACTGCGCCAACGCTGTTGTGCGTCAAAAGATTGAACGCCGGCTAACGCCATTCCAAAGCGCCATGCGGGCGCCGTATTTATTGAATGACGTTAGCCGGCGCTGCGGACTGGTGTGCGTCAAAAAAAATGACTCACACCAGGCAGCGCCGGCGTAGGGGAAAATGGAGCTTGGGCATCAAAAAATGGGGCAAGTCAGGCTGAGGCAAAATTTTGGCCTCAACCCGATTTTGACGCCCAACCCCCATTGAAATGACTCCTGTCTTAGCAAAGACAGGAGTCATGCCCCTTTGCCCAATGACCATGCCCAGGGGACTTATGTCCCCTGGGCATGGTCATTGGGCATAGTGACATGTAGGGGAGCACAAATCAGGCCCCCCTATGCCAAAAAAAATAAATATATATATATACCTACCTGCACTTACCTTTCTGTCCCTGGGATGGCTCCCTCCATCCTTGGCTGTCCTCCTGGGGTGGGCAAGGGTGGCAGGGGGTGCCCCTGAGGGCATGGGAGGGCACCTCTGGGCTCCTTCAGAGCCCACAGGTCCCTTAACGCCTGCCCTGACCCAGGCGTTAAAAAACGGCGCCCATCAGGCTGGGCGCCGTTTTTTAAGGCCTGCCCACTCCTGTGCGTCAAAATGACATCACAGTATAAATATGGGGCACAGGCCTTAAAGTCATTTTTTAGACGGGAACGCCTACCTTGCATATAATTAACTCAAGGCAGGTTCCCCCTTCTAAAAAATGGCGCACATGGTGGAACTTTGACGCCCGCTGCGTCGGACGTCAAAGTATAAATACGGGGCAGTGTTTGCGCCGAATGTGCGTCAAAAATTTTGACGCACATTCGGCGCAAACAGAGTATAAATATGGCCCATAAATTCCTGGCTGTCCAGAGCTCATCGAAGAGTTTCTAAAGGTGGATGTGCGCTATACATATACTGATAACATATATTGTCATTTCTGTATGTTTAATGACAACACAAATTTTTATAACACTCACAATATTTTTATATGTCCTTAAATAGTGAATAACATGAGTACTAAAACACTATGGACATCTCCTTTTTAGAGTCAGAAACTTTTCCATCACAAAATGTCTTCGATTTTGGAGCCAAATTACTAACCTATTATGCAGGTGCAAATTTCATAAAATAGGATTGCCATTCTGTGTCATACTAGACGTGGCTTAGGCCTGCTGATCGGTGAAAGCTTCATTTTACACTTCTATTTCTGATTAAGGATTAAAAAAGTATGCTTCAGAATCGATGTGCATCCAAGACCGTGGGAAGGTACATCATTGATTGTACTGATTGTACCCTGCAGGAATGTGGGGCATAAATACTCCTTAGCCCTGATGAAGGACAAGATCATTCAGTGCACGATAGCCGATGTTGTTCAAATTTCCTGAATGCTAAAAACACTGCAGATGGAATAGACAGTATAATTCCTTGTGCACCGCTACAAGTAACTATACACTTTAAATAGCTTATGCTTAGTTTTAAATTATATGCTTCTCTTCTACATTTTATAAATATTTTTGCTTATCCTGTTGAACTAATGTGCGGAAATTCTACTTCTTTTGCTTTCTCGATAATTGTAAATAAATGAATTACTTTATGAAATATTCAGCATTACTTCTAGTTTAAAATTGGCATAGAGGAGGACATGGCAGAAATCAAGTGATTATTTTAAAAAAGTAGATGAAAATGAAGCAGGAGAAGAGAGAAAAAGATTGCATTTTGGGTTCTATTATATTTTGCATCATCTTTAGGCCCAGTGCAAGAAGTTTTGGAGCCATTTGAGTGCTCAACTTTCAAAGGCATTTGTTTGCAATACGGTTCCCTTCCTTGGCGTTTTTGGGGAGAAATGTAAACAGCAGGCACTGACTCCATCCCGTCAGAATTGTATGAACAATTTAAAGATATTCTGACCCCTCTCTTTTGCAAGCTTGTCATATCTCCTGCCTTCTTGTTATTGACACCAACTTCCTGGGCTGAAACCTATGTATCCATATTTGTCATGGAGAATGAGGATCCGCTGAACTGTGGGTCATACCACCCTATCTCGCTAATTCATTGTCATTCTAAAATCTATACTATGTTTCTATCTAACTGGTTTGCAGGAGTCATAACTTCACCTGTTGACCCAATGCAACATGGGTTTGTTCCTTCACTGGACACTATTTCACATTTCTATCTTGCCATAACCGTTCTGGGCGTGGTGGGGGGAATGGGATACCTTGCTGGGATGATCCTGCAGGATGCTGAAAAGCATTTGACAGGGTGTCTTGGCAGTATCTGTGGAGAGTTATGGTCTCTGTAGGTTTTGGCCCGGGGTTTTGCACCATGAGCCAAACATCACATCACATACATGGGGATGCTGTCTGCTCCTATTTGTATCTACCAGACAAAGATGTCCCTTGTCTCTGTTAATATTTGCTCTATATCTTGATCCATATATTCAGGCTTTTAAACTATCTTCTGCTATGCCACCTCTGGAGCTGCAGACATGGTAAGCCAAGCTTTTGGCATATGCAGATGATATTGCCATCCTCACGTCTTCTTCTGCAAAGACACTGCAGAGAACTGAAGGTGCTGCTAATAATTTTGGGCAAGTTTCTGGGAACAAATTGAATTTGGATAAAAATGAGATCATAGCGAGTAGGGACCCTGACCAACCTGACTCCCGATATGGGAGGTCAACTCAATGCCTAGGGGTCAAAATCTCTTTTAATGTGCCAACTATGTTATCTCGGAATTATGAAGCACTTTTTGAAGAATTGCAAGCCCTGCTTAGAAAGTGGAATAGACTACATTTAGACTTAATAGGTAGATGTAATATAATTACGATGATAATTTTGCCACGCAACCTTTATCTATTCACATCTATTCCCCTGTACCTTTACAAGAGCTTTTTTAAAGGAGTTGAAAACAGTTGGCAAAAATGTATATGGCAGTACAAGACACGCAGATGCGCTATAAGGTATCTTCAATTACCACGCAATGAGGGGGGGCGATTGCACTTCCATCATTAGGGAGTTATTTCTTAGCAGCTTTTACGTTTAGGCTGTCAAGTAATTGGGAGGGGCACCTGGAAACTTGACAGGTTATTTCCAGAGTACTTGATATCTTCTCAACTGGTAATACCCCGCAATGGTTTTATTAACACAGCCTAATTCAAGCACACAGGCTTCAAGACTCTCTTATTCTGTCATAAGGTGTGGCTGGATATCCAGCTTATATGCAACATACCAAGGTTTTATCGCTACACCTCGCTTGGAAATAATCCTTGTTCCCCCCAGTTTCTTCAAAACTCTCATTCTGTATGTTGGCGTGAGGGGAATTTTGTGGCCCCTCAGCCAATTCTTCAGGGACAGCAATCTTCACTCCTTCATGGATATTAGTGACGAACATCGGCTTCCTAAAATAAGATTTTTTTGTTACTTTCAGCTAAGGAAATTCCTATCACATCTGTCCCCCAACAAAACCAGTATGAGACATAACTCATTGCTACAAAGCTTTGCCAATAAATCCAGACACGGGTATATTCACACTTTCCACAAGATTCTCTGGGGCCAGCAAAGTATGATAATAAATTTGCTCAGAGTATTCTCAATGTATGTCAGCTTAAGACCCATGCCTTTGAAATTTTGTGTGATTTATACTATACTCCAAATAAATGGTTTAAGTGGGGTCTGAGAGCAACGTTGGACTGCTTCCGGTGTGGTGCGCCAGAGGCATACTGGACATATTTGTGCAACCTGTTGCATCACTGCTCAGTATTGGCATACAGTCTTTAAATGTATTAATCAGCTTTTGAAGACTAATGTCAGATTTGAGCCGTCAGTGATACTACTTGGTCATGCCCCATGTATTCCACATGATGTTGGGGGTAGAGAGGGGCTTTCTTCTTTGCCATCACATCTGATAGGCTTTTGATTGCCTGCCCCTGGTTTCAGAAGGAAGCCCCAGATCCTATATCCTGGTGGCAGGAGTTTGTATGTCTTTTGGGGGCTGGTGGAGGCAGTGATACAGAATCACCCTAACCACCATAAATTGCGTAGAATGTGGGAACCGGTCAGGCGGGGCTTTCTCGATTTTAGACCTAGAGGTGATCTTCAATAAGGAGAGAATCAGGTTATCCAATATATTTTTGTTCGATTTTTTTGCATTTGTATTAA
Source organism: Pleurodeles waltl (assembly GCF_031143425.1). Classification (NCBI taxonomy): domain Eukaryota; kingdom Metazoa; phylum Chordata; class Amphibia; order Caudata; family Salamandridae; genus Pleurodeles; species Pleurodeles waltl. The sequence continues at coordinate 626,350,434 of NC_090449.1, forward strand.
TGAACTGCACATATTGACTTTACCTTTGCATGTATGATTGATTACTGAAATTACTATCGCATCTTATCTACTTTTGATGTCTGGAATATGTTGTTTAATGCAATGATTTGTATCTCAACAACAAATAAATAAGAAAACAGAAGCAGCTCCCTATAATAATTTTAATGTAGCAGCAGATGTTGCTTCTGAGTCTTAAATATTTCTGGCTTCGCAATAATTATGGGTTTATGTCACTTAAAAGTGGGTTCTAAAAAGAAGGTGTCATGTGCCTATAACAAATAAAACGTTTGGCATTTAATGTTGGCATATCAGAGCCATGATAATAATCAAAGTGTACTATAAAAAGAAAAAAATGTGGGAAAGAGAGTGCACACATTGAAAACTGTGTTTTTGGCAATGGCTCTGAAAATCCTTGCACCAAACCTGAGCAAAAAACTGGTGTTAAAGTGGAGCATTATGAATCTAGACTAAGGCCCATATTTATACTTTTTGACACAAACCTGCATTAGCCATGTTTGCGTCAAAAAGTATAGCGCCGGCTAGTGCCATTCCAGGATGCCAGCCGGGTGCCATATTTAAGGAATGGCACAAGCCGGCTCTAAGGCCCGGTTATCGTCAAAATACATGATGCTAACCGGGTAGGGGAGGCATAGGGAAAACTGGAGGTTGTGCGGCAAAGAATGGCACTAGTCAGGTCAGAGTAAAAAAAATGATTCTAACCTGACTCTAACCTGACTAGCGTCATTTTTTGGATGCACAACCCCCATGGACATGACTCCTGTCTAAGCATGCTGATTAGCTTAAAGGTCAGAGGTAATGTCCTGGAGATGCTAATATGAATTTCTGTTGGAAAAGGCTTCTTTCCGTAGAGACACATAAACAGCTACAGTTCTGCATCACAATAACACAACAACGAGTTTAACCATGTGTCATGATCACGAAAGACAGTTCCCTTAAATATTTCAGGAATGTGTATTGCACCTGGTGACATTGTACCTGTGGAATGGGGTTGACTCACATTCAACAAGTCATTAAATCCTCAAAGTTGGCCCTTAATTACTTTAGAATATTAAAGAATAACATGATAGAAGCCAAACAATGACTTACATGGTCCTTTTACTGTCATGAAAGAATAAGTAGAAAGTATTTGAGTACATACAGTACCGTTTAGATATGTTTCAGGAATTGAAATTCCAGGTATATGGGATGCCTAAAAAATCAGTAACTTCTAATTTTTAGCTTTACTAATGGTTTCTCTTGGTGACTAAGTCTGATTTGACATAAAATGGTTGAGGAGGACTGTTTTTTAATTATAGTTAATTTTGGAGCTCTTGCAGTAAATAAGATAAAAATGCATGCTATGAGGTTCTGCCGAATCTGCAGGTGGAAACAATCAGTACTTGTGGTTTAGTCACTGAGAGTACTGGGGTCTATAATAAAATATAATGGAATAATTGGATTGCCTCTACGTCCCTTGGCCTAGTCCAAGTCATTATTATGAGGTGATCCACCTCCGTGAGATAGGAAAACAATTTTAGGAAAATGCTTAGATACAGGTCCAACCTCGCACCTCCTATGTGCTATAAATGGAATTTACAATTCTGTCATCCTCACGTCTGTGCTGGCCATTGGGGTGGTGAGCATGACTCCTGTCTTTTGTAAGGCAGGAGTCATGTGGTACGGTGGTTTTGCGTCAGGAAATGACGCTAGGCTGGTTACTGGCATTGTTTTTGCCTCTAACCAGCCTAGCGTCATTTTTTAAGGCAAAACCCCCTCCCCCATACTGCCACCCCCACCTGGCTAACGTCATTTTTCCGGATGCTAGCGCACCCTTAGCGCCAGCTTGCGGGATTCCATAAATTTGGCGCCGGCTGGTGCTTTGGAATGGCACATGCCAGTGCTATACTTTTTAGCTGCAAAACTGTGTTTGCGCCAAAAAGCATAAATATGGGCCTCAGTGCCAGTGGGCTCCACAGTGGCCAGCTTAGTGGATGGATCATCTATGGCTGAAGATTCTATAATGTAAAGATTAAACAGATAAAGAAAACATACCCTTCCTTAGAGAAACTATGTATGCTGGCTGTCACCTGGCTTTAATAGCAGGAATTTATGGTTCCCATACTACCAGTTTCTTAGTACATAGTTAGACTTTGGAGGATGACATACAACTGAAAGTCTCAGATATTTCTTTTGATGAAGTAACAGCTGCAGCACTTGACAGTGATGCATCAAGTACAGCTTAGTGAAATCTACTTAAAGCTTGGCATACAGGTCTGGCTCTGAAGGTAATTTCTCCTTCTATACCATTTCAGGGAAATTGTTTGGTTGGACTAGAGCAGTGGTTCTCAACCTTATGACTTCTGTGGCCCCCCACTTTATCATTATTGGAACCCGGGGACCCCCACTGAATCATTACTGGGATCCGGGAACCCCCCCCCACTGAGTCATTACTGGGAGCTGGAGATCTAATCTGTTAATGTTATTTCATTTTCTGAGTTGTCGCAGACCCCCTGAGGAGGCTTCGCGGACCCCCAGGGGTCCCCGGACCACAGGTTGGGAACCACTGGACTAGAGTTAAAAGAGATGATGAACAAACTATTTAAAAAACAGTAGCACTCTCCTTCATTCACCCAACTACAGTCTTTGGCTACAAACCCCAGGAAAAGTTGTTGTCAACCTTTAAGGATACATCAGTGATCATCAATGGCCAAATGCTCTTCATGGAAGAGATTGTTTGAGAAAAGTTAAAAAAAGACCAGAAACAAATTACACCAAATAAAAACCAGAGATCCTGACTGTAATGACAATCAACCTCAAGTTGGAAGATAAATCCATCATTTCATGAAGAAATAGGAACATTCTTATTCAGACAGATGAGTTCTTAGAGTGATAAAGAAATGTTATTCTAAGGAGTTCCATTCTCTCCCTCCAGACTCAGGAATCAGACAAACTCTTTTGCCTCCATGTCCAAACAAGAGATTATAATTTGCAGTATCACTGCAAGTTCTACTTCAGCACTCTGGGGGTTTATTCCATAATTTTTCTAGTCCCCAGAGTTTCAGGGGCTTCTGGATGGTGCTAGACCTGAAATCACTGAATGAATGGGTCTCTTCAAAGATAATCAGATTGGACGCTACATTTTGTTATATGGTGAAAAACTATCTTCAAAGTGGCTACTTCCACATGCAAATAGCGAAAAAATATCAGCGATATCTCAGCACAATAATTACCAGTTCCAACTTTTTTCTTTCAGCCTCAAATCCGCAACTTGTGTATTCAGCAAAATGGTAGCTCTAACAATGGTGAAGATTCACCTTTAGGGATGGACACTGTACCCTTTTTTACACAACTAGCTCCTGTATACCCCAAAAATCCAAAACATGGAGAAAAGTCTGAGGGCCTCTTGTCAGTCCAGACTTGCAGATTGTCTTCCTTTCAGTTGACAGAACTCTGAGATTTTGACTACTGCATTGATTCCTGATGGGGAAGGAGCTAGCCTCAGGAAGTATATGATTAAAGACTCATTACCATCTGGCCTGCTGCATATGTACAGTACCTTGGGTTCAACTGCTTTTGAAACATCTTATGCATACTGCAATCCAGCATCACAAGGACACAGGTCCAGATCTAAGAAAAGTGGTGCTTCACATCATGAAGCACCACTTTCTTGCACCCCCCAACACCATCATGTGTGCGCCGTATAAGATATGGCGCACCATGATGGTATTAGAAACAACAGCGCCAACATTTCTGACGCAGTGTGGCGTTTTGCTCCACTAGCGTCAAACGTTTTGGCGCTAGTGGTGCAAAGTGCAAGGAGGCCCATTAATTCCAACGCGTGCATCCTTTTAACGCCTGCTTTTAGCATGCGTTAAAAATTATGCCAAAAATGGCACAATGAAATCTTGTAGATTTCATTGCTCCATTTTTGCGGTCTCCTTGCTCCAGAACGCCCCTTTGCATTCATTATGCCTGGCGATACATAATGTGGCGCAAAGGGTCACAAAGTGGCGCAATGCATGCATTGCGCTACTTTGTCAATATGGCGTGCCAAGTTTGCAAGCCTAACGCCACATTAGTGTCAAAGAAATGATGCTAATGTGGCGCTAGGCCTTCTTAAATTTGGGCCTCAGTGTCAAGATCCTAGTCAATCAGCAATGTAAACTAAGGAATGATGGCTGAATCCAGTATTTTAGGCAAAGGGTATCAATCAATCTATCAGTCTAACCCAGCAGTGGCCATCAAATAGATACAAGTACAGTAGGTTGTGAAACCACATTGAAAGACCTGTCGCCACAGGAAAAGCTGTCTCCGGAAGACAGCAGGAAAGTATGTAGGGAGCTGATGGCAGTTTACAGACCACTAGTGTTTTTTGTTTGTCAGTTCAAAGAACAAGATGCAAAATTGATACTGGAGAACATGGTGAAGTGCTCATCATACATTTACTGACTCCTGTTCTATAAAGTAATGATACAGATCCTTTCTATTCAAGAGCAGTACATGTGAACTGGTCAGACAATGTAAGTGCAGATGTACAGAGCAAGATTATTCAACTCCTCCCAGACTTTATCTCTATCAATTCTGTTTTTTTCAGCAGATATGTCAGAAATGTTGCATTTCATTCCTAGATCTGTTAGCGTTATCACTCATCACTCAGCTTCCTTGTTCACAATACCAGATGGGGGAAGTATATGGGATGGATGCCTTGACAATGACATGGGTCAGAACCTGTTGGGTGCCTTCTTGCCCTTTCTGTTAATCCCAAAGCTATCAAGTTGATTGATAGAGACTGGGTGGAGATGATTGTTGTAGTTCCATTTGAGCTGAGGAGGTAATGGTTTCCACTTCTTCAAACATGTCAGTATCCCAGAGCTGGACAATTAAGATGAGTCTATCCCTTTTTGTGGAGGGTCTTCCTCCAGATAGACTCCCTCTTAATTGTGGGAGGAACGAATGCCCTTCCTGGCCCGCAGCGGGAGGTGCCAGGTGTACTGCTCCCCTGACTCCTAGCCACAAGGTGACTGAAGGAGGGCCCCAAGACTTCTGCTTGAGCCCTGATCAGGGGCCTCTTGTGGAATATCCCCAGAACAAAAGCCCCAGGGAAAAAAAGGCACTGAAGAACCCTCAGCACTGATGGGGAGAGCCCGGGATACAGCCCAGGGCTGCCAAGAACTGAGGTCATGGAACGCCCACAGGAGCGGTGTGGGCTGCTGGCTATCTCCTGCAAAGCGATATGATGCTGCCGGCACAAAGGACCAGGAACGAGTGCTTAGATAGGAACATCCCAAAATGCATAAAGCCAGTGGCAGGGCACACCTGGGCCAGGTTTAAGGGATCCCTGCCTTTTAGAATCGCACAGTTCCCCCTGCTTGACCGCTTGTGTCCCCACAACACAAATACCGGAACTGGACCGACGATAGACAAAAGCCCTGCCTCAACTGAACGGCATTTAACTACGCTACAAGACACTTAACTCAATCACGCTGATCAACATGGGCAAGCCCAAGAAAAAGAAGGAGGGGACGGACTGGAACACACCATCGGGCCTGCACGGTCTGAGCAGAGGATCCGGGTCTGTGACCTCAGACCATAACTCACCCCAAGAAACTGCACTGGATGCGAACCTCCAGGCCATTGCTGCATCCCAGGAGACCCTTGAACTTAAAATTGATACGATTGCCACTGACCTAAGCATCCTAAGAGACGATCCTCGCAGGCTTTTGGACATGGTCACCACCAACTAAAGTACTCTGGATGAGATTACCCCAGATTTCCGGCAGATACACACACGCATGACCAAGATGGAAAGTCAAATAATAATTCTGGACACACAAGCAGAAGACGCAGAAAACAGAGCAAGAAGAAGCAACATACGGATAGTGGGACTACCAGAACAAATAGAAGGAAAGGCGACGAATATGACTGCTTTCTTGGACCACTAGATGTGCATTGACATCGCCCCAGAGAGTCTTTCTCCCTACTTTGCAATTGAACGGGCCCAATGAGTAACATCTCAGCCTCCACTACCTAGCGCACGCTCCTGGTCAGTGCTCGCTAAACTTCTCCACTTCAGGGACAGAGATCATATTCTGACTCAGGGTCGACTGAAAGGAGAGATACAAATCGAGGACAGCCACATTATCGTTGTCCCAGATTTCACAAGGGACACTGAGAAGCAAAGAACATCTTTTGCCGAGGCTATGAAAAAGCTAAGGGAAATGGGAGTCCAATATGCCATGTTGTCCCTGCCAAACTCCGTGTCATAAACAATAATACTACACTCTTCTTCACCTCCCCCCAACAAGTATGCAAATGTATTCACTCGAATATCCCTGCTGCGCAAGTGGGTCCAAGAGACAAAGAAAACCCACCAGCGAAACACCAGAGGAAATCACAGCAAACTAAAACTGCAGTGGCACCCTCTGGCTCTCAGGCACTAATGGAGAGAAAAGAAGCAGTAGAGATGGCAAAATCCCTTGGTAGGCTGAGCCCTAGCACCTCACACCTCACGACCGAGACTCAGTCTCTGAATGTGCTTTGGTTTCATCCCTGGACTCAGCTCACACACAGCCGACAGCAACACCCGGAACCTCTGATGAAATCATGTAAACATAGTACACAATGGGGCGGACCTATCCTTTCACTTTTTCCCCAATGGTTGGTGAGAACTGCAGTGGATGCTATTTGAATATGTGGGCACTTTCGGAGGACCAACACCGCAAACCCAACTATCACATTGACCAAGGACACGGGGCACTGCATTGCCTCATCATAACAGTGATACAACAGGTGCAGGGTGGGTTCAATCAGCAACATGACTGGGGGTCTACAGATGCTCCTGGCGAGACAGATTGCTTGGAGCATAGCCGTAAGAGCCTGCTCTGGTGCTCCTTGCACGAACCCCCAACTTAAACTGTTGAAAAGTTACAAAAGTGTTTGGACGGAGATGATTATGACAGCGGTCCTGGGGAAGGAGAGTTCGGTTGGTTGTTTAGTTGTTTTCTTTATTATGAGTTTGGGCACTGGGATTGCATCTGCTCAATGATTGTCATATATACTTACTGGAGGTATCCCTGAGCCTGCCGGATGTGAGCCGCAAAGGCATCGTGACACACATTTATTAGAAACCGAAGACACCCCATGGTGTCCCCCCTAACCTATAACTTTATTACGGGGAATGTCAGGGGATTAAATAGCATGACTAAACAATACAAAGTCTACTCCCAATTAAAGAGGCGGGGTACACAGATTGCAATCATCCAGGAAATACACCTTACAGTTCAGGAATCCAAGGCCCTCCAAAAACGGTGGCTCAGACTAGCGTATGCTACCACTCACTCTGCACTCGCTAGAGGGGCCCTGATATGGGTACGACCATGGGTCCCCTTTCAGAAAACAAAAGAATTGATAGATCCCGAGGGTCACTACGCTATGGTCTCCGGACAGCTAAAAGGCCAAGACATCACTATATTGGGAGCATACGTGCCTAACCACGACCAGGGGACCTACCTTGATACATTATCAAGTACCCTAGGACCTCACTTTAACCCAAGTGACTCTGATAGGAGCGGATTTTAATTGTGTTTCAAATACTGAGCTTGATAGATCACACCCTCCCTTACCACACTCCCCAATACACCGCACAGCCAAAATGCCTACTGAATGGCAACAATACTGGGACCTCCTGGACACATGCAGACACCTACACCCTAATGAGCGAGACTACTCATTCTACTCTGGACTCTATGATTTACATGTTAGATGGGTTGCCTTCTTGGTATCCTCAGACGTCCACTGCACAGCCCGTACTGCAGAAGATCTATGCCACACAATATTGGACCACAATTCCCTGCTGCTTTCGATAGCGTGGCATACAGAACGCCCTTGAATACCGGACTGGTGGCTCAGAGTCGATACACTGGAGTGGCATTAACAGGGTGCAATGAGGAAGAATACTTTTATTCCTCCTCGTTTTTGCTTTTTCTATGTGTGCGCATTCTGCAGCACACATCAAAAGTGCACAACGTCATGAATGATTGTTTATGTGCAGGAAGGTGTCCCCTACATAAACAATCATTTGAAAATGACGCTTGGGAACGTCTGTGTGTGCTGCATTGTGCAGCACACACAGAAGTGCCAAAGCGCCATTAGTGATTGTTTATGTGCAGGAAGAGGCACCTTCCCGCACATAAACAATCACATCTCTCAATGCAGACATCCATGCACGATGGTGCAAGGATGCCAGCATTGGCGCTGGCAGCTGAAATTAGCGCCAGCACAGGGGACAACACCGGGGTGCGCCATATTCACTTAAATATGGCGCATCCCTGAGTTTCTAAAGTGATGGAGCGTGGCACTACCAATTTTGGCGCAGCACTGCATGGCGCCACTTTTCCATAAATCTGGCCCTAGGTGACGAACATACCCCCTCCTCCTTCCCACCGGCCATCCAATTATTATTAATGCCAGGAGGTGGTGAGGCCTATAGTCTGATTGTTAAAAGTGAAACATTGAAGAATAGGGAAATAGTTAAAACGCCAGTTTTACATGGGAGTAATTAAAAGTGATCTTAATTGGCATGGAGTAAGTATGGAATACAGCAGGCTTCAGCACTTCCCCTGAATCTGGCTTTTTAATGTATTCCTAAAGTATGATGGGGCATATTTATACTCTGTTTGCGCCGGAATTGCGTCGTTTTTTTTTTACGCAATTCCGGCGCAAAACTAACTCCATATTTATACTTTGGCGTTAGACGCGTCTAGCGGCAAAGTCCATGGAGTTTGCGTCATTTTTTTGCATGGACACCTACTTTGCGTTAATGACATGCAAGGTAGGCATTCCCGTCTAAAAAATTGACTCCGAGGCATGTGCGCCGTATTTACACTCCCGGGCAAAATTCACGCCCGGGAGTGGGCGGGTCAAAAAAAATGACGTACAGCCGCTTTTGTGCCGTTTTTTAGCGCCTGGAAAAGGCAGGCGTTAAGGGACCTGTGGGCTCTGAAGGAGCCCAGAGGTGCCCCCCCCATGCCCCCAGGGACACCCCCTGTCACCCTTGCCCACCCCAGGAGGACACCCAAGGCTGGAGGGACCCATCCCAGGGACATTAAGGTAAGTTCAGGTAAGTATTTTTTTTTTTTTTTTTGGGTGGCATAGTGGGGCCTGATTTGTGCCCCCCTACATGCCACTATGCCCAATGACCATGCCCAGGGGACAGAAGTCCCCTGGGCATGGCCATTGGGCAAGGGGGCATGACTCCTGTCTTTGCTAAGACAGGAGTCATTTCTATGGGGGTTGGGAGTCAAAAAAAATGGCGCAAATCGGGTTGAGGCGAAAAATTTGCCTCAGCCTGACTTGCCCCATTTTTTGACGCCCAAGCTCCATATCCCCCTACGCCGGCGCTGCCTGGTGTACGTCGTTTTTTTCCACGCACACCAGGCAGCGCCGGCGGCTAACGCCGGCTAACGTCATTGATTAAATATGGCGCCCGCATGGCGCTTCAGAATGGCGTTAGCCGGCGCAAATTTTTTTGGCGCAAAACTGCGTTAGCGCAGTTTTGCGTCAAAAAGTATAAATATGGCCCGAAGTGCTCAATACCTACAGATGCAGCAGATAATATCTAGAGGTGTGCAAGACACTGAAAGCTACCAAAGCAGTGGCGAAATTGCACAACATAAAACTAGGAAATATTGGATCAATCCCAGTGTCCCTGTGCCAACTTAATAATGGTAGGCAAACACTTTGTCTCAGAGATTCATTTTTGTACTTTCTCACATATCAGAGCACTGTCAAATGCAGGAGTTCACGATGTGCACTATACAAAAACCTTTATCTGAATTTGATTTGATAAACTATAATGTTGCTCTGTGTATAATGAGAATCTAGACCACCTATTGGGTACGTATTACACCTGACTGTCCCTTATTTTATTGATAGCACTGTCATCAGTGCAGGTGCAAGAATGCTTTTCAATTTCTATTTAAAATCTTTCACTTTTTGAAGCATATTTACAATCTGATGTACCAAGATGAAACTTTGGGGCATATTTATACTCTGTTTGCACCGAATTAGTGTCTTTTCTTTTTACTCTAATTCGGTGCAAAACTAACTCCATATTTATACTTTGGTGCTAGACCCTTCTAGCACCAAATTTATGGAGTTAAAGTCATTTTTTGAAAGTGGAGACCTACTTTGCCTTCATGAGATGCAAGGTAGGCGTTCCCGTGCAAAAAATGACTCTATGGCCTTAACGCCATATTTAGGGGCATATTTATACTCTGCGGCATATTTATACTCTGTTTGCACCGAATTAGTGTCATTTTTTTTTACTCTAATTCAGTGCAAAACTAACTCCATATTTATACTTTGGTGCTAGACCCATCTAGCACCAAGGCCCTGATTTAAACTTTTTTTGTACCGCATTAACGTCAGTTTATGACGCAAAAGTGGCGCAAACTTACAAAATATTGGCCCTTATTTATACTTTTTGCTGCAAAACTGCACTAACTCAGTTTTGCACCAAAAAGTTTAGCACCGGCTTACACCATTTCTGTGCACCAGCCGGGCACCATATTTATGGAATGGTGCAAGCCGGTGCAAAGGGTAGGCTAGAGTTAAAAAAAATTACTTTAGTCGGTGGGGCTGGCAGTATAGAAGAAGAGGGTTTAGCACCAAAAAATGGCTTTAGGCAGGTTAGAGTAAAAAAATTACTCTAACCAGATTAGCGTCATTTTATGGTGCTAAACCTACCATGCCACATGACTCCTGCCTTAGAAAAGGCAGGAGTCATGCCCACCACCCCAGTGGCCAGCACAGAGGACCGGGGTCCGCTGGGCATGGCCATTGCACCCTGTGCCATGTATGTGGGCCCATTTCAGGGCCCCCTATGGCACTTTCAAAAATAAAATGAACTTACCTGTATTTACCTGGGATGGGGTCCCCCATCCTCGCAGTCCCTCTAGTGTGGGTGGGGGTGCTCCTAGGGCCTAGGGAGGGCACCTCTGGGCTTATTCCATGGTGTTCCACCATGGAAATAGGGCCACAGGTCCCCTAACGCTTTGCCCCATTTTTTGACCCCTCCTCCTTCCCTTGCACCATTTTTACAAGGGAGTATAAATATGGTTTTAAGGCCATAGAGTCATTTTTTTGCACAGGAAAGCCTACCTTGCATCTCATTAAGGCAAGGTAGGTTTCCACTTCCAAAAAATGACTTTAACTCCATAAATGTTGTGCTAGACGGGTCTAGCACCAAAGTATAAATATGGAGTTAGTTTTGCACTGAATTAGAGTAAAAAAAAAAAATACGCTAATTTAGTGCAAACAGAGTATAAATATGCCCCTTAGCGTCAAAAAATGATGCTAATCTGGTCAGAATCATTTATTTTGACTCAAAACTGCCTAACATCATTTTTTTTTAAGCTAGCCTACCCTTTGCACCGGCTTGCACCATTCCATAAATATGGTGCCCAGCTGGTGCTAAAAAATGGTGCAAGCCGGTGCAAAACCTTTTGGGGCAAAACTGCCTTAGTGCAGTTTTGCACCAAAAAGTATAAATAAGGCCCCTTGTGTGTTAAAGAAATAGGTTTTCATAATGCCATATATAAGAACTCTTAAACCTGGAAATGTCTGGAAAAGTTAGTAGTTATGCTCGCATTGCTACAAATGTCTTCCTCATTTCAAACATAACCAGTGGTGGCCGCTGCAAATGTCAAGTTGGAGGCGGGTGTGATGACGGGAACAAGGAAACAACTTAAATTTTTTTTTTCAAAACCACCATTTTCGCCGCCGCCGTTTACTGCCTTGCTCCTCTTCAAGTGTCCCAGCATTCACTTGGGCACCAACACAGGCTCCCCAGCAATCCTGGATGTTGTTCTCATGCTAAACCAAGCATGAGAGGAGAGTCAGGATTGGTCTGAGTGGCTTGGACTGCCGCTCAGACACTGCCCTGGGGTCTGTGCATTTCCTCCAGCCCAGCTGTGCAACACAGCCGGGTTGGAGAAACCTAAATGTGTATGTGTGCTTGGCCGGCCTAAGATGGCCAGCCAAACACACAGGAGCACTTAAGTGCACTCTCTCCCCCTCCGTCTCCCCTGACCCCCCACCCGTGGCCCAGCCCCACCCCTCCCTGCACTGCTGGCTTAGCCAGCAGTGCAAAAATAAAACAATAGCAAGCTATTGTTTTATTTTTCATCTGCTGGCTCTTAGCCAGGGGGCGTGGCTCCTCCGCCATTGCAGAAGAGCCACCCCTGTACATAAGAGCTCTTAAACTTGGAAATGTCGAACAAAGCGAAAAGTTGGCAGCTATGCTTGCAATACTATGACTGAGCCAATCCCAGAATGTTACACCCCAAAAATGTCACTTTGTGCTGCGTCTCACCATGATGAGCCTATAGGCCAGCCTTACCATCTTGTCTCAATACAGAACTCTGACTCTCTGAGACATAAATTGATCCCTAGCTCTGCCAGTTCTGCACGATATCATCAACAAGACCCACTAGTCATGAAATGACTAGAAATGGAGATCCACATGTGTGATTTAAAAATGGAATGTAACTTAACTCACTGCAGCAGTACACACAATGGAATGGTGGGGGGTTGCTTCAATGGTTGTATGCTGGGGTGGACATATATTGGAGAAACTACATGTGTGTCCCATTCAGTGGTTGAAGTGCATTAATAACCCTCATTGTTTAGTTGTGCCAGCGAAGATGTGAGGCAAGGTCATTTCTCTTGAACTTTCCAGCCTCTATTCCACCGCCCGAGGGGCCACCCAGCTCGCTGTGACACTGCCACAACACTGCCACTCCTCACTTTTGCAGTGCGAGGCTCCTCATGCTCCGAGGCCGCCCGCACTGGAGGGTGGTGAAATGGACAGCCACTGCTTCTTCACCCCGCAGCAACCCGCCACCATCTTTGAATGCTCTTCCCCCCACGCTCCACTTCTGATCCATTTCTGACTCCACAAACTGTGATATCACCATGTGCCGTGTGTGTGCAGGGTGGGCGGCTGGAGGGGATGCGAGAGGGTGTGTGCACGATGACTGAGGTTGCACACCAGGGATCCACGTCAGAGCTGATCTCTAGCAGAAAGGACATCAGGAGGAGGGCACAGTAAAAAAAAAACAAATAAAATAGAGAATGGTAGTGTGGGCATGGAGAGAGAGAGGAGGAGGCTTCGGGGTGGAAAGGAGGAGGAGGAGGGGGAAGAGTTGGTTACGGCAACCAGGACACTGCCAGGAAGGGAAGTGGAGAAGAAAGGGGAGGAAGAGAAATAGGTAAAACCCTATTTACATTTTGCTTCCAAGTAACGGGAGGTGGTGGTCGGGAGAGGGCACGGTGAAGAAAGCCAAACAGTAAAGCCAACAGGAATCGAAGAAGAAAAAAATCCCACAAAACACCAGATAAACAGACAAAGCGTAAGGATACAGTACTAGGTCCCCGCTCCGTGGAGGAACGAAAGAGAAAAAGGAAGAACAAAAAGGCAGGACTGACCACTAGCAAGCAAGGATTTTTAAAGGACACTGAAACAAACAAACAAAAATCAGCAGAATGGCTTATCATATTTATTTGACAAGTTTAAATGTCCACATTGCAGAATGTATAGCTAGTGATGTAGTACCAATACAATTTACAAGTAATTATTGAAAATCAGTGATGTATGTCAATTACATTTCATACAAACTACTGAAAACTAAATAAAGTCCGAACAGTGACAGATTTGCATAACTAAATGGGATGCTGCAGTGTAATTTCATGCTTCTCATAAAGGCACATAAAGGTACCAAGTAGACTGTTCATAAGTGCAACATATCTGTGTCCTGCAATAAATCACTGACCATTTAAATATTCTAATTGGTTTAGAAAATATAACAGTTCTGCATTTTTTCATTTTATTCTGTTACACTTTCTTCATCTCCTGTTCATACTATCCACTCAATTGTAAATGACCAATAAGTAACCTCTCTTGCTATGATGTAATTACGATATTCATTTATATATTCATTTCTTGGAGTTTCATTATCCAGACAACAATACTCGCCTTTACATAGTGAGATCTTTGTTTGTGTCCTGCAGTATTCCCTCTTATTTGTTCTACCTATTTTGAATTACAAGTCAGGTCTGATTGTGTTTGCTTTGGTATGTTATGTCATGTCATGTTATGGCAGTTTGGTATGCTATGTAATTATGCTGAAACCTTTGGTGTATTTGGTAATGTGAAGGTATTTTATGTTACACTTTGTTAGGGTATGTTATGCCATTTTAACTTAACTCATGGTGTATAAGTTTATGTTATGTTGGGCTGTCTCAGCGAAGCTTAGATTTTCTTAGGTTATGATAAATAATTTTTGGTTAATTTACATTATGTGATAGCCACAAGTCACTAAGACATGTATTACCACATCTCCAATGTAAGGGGAAAGTTACAAACCTAGTGACTGAGGCAAAACTGTTGTTAATAGAAGGACTTTTTCAGCTTAATCAGTCAAGCATCCTTCCTCAGTGCTACTGGACGTCTGCCATATGTGATGAAGGAAACTAATATAAATGATCTGCTTTTGTTTGTAATTATTTTTATGTTATATTGTAAGACTCTTTCTAATTCCTATTTTCTTGCATTTGTAATCCATGCCTCATAAGGCTGTTCTTAGTGTGGGGAGCAACACAGGTTCACCCAACTGTTTGGTCACATTCCTGTGGTGTTATACTTCCTGGTTAGTCTAGCCTCAATATTCTGTATAATATAGGAGTATGCCAGAATATAGAAGTAAAAATATCATAATACAAAAGTATTGTGAAGGTAAGTACATATTGGTAAGAATAGATTTACCATTCTTAGCTCCACCTCTATATACCTTGAGATGAATATAAATATATATGTATCTCGTCAAGGTGCATTTATGTGGAGTTAAGTATACTAAACTTGCACCTAACGATATCTCTTTCACTTCACTATATTTGTGTAGTCCATAGTTAGGCCACAATATTTTTGTGTAGCAATATTCTGGCCACAACATTTTGGTAGAAAATCAGGGTCATATTTATGACCTGCTTTGCGTCGCTCGTACACCATGCAACGTGGTGCAAGAGCAACGCAAGCCTTAAGTGAGATTTATGAAGCCATGCAAGGCCAACTTGCATTGCTCTGTGTGGCTTAAAAAATCTCTCCTAATGTAATGCAGCACAAATCATTGTATTACATTACTCTGCACCAGGGAGGCATGTCCATGGATGTTGCATGTGTGTTCCCACGCAACATCCATGGATTTTGACACATTCCTAGATTTACAAAAATTTGTAAACCTAGAAATGTGGCAAAAACTAATGCCTCCCCAGGAGAGATGTACTATTTTATGTTTATTTATGTTTGTTTTTTTCTTTTTCTATGTGTTGTGCAGTTTGCAGCACACATACATAGAGGAAAAGCCTCTCAGGATTGCTTTTGTGCAAGAAGGTGTCCCTTCCTGCACAAAATCAATCTTGCATGCAATGCAGGCACCCTTGCACCATGATGCAGGAGAGCCTGCGTTGGACCTAGGCAGCCAAGAGGGCACCAGTGCAGGGGGAAAGGACAGGAATGCTCCGTATTGAATAAATACTGCACATTTTTGCCCTTTCCCTGTGCCGCAGGGCAGCGCAACAAGGTGACTTGCTGTGTTGCCCTTTGCCACAAAGCCCATAATTATGGAACTCAGGCCCGTATTTATGGGAAAATGATGGAGTGCGACACTGCACCAAAATTGCAGCACCGCAGGGATGCGCTGTATTTAAGTGCCAGTAATCTATCTGCCAGCACCAACGCAGGCATCCTTGCACCATTGTGCAAGAATATTTGTGTTAATGGGTGTGATTGTTTATGTGCGGGAAGGTCACTAATGGCGCTTTAGCACTTCTGTGTGTGCTGCAGACTGCAACACACACAGAAGTGCCAAAATGTAATTTGCAAATGATTCTTTATGTGCAGGAAGGGACACCTTCCCGCACATATCCAGTCATTTCTGGTATTTTCCTCTTTCTATGCCTGCTGCAGAATGCAGCAGGCATAGAAGAAGCAAACAAATGAGGAGGAATAAAAGTATTCCTCCTCGTTGTGCTTTGCTAGCGCCACCCCTAGGGGTGGCGCTAGATTTTGGCGCTGCCTGAGGTTTACGAAATCTTGTAAATCTGAGGCAGAGTCAAAATGCAATGGGTGTTGCTGTGTCAAGCCCACAGCAACACCAATTGCACGCCCCTCTGACGCAGATAACTGCATCAGAGGGGCCCATATTTACAACGAGGTGTAACGCCACAAAAGTGGCGTTACACCTCCTTGTAAATATCGAGCAGAGGTTAGCGCCACTGGAGCATCACATAAAGTGACGCTCAAGTGGCACTAGGGGCTCATAAATAGTCCCCTCCGTTTGGATGTGAATAAATCTAGTTTGGAGATTTTAGAATTATATAACTGCGAAGAAGAAAGGCGCTGAAAGCTGATTACTTCACAGGTACATTGTTAAACTATTACACTTACTGAGTCTTAAATGTAATCATATTTGAGAACATAAGACTGTTACTAGAAGGCTGAAGCATGTCAGAGTGATTGATCTATAGAATGTTTAAGAATTAAACAAATCATGCTTGCAGGCTTCTCAATGGAAGGAGATGGAAGATGTGGCCCATGTTATGTTGTGTTATATTATATTATGTTAAAAGGCATTTCTAGAGTGCATGTATATTTTAAGGTTTCTTTGCGCTAGAAAACAGTAGAGATTGCACGGCCAAACGGAAGCCAGTATGCAAGTAATGGTAACTGATAGGCTTGCCTAAACAGCCACGTTTCGAGTTGTTGCCTAAACTACAAGTAATCTGTAAACAGACATATTATGGAGGGCAATGAATTCCAGATAAAGGGGGCTTGAACGGAGAACCTAACACCGCCCAATCTTATTACATTTGGGGGTTACCAATAGGTTTAAAGAGGAAGAGTAAAGAGATATATTTCTCAATTCTAGGTTTTAAGAACTGACGCCCTTCATCCGATCAGGCCTCAAAGGTGATACAGCAGGTTTTGAAGATAATTCTTTGTTCCAGTAGAAGCCAGTGAAGATCTCTCAGCAATGGGGTGATGTGGCAGTTCCTAGGTTGTTTGAAGGTGAGTCTGCCTGCTTTGTTTTAAACAGTTTGTATCCTGTCTAATTGTTTTTTGGAAGGCCAATGTACAACAAATTAGCATAATCAAATCTGGAGGTTACAACTGCCATGACCTCCAAGATTAAGGCCCTTTAAATAAGAAGGCTAGAGATCTTTGTAATTTTCCTGTGATTCAGGTAACAAGATGAACTCACACAGAGAAAATGCCATATGTGCTACGCAGGAAGTGAAGAATGACTACATAACAGAACACAGTATTTACATGAAGAAAAACAAATATTATACAATTTGGCAAGAATCCTGACAGAATGTCAGTAAGTGTAGAATAGTACACTCAGTGAAATTCCCAAAGTTTAAGGTGCTACTGTGTGTTTGGAAAGCGAATGAAAAGACCACTCAAAGAAGGGATTACAGCTTCATAGAAACTTGAGGCAAACATTCAAAAGATGCAAGAAAAAGGGTTTGAAGAAACCTGGTCAACTTCAAGACCTCAACAATATAAGGTGCTAGAGATGGGACGTCACCAGCTATTAAATTATGGGATGATTATATAGGGAGTATGGGGCTGTTATTACGACTCATGAGACCACCAGACCCGCAGTGGAGTTCAGACTGCAACAAATGCGACGGTTCGGCCTCCACATTTTGACTGTGGCAAAAGTGCCACGGTCTGACCGCCGGCACCACCAGGTTGCCGCCGGTCAACAGCCTCTCAGTGTCGCCAGTCTTAATCCTCCTGGCGGGCTGCAACCAGCGCTGCCCTGGGGATTACGACCCCGTGTCCGCCAGCCTTTGCATGGAGGTTCCACTGCCATGCAAAGGCTGGCAGAGACGGGTGCTGGGGTCCCCATTGCACTTTTCACTGCCTGCAAAGCAAGCACTGAAAAGCGCGATGGGTGCTGTCACACCCGAAGCACTGCAACATTTCCGCCGGCTCAATTACAACTGGTGGTCTTCCATCCTAAAGAGTTTTGCGAGCTGGCGCATCGGCATCAATGCATCAGATTTCTTACACTTGCTGCAAATCCTTTAACCCCTTCGCTGCCAGGCCTTTTCCCCCTCCTGTGCCAGGCCTTTTTTTGCCTATTTGGGGCAGTTCGCGCTTAGGCCCTCATAACGTTTTGTCCACATAAGCTAACCAAGCCAATTTTGCGTCCTTTTTTTCCAACATCCTAGGGATTCTAGAGGTACCCAGACTTTGTGGGATCCCTGAAGGAGGCAAAGAAATTGGCCAAAATACAGGGAAAATTTCGTTTTTTTCAAACAAATTGGAAAAAGTGGCTGCAGATAGAAGGCTTGTGGTTTTTCCCCTGAAAATGGCATCAACAAAGGGTTTGCGGTGCTAAACTCAGCAGCTTCCCAGCTTTCAGGAACAGGCAGACTTGAATCAGAAAACCCAATTTTTCAACACAATTTTGGCATTTTACTGGGACATACCCCATTTTTGAAATTTTCTTTGCTTTCAGCCTCCTTCCAGTCAGTGACAGAAATGGGCATGAAACCAATGCTGGATCCCAGAAACCTAAACATTTCTGAAAAGTAGACAAAATTCTGAATTCAGCAAGGGGTCATTTGTGTAGATCCTACAAGGGTTTCCTACAGAAAATACCAACTGAAAAAGAAAAATATTGAAATTGAGGTGAAAAAAACATAAATGTTTCTCTACGTTTTACTCTGTAACTTTTCCCTGCAATGTCAGATTATCGAAAGCAATATACCGTTACGTCTGCTGGACTCCTCTGGTTGCGGGGATATATAGGGCTTGTAGGTTCATCAAGAACCCGAGGAACCCAGAGCCAATAAATGAGCTGCACCCTGCAGTGCGTTTTCATTCTATACCGGGTATACAGCAATTATTTTGCTGAAATATAAAGAGTAAAAAAATTCTATCAAGAAAACCTTTGTATTTCCAAAAAGGGCACAAGATAAGGTGTTGAGGAGCAGTAGTTATTTGCACATCTCTGAATTCCGGGGTGACCTTACTAGCATGTGAATTACAGGGCATTTCTCAAATAGATGTCTTTTTTACACACTCTCCTATATTTGGAAGGAAAAAATGTAGAGAAAGACAAGGGGCAATAACACTTGTTTTGCTAATCTATGTTCCCCCAAGTCTCCCGATAAAAATGGTACCTCACTTGTGTGGGTAGGCCTAGCGCCCGCGACAGGAAACGCCCCAAAGCGCAACGTGGACACATCCACATTTTTGAAAGAAAACAGAGGTGTTTTTTGCGAAGTGCCTACCTGTAGATTTTGGCCTCTAGCTCAGCCGGCACCTAGGGAAACCTACCAAACATGTGCATTTCTGAAAACTAGAGACCTAGGGGAATCCAAGGAAGGGTGACTTGCAGGGCTCGGACCAGGTTCTGTTACCCAGAATCCTTTGCAAACCTCAAAATTTGGCTAAAAAAACACATGTTCCTCACATTTCTGTGGCAGAAAGTTCTGGAATCTGAGAGGAGCCACAAATTTCCTTCCACCCAGCGTTCCCCCAAGTCTCCCGATAAAAATGATACCTCACTTGTGTGGGTAGGCCTAGCGCCCGCGACAGGAAACGCCCCAAAGCGCAACGTGGACACATCCAAATTTTTTAAAGAAAACAGAGGTGTTTTTTGCGAAGTGCCTACCTGTAGATTTTGGCCTCTAGCTCAGCCGGCACCTAGGGAAACCTACCAAACCTGTGCATTTCTGAAAACTAGAGACCTAGGGGAATCCAAGGAGGGGTGACTTGCGGGGCTCGGACCAGGTTCTGTTACCCAGAATCCTTTGCAAACCTCAAAATTTGGCTAAAAAAACACATGTTCCTCACATTTCTGTGGCAGACAGTTCTGGAATCTGAGAGGAGCCACACATTTCCTTCCACCCAGCGTTCCCCTAAGTCTCCCGATAAAAATGATACCTCACTTGTGTGGGTAGGCCTAGCGCCCGCGACAGGAAACGCCCCAAAGTGCAACGTGGACACATCCAAATTTTTGAAAGAAGACAGAGGTGTTTTTTGCGAAGTGCCTACCTGGAGATTTTGGCCTCTAGCTCAGCCGGCACCAAGGGAAACCTAGCAAACCTGTGCATTTCTGAAAACTAGAGACCTAGGGGAATCCAAGAAGGGGTGACTTGCGGGGCTCGGACCAGGTTCTGTTACCCAGAATCCTTTGCAAACCTCAAAATTTGGCTAAAAAAACACATGTTCCTCACATTTCTGTGGCAGAAAGTTCTGGAATCTGAGAGGAGCCACAAATTACCTTCCACCCAGCGTTCCCCCAAGTCTCCTGATAAAAATTATACCTCACTTGTGTGGGTAGGCCTAGCGCCCGCGACAGGAAACGCCCCAAAGCGCAACGTGGACACATCCAAATTTTTGAAAGAAAACAGAGGTGTTTTTTGCGAAGTGCCTACCTGTAGATTTTGGCCTCCAGCTCAGCCGGCACCTAGGGAAACCTACCAAACCTGTGCATTTCTGGAAACTAGAGACCTAGGGGAATCCAAGGAGGGTTGACTTGCGGGGCTCGGACCAGGTTCTGTTATCCAGAATCCTTTGCAAACCTCAAAATTTAGCTAAAAAAACACATGTTCCTCACATTTCTGTGGCAGACAGTTCTAGAATCTGAGAGGAGCCACAAATTTCCTTCCACCCAGCGTTCCCCTAAGTCTCCCGATAAAAATGATACCTCACTTGTGTGGGTAGGCCTAGCGCCCGCGACAGGAAACGCCCCAAAGCGCAACGTGGACTCATCCAAATTTTTGAAAGAAAACAGAGGTGTTTTTTGCGAAGTGCCTACCTGGAGATTTTGGCCTCTAGCTCAGCCGCCACCTAGGGAAACCTACCAAACCTGTGCATTTCTGAAAACTAGAGACCTAGGGGAATCCAAGGAGGGGTGACTTGCGGGGCTCGGACCAGGTTCTGTTACCCAGAATCCTTTGCAAACCTCAAAATTTGGCTAAAAAAACACATGTTCCTTACATTTCTGTGGCAGAAAGTTCTGGAATCTGAGAGGAGCCACAAATTTCCTTCCACCCAGCGTTCCCCCAAGTCTCCCGATAAAAATGATACCTCACTTGTGTGGGTAGGCCTAGTGCCCGCAAGAGGAAACGCCCCAAAGCGCAACGTGGACACATCCAAATTTTTGAAAGAAAACCGAGGTGTTTTTTGCGAAGTGCCTACTTGTAGATTTTGGCCTCTAGCTCAGCCGGCACCTAGGGAAACCTACCAAACCTGTGCATTTCTGAAAACTAGAGACCTAGGGGAATCCAAGGAGGGGTGACTTGCGGGGCTCGGACCAGGTTCTGTTACCCAGAATCCTTGGCAAACCTCAAAATTTGGCTAAAAAAACATATGTTCCTCACATTTCTGTGGCAGAAAGTTCTGGAATCTGAGAGGAGCCACAAATTTCCTTCCACCCAGCGTTCCCCCAAGTCTCCCGATAAAAATGATACCTCACTTGTGTGGGTAGGCCTAGCGCCCGCGACAGGAAACGCCCCAAAGCGCAACGTGGACACATCCACATTTTTGAAAGAAAACAGAGGTGTTTTTTGCGAAGTGCCTACCTATAGATTTTGGCCTCTAGCTCAGCCGGCACCAAGGGAAACCTACCAAACCTGTGCATTTCTGAAAACTAGAGACCTAGGGGAATCCAAGGAGGGGTGACTTGCGGGGCTCGGACCAGGTTCTGTTACCCAGAATCCTTTGCAAACCTCAAAATTTGGCTAAAAAAACATATGTTCCTCACATTTCTGTGGCAGAAAGTTCTGGAATCTGAGAGGAGCCACAAATTTCCTTCCACCCAGCGTTCCCCCAAGTCTCCCGATAAAAATGATACCTCACTTGTGTGGGTAGGCCTAGCGCCCGCGACAGGAAACGCCCCAAAGCGCAACGTGCACACATCCAAATTTTAGAAAGAAAACAGAGGTGTTTTTTGCGAAGTGCCTACCTGTAGATTTTGGCCTCTACCTCAGCCGGCACCTAGGGAAACCTACCAAACATGTGCATTTCTGAAAACTAGAGACCTAGGGGAATCCAAGGAGGGGTGACTTGCGGGGCTCGGACCAGGTTCTGTTACCCAGAATCCTTTGCAAACCTCAAAATTTGGCTAAAAAAACACATGTTCCTCACATTTCTGTGGCAGAAAGTTCTGGAATCTGAGAGGAGCCACAAATTTCCTTCCACCCAGCGTTCCCCCAAGTCTCCCGATAAAAATGATACCTCACTTGTGTGGGTAGGCCTAGCGCCCGCGACAGGAAACGCCCCAAAGCGCAACGTGGACACATCCAAATTTTTGAAAGAAAACCGAGGTTTTTTTTGCGAAGTGCCTACTTGTAGATTTTGGCCTCTAGCTCAGCCGGCACCTAGGGAAACCTACCAAACCTGTGCATTTCTGAAAACTAGAGACCTAGGGGAATCCAAGGAGGGGTGACTTGCGGGGCTCGGACCAGGTTCTGTTACCCAGAATCCTTTGCAAACCTCAAAATGTGGCTAAAAAAACACATGTTCCTCACATTTCTTTGGCAGAAAGTTCTGGAATCTGAGAGGAGCCACAAATTTCCTTCCACCCAGCGTTCTCCCAAGTCTCCCGATAAAAATGATACCTCACTTGTGTGGGTAGGCCTAGCGCCCGCGACAGGAAACACCCCAAAGCGCAACGTGGACACAACCAAATTTTTGAAAGAAAACAGAGGTGTTTTTTGCGAAGTGCCTACCTGTAGATTTTGGCCTCTAGCTCAGCCGGCACCCAGGGAAACCTACCAAACCTGTGCATTTCTGAAAACTAGAGACCTAGGGGAATCCAAGGAGGGGTGACTTGCGGGGCTCGGACCAGGTTCTGTTACCCAGAATCCTTTGCAAACCTCAAAATTTGGCTAAAAAAACACATGTTCCTCACATTTCTGTGGCAGACAGTTCTGGAATCTGAGAGGAGCCACAAATTTCCTTCCACCCAGCGTTCCCCTAAGTCTCCCGATAAAAATGATACCTCACTTGTGCGGGTAGGCCTAGCGCCCGCGACAGGAAACGCCCCAAAGCGCAACGTGGACACATCCACATTTTTTAAAGAAAACAGAGGTGTTTTTTGCGAAGTGCCTACATGTAGATTTTGGCCTCTAGCTCAGCCGGCACCTAGGGAAACCTGCGAAACCTGTGCATTTCTGAAAACTAGAGACCTAGGGGAATCCAAGGAGGGGTGACTTGCGGGGCTCGGACCAGGTTCTGTTACCCAGAATCCTTTGCAAACCTCAAAATTTGGCTAAAAAAACACATGTTCCTCACATTTCTGTGGCAGAAAGTTCTGGAATCTGAGAGGAGCCACAAATTTCCTTCCACCCACCGTTCCCCCAAGTCTCCCGATAAAAATGATACCTCACTTGTGTGGGTAGGCCTAGCGCCCGCGACAGGAAACGCCCCAAAGCGCAACGTGGACACATCCAAATTTTTGAAAGAAAACAGAGGTGTTTTTTGCGAAGTGCCTACCTGTAGATTTTGGCCTCTAGCTCAGCCGGCACCTAGGGAAACCTACCAAACCTGTGCATTTCTGAAAACTAGAGACCTAGGGGAATCCAAGGAGGGGTGACTTGCGGGGCTCGGACCAGGTTCTGTTACCCAGAATCCTTTGCAAACCTCAAAATTTGGCTAAAAAAACACATGTTCCTCACATTTCTGTGGCAGAAAGTTCTGGAATCTGAGAGGAGCCACAAATTTCCTTCCACCCAGCGTTCCCCCAAGTCTCCCGATAAAAATGATACCTCACTTGTGTGGGTAGGCCTAGCGCCCGCGACAGGAAACACCCCAAAGCGCAACGTGGACACATCCAAATTTTTGAAAGAAAGAGAGGTGTTTTTTGCGAAGTGCCTACCTGTAGATTTTGGCCTCTAGCTCAGCCGGCACCTAGGGAAACCTACCAAACCTGTGCATTTCTGAAAACTAGAGACCTAGGGGAATCCAAGGAGGGGTGACTTGCGGGGCTCGGACCAGGTTCTGTTACCCAGAATCCTTTGCAAACCTCAAAATGTGGCTAAAAAAACACATGTTCCTCACATTTCTGTGGCAGAAAGTTCTGGAATCTGAGAGGAGCCACAAATTTCCTTCCACCCACCGTTCCCCCAAGTCTCCCGATAAAAATGATACCTCACTTGTGTGGGTAGGCCTAGCGCCCGCGACAGGAATCGCCCCAAAGCGCAACGTGGACACATCCCATTTTTTGAAAGAAAACAGTGCCTACCTGTGGATTTTGGCCTGTAGCTCAGCCGGCACCCAGGGAAACCTACCAACCCTGTGCATTTTTGAAAACTAGAGACCTAGGGAAATCCAAGATGGGGTGACTTGTGGGGCTCGGACCAGGTTCTGTTACCCAGAATCCTTTGCAAACTTCAAAATTTGGCTTAAAAAACACATGTTCCTCACATTTCTGTGGCAGAAAGTTCTGGAATCTGAGAGGAGCCACAAATTTCCTTCCACCCAGCGTTCCCCTAAGTCTCTCGATAAAAATGGTACCTCACTTCTGTGGGTAGGCCTAGCGCCCACGAAAGGAAATGGCCCAAAACACAACGTGGACACAACATATTTTTTCACAGAAAACAGAGGTGTTTTTTGCAAAGTGCCTACCTGTGGAGTTTGGCCTCTAGCTCAGCCGGCCCCGGGAGGAGGGGGGGCAGAAATGCCCTAAAATAAATTTGACCCACCCCCCCCCAAACCCCCCCTGCCTACGGGGTCGCTCCCCCTGCGAGACATTGCCGCCAAAAAACAAATCCCCGGTGCCTAGTGGTTTCTGCCCCCTTGGGGGCAGATTGACCTAAAATCGGCCAATCTGCCCCCAAGGGGGGCAGAAATGGCCTAAATACAATTTGCCCCCCAGGGGAGCGACCCTTGCCTGATGGGTCACTCCCCATCTCTAAAAAAACAAACAAACAAAAAAAAAACACACAAAAAAAAATTCCCCTGGCGCCTAGAGGTTTCTGCCCCCCCCTGGGGGCAGATCGGCCTAATAATAGGCCGATCTGCCCCAAGGGGGGGCAGAAATGCCCTAAAATAAATTTGCCCCCCCAAACACCCCCCCCCCCCCGGAGCGACCCCTGCCTACGGGGTCGCTCCCCCTGCATGACATTGGCGCCAAAAAACAAATCCCAAGTGCCTAGTGGTTTCTGCCCCCTTGGGGGCAGATTGACCTAAAATCGGCCAATCTGCCCCCAAGGGGGGCAGAAATGGCCTAAATACAATTTGCCCCCCAGGGCAGCGACCCTTGCCTGATGGGTCGCTACCCATCTCTAAAAAAACAAACAAACAAAAAAAAAACACAATTTTTTTTTTTGCCCTGGCGCCTAGAAGGTTCTGCCCCCCCCTGGGGGCAGATCGGCTAATAATTGGCCGATCTGCCCCCAGGGGGGGCAGAAATGCCCTACAATAAATTTGCCCCCCCCACCCCCCCGGGGAGCGACCCTTGCCTACGGGGTCGCTCCCCCTGGGTGACATTGGTGCCAAAAAACAAATCCCAGGTGCCTAGTGGTTTCTGCCCCCTTGGGGCAGATTAACCTAAAATTGGCCAATCTGCCCCCAAGGGGGGCAGAAGTGGCCTAAATACAATTTGCCCCCCAGGGGAGCGACCCTTGCCTGATGGGTCGCTCCCCATCTCTAAAAAAACAAACAAACAAAAAAAAACACACACAAAAAAAAATTCCTCTTGCGCCCAGGGGGGGGGCAGAAATGGCCTAAAATAAATTGCCCCCCCCCAGGGAGCGACCTTTGCCTAAGGTGTCGCTCCCCTTGCGTGAAATTCACGCAAAGAAAAACCTCCCTGGTGTCTAGTGGTTTCTACTCATCAAAATAGGTCAATCTGCCACCAAGGGTAGCAGAAATGGCCTAAATATAATTTTCCCCCCAGGGGAGCGACCCTTGCCTAAGGGGTCGCTCCCCACCTAAAAAAAAAGAAAAAAAACGTTAAAACAAAAATAATAATAATAATTATCCCTGGTGCCTAGAGGTTTCTGCCCCCCCTGGGGGCAGAAAAGGCCTTCCTGAAAACATGCCCCCTCTGGGAGCGACCCTTGCCCAAGGGGTCGCTCCCTTTTGACAATTTCAGTAAAAATAAAAGAAATCCCTGGTGTCTAGTGGGGTTTCAAAAGCCGGATTGCAAGCAATCCGGCTTTTGAAACCCTCGGAGAGACTTCAAAAGGAAGGGAATACATTTCCTTCCCTTTGAAGCCCCTCCGGGCCTCCCCCACGTGATTGAAAGAGAAATGCTTAGCATTTCTCTTTCAATCGCGCTGGAAGCTCTGCTTCCAGCGCGATGGGGGAGGCCCCTGTGACTAGCGCGCGCTGACGTCACAGGGGGGCATGGGGGGGGTCGGGGTGGAAGAGGAAGGTCTTCCCCTTCCATCCCCGCCTTGGGGGGGGGAGGGGGGTGCACAGGGGGGCGCGATAGCGCTCCGCCAAGTTCCCCTGTGCCATGGACGAGATGATCTCGTCCAAGGCACAGGGGAACTGTAGCCTTGGACAAGATCATCTCGTCCAAGGCACAGAACAGGTTAACAACGCTATGGTTGTGCTGTATTTACAAAACCGAGCTCCATGGCGCACGTTTTCACAGGTGCATCAGAAATTCTGACTCATCTGTTGGTGCTAAAGTGACGCATTGCTGGAGTTGTGTCATAAAACTGACGCAACTCCAGCAATGTGTCAGAACGCAGAGGAGAGTCCCATTGTAAAAAGCTGTTCTTCAATTTTACGCCTCGTCTGAGAAGGTGTTACATTTTTGACGCAGTGAAGACGTAGAGTGATGCACTGAAAATTTGTAAATTTCACTGTGTCCGTTCTACGTGGCTTTTTATGTGGGAGTGCCTACCCTGCATACATTTTACTTGGCGCAGGTAAAATGTGATGCAGGACTTTACAAACTAATGCATTGTGCCAGAAGTGTCAGACTGTAAATATGGAGCAGTGTAAAGCACTGATTGCGCCACCACTGCATCAACATCATGGAGTTTGTAAATGAGTCCCTAAGAAAGGAAGTAAGTTAAATGAGACTGAGTCAAATTCATGTAAACTGGACTTGGTTGGCCTCACCAAGTTGCCTTTGTGTTTCAAGTACGCATTGATTCTACTTGTTTATTTATTTATTAGTTTCATTGGCTTCAGAAAACTTACATGTAACGGCCAATACAAACAAAAAATAATAAAACACTTATTATAGTTAATCAAAAAAAATGCCGAAAGTGAATGCAACTTCTGAACATTCTTCATGCCCCAACAATGTGAACAAATCCAGGCAGTTTTATATCTCAAATTTAAGTAACAACAGGCTCACATATAATCGATCAGGCGATATCAACATATTAATCTACACAATACTGGATTTTCAGAATTTAATATGTCCAGAAAAACTAGGTGTGGTTATGCAACACTCAATAGGAATTCACTCGGAATTGCTATATTTAGGTATAGGGATGCTGCCAGGAAACGTTATATCTGCCCACACGGTATCCGCCAAAACCTAAATCTGATTCACTCATAATGGGGGCCCCATCACAGCTACTCCCTACCTACTCTTATGACGATGGGAAAATATTCAGAAGGAAGAGAAGTTAGCGTGAGGATCAATCGTAGATGTGGGATGCGAAATAGAGCTTTCCAGTTTCTATCTTGTCTCTTATGCTGGGGATAGTTTGTTGGTAAATTGTGTTTTTGTAAATCAGA
This sequence comes from Pleurodeles waltl, assembly GCF_031143425.1. NCBI lineage: Eukaryota > Metazoa > Chordata > Amphibia > Caudata > Salamandridae > Pleurodeles > Pleurodeles waltl. The sequence continues at coordinate 626,378,230 of NC_090449.1, forward strand.
GAACCGAGGTACAAAACGATAACACATTTTTTCCTAGACTACACTATGTTGTCACATGGAAAAGCCAGTGTTAGAACTCGTGTCTCCTAGTTTCAAAGCAAACAACATACGCATTTGAGCTCGTGGCAGAAGAGTAGAGCTTTCAAGCAAATGACTAGGTGAATAAACAAAATGTTTCATTCATGCAAATAGGTCTTCAAGGACATGCAAAGTAATGTGTTGTGTGTGAGGAGCACCGTCATATACATGAGTAGTGCTTCAGGGGAACAGGATGGAATGCCTCGTTGCTCCCAGAAACAGCTTGGAGGCAGCTCAGCGAACTGAGGTTGTAAGAACAATGGCCCAAATTTAAGGAGGGCCTTGCGCCTTCTAATGCCATATTAGAGTAATTTTCCTGATGCTAATGTTGCGTTAGATTGCAAAAAACGCTGCGATGTATCTACAAAGTGGCGCAGTGCAGGCATTGCGCCACTTTGCGACCCTTTGCGCCACATTATTCATGCATCATGCATAATGAATGCAAAGGGGGTGTTCCGGCGCAAGGAGGCCCGCAAAAATGGTGCAAGGAAATCTACAAGATTTCATTGCGCCATTTTTGGGATAATTTTTAACACCTGCTGAAAACAGGCGTTAAAAGGATGCACCCATTGGAATCAATGGACCTCCTTGCACTTTGCTCCACTAGCTTTAGAATTTTTGACGCTATTGTTCCTAATACTGCCATGGTGCGCCGTATCTTAAGTACCATGCACACATGGTGGCATTAGGGGAGTGCATGAGGGATGCAGGAAAAGTGCAGCTTCATGATGTGAAGCGCCACTTTTCTTAAATCTGGGCCAATGTTTTACTGTGCAGTTCTATGACATCATTCTTGAGAATGGCTAGCTCATCTTTTCACCCAGGAGAGGTTGATAATACAAACTTCATTTAGTTAACTGCCCAGAGACAGTTCCGTTTTGGATGTGATCAATATGAACAAGGGGGCATATTTATACTTGTTTTGCGCCGCATTTGCGTCATTTTTTTAATGCAAATTCAGTGCAAAACTAACTCCATATTTATACTTTTTATGGAGTTAAAGTCATTTTTGGGACGTGGAAACCTACTTTGCGTCAATGAGATGCAAAGTAGGTTTTCCCGTGCAAAAAATTACTCTATGGCCTTAGCGCCATATTTATCCCCCTGTGCTAAAATCACGCACGGGAGGGCAGAGTGGTCAAATAATGGTGCAAAGCTTGCTTTGCACCATTTAATGCCTGGGTAAGGGCAGGCTTTAGGGGACCTGTGGGCCTAGTTCCATGGTGGAACACCTTGGAATAAGCCCACAGGTGGTCTCCCCAGGGACACCCCCAGACACACCAGAGGGACAGCGGAGAATGAGGCACCCGATCCCAGGTAAGAATAGGTAAGTCTTTTTTTTTAAGTGCCTTTGAGGGGCCTGAAATGGCCCCACTACATGGCACTGGGTTCATTGGCCACGCCAAGGGGACCTTGGTTCTATGCTGGCCATTGGGGTGGTGGGCATGACTCCTGTCTTGTCTAAGACAGGAGTCATGTAGTAGGGTGGTTTTGCATCTGAATATAACTCTAGGATCGTTATTTTTTACTCTAACCTGCCTAACGTCATTTTTTGGTGCAAAACCCCCTTCCGGAATAACGTAATTTTTTTCATGCTAGCCTACCCTTTGCACCAGCTTGCACTATTCCATAAATATGAAAGGGTGCAAGCCGGTGCTGAACTTTTTTGTGCAAAACTGCATTAATGCAGTTTTGCATTAAAAAGAATAAATCAGGGCAAAAGTGTTAACAAAGCACTAATAACAAGTATTAACACTTTCTGTAAAACATATTAAACAAGCACAGCTCAGATGACAGCTAGACAAAAGCAGGAAAAATACACAGAATACTTGAAATACAGCACTGTGAATGTCAATGGGATATAGAGTGAACAAATGCCCAATTGCTTTGCACCTGCCATTGTGCATTCTCCTAGTCTTCCGGGGCGTAGTGCTCAAGAATGTGTGTTGATGCAAAACAGCTCATGATTGGAGTCATCAGTTCATGGTTTTCTTTTAAAAACAGAGTCGGCACTTCTCGAAAGCAATTCTCCAATCACATTTTTCAAACATACAGAGAACAGTTGATAGGTTGTGGCATAGATTTAGGGCAGCCCAGAAAGTATTACAGTTTCCCTATACTTTATAGCCAGGGGCATGCCTACACACAGGGCTACTGAATTATGTGGTACAGAAGGAACTAGCAGCATGGCAAGATTGACCAAATTGAGCAGCAAGAAGATGTGGCGTAGGAGGCATTCTGTGGCAGTTTTATTTGCTATTTTGTTACTTTACCACACACTGATTTTCTCTGGGAAAAACATTCATCTCATTATCACTAGTTTAAAACCTGAATACAGAAGTCAGCAGCTGAAAACTGTTTACCTTTCCCTAGATTGTGCCATTGTGCGACACTATACTGTATGTGGGGCTTTTTAGTGACTTTCGATCACCCTGAGGTAGAACCTCAAAAAAGATTTTTTTGCTAAAATCTGCACATTATGCAGCTGTTAGTGACTCATGCGAGGAGTGTGGTAAATCGATAATTACGCTGAAAATAGAACAACCGCGAAATTGCATAATTCTAGTGGCCTTGATTACAAACCATCCTTCGACAACAATGGCTTCAGCAAACATTTGCACAATGTTCCCGCCGCAGCTGTCTATATTTTCGGAATTCTCCGACTCCAGTCTGCCCACTAAGACCCATTTCACTTTTCATCAACTCCCAGCAGTTACATTGTCATTCCTTGGCTCCTGCTGACCTGGGCGCAGCCCTTTGAATGTTGAGGAGAGATTTACAGGATGGCTATATTTTTTTTAATGGTTTGCTATGCAATTAAAAGGAGCTGCCAAACCTAAAAATTCGCATGTTCCTTATATCAAGAATATGCCACCCGTCCTACATTTTACTCCCCACAGAGTTCAAATGCTGTGGTGCTACACTACCTACATACTTATGTGCTTTTCGTAAAGCGCCTGCGTCCAGTTTTGGACCTTGGAGTCAGTGGTGCAGCACGGGTACCATGAGCCCTAAAGCAAGGAAAGAAAATACCCCCACCCCCATCCCTTGGATTGGTAGTAAACAACAGCTATAGTTAGGGTATTTAGGACTTCTGCAGACCGATGGAACCTGGTGCCACTGCACCTGCTGCACTATTGATAGCTACTTCCCTGTTCCCCAGACCAAAAAATACTTAATGTTCCTATTTTTAAACTCATTGCTTCTCATCTTTATCACTCATAGGCTTGTAAAGTTTAGTGGGCCCCAAGGAATTAGGACCGTGCATTAAGGATCACTGCAGCAACGACGTGGATCCACTGAGGTGTCTTAACCACGTCACTTCTGTTGGAAAAAAGACTGACGTTCAGAAAGATACGAAGGAAAGTCAAAACAAAATTAATCCCGACGTTACAATGCATGTGCTGAAGCTAGCAGAGTGTTAAAAGTTCCTCCAGTAATACAAAGCTAATATCACTACTAAACTTAATTAAAGTAATTACTTTTTTAGAATCGCAACATGTGAATGTCCTTTCTATGAAACGTATTGGTTATGAGTCCAAAGGGAAACACTGTTTCTTTGGTGGGTGTAATGTTTAGTTTGAAGTTATGCACGCGCGTGTCTCCTCCGTTCCGGATTCCGAATGACGCTCGGAATTCGTGGTAGTTGATGATTGGAGTCGGAGCAGAGACGCGCAGCACACAGCCTGTAATCTTGGCAAGCATTGTCGTTATAACCAATAAAGTGACTTCCAGCTTAAAGGATGACTCCGTCTCTACAAATATTGGCGACGACCTGGTTGTAACGACGTTCCGAAAACAAGCGTTAAAGAAGCATATTTTGGATAACCGGTAAGACTTGCCAAGAAATTGGGAAAGGAGCAAGTCTGTCGTGTGCCTTGCTGTTTAAAGGATTTCTTGACGTCGTGTGCAAAGCTAGTTTATTTTTTCTACGAATTTAAGACGATAAGAAGGGAATTTCTTACCGGCTATCTGGCGACATTCACGGAGCGCTCTCCATTCCTTCGCTCGAGCGCAGTCTCAGGATTCACTTCGACGTTGCACGCGCTCCTACGCACGTTCGTTGATAATTAGAGGAAAGCACCTTAGTAGTGCTGCATTGCAATACTTTAACGTGGTAAATGGAAACCAAACGCTTTTGGTCATCAGACGAAGCGTTTTTATAAAAACAAAAGAGGAAAGTATATTGGAACAATTTATTTCATCAGACACAAAGAATTTCCTACAGTAAGGAAACTTTCATCGGTTTTTGAACATTTAATTAAGGGAAACCCGTTTTTATTGTACTACAAGTGTCATTGCAATATTAATTTGGCACATCATTCATTAGTCATATAGATTTTTTTTTCTCCTCTCATATTTTTTTCTTTCTTTTTTCTCTTTTTCTACATTGAATTTACTGTTATTTCAAGCGGACGTGGATTTTTTTTAACATTTTTCTCAGCAAGTAATTTCAGTTGGTGCAGAAGGGGATACATTTAAACGTTTACATTTTCAACATGGCCACACTGCAATTCTCACTTCAGCCTCTGCAGACACTTTGGCCAGCAGGCGCAAACCTGTGCATGAAGTGGACAGAATGGAAATCTTACTTTCATTTTTTTTGGAATCTACTGATGAAGAAGGAAAAATGAGTTTGGAAAGGAAGAAGAAGATTTTTCTACATTCTGTAGGCCCGGAGGGAATAAAAGTGTATGAATCTATGACTAAGATCAGTGGTAGTGGGGACATTAACGTTTTTGAGAATGTTTTAAAGGAGTTTGACAATTACTTTGCACCTAAAGTGTGTATAGGAATTTTAAGATACACATTTTTTCAGAGGAAGCAAGAATGTGGGGAGACTGTGGATGAGTATGTTGCAGCACTTAAAATTTTGGCAAATGACTGTAAATTTGACCGTTTACAAGAACAACTAATTAGAGACCAAGTAGTAATGCACACACGTGATCCTGCAATTCATGAGCGGTTATGTTTAGATGGGGATGCTGAGTTGAATGATATTTTAGCGATTGTTAGGAAAGCTGAACTATCAAGTCGCAGTGCGAAAGCCATTAAAACCGATTATACAGATTTGGGGGAGGACATAGTCAGTAAAATAAAATATAAACAAATGAATATGTCAAGAAATGTAAATGGGAAAAACTTGCAGACTCCAAAGGGTGACAATCAAAGATGTTATTGTTGTGCCAGTGGTTCACATTTAGCTTCCTATAAATATTGTCCTGCATTAAAACAGAAGTGTGCGGCATGTGGAGTTTTAGGACACTTCGCTAGGGTTTGCAAGAAAAAGAAGAAAGGCAGTAAAGTGAAGTATGTGGATGGTGCAACTGATAGTTCGAGTGGAGATGAGGATAACATCAATAAGGTGTCGCATGACAGCAAACACACGAGTGAAGGTTGAAAGTTTGTTTTCAATGTGCGTGAAGAATCAGTTGGTAATAAGAAAAAACCTGTATGCTTAATGCGTATAGGTGGAGTTGATATCCACATGCATGTTGATTCTGGATCTCCTTTTACTATTATTTGTGAGGAGGTGTGGAGGTCAAAGTTTGTGGGAAAGTTGGGTAGTAGCATACAAAGACCTGATATTAGTCCAGAAGGATTTTCAGGAGAAAAGATAGATTTGTTGGGATTCAGAGAACTCACTTTTGTTTTTAAGAACAGAAGATCAGTGGGGAAGTTGTACATAGCAAAGAAGGGACCTTCAGTTCTGGGTTGGAAGGATCAGGGAGAGTTACACATTACTCTTGATCCAAACAGCCCTGAACCAGTTATGGTTGTGGATGATGAGGAGTGTACTGCGAAAGAAATGTTGAAGAAGTTTCCTAAAGTGTTTAGTGGGAAAACAGGAGTTCTAGATGGTTTCGAACATAATATTGTTCTTAAGTCAGATGCTAAGCCAGAGATTAATAAAATAAGAAATATTCCCATTTTAATCAGAGATGAAGTTGAAAAAGGATTAGACAAGTTGATGGAAGCCGATATTATCGAGCCAATTGAGTCTTCCGATTGGACTTCTCCAGTCGTGGTAGCGAAACGTGCTAATGGGAAGATTCGCCTATGCATAGATTTACGCCATTTGAATAATAACATAGTAGTAGACAAATTTCCTTTACCAAGAATCTCTGAAATGTTGACACTTATTAAAGGGACAAAGTGGTTTTCCACCATAGATTTATCTGCAGCATATCATCAGATTAATTTAAGTGAAACAAGCAAGAAGTACACAGCATTCATTACTCCTGTGGGGTGTTTCCAGTACAAAAGATTACCATTTGGGCTGGCTTCAGCAGCTGCCATTTTTCAGAGGTTAATATATCAGTTGTTAGGGAAACATACTAATGTAAAGTGTTTCCAGGACGATATATTACTGTTTGGTAGGGATAGAATGGAACATGATAAAGTCTTGGAAGAGCTTCTGAGCATTCTGGAAGAAAAGGCTTGACGGTGGAGCACTCAAAGTGTAAATCTGGAGTACAATCTGTAACTTACCTTGGACATGTACTATGTGGTGATAGTGTAACAATGACACCTAAGTTAGTAGATGCTATTTTGAATTCTCCACATCCTGTGTGTAAAGACGATGTCAAATCATTCTTAGGAATGGTGGAGTTTTATACGAAATTTGTGAAAGGTTTTTCAGGCAGGTTATACAACACCAGGCAATTGTTAAAAAAAACACGTTAAGTTCTTTTGGTCAAGAGAATGTGAAGTGGAGTTTGAAGATGTAAAAAAGTAATTGTACAAGCTCCTGTTTTAAGTAGCTTTGATCCAGAATGTGTAAATGTGGTAACAGTGGATGCCAGTAACAAAGGATTGGGTGGTGTACTGACACAAATTGATGCCTTGGGAAAAGAAGCTATAATTGCTTTTGCTTCTCGAGCATTATCACCGAATGAAGAAAAAATTTCTGTGATAGAGAAGGAAACACTGGCATGTATTTGGGCACTGGAACATTATAGACCTTTTGTGTGGGGTAAAAAATGTATTTTACGAACTGACCACAAACCGTTGGTGAAATTACTAACTACTGAAGGAATGTTCAAAGCATCTGAAAGGATTGTTAGAATGTCATTGAGGTTGCAAGATTTTGTATACGAAACTCAGTATGTTCCAGGAAGGAGTAATATATTAGCAGATTGTCTCGTATGCCCACTGAGATTTTGGAAGGGATACTGATGAAGGAGAAGAATTACAAGTTGCGTTGATTCATGATGATGGTGCTTTGAGTGTGAAGGAGGAAGTGTGGAAGAGTGAATATTCAAAGGATTGTGATTTACAGTCCTTGTTAGAATGTGTTATGAATGGTTGCCCTAACAAATATAAAATTTCAAAAACGCTTAGACAGTTTTGGGAGGTGAGAAGTGAACTTTCCATTGTTCAAGGTACTATCTTTAGACGTGATAGAGCTAGTCCACCTAAGACCTTAAGGAACAATATATTGAAATGATGTCATGCGACTCACTGTGGTATAGTTAAAACCAACCAAGCAGAGGGTAAAAAGATGGTATTGGTGGCAAGGAATTGATGTTCAGGCTGAAAGGATTGTGAGGGTAGTGTGTTATTTGTGCAAATTCAGATAAGACTTTGAATACTTTACGACCTAAAATGTGTGAGCCTATCGTACCGAATAAGCCATGGCAGACTGTTGCAATTGATATTATGGGTCCTATTGGTAGTTCTGGTAAGTTTATCATTGCCATGATTGATGTTTTCTCAAGATGGCCAGCTGTGAAGGTGGTGGGTAAGGTGGACTCTTTAGAAGTTGTAACATTTTTGGACAGTACCTTTGTAGATGAAGGTTTACCAGTACAGATTGTTAGTGACAATGGAGCGCAATTTACATCTGCTTTGACAAGGAAGTATTTGGAAAGAACTGGAGTTAAACATAGGACTACATCTTTGTATAATCCAAGTGGCAATGGAATGAATGAGAGGTTTAATAGGGTTATGAAGGATGCTATTCAAATTGCATGTAAAAATGGAAGCGCTTGGGAAGTTCAAGTCTTCAAAACATTGTGGTCTTATAGAACTAGTTATCATGAAGCTCTTGGTTTATCTCCTTTTGAGTTGATGAGGGGCAGAGTAACCAGGACGAGGTGTAACCCGGAATGGTTATTGGAAGCATCTGAGTGTAAGTAGCCATTTGAAAAAGTTAGAGATCAAATTGTGAAGAAGCATATGGATTATAAACAAACCTTTGACAGAAAAATGGGTTAAAAAAGGAATGTAAACATATGTGTAGGTTGTTGGGTTAAGGTGAAGAAACCTTGGAAAGTAAGAAAGGGTAAGAGTAAATTTTCTGAGCCTTTTCAGGTTCGTGAGGTTTTGCGTAACGGGGTTCGTTTGAGTGACGGAAAGGTTTGGATCCTTAAAAGAATAGCGGTTTTTAAGGGGCAGGTTGGCCATGACCGGAGTTTATATGATCCATTGGAGGATGTTAGTTTGGAAAGGAATAGGATGAGTGGGTGTTTGGAAAAGGAAATTCACATGGGGGACAGATGTGAGAATGGTGATTCTAGTAGGAATCAAGATCGAGTGGATGAGGATGAAGTCTTGGCTGGTGATGAGATTGTGGTAGATGCAGTCAGTAAAAGTGGGAGGAAAGGTTGGACCTATAGAAAAGCATTCAACCCCAGAGAATGAGGATGGTGTAAATGTGGATAAGAGAAGGGGTTAGAAGGAATGCACAAGCCGTACTGGTAACAGGATCCTTTCTAAACCAAAATGGTTGGATGATTACATTTGTGACTTTGTTTCATAACTTTTGTTTATTTTGTGACTTTGTTTCTCAATTGTTCTTTGTTTTTTATTTTAAAGAGGGAAGATGTGTAATGTTTAGCTTTAAGTTATGCATGCGCATGTCTCCTCCGTTCCGGATTCCGAATGACGCTCGGAATTCGTGGTAGTTGGTGATTGGAGTCGGAGGAGAGACGTGCAGCACACAGACTGTAATCTTGGCAAGCATTGTCGTTATAACCAATGAAGTGACTTCTAGCTTAAAGGATGGATCCGTCTCTACAGGGAGCAGGGAGCAGAGATGAAGCTGTGAATTAACAGCAGCTATTAACTCAGGCACAAAGCTGGCACTTGCAGTGCTTGCTAGAAGGGGACAAGCAGAAAATGAGTTGTGGGAACCGAGACAGGGCCGCCAAGTGGTGGAATACCGAGTAAAATCTGTAGCAGGTTGGGCTGCCTGAAAAGCAGTAGTCTACTGCCTCAATTGGGAGGGTTGGCTTGTTTTGGGCTCGGGGTCCAGGAGGCCCTTGAGGTGAGCCAGAGAAAGGAATCTGGCTCGAGCCAGGTACGAGCCTTCAGTGGCTTGTTCACTTGTAGTGCTTTTACTTAATTGATTAAACATTTGATCAGGTTTACAGGTATCATGAAAGTGGCTTTATTTCCACTCTGCACACCCCATTTTTCTGAAATGTATGCATTTGGAAGCTGTATTGCAGTCCTTAGAAGGAGCAAGACAAATAGTGAAAGGAAGGAGGATTGCCATGTTTTAAAAGAGAAGGTAATGTCCTCTAGTTAGACAGCTGCCATCCTGGTGACATAGGTTCCAACCCTGGCCTCCTGACATACATTTGTGTGATTCGGGACAAATTACTTAATCTCTCTGTGCTTTAAGTGTGATGTAGTATTTCGGTACACTCTAAACAAAGTCAATGAATCTTTTCACCCTAGCATGGAGGGTTAAAATCAATCAATTAAGCATTGACAACCAACAGTAATTTACAGTATGACCAATTTGGCCACACAATGAAAACTCAAAACTAAAATAATGTTAAAGGGTTTTATTACAGACTTATACTCAGGTTAATGTAGACAATTCTCAAAAACAAGCTATAGAGGTACAGTAACACCACTGGGTGTCTAAGCCTGTGAAATAAATGCAACCTAATTAACAATAAACAAACTAAGCACTCAATTACCATTATACAGAATGAAAACAACAACACTTGGTGTTCTGAAAATAAACATTGACCAACTTGTCTAAACATTAGTGCAGAAATAGAAGCATCTAAATAGCTAGGTTTGGCAAAGGGAATCTTCCAAAGTCAGCATGTCAGTAATTGACATTAGCCAGGCTACAAAACATGGGGACAAAAAGTAAAATGGAAATAAAGGATAAAAAGAATATGTAGAAAGATATCTTGGGCAAAAAGAGAGTAACTAAGATAGGCAAGGTAAAAGGGAAGGTGTCAGCATATCAGAAGCTCAGTCAAGAGTCTTCTCATGGGTCAAAGAAAAGTCTAATTTCTCTCAGCAAAGTATGTGGGAAAGTGCGGGGCAAGGGCAAAAAGATCTGTACTGCTCAAAGTCCAAAATGATCTCCCCTCTGCAACTAACTGAAATCGATCAATTAAAGTACAGAGTAAACAGTGATTTCTCTATTGGTAAGACCTATGGATTGAAAGATTTCATTGTCCAGTCCCTCTCATCATACCACAGGCATCCGCAACATGCTTGAGCATTCCCAAGACAACCCTGGGAAGGAAGCCACCCTTGATGCCATCTACTATTTTGCAACATGAATAGGGCTAGTTTCCACATTCTCAGCCTTTCTGCCCTGTCCTGAAGGTTGATTTCCCAGGCTCTCTATGAGTAAAGCAATAGCACATCTACTTCCAAACTAACATTTCATATGAAAGATACCCAAAAGAAATGACGTTAGCAGAAAGGAAAAACTGTTTCCCACAACTTCTGAGGCTGGGGCCTCACATGGCTAAACTAAAGCAGAGTCAGAATTGCACTATTTATTCAGGTTAATCAAAACATATTAACTTTACAATTATAAAATTGTCAGTAATAGTTCTTGTTTGGACATCATATTACAGTAAAGTAAAAACTAAATAACTTGTCAATACATGAGTAGGTATGAGGGAGAACTCAATTTTTTGATGTTACCTATGACATTTAGTGCACATCGGTTACTAAATTCATTATAGTTTCAAGTGTAACTTCTCTCAATTAATATCAGGATTAATATAAAAGCATAATCAAAGGTTGCATTTCAATTAATATGGTTATGCCACACAAATTTCATTACTACACTACAGTGAATGCACCTCAATATAGACTGTAAGCGTGCCATTTTACAATTAGCTTGTTATAAATTCACACATTTATAATTCAGTTATGGTCACGTATAGATGCACTTTATGACGTCAAAGGTAGAAGCCGTTTCTCTGCTACACTAAGTGTAAATATCTGAAATTAAATTTTAAATATGTGAAATGTATTTAAAAAAAAGTAAAACTCAGCCTGATATATATCTTGCAACAACACCCCCCTTATGGGGCACAGGTTTTTTGCTTCTCAGCCTCATACCTGGTATATAAATAAACAATGCACATATGCATTTAAAAATATTAAGGCCCTCATTCTGACCTTGGCGGTCTTTTCGCAAGACCGCTGAGTTACCGCCGCGGTGAAGACCGCCGACCGCGGCGGTGTGCCGCTGTGCGCATTCTGACCGCTGGGAGCGTTCCGCCGGAAAACCGCCAGCAGCCACACTGGCGGTCGGCGGGAAAGTGGAGACTGGTCAACCTCCACCGCCACGCCAGCAGAACACCGCCCACAGAATTACGACCCACATTTCTGTGTGGCGGTCTTCTGTTGGCGGTCTTCTGTTGGCGGTCACGTCCCTATGGCTCCCGTCGCCTCCCGGAGGACCAACGCACAAGGTAAGTTGATCGTCCGTGAGGGGAGGGGGTGGGGGGGTGTTGTGTGATGTGGGCGTGCATGGGGGTGTGCGTGTGAGTGTGTAGAGGGGGTGTGTGAGTGCGTGTATGCGGGCGGGGGGTGCTGCTGTGTCTATGGGTAATGTGTGCTGTTCGGCAGGTGCGCATGTCGGCATGTATGTGTGCGGGTATGTGTCCCCGTTGTGTATGTGTGTGTAGGGGGTGTGTATATGTGCATGTTGGGGGTGTGTGCATGTCGGGGTACATGTATGTGCATGTCGGGGTGGGGGTGGGGAGGGGGTTCGTACCACCTCTGGGGGGTGGCAGGGGGGTGGAGGGTGTGGGGGGAGGACTCGGGTGGGTAGTGGGGGGTGGGGGAGACCCCTATCAGTGCCAGGGAAGGAATTCCCTGGCCCCGATAGTGCTTACCGCCATGGTTCGCACGGCGGTTCCCGCCCGCAAGAAACCGCGGCGGTAGGCAGGGTCATAATACCCTTGGCGGTCTTGGGACGACCGCCGGGCCGGAGTGCGCAAACTCCAGCCCCGCGGTCATGACCGCCGTGGCGGTCGGAGTGGAGAAGTAGCGGTCGGTCGCGGCGGGGACCGCCGCGGTCAGAATGCCATTTTTAATACCGCCGGTCTGTTCGCGGTCCGACCGCCGTCTCTCCGCCGACCGCCAGGGTCAGAATGAGGGCCTAAGTGTCCTCGAGTTCAAAGATCATTCTAAGAGAACACAGACTTTGTCCTCACACATTTAGTTCCAGGCCTCAAGAAAATGGCTTATGAAATCCTTAGAAACTACAATACGAATCATTAAATCCATATATCATGTGTAGGGATAATGCTGTCTTGTATGTTAGCCTCATTAACAACATTGAAAGAGTAAATGATGAGCTAGGATTCAACCATGTGCACACAGATCTCAGCAATGTATGTTAAACCCCTTACACTATTTTAGAGAAAGTTAGAGCTAAGGGGCACATTTATATACATGAGAGAAATCAGGAGTCATAACCTGTAACAGTAACTAAATTACTTTTTTGTACTTGTAAAAGTAAATAAGTGAGTCCGCCCAAATGTTATAGTCGAAATATGATCCTCTGGTTTTTCCAAATTGATTTTATTTATTATCAAGTCATTTATCCTCCAATTAACCCTCAGTGCAAAATAGTTCATTAAAACACAGCTGACACGTTTCTCCCTTTAAACAGCTGAAAGTCTAGAGCTTTCTCAAGACTGCAAAAATAGATGACATAAATTGCGGTGAGCCATTAATCTTAGGTCAGTAAGTGGATGTGTCCATCACCATATGTAAGGTGAAACGAGGAAGGGGGGCATGAGGAACACCCAGTAATTAGCCAAAACAGAGGTGATGATATGTTATAGATATTAGATTGTAGCTACAAAGCACATTCTTAGTTCATCGTTTGTGGTTTAAAAGATGATGTCCATGTTTTTCTTAATCCTGTCAATTGGTGTCATTAAACAATCTTAAAAAAAGGAGGTGGTGCTGTTATGCTAATAGTGCCTCAAACTGGGTAGATAGGAAAGAGTGTCAACAATTATATGTTCAAAGTTCCCTATAGATTTGAATGAAAAGGGAAAAAGAAAAGAAAGAGAAACAAGCCCTCTTTCCCATGTGGATGCAGAAGCATGCATACTCAGAACAGAATTATAGGTTGCATTTGGAGTGACAAGAGAACTAGGGATACCTCTAAATTCAGTAGACAGGGAACGTTTCTCTCACAAAATCCATTGGCAATTTTTCAAAATGCAATGATTGTATTCGGAGCAAACTCATATCCATGTTAAACACATCTAGATGTAGAATATATATACATAATATATAAGTAAAGTGCTGCTCCATAGTGCTAGTACGTATTCATATATTTAGATGTAATTCTTAGACACATAAAATATTGTATAGTAAAGAGTCCTGAAGAACTAGTCAAGTCATTACTGTTTTAATCTTATGACAGTATCTATTTCATCACAGATATTGGTATCACTTTGCAAAAGGAAACCAGTCTGTATGCTAGGGATTCGAACAGAAATGCAAATGATCCGGTTCTGGGCCATCTTGTGAAGAAGTAGGCTACATTGCATGAGCTTAGGGGTAGTAAACCGTGGTACATAGATGTAGTTGAGGCCCCTTTTCTGTGCTTTGTATGACGTTAAGAGGAAATAGAGTTGGAGCGTTTACAGAATGTGGTCAGGTATGGGACATAGCAGAATGGGCCAGTGACTAATGAGAGGGACTACTGGCTGCATTTACACGTTTTAAGGCACTTGGAGCAAACCATGTAAGTACAAGTTTGTCAGTCAAGCTAGAAATCACTTAGTCAAAACAAGCCTATTCTAGACGTATCAATAATAGCAGAAAACCCCCAAAATCATTAAACATTGTAACAGCGACACTGAGTACTGGGGCACATCAGCTCCTTACCTAATCCAGGTCTAAATCCCAGGGTTTCATGTGGCACCAAATGAGAACAGGTAGGAATTCGGCATTGGGTTTGTGCGCCCTGTTATAAGTGTACTGTGGTCCCTTTTCTATTACAGTAGAACAATCCGGGTATCTAGGTGGTAAGCTAGTTGAATGGCCACCATCTTAAAATGTATTGTGATGTTAAAAAATGTATCCACTGTGGTGTTGCCTCACTAGGTAATTAAAACAAACACGAGGAGAAATGTAATCACTGAGGTACTATGGCCCAGATTTATACTTTTTGACACAAACCTGCATTAGCGCAGGTTTGGGTCAAAAAGTATAGCGCTGGATAACACCATTCCAGGACACCAGCCATGCGCCATATTTAAGGAATGGCGCAAGCCGGCGCTAAGGCCCGGTTAGCATCAAAATAAACAATGCTAACCAGGTAGGGGAGGCGTAGGGCGAACTGGAAATTGTGCGGGAAAGAATGGTGCTAGTCAGGTTAGAGTAAAAAAAATTACTCTAACCTGACTAGCGTCATTTTTTTGATGCACAACCCCCATGGACATGACTCCTGTCTAGGTAAAGACAGGAGTCATGCCCACCAGCCCAATGGCCATGCCCAGGGGACTTATGTCCCCTTCCCCATGGCCATTGGGCACAGTGTCATGTAGGGGGGCCCAAGTTAGGCCCCCCTATGGCACTTTATAAAAAAATCAAAAAAATTACCTGGGATGGGTCCCCCATCCTTAGTGTCCTCCAGGTGTGGGTGTGTGTGGGTGGGGGTATCCCTGGGTGCCAGGAAGGGCACCTGTGGGCTATTTCCATGATCTCTGACCATGGAAAATGGCCCATAGGTCCCCTAACGCCTTCCCATACCCAGGTGTCAAATAATGGGGCTAGGCAGGCTTAGAGCCATTACTTAAGGCCCTCCTCCTACCGTGCATGATTTTTGCACGGGAGGATAAATAAGGCGCAAGAGCCTTAGAGTCATTTTTTGCCCGGGAATGCTACCTTGCATCTCATTGCCGCAAGGTAGTTTTCTGCGGCAAAAAATGACGTTAACTCCAATATTTTGACACTAGATGGGTCTAGCATCAAAATATAAATAGAGAGTTCAGTTTGCGCCGGATTTGCATAAAAAAAATGATGCAAATTTGGTGCAAACAGAGTATAAATATGGGACTATGTGTGCCCAAACACCTTTCAGGCCAATAGCTGGTATAATACCGGCGTACTACACGTTTCACCTGCATTATTATAAGTTATATTTGAGTCTCTTGTCCAATATTGTGGAACAGTCCAGGGACTGGATTGAAATTTATTGATGGCTGCCATCTTGAGCTGTTTTGCAATGTTATAAAGGCTAAATACACAACGGATTAGCCACACATTTCTTAACTCTAGGATGGGGAAAATGTGATGGCTAAGATAATGCGTACAAAAGGCTAAAACAAGCCGCACGGTTGAATTATTATGTGAAAATGTAGAAAATTTCAGTGTGGTGCAAATTGCGTCATGTGGAGGTATATTAGAGTCCCATATCTGAATGTTTATATGAAGCCGCCATCTTGTTGTATTTTTTTAAACTAATAAAAATAGCTTACAAGGAAAAAAAACCCTCACATTACAAAGAAGTCAAAAGTGTTCTTTGGTATTTGCTCCATGTCACATATTAATACATGAAGCCTGTGGGGCAGAGCAGGAACATTTAAAAAAAGGTAACGTGATCCCTATAAAGCTCAGTGGGTAGTCTTTTAAATGTTGTGTGAAGACAGGAAAATGTAAAGGGTCCTGAGAGAAAAAGGATTATCAAAACATAACAAACATTCAAGATCAAGTCTAAAAGGCAGTTTGGCTAATTGTTGATCCAAACAAAGGGTGTTGCACAATATCAAATGTATTGAATTGAGGCTAGTACAAACAGTGCTCAGGGGGATGTAATAGACACCATCTCTTGATTAGCATTTCATGTAATCATAACCAATAGTGGCATTTAGCGTCTTTATTCAGTCCTCTATGTACTGTGTCGAACTGAATAATGAGGGCACTTTCCTGTAAGTGTATTTTTCGTTCCAGGTCCCCTCTCAGGGGTGCTGTTTTAGTTTGAGAGACCACAGAACAAAAAAAGTACATTGATGTGGTTGGTGAGAGTCAACAAGTTTCACTAGTGGTAATTTCTGGTCGTTTTTAGGGACGTTACGAAAATGGTCCTAGATTCTCATTTTCAACGGTTTGGTAGTGCTTCTGAAATAGTGCTGTTGATATGGGTAAGTGATGAGATAGTCTTCATTTGTGCGTTCGCAGTTAATGAAGTTGCGTATGGTATATGGGTGACCACTACTTGAGATTTTCTTGGTTTCTGAAGTGTTCAATTTGCAAATTGAGCAATTGTTATAAGTGTAGAATCTAATAGGTTGCTGGAGAAAGTGTTTTTTATTTTTTTTCTTCTCGAGAAAAGGAGGGCAGAATTTGTACCTTAGGTTTCATGCTCTTTTGAAGCTCAACTGTAGGAAGGCTTTTATTTCATTCCTAATAGTAGGGTAACTAGTCAGGAGTGACCAGTGTTTCTGTAGAAGCTTGCAAATGTAGTGATGAAATTGCTGAACTGTGGTAAAACGAGTTGGTGGCCTTGTCTCGTGATTTTGGTATTGTGCCGGATGGTAATCTGGGCAGTGGTTGCAAAGTGTTGCTGGGTCTTAGCCAACTTTGTTGGAACATATCCTCTCTGGCACAGTCTTTCAGTATTCTCCTTTGCTTTCTGATCAGAGTCTTCTTGTCTACTGCAGTTTCTTCTAGCACATCTGTATTCCCCAATCAGAATATTGATTATTGTGTTATGTGGGTGACAACTGGACACATGAAGGATTGAGTTTGCAGCAGTCTGTTTCCTGTGAATCTTGGTTTGTAAAAAGTCCTGATCAACAAAGAGTGTGAGATTTAAAAAATCAATTGACATTTTTGAGATTGTGTAGATATCTCAACGACCCACTTATGGGGCGAGAAACTAGTAATGAATTGTTTAATTGTCTCAGGACCTTGCCTAATGAGAAGGATATTGTCTATGTATGGTCGCTGGAAGATGATACTGCTTGAGAAAGGTTCAGCATCGTCATTCTATACCCAATGTCTCTCAACCTCCTCCATCAGAAGACAGGCATATGGTGAGACAAAAAAGGCCCCCCTTTGCAACCTCTTGTTGCTGAAGGTAGAACTTACCTCTAAATAAAAATAAGTTATTTTTCAGGCAGAACTCCAACATATCAATAATCATTCTGTTCCTTTCTAGGTAGTGTACAGATCTTGTAGCTAAACATTTCCGCACTTCTTTATTTCTGCCCTGGTGTTTGATTGAAGTATACAGGCTTTCTACATCTATAGTAGCAAGCATATAATCAGATTGACAATCAATGTCCTGGAGTTTTTGAAGGATGTCCTTTGTAACCCTGATGAAGGACGGTAGAGTTTTCATAGAAAGTTGCAGTTCTTCATTAATAAATTTGCCAAGGTTTGAAAAGACTGAGTCAATACCTGCAATGATAGGCAGTGTTGGACCTAGGGGCACATTACTAATCCATACAACTTTTTGATTTGACTTAATTGAAAAAAGAGGATTAGCGTGTGGCTACACCATTATGACATGTTTACACTTTTGTTTACACACATTGCTTCAGCTAGAATTTTGCACTCTGGTACTGTGCTGTTGTGCAGTTTTACAACACTGATGATGTGACATTCTCATGTCAAATCCTGTGTTTTATCTCAACACCATCTAGTTCAGAATGATCACCTACAGTATCTCTGACTTTCTGTTATAGCCACTCAAGACGATGTACCCTCTTAGGAGTGGAACACCTGGCCATTCAAAGGCCCTACCTCAGGTTCTGCCCTGCTAGAGGGATCCTTTCCAGGCTATTGCGGGTCAGCTCGGTGTTACCCAACCTATAAAGGATCTCAGCTTTCGGTCTTGTTTCTCTTTATGGTCATGGACCCCTTACAGTGACCTGCAATATCCTTATTATGTGCTGTACATTATTTTTACTGATCCTAACTGCTTTATCCTTAAAGAGATAAGGGAGATTAAATGATCTACTCACATTTATTATTTATTGTGCTGCATTCATGGCATCCGAACTCTTCACTAAAACAACCACTATAGCTCTAGACAAGAAATAAGACAGCAGGAAAGAAAGCAGGAAGTATGTTTTTGAGATGGCTTTTTATTTTTTATTTTCTGAAGGAAAATAGGCTGGACTTGAGTATAGGATCTGAAGGCAGACTGATCCAGAGTTTTAAGGCTTGGCAGGGGAAATCTTAAGTCAATGTTTTGGATATCTTGTTTTTGAGATTTCTAGAAGTAATTGAAATTTGTTTCTAGTGTTTCTTTTCTCTACTGTAATGAAAATAACACAGCAGTTACCCATCTATGTGATCTGTCAACAACCACACAGAGATGTTCCTCTGAGAAAGCTTATACTAGGACAAGACTCTTGATGGTCCATGTCCAAATTCTGAGCAATGGACCACATGTTTTTCCTTGGCACAAATAAATCTCCTTTCTAGTAGGTTACATTGCCCTGTCACCTATACACTTCTCTTGGTAAGTGCCATATTTGCTTCCATTCCCTTCTCTAGTCACTACCTACGTGTTGTTGTCACTCTACTAAACTAAACTCCATGTTTTATTTATATGATTTGTGGACACTTTAGTCACTCCTAATTTAGACTTAGATTTTTTATTTGTGACTTTAAAAAAAAGTTTCAGTGGACCACAGTTATGATGATTACTATTTTTAGAGCACACCCCATGTGCATATTTTTCCAAGGTGCTTAAACAATAGTTTTTCTTACTACCGGAACCAAAGACATTGATTTTAATGAGATAAGAATAATGGAAGGCTGGAATTTAACGTATGACTGGCCGGTCTCTGTGCAGGCTGAGATAATCTATTAGCTTAGTACTGTAGAGCCTACTCAACTTTTACACCTTGCTGTATCCGTCAGTTGTGTTGCTCTATCCAATGAAAATCTATGACAGCGATTGCCTCTGGAATTTTGCAATTTGGTGGCAGTAGCATTTTGCTCATAATTGTGGCATTTCTTTGCACTTGCCATATAATCCATCACCTGATGCCAAATTTGCAAATTTTAACAAAAAAATATATCTAGCTCGACTGGATCAAATGTTACTAATAACAAGGCCCTTTGCAAAATTTGATTGATCACCTTTCAGTTGATGTTTGAGGTATTTAGGTGTTAAATTGGTGCTACTGAGTGTAAGAAGATGGCCTATTGTGTGGTGAGCACCTATGGTGTTATCACCTTATACCAGGTCTAGGTATCCCCTATTAGTGAGGTGTAGGCAGTGTCTAGGAAGCCAGACTTTCTGGAGTTAGCTGTGGATGAGCAGCCAAGACTTATTTAGGAGACATGCAAAGCTTGTGCAATACCACTACATTCACACAGCACTTACACACATGAAAGAACCACACGGTGTTACAAAAATAAAGGTAGTTTATTATATTAACACAATACTAAAATACTATATAGGCAATACCCCCAACTGGAGGTTAGTAAAGAGGATATTATGTACACATTAGAAGTCAGTGAAAAGCATAGAAAGCAATAGCAAATAGTAAAAACAATAGTAAATAGTGAAGGCCCTAGGGGGAGACCAAACCATTTATTAAGTAAGTGGAATGCGAAAAGAAGTCTACCACACAAGGAAGTGGAATCAGTAGAAGGGAGATGGAGGAACTAGGAACCCCTTAAGGTAAGTACCAGGGTGCCCCCAGCGACCAGGAGAGAAGAGGTAAGTACCTGTTTTTTCCCAAACGCACAGGAGAACTTTGGAAAAAGACTGTGCAAGGCCCAGACAAGACTGGAAGAAACCAAAAGTGGATCCTGACAGAAGAGGACCTGCAAAAGAAGGGGACCAAGTTCAGTTTGAGTTGGAGTGTCCGGCTTTGGCAGGAGCCACTACCCACCCTACTGTAGCTGCAGGACCACGTCGACGGACGATGAAGAAAGTCAGCAGTGCAGCACAGGAGCAGAAGAGGCGCTCCAGAAGTGATGCAAGTGATGTCCCACGTCGGCAGTCATGATGCAGTCAGTCAGTGGTGTTGGAAAACTACCAACAAGCCTTGGCAAATGCAAGAGTTGGCGAAGAGGGTTTTGCAAGGCTGAAAAGGACCAGCAAGGTGCAAGGGACTTGACCCAAGGCAGGGAGTCCAAGGTGATCCTCAGCAGCTGGGAGAGTCACAAGAAGAGGAGGCAGCCTCCACATGCGACCCACAGGCAGCAGGCATAGGAGTCACAGCGAGGCCCACTCAGCACACCTGAAGAGGAGTCCCACGTCGCTGGAGCAGCAAGCAGGAGACTGTGCTTTGCAGGGAAGAGTGCTGGAGGCCGGGGCTACTAGTAGCCTGAAGATCCTTTAGAGGATGGACATACAAGCCTTAGTAGCTGCAAGAGTCATTGTGCACAGGGGTACTGTCCTGCGAGGAGAGGCAAGGCTTACCGCCTCCCAAGTTGGACAGCTGGTAAAGAGGATAAAGGAGACAACTCCAGACCACCACCTATGATACAGTATCCACGCAGTTCCGGAGGAGAGAGGATCCACGCAGACAATAGGTGTTTGCAGTTGGTGCCTGTGGATGCGGGGGAGTGTCTCCTCCATGGGAGACTCCTTCTTACTTCTTGTGCAGGCTGAAGACTCGTCGCCCTGAGAGGATGCACAGCAAAGGAAATGTTGCAGTTGCTGGAAAGAGCTGGAGAAACAATGTTGCATAGCGGAGTCGTCGCTGGAGTTGCAGATTGTCAGTACCTGGAAGGTCCAGTTGCAGTCCCGGTGGCCAGGAGATGAAGTAAACGATGCAGAGGAGTCCGGCTTGAATCTTAAACATCAAATCTGAGGACCCACTGAGAGGGAGACCCTAAATAGCCCAGGAAGGGTGATTGGTCACCTATCACTTTCCTGACCTTGCCACTCAGATGCTCCCAGGGCCCTTTGCCCAGCTTGGATTCAAGATGGCAGAATCAAGTGGCCACATGAAAGAGCTCTGGGCACCACCCCTGGGGTGTTGATGGGCAGAGGAATGGCCACTCCCCTTTCCATTGTCCAGTTACCTCTCTCTCCCACAGGAAATCCTTTGTTCTGCCTTCCCCGGCTTGAACAGGTCAAGTAGCAGGAGGGCAGAAACCTGTCTGAGGGGTGGCAGCAGCATGGGCTGCCCCGAGAACCCCAGAAGACTAGTAGGAGCAATGCTGGGGGTCCTCTAAGGAACCCCCAGAGTGCATGGAATCATACAACCAAAACTGGCAACTCTACTGGGGTATGATTCTGACATTTGTGATACCAAACATGCCCAGGTTCGGAGTTACCATTATGTAACTGGACACAGGTAGTGAACCATGTCCAGTACACAGGTAAAATGGCTTCCCTGCACTTACAAAGTCCAGTCTTATGCAGGGGGTGCCCTCACACACAGGGACCTGCAACCTGGCCTTAAGGCTAGAAGGGCCTACCATAGCAGGGCCCAAAAGTCTACTTGACCACTCAATATGAATTTTATTTTATGAGGTCAAGTTTTTAGATTCCACTCAGCCCTTCTGAGGAGTGGACAAAGAAGAGGTGTTCTGTTCAGTCAGAAACTGAATAAGCAATAAAGATGGCTTTAAATCTTCTTGTCACATTTCCTCTGTGCTCAGCGACAGAGGTCAAAAGTCAGTTTGTCTTCTTGCAATGCAACACCTTTCCTTGTGACTGCAGAGTTCTAGGAGTTTGTAAGGGACTGTCTGGCCTATTTGAAATGAAAGACTTTTCCTATCAGGTTTTTTTTAACACACAACATTTATATAACTAAGTCAATTTTGCAAACATTTCAGAATATATTTCAGTAGCTGGGAAGGACCATTTTTTTCATTCTGTGTGATGAAAACAATATTTTAATAGGATGAAAAAAAAAGTCAGAACACTTTACTAGGTGATGTGCAAATGATAAATGTTTTCAGAGACCCAATTTTCACCGATTATTGTTAATACAGTATATAGTTTTATCAGTAAAGCTGCAAGTTAGTGGGAAGGTTTTTGGACATTCCTTAGAAAGTTACTGTCTGTAAATGACAGTGCACTGCCACATCATGCTTTAGTAATATATTTATTTAAAGTGAGTGTTTAAACATAAACTGAGAAACACTCCTGTCCTGATGACAAAGCTATTAGTAAGAGGCAAGTCATGCATGGATAATGTGTACCTATATGTGGGTTAGATTTACTATACATGGTGCAAACATTTAATGTATTTAATCAAACAAAAGAGGATTGTTTTTTACAACAGAAATGTTTAACTCACATATTTGAAGGTGCACTCATAGGTGAGAATGAAGAAAAGGGAGACTGTGAAATACAATATTTGCCTAGGATCACACAATTTGAGACCCGTTTCTGGGCAAAGTACATTACAGTTAGGTCGAGTAGGTTATTCAAGCTACTCGGTCTGCAGGTTTAGTAACATTTTTAGGATTTTTCGAGGCCTGCATAGGGGTGACTTACAGTGACCTGGTGCAGTAACCTGTAGTGAAAGGGTGCATGCACTTTTTCACACAGGCTGCAATGGCAGGCCTGCAGGCACATTTTGCATGGGCTCCCATGGGTGGCACAATACATGCTGCAGCCCATGGGGAACCCCTGGTGCCCCAATGCCCTGGGTACCTAAGTTTCACATACTAGGGACTTATATGGTGGCACCGGTATACCAATTGTGGGCTGTGCTAAGCCCTAAGCAACCAAATTTAGAGGGAGAGAGCACAGTCACTGGGGTCCTGGTTAGCAGGACCCCAGTGAACACAGTCAAAACACACTAACAGCAGGCAAAAAGTGAGGGTAACAATGCCAAAAAGAGGGTATTTTCTTACACTGGGGTAAACATTTGCCCAGCGAGTGTTAACATCTATAAAATTGACACAATAAGGGAGCATTAGTATCATAAATTGTGCTGCATTACTTTGAATAATTTGCCTTTTCTTGCCGCATCATTGAGGGCCTGATTTAGAACTCAGTGGACGGGTTACTCTGTCACAACAATGATGGACAGCCCATCCGACAAAATCTAAATCCCATTCTATCCTGTGTAATTGAGATTTTGGCGGATGGGATATATATCACCGTTGTGATGGAGTAACCCCTCTGCCGAGTTCTAAATCAGGCTCTGAGTGAACCCTAATTCCAGTGGTTCTGCCAGTAGGTCACATCCAGATCTCTGCAACATGCCTTTGCATGACAACACATGCATTTAGATAGTAACACATTCTTTGTTAGTAGTGGGCACTACAAATAACCTGATGTTGCACATACTGATGCTTAAAAAGGTGGAAAAAGCTGGACGCCTCTAGTGCCATTTTTAAAACCTGCAATTAATGCCTTTCTCCCCAACCTCATAACTTCTACTTGACTCAACACACAAGACTGTCAATCACTGAAAAAACGAAATAATCACAAACTCAGCCCCCAGCTGCTCATTGAACATACTATATGTAACAAAACAAACACTTATAAAAGACTCCTGCTTTCCCCCCCTTTATTTTATTATCATCAAGAGAGGCCTCGATCTATCCTAAATATAAGTAGACACCAGCCACTCTCCACACAGACAAAGGGGAGGCATTTGCCAAATTGGAGGTGCTGGTGTCCTAACTAAATAGCTCACATTCAGTCCCTTTCCAACCCTTGACACCTCTCCACCCATTCTTGATCATATCTCCATTACTACTGTATCTGCACACAAGCACCAGGTTGTAGTTTCCTGCTCCCAACCCCAATGTGACAGTAGCCTCTTGGAGGATCTTGATTACTCCTTAGTCTTTGCACCTCCCTCCACATTTTTCATGATGCTGAGTGATTACAATCTTGACCTAAAAAAACACGAGTCAGCCACCCATGTCAACTCATTCCTTTCTGACTATTCTCTCTAATATTCACTTCCGCCTCACTAAATCCCATTCAGTAGCAGGTGTGTTAAAATATTGAGCTCAACACTATAAACCTGCAGATATATCAACTTCATAATATTGCCATCTAACAATGTAAGATTATAAAGAAAAGTATGGATTTAGCATTCTTAACTCCTCGTCTACTTACCTTGACAATATATTTAAAATACTGCAGAGTCGATATAAGTACATCGCTTATTGGGAAGGAAATGCCCACAACAGTGTAAATGGACATGCACCCCTGCCATGAGTGCCTGACTGTATATGAAACTGTTATCTCAACTTAGATTTTGGTTCAGGCTACTTTCCTGGCTAACAAGATCGTGACCTACACACCACTACTGTCAGCTTCCACAGGATATAGCGAGCTGCGCTGACCAGGTGACCCTTGAAAACAGCGACCGATGTCTATGATAAGCTGATCCCATGGCGTTTGGTGAAGGACTGGCCTCCTCACAGTGCATGTCTCTTAGGTGGTATTACACCTGACAAGACAAAATCACTGATGAGTCCTCGCAGAGATTCTCCGCTAGATGAAATCTGAAATATCTGTACCTTTAGAATTTGAAAAATAGCCCAAATTCAAGACCGAGGTCAGGAGCCCTATTCACAAAAATAATTTTATAAATCTTCACCCTTGGACAAACTCCTGTGCTCAAATGTACATTTACGAGTTTTGGAAACTCACCTACATTCCCAGCAGTACTCCTGGAAAGCTGCACCAGTGGCAGGTGTCCTACTGGGAATGAGATGTAACATTTATGATACCCCCATGAAAACACATTCAGTACTGTCAATTTAAAGATTGTGCCATCCTTATGGCAGATATCAGTCGGGATGGAAAAATACATTTGCATGAATCACATAAAGATTCTTAACAAAGTCTCTGCTGGCTTCTGGTTTCAAAGAAACATTTACCTGTTGGTTGCTTATTTGAATTCTGTTTCCAAAGGCAAATGGATACTTGCCTCTGTAATGCCTTTTTAGGGAGCGGGACATTGCAAGGTTTTTCTTTACTGTTTGCTTTAGGGTAACCTGGCATGCTGTAATTAGCCATGGTTTGCATGCTGATGTGCATGTCAAGGATAACAAAGCAAATGGAATATAGCACTTCACCTCATTTGCAGCATATAAAAAAGCTAGCCATGCCCTAAACCTCAACCCAAAGCAAGAAACCTAACCGTATACCTGCATGAAAACCTCATAACATTTAATTGCTTTATATGCTCTATGCTTTGCTATATGTCATTTTTAGTTCAATACGTTGTCCATATTTTGAATAAGGTACTTCGAAAGAAACAAAAAATATTAATATATATAAGATACTCTTTATCTTGTTCGCCCTGTCAGACCCAGTAAGATGTGTGGAGCCTCTTCTTCGTGTTATTGATAAGAACAGCGCTGACTTTGGTTACAAGCATAACGCTGCTAACTCTAATGTTTTTCTATGAAAGATCGTGATTTAAAGGTCACTTGTTTAATCGTGGTTTAAAAGGTCACACCCATAGGAAAACACAGTAGAATTAATATCCTATGAGAAATAGCAGGAATGTAAGAGTGTGTGCTGTCAAGATAAATTAAGATTGTGAAATGCGCTTACCTATCATTCCTTCACAGAGGTGAAATTGTAAAAGAATTTCAATATCACTTCTTTCCAAGTACCCCTAACATTTCAAAAAGGAGTTCCTTGACCATTCATACTAAGATCTTTTATAGCGTCAGCAATCTCCAAGGAGACTTAAATGTCCTTAGTATGCACATTTGTATTTATTTCTTTGGATATATGGGGAACTTCATCTTCCCCAAAATACCTTGTTCTTCCCCTCTCTGTTTTTTAACAGATCTTTTTAATATTTTTTGTTTGAAAGACGTAGTTTGATGTCAGTTCATTAACTTCCCCCTCCGTGGTTTCACTTTCCGCTCACCTGGCCCCTATCCAGAAAAATGTTTCTGCCATTTGCTTCAAATGAGGCTTTACAGCACACAGCAAAATGCATATTTATTTCCCAAAGACTTCAATTAAACAGCAGCCACTGTTGCTCCTCTTTCTCACTCATATCTCATCTTTTTTCTCTCCTTTTTCAGGTGCTGTTTCTTTATTTCTTGCTGGCGGCCCAATCTAGGCTATTCTCGTCAGTGTCTGTGTACTGTACATGGCTGTGGTGGTTGTAGGCAAGGACGGCGGACCCCCGGCCAGCAACAGCAGCTGAAAAACTTTTACATTTCTTGTAAAAGGAGCGGGGCTACGGGACATGACAGGGACTGAGGGGGGTGCACAGTGCGCGTGTATGTTTGGCCGGCCAAACACACAGGTGCACTAGGCTCTCACCAGCCCAGCACTTCGTTGCCAGGTTGGAGGCAGCAGGCAGAGACTTCAACTCTGCCTCGAACACCCTGGCTGGGCGCTCCATCCAATCCTAACGCTGCTTTCATGCTGTCAGCAGCATGAAAGCAGCGTGAGGATTGGACGCAGGGCAGGCTGGGAGCCTGTGCCTGCAGTGGAGAAGAGGAGCGGTCCTGAGCGAAGTGGATTGGAGCGGCGCGAAAGGTACGTTTTAAAAAAAATATATTTTTTGTTGCACCCCTCCCCGGCCACGTGTCCCACCCCTTTTCCGTCACGTGAGCTGCCACTGGTCGTAGGGTGGTGTGTCACAAAGCAAATAAGTAACTGAATGAAATATACAAAAAACTGCATGCACCACAAATTGCCCCGTGGTCCTCTTTCTGCCTAATTTAGATTTGAGAGTAAGGGCCATATTTATACTTTTTGACGCACAACTGCGCCAACGCAGTTGTGCGTCAAAAATTTTACCGCCGGCTAACGCCATTCCAACACACCATGCGGGCACCTTATTTATGGAATGATGTTAGCCGGCGCTGCGGATTGGTCTGCGTAAAAAAAAATGACTCACACCAGGCAGCTTCGGCGTATGGGAAAATGGGGGTTGTGCATCAAAAAATGGTGCAAGTCAGGTCTGAGTCAAAAATCAGGCCTCAAACCGGACTTGCGCCATTTTTTTTGACGCCCAACCTCCATTGACATGACTCTTGTCTTAGCAAAGAAAGGAGTCATGCCCCCTTGCCCAATGGCCATGCCCAGGAGACTTATGTCCCCTGGACATGGTCATTGGGCATAGTGGCATGTAGGGGGGCCCAAATCAGGTCCCCCTGTGCCACTTAAAAAAAACAGAAAAAATACTTACCAGAACTTGCCTTTACTTCCCTGGGATGGGTCCCTCCATCCTTGGGTGTCCTCCTGGGGTGGGAAAGGGTGGCAGGGGGTGTCCCTGGGGGCAGGGGAGGGTACCTCTGGGTTCCTTCCGAGCCACAGGTCCCTTAACGCTTGCCCTGACCCAGGTGTTAAAAAATGGCCCACAACAGGCTGTGCGCCGTTTTTTTAAGGCCCACCCCGTCCTGTGCGTCATATTGACGCTGGGGTGTAAATAAGGCACACAGGCCTTAAAGTCATTTTTTGGAAGGGAACGCCTACCTTGCATATCATTAACGCAAGGCAGGTTTCCCCTTCCAAAAAATGACACACATGGTGGGATTTTGACGTCCGCGGGGTCGGGGGTCAAAGTACAAATATGGGGCAGGGTTTGCGCTGAATGTCGACAAAAACAGGGTATAAATATGCCCCCAAGTCTTTGAAGAATAAAGGGGTAACCATTCATTGCGGCCCTCTGGCAATGCTAATCCATGCACACATATTTACCACTCTGATAATGAAAGCAAAATGGATATTTGTTATGGCTCTTGGCTGCAAACAATGACACTGAAAACAAGCTTAAACTAACAACAGGGGACTGTGTGTTTTAAAACGTAACAAATTGTTATGGAAACGAACGCATTTAGCGAAACAAAATTGAATAGTACAGGAAACGTAAGAAAATATATATCACACTGATGAGCAAATATTTGTCTTTTTCAATTTTAGCGATTTTAATAAATTTCTGTCCATATAATGCTCTGGTTCCTCCAGTGTGCCTCTGAAGAGAGGAACTAATGACAACAAGTATGTGGGTGTTTTGCATTAAATGCATGTGTCCTGGACTCCTTTCGTCAACATGAGCTCCAGAGCTGGCAACTCTCAAGACTCTAGAAATCACATCATGACATTACTAGGTACAAATACTGAAAGATGAGGTCCTAAAACGTCTTTCTCTTTCTAACTTGGATGTGACATTGGACGTTAATGCCTGCCTGCACCAATCAGTAGGTTATTTGAGACAGAGATAAAGATCTGAAAATTAACAAAAATCAATGATTAGTTCAGAAGGCCATTGTCTTGAATCTAGGAAATACGGCGAGAGCAGGTACAACATAGAAAGAATCATCCACCTAATGTTAATGTGTGTTATTCTTACAGATTCAAATGGCTCTGACTCTAAGCACAAATTAAAATGTATTTAAGCCTGTTGTCAATTTATTGACGAGTAATATTACACCAGTAAGTCGTAATATAATGTTGGAGAAAAATCTGCTCTCACGATTGGTTAGTAGAAGTTGCAGGATGAAAATGCCCTGAAACATTTGTACATACCCACATGCCTTTGTGGGTGTTCAAAATGCTTTTCGTGCCCTTCCCATTCGGGAAATGTTCAGGGATGTAGTTCACCTAAATGTGTTTTTCCTGTTGGAAATAGCCAGATATCAAACAAACAAAATGTCAGTAGTGTGGGGAATTTAGTTTCTACAAGGAATATTGCACCTGCTCGGGTTTTTCCCAGTGTGGATATGGATGTGGAGCCACGCACCCTATTAATAATTTAATGCCAGCCTATGCAGTGTTGTTCAATTCATAGGTTAACATATATCAGTATAGGCTATTACAGAAAGATGTAAATATTTTACATGTTAAAATTCAAATCCAAAATTGAAACAATGGCCTGTTAATGGTGTCACTCTTTCGCTCTATTTGCTGATTCCAAATATGTTTTTGTTATTATGAAAACAATGTAAATAGAGTGTGTAAAGAATCAACAGAACATCACCAGCACCTGCAAAAGAGAGGAAAACTGTTGTTGAAATTGTAATTCAAGAAACTAGCAACACTGGCCTTTGGAGAAAATAAGTGCCGTAGAACCAAGTATTTGATATCACTACAGAAAGACAGAACACACTAGGGGAAAACTGGAAAAATCAGGGAAATCGCAGGTGAACTAAAGCAAAACAGGGGAAATATTACTAACTAAATACATCTCTCCACAATACCCGTGCCACGAAGGAAAACATTCAAATAAATGAAACTGTTATGCAACCAACTCCAAACAACATCATCTTCCGTTACCAGACAACTCCCTGACTGCTCCATATATATAAAGGACAACACGCCTGACCAACACTCTCATTTCACACGAGGACACATACCAGACTTACAACGTAGATCAGATGTGGCAGTGCTGCAACATGTTGGCATTGAGACTCCAGGCCAACCCTTAGGGCATCTGGCTTCAATGAAGGCCCGGGATAAGTGCAAACTAATACCAGGCGTTTCTCAGGCACCACCACAGCCCACAACACCTCCAGAGACTTCCAGAAACAAGGCTTTTGCCCCTAAAGCAACTTGAGCATCCTAATGGAAACTAAGCATCTCCTATAGGACCTCAATACCCAAAGTCATCTTGTATTCACATATTCATAATTATTATCCTCATTCAATAGCTAGCGGTCAGGCTGCCAGACCGCCATGTTCGCTGTCTTGAAAAGATGCCCATGTTGGCAGTCTTTCAGATCGCTCTATTACGAGTTATACAGGCAGGACTGCCAGAAGCCAACCAAAAAAGCCAAACCAACAGTAGGCGATTCGAACTCCAGCCCCGACAGCCCTGAGACCAACCACTGACCGTATTACAAGTCCAAAGTCGCAGTGGCAGGCACCCATGGCGGCTAGCCAATGCCGGACCGAACCACGGCAGTTCATGGTCACCAAAGTATTACGCAACGGCACATTGGATGAATTTGAAAACAGCACAGTGGAAACACATTGCAACACTTGACACACCTGCAAAGGACACTATAAAACACACCCTTTCACACACCATAATCATTTGCATTTTCACAGCACATCCCAGTAAGATAGAGTGCGTAGCAAATTAAACACCATACAATAGGCACCCTTAAAATTTCTTGTCAACATCCCATATCACACACTGCACACTTTTGTCGAGCCACACTCTTTTGCACTACCCCTCTTTAGTAAGTCACTGTCACCTGTAACATTTTTTTTCAACCATAGCATGTATCAAAAATTCACGCTTCACTGATGAAGAGTTAAGAGTCATGGATGAAATCATAAGAGAAGAGGCGCAATTGTTTGAAGCACAAGTCCAGCACACTCATCGCAGTAGGAAAATGGAAATGTGGGACAGGATAGTCGATAGAGTCAAGGCTTTTGGCCCCACCTTGCACACAAAGGAGTAATCGAATGACCTCAGGGGCAAGGTAAGTTTACTTGTCTCCAGACACCAGCTGCAGACCAAGAAGACTGGCGATTGTACTCCCACTCCTCCTTTATAACTCCATCCATGGGAGGAGAAGGTACTGGCCATCCTGCATCCTGAGGGCCTGACAGGAATACCTGGGAGAGTAGAGTCTGGTAAGTCACAACACTAAAAATGCCACCAAGACGTCAAGTCATTACTCCTCACCTTTTGCCACATTCACTGTCACTCCACTCAGCAGCCCAGTGTCCACGTTTCCAAATACTAAGGCCAGAGGCTCTGGCATCTCACGATTGAAGTAGACTCACCTGGAAGGACAACACCTGTGTGTAGTGTGTGTAGTACAGGGACTGACATGACTACTACTCCCAGCAGGTACTGTTCCACAACTCCAAACACCAGCACAGTGTTCACTTGTCCAAAGGCCCTTGTTTGTAAACTCCCAATTGTAGTGTACTCACCTGGGAGGATAACATTTGTATAGTGTGTGTAGTACAGGGACTGACATGACTGCTAAGGCCAGGTGGCACTGTCACTCTCACTCCACACAGCTAGCCCTATGTCCAAAGACCCCTGTTTGTCAACCCCCCCCACTGAAGTGTACTAACCTGGGAGGATAACATTTGTATAGTGTGTGTAGTATGGAGAGTGACAAGACTCCAACTCCCAGCAGGCACTGTTTCTATTACCCCAAACACCAGACAAGTGAACTGTTCTCACCTGGGAGGATAACATTGGTTTAGTGTGTGTAGTACAGGGAGTTACATAACTGCTAAGGCCAGAAGCTTTATCTCACCAACTACAAATACATGCCCAGCGTACACTGATCCAAATACCCTTGTTTGCTAACTCACAATGGAAGTTAACTCTCCTAGCAGGATAACATCTGGCTAATGTTGGCAACTAGTGGGAGTGACCTGAATGTAAATACCAAAGGGCCCTGTTTTGCTGACTCCAATCACCAGCCCAGTATCCACTTGCCCCAATGCATTAGTCAGTGAACACACAAAAAAAGTTTACTCACCTGGGAGGATAACATTTGGCTAGTGTTGGAAACTAGGGGAGTGACGGAATGCAACTTCCAGGAGGCACTGCCCAAGTGACTCCAAAAAGCAGTACAGTGTTCACTTATCCAAAAACCCTTACCTGCTTACACTCAATTGATGTATATTGTCCGGGGAGGGACCAAGATACAGATCATGCCCACCTCAGAGATGTGGCTGCCCACCTAACTCCACCCTGAGCAGCTAACCCAAGATAAAACTACTGAGGATAGGAAGGACAGCTCAAGCAGTGTGCAACATAAATGATTAACAAGGCTTCAAGATGTATCACCAGAATGGTACTGGCTGCAGACACATTCACAATGCACTGACCACATGATGACTCCAAGCACACATACAACAAACTCCTGGGTCTAAATGCATAACAATCACCTAGTCCTCAAAATGGCCAAAGCCACATCCTCCCCAGCTACTGCCTTCCCTGCTCTGGTGGCAAGATGTAAATCTCTGCCAATCCTCCCAAGTGCTAATGAACTGTTAAATGCAGCAGCTCCTTGACTCAAATGGAATTGTCATGCTTCACAAATAGCATGGGTACCTGTCACAATAGGATAACCTACAAATCAACTATGTATAAGGTCTTTGTGAAATGTCACTGTAAACTTTTGAAGGTAGCTGTCACAATACAACCTGTAACATTGTATCTTTCACATCAACAGGTCAAGCTGCCACTGGGCACACAGAGCCCACAGAAGAGACTGCCACTACCCCCATGAAAGAAGCCCTCAGTGGTGATGACACTCCTCGACGTCTGGGCGTGAAGGATAGTTCAGGCCCATCTGGACAACCTGGTCAGGCCCCTACAGTGAGTCTCATTGTGGCCACATCAACACCTCCCAGACCAGTTGCCTCAACATCACTGGCAGCAATTCGCCCCCCCAACCTATGTCCCTAGGACAGTTGCAACCATCTTGTACCCTCCCAGTCCCGGATCCTGAGTTGCAACACAACACCTTGGACAATGATGCAGCAAGGGCACAGGCCCGTGGGGGTAGGGTGTTTGGGAGGGATGCTGTGGTTCAGGACACCATCAACCAGGTATTGGTAGTCTACCAGGAGTCCCAAGGCGTGATAGTCCTGGTACTCTCCGAACTCTGGGAGATGAAGCAGCTGCAGAGAAACATTCATATAGATATACTTCAACAGTGGGAGTCCACCAATGCCAACCTGGCCACCCTAACAAGGAGCAACTCTCTACCCCTTCAGTTGGTGCAGGCCCTTCTTCACCAGGGCCAGCAACTGGAAGGGAGGCCCTGTCAGTGGAAGAGCCCGCCACAAACACCCCTGCCTCTATAGGAGCAGCTCCCCTCTCACGCAAATGGGGACATCCAGCTAAGAATTCAGTAGGTGCAGATGGCCTGACACCGACCACTGCCAGCAAGAGACCTCTTGCTGAAGGAATTCCTTTGTGTGCCACAGATTCACTCTGTTGACTGTTCTTCAACCACCTAACATTTCCTATGGGAGGAGTACACTGGACTTTGGACTTCCAATGGTGTGGCCTCTACTCTAATGATTTCATCCACCATGACTGAACCCTTCACTTTTCTGTTCCGTCCATTATTTTTCATTCTATACACAAATTCACCATAAATCCCACCTATCACAAAGTTTGTGTCTGCTTGCTTTTGTTTCAAGTATTGCTATGTAGAGTTGTAAGGCCATGTGAAGCAAATGTTGGACACACAAGATATTAGTGCAAGGAGGGATGTCTTACAGGTACAATGACCTGCTAAGGATTACAACCAACACACACAAACACATTGGTACAAATGTCTGCTCACACCAAACGTTTTATTTCACTGTACATCATATAGGCTGTTGAAATGTCTGGACTGTCATAGCCAACAGTGGCTTACGCATATTGGGTCTAGATAGAGACACTAATGTACAGTTCCCCAGACCACCGAAGAATGGGCCTAGTCAGACATTCTCCTGTGGAATAGTCAAACAGAGAAGTGGTTGATGTCACCAGCTAGAGCCTTATCACATACCAAAACAAAGTTATCCAACATCACATACACCAAGGTACAGACAGAGGGCAGTACAACAGTCCCCGATCACAGGTCCATCATCATCAATGACCATACATCTGGTGGTATGACAAAAACTTATGTCAGTGTTGTGGCATAGGCAATGTGGCCTGTTATGATGAAACACATCTACAGCTACATACAGGTCATACAAGAAGAGTGTTTAGCTTATGTGAATGGTGAATTCCTGGCTTGCACTTGCTTACAACATATTTCATGCCCACATAATCACACACACGATGCAATCATTCCAACACAGCACAAAAAACAAGTACACTGTGCAATTCAGTCCTTCCATCAAACACTGGCCAAGCTGCATTGGAACAGTTCTCATACACCCCAAATCTGTGACCTACATTACCTGGAACAATCCATGTCCACTTCACATGTAAGAACAGCATCAGGTACCTGCCGAAATTACAACTCTGAAATGCCTACTTGCGGATGTCATGGTGAAGGTACCTGTACAAGGACAAAACAAGGAGTATAGATTCAGTAACATACCTATAAAGCAAAACACATAGCAAGCATGTGGAAATTAGGTTTCATTGCAATGAGACTGACACAAACAAAGCTACTACATGAAAGTGGGGATATGTCAAAGACTATTTTTTCAAGCAGCCTTTGGCGGAATGTGGGAGAGCATTAACTCCCTTGTGTTTTGCCAAATCACTCGACTACACACACACATTCTGACAACTACAGTTCTTCGTACAGTCACAGTCATAACCTCACATGATATACTTACACTCAAGAAAAGTAGCTATTGATGAGATCTTCCCACAAGTCAGCACCTCCTTCTTCTTCACCACTGTCATCCTCACTTGGCGTTTTAGGAGGCTCATGCGGTGGCACTGCAGGCCA
This sequence comes from Pleurodeles waltl, assembly GCF_031143425.1. Lineage (NCBI taxonomy): Eukaryota > Metazoa > Chordata > Amphibia > Caudata > Salamandridae > Pleurodeles > Pleurodeles waltl. The sequence goes on from NC_090449.1 coordinate 626,412,823, forward strand.
CAATAATCTGACACACTTTACCGGGTGAGTAGAGGAGGGCTCCACCAGTCCGGTCCAGACACCTAAATCTGTCTTTCAGGAGCCCAAAAGCCCGCTCCACTACCTGGCTTGTTCTTACCTGGGCCTCATTAAAGCGGACTTCCCCTGGCATAGTTGGATTCTTTACTGGCAACAACAACCAAGGAAGGTTTGGATATGCAGAGCCTCCTGTCAAGGAATGGGATACATGTGCAACTATGAGTCCTTATCAGAATTGTCACACCAGACATTGCACACACACAAACAGGACAGATGTGACTTACCAACCAGCCAGCCAGGCCCTCTCTGGGCACAGTTGTGACATCACTCGCGTGATAGTGTGGTTCACGGACTGAGCCCGGATAACGTGCACAGACCTGTGAAATATATAGGTCCGCCAAACCTACAACTTGGGCGTTGATGGAATGGAAGTTCTTTCTGTTGCGGTATACTTGTTCATTGACATGCGGTGGGACAAAGCCAAGCCAACATGTGGGGAATCAATAGCCCCTACCACATGTGCTACCACATGTGGGATGCGAACAAAACCATAAACATCAGCCTTCCATGGGCTAAATCCTCACATCTTGGGAAACTGGATGTAGCTGTCCAGGTGTTTCAAAATTACTGAGAGGATGTCCTTCAACACCAGACTGAACATAGGTTGGGACATTCCACCAGCGTGGGTCACTGTTTGTTGGAAGAACCCTGTCTTTAGGGAGTGCAACACTGAAGTGACTTGTACAATGCGTGATATGCTGGTTGGATAACTAATAGCTGGTATCAGATCTTGCTCCAACTGACAACATAAGTCCACTATTGTTCGCCGATTTGGACGGTAAAGGTGGATATTATGTCTTTCTTCCATAGTCTGAAGGTCTGGCAGTGGATGGCAGACAGGTGGTTGTCGCTTCCTCCCTCTCCCTGGGTACCTATACATGACAAGAAATTTGTTCTGACATCAGTCATTGTGTCCACAGCAACATACCTGATGCATGTCAAGGATAACATGTGAAATGACAATTTAGAAGGGATGGAAATGGCAAACAATACACATCACAGCTGCTAAAAACACAAGGGTCACATGTTACCCCCTTGGTTTGCCACATATGTGTACACATCATGTATCTGGCTGAAAGCAAAATTGTGCATCACAAATGCTACTCTAAATGTGTCTGGATGTCCTGAGCGCTAACATTACCTTGGACGGTGGTGGACAGTGCCCCACTATAAATTGCCATATGTGCCCAGCAACATACAACAATGGTGTTTGAGTAGTAGGACCAACATAACAAAATAGTATGAACAGGTTTTCGTGCTCAAAACAAAATTTTCTAAGGTATGATGCACTTTCTAACGCCCAATCCCGCATTTCTGGACTCTAAAATGGTGGCTGCCTCTCCTACTCCACTGGACATTAGGAACCGTCTGCGACCGCCTCAAGACCCACATTCTGGCGGTGGTCTATCCGAAGCTTAATGGGCATTTGAGGGCAGCAGAGCAGCCACAAGGAGGTGAGCACATGGCATATCCCTGCCTGTCCCATTGCTGAGTGCTTGAGTGAGGTTCTGACAGCTCCCCCTGACAATTACAGATAAGCCCTGTGTCATTGTTTGTGTAGACATGTTGTGTTTTATACTGATGTGCCTTGCCTATTGTACCTGGGACCTAGGACAGCACTGGGTGGAATCTTCAAACCAGTAGCTCTGAAAGGACCACATATGGCTGTGTACAGTTATCAATCATGTACTGTTTGATGTTGTAGTGTGTGTATTTTCTATGCAATAGACCAGGACTCCTCAGTTTTCCTGGGCCAAAGGTAAGTAGGTGTTGGATCACTGTCCTCAGCCATGTGTCTGATGGGTTCTGGTGCTTCACTGCAGTCCGTAATGTGAAGATGTCCAACACACGTGACATGGCTTACATTGAACTTTGGATACAGCTATGGATCACTATTTTACCTTTGTAAGTGGGGACTGTTCATTGACTTGATGAATGTGCCATGACAGTTGCCAACATTCATTGTGCCTACATGTCAGCATGTGTCCTTTTCTCTTTACTGTACATATATAAGCTGCAGTTTCATGTATGATCTACCTATGTTGATGAAATGATGTCTGCATTGATGACTGTGGAATATAACATTTACGATGGGGTATTTTTCATGTTGTGCAACATACAGGAGTGTGTCCCCATTGTCTAGTGGTTGACACATTCCCTCATGTGTTATAGCATGTCATTTGGCATGTACAACTGTAGTAGCAATGAGGGGCATGACAGATAGGCCTAGAGTTAAGAGCCACAATGTGATAATTTATGCCCTTCGTTAGAAAAGGGTTCTCTGGTCAGCAGTCAGTTTGCACTCTGTCAAAGCAGGGACTCTCACTCTAGTCAAGGCAATGGAGATACACACTTAAGATAACCCCTGCTCACCCCCCTTGGTAGCTTTTGTCCTCTTTCAGGCAGAAGCAGCAGCGGCAAGCCAACCCAGTAAAGCACAGTCACAGGCAAAGGGGCAGGACTCCTCCTCCAGCTCTTCTCCTTGGCAGAGGTTCCTCTTGGTTCCAGAAGTAATCTCAAGTATGGGGTTTTGGGTCCAATACTTATACCCCTTTCTGCCTTTGAAGTTGCCCAACGTCAAAGAAAAGTCTCTGTTGTTTACAGGATCCTGCCTTGCCCAGGCCTGGCTCCAGACGCACACCAGGGGGTCGGAGACTGCATTGTGTGAGGGCAGGCACAGCCCATGCAGGTATAAGTGACCATTCCTCCCTCCACTCTAGCCAGGATGGCCCATCAGGATATGCAGGCTACATCCCAGTTCCCTTTGTTTCACTGTCTAGTGGAGATTCAAAAACAGCCCAACTGTCAGTCTGACCTAGACATGGACTACACAAGCAGGCAGAGTCACAGAATGGTTTAAGCAAGAAAATGCCCACTTTCTAAAAGTGGCATTTTCAAACTAACAATCTAAAAACCACCTTCACTAAAAACATGTAATTTTAAACTGTAAGTTTGGAGACCCCAAACTCCATATTTCTATCTGCTCCCAAAGGGAATCTGCGCTTTAATAATAGTCAAAGGCAGCCCGCATGTTAACCTATGAGAGAGATAGGACTTGCAACAGTGAAAAATGAATTTGGCAGTATTTTACTGTCAGGACAAGTAAAACATATAAGTACATGTCTCACCGTAAACATACACAGCACCACGCCCATGGGTACCTAGGGCCTACCTTGGGAGTGCCTTGCATGTATTAAAAGGGAAGGTTTAGGCCTGGCAAGTGCGTATACTTGCCAAGTTGAATTGGCAGTGGCAGGACTGAGCCATGTTTATAGGGCTACTAAGGTGGGTGGTAGAACCAGTGCTACAGGCCCACTAGTAGCATTTGATTTACAGGCCCTGGACACCTCTAGTGCACTTTACTAGGGACTCACTAGTAAACCAAATATGCCAATCACCAATACAATTTATACAGAGCATGTGCACTTTAACACTGGTTAGCAATGGTAAAGTGTCTAGAGTCCTAAAGCCAACAAAAACTGGTCAGGAAAAAATTGGAGGAAGGAGGCAAGACGTTTGGGGATCACCTTGCAAAAAGGACCAGCTCCAACACCCTTGATGTGGCATCATGTTGAAAAGTGCATTGCACATGTGTAATGGTTAAGGTTTGTGCCATGACTGTTGGCATGCATCATGGAGTAACTTGCAGTTATATTTCAATCACATGTGTTTGGGTTCAGGCATTCATCCACAGACAGACATCTCGGTTTGCATGATCAAAATGGGGTCAGTGATGTAGCTTCCCATTGGGCTACATGTTGAGGGCCTTCTACAACTACTTGCAACGTATGTGTCTCTCCTAAATGCAAAGGACTAATGGCTTCTACTGATGCACTCAGAGTATGTCATTGTAAGAGGTGACAGAGAGTGGTGATCAGCCAGGGGCTTGATGATTCATAGCGTTGTGTATTTTGGGGCCATCTCTCCCAGACATCTTGCACATGATATCCACAGTGTTCATTTCCATGCCACATGTGTGGCCTATCTGCGCAACATTAATGATACCTCCTTGACTCTATTAGGAAAGATGTCACTTAGTGTGCATCGTGGAAGTGCTTCCAGTGTGACATTAGTATTTCCATGTCACCTTCTCCAGGCTATTTTACTTTTGTCATCAACATGGCAGGAGTTTGGAGCATCCTTTCTTGTTATTGGGTCCTTATGTATGTGACAAATAGATGTGTCCATGCCCTTGAGTGGGACCTGTGGGAATGTAGTTGGCACTGGCCTGCTATTTTGTGACAACAGGTAACAGAGGTCTGCTCCACCGGGCAAAGCTTTGTGGATGATGAGGTCTCCTACTTGTGGACTAGTTATTGTGATTACACAACTTCAGCCATGCAATTGTAGGTTTGTGAGATCCTGATTTTCCTGTGGGCAACTGTTGGCACTTCAGTTGCCATGCATGCATGTGGTATGCCACATCTATGGGCCACTTAGGTGTAGTTTGTTGCTGGGACCTACTTGACATCATAATCAGAGCTGTTGTTCAAGTGTGTTCATGGACGTGTGATAACCCTATTTGTTTTTGTCCTTGCAGCATCTGCACTGGCAAGTGAAGGAGAAGAGGCACATCTTAGTGGGGAAGCGTCTGGCAACAGGACTTCAGGTTATGACACAACTGACTCAGAGGGACCCAGTGGCCAGGAGGGTCAGGGGAGTGCCACGAGGGAGACCGGATCTACATCCTCATCATCGGATTCCTCCTCCAGTGGATACTCCCTAGTGGTGGCAGACCCATTGTGGCATCCCCTAGTACCATCCTTGTCTGCGACCCCCCACTGTATCACCACCCTCCCTGTTGCTCCCCACCCATTTGACTGTGCCTGCTCACAGTCAGATGGTGGGCATCTCCTTTGCCGCAGGCACCTCTGCCCCAGACCCTGTTACCCCTGCTGCCCTCAGTGAGGAGGCTATTGACCTCCTGAGAAGTATTTCTGTGGATCAGTCAGCCATTGTGAATGCCATCCAGGGACTGGCGACCCAACTAAAACAAACAAACATGTTCCTCGAAGGCATTCATGGTGCAATGGCTGGCCTACACAGATGTTTTCAGGCTTTGGCCTCCTCACTGACGGCATCCAGTCATCCCCTCGTTTCCGTTCCCCCTCCAACTTCCTCTTACCACTCCAAATCCCCACTTCCCCAATCTAACCAAAGCACACAGAGCGATCCGCAGGCATCCACCTCAACACCCAAGAGGAGTGTAGACAAACACAAGCAGCACAAAACACACCAGCATGCACACAAACAACATCCACCTACAGACATAGCAACAGTCACAACTTCCCTTGACACCCCCAGCATCACACACACAACATCCAACATACCCACAGGCACCAAACCAACAGCCACTGACACACCCACCACACTCATCATACCCACAGACACCACCTCAGGAGACCCAGACATCCACCATAAGCACCATACCCGCAGACACCTTAACTACAGACATCAACCACATCCATGCAGTTGCAGTTGTATTTGCTTGTTGACTTGCACTTCCACATGGTGCAGGTAGGCATGACATTTGGGTGTAATTCTGTTTGTCCCTGAGCACATGACGTTTTAGGGGTGTGTGCAAAATGATATGTGTCCCAGTGCAGCCTTCTTCCCTGAGTTTTCCTGATGCCCCTATCCCAACTGTGTAGGTATTTTGTGAAAAGTCCTATTTGTCTCTCTGTCTATTGCGCATGCCATTGCCCTTCCAGTATGCTGTGATGTGTGTGATGTGTGTGTCCATTGCAGGGCTGGTTAATGGTAGTTTTGGTTGTGCTCCACGCCACATTGATACATATGTGTGTTGTATGTGACGACAGTCCCTGGCCTATGTGGGATATGGGTGTGTGAGTTGTATTTGTATATGTGATGTTTGTGTGCTGTTGGTGATGTGTGAATGAATGGCTGTCAACGGACCACTGAACTTGTAATGAGGACCTTAGTCATATCAAGAATATCCTTAATCTCACAATATTAGCCTCATTAAAGAAGCAGAATCCTATAATCACTAGCCTCATTCCAGAGCAGACATCAGAGAGTTACTGGCCACATTCAAAATCCATCACCTCATAAAAATGGCCTCATTCAAGAGCTAGAATCTCACAGTTACTAGCCACATTCAGGCCACAGCACCTTTTAATTATAGGTTTCTTCAAGAGCCAGCATCACATAATTATAATTTCACTTAAGAGCCAGAATCTCAGAGCAACTGGCATCATTTTACAATCACCATGATAGAACAACTAGCATCATTCGAAAGCTGATTTTTCTGAGCATCTAGTTTCTCTCAAGACTTGATATCTCAAAGTTATTTGCCACATTTGTAAGTCTGAACCTCATATTTATAGCCTCAAACGAGATCCAGCATTTCAGAGTTACGGACGACATTCAAGAGTAGCACCTCATCAAAGAGTTAGTTTTTCAGACTGAGGAGCAACTTTTAGGAGCCAGCACCTCTTAGTTATAACCTTATTTAGGAGCCAGCATTCCAGAATTATAGCTTCATTCAAGAGCCAGAATATGAGAGTAACTAGCCTCATTTTAAAGTTAGCATCTCAGAGTCACTGACATCAGTTGAGTGTCATTTAGCCACATCTGAGATTTTCAGTCTGTGTCTATATTCTAGTCCATGAAGCTCTGGTAAGGTACAAATTAAAGTGTTGGGAGCACAAGTAGTCCCCGTGGCCATCCTCCTCAATAACCTGCCCAACAACGCATTGCCATACTTAGTAGTTTGGTCTGCTTTCATGTTGGGCCTTTTGATTTTAAAAAGAAAAGAATCAGCTCTCTTCTGAAGGCACCCACAAGGACATTATCTGCGTAATGGAAGGTGTATCCTCAAGCCATATGGCCACCCTTTGCAGTTGCATGGCCGTATCATAACATTCATAGACAGAAACCCCTATGCCACCATCTGGCTGATGTAGGGACCTGGAGCTGAAACAGGGGTTCCCCTCATCAATCAGATCTCAAAATTCATATAAGAAGTATACAATCCCATTTTTATTATTGTTTTGCTGGTTCTGGCAGGTTAGCAAAGAAGTCTAAGAGTTGTGCTAGTGCCAGCATTTTTCTATCCATCATTGACAGATTTAGAGTTCACCAAAAGGCCACAATACCACTTAAGGCTGCCAGGCTTGGTCATACCAATGCTGCCATCAATAATTCCAGAATTAGGATAGTAAACTGACTTTTCTAAGTAGAAAAATATATGTATTTCCCATATAAGTAAGGTAGCAGAGCTAGTTCTTCTTTGGAGGGTCTATCCAGGAATACACTCAAGTTTGACCACTCCAGTTTAAACCTGATTTAGATATTGGCAGAAGGGTTACTCCATCACAACGGAGACAGATATCCAGTCCACCAAAATCTAAATCTCATAGGAAATAATGGGATTTGGATTTTGGCGGACGGGACATTTGTGACGGAGTAACCCACCTGACAACATCTAAATTAGGCCCTTAGTCCCAACTATTTATAAAATAGTTATCAGGGGTTTTAGTGTAACTTTGGTGTCCTGTTTAACTAACAATAATAATATATCATCCGGTTATAACAATATGGCATGTGTCATGCTTGGGATGGACATCCCAAGGTCTCTGTCTCCAAGGCTTAATAATTTGCAATGGGCTATGTTGCCCGGGATAAATTCAATGGAAATAGAGGGCATTCCTTTGAACCCTTACCCATTGAACAGAAGTCTGAGATTACCAGACCTGTTTGGATTCTAGCAGTATATAACAATGTAATCCATTTCATCATGTTTTCCTCAATGGCAGTTTTTTCTGATATTGTAAAAATGGACCTCCCACTCACTCTGTCAAATGACTTTGCCAGATCTATAGCCATCTCTCTTAGGTGACATACAAAGGCTGGAGTCATTTCAAGTGGGAGGAAAACTTGTCTTATGTTTGATTAGGGTATGCATCTCTGTACAAATCTCCTTTAGTCTGTGTGGATGACTGTGGGTAATAATCTCAGCTTTGGGTTTGCAATGGCTCTCGATGTTCACTATTGACTGAGGTCTGTCAGAGACTATATTCTGCTTGTCCCTGCCCTGCTTGGTAGGGAAATGACTAGTTTCCCTAGTTCAGGGAGGGAGAAAGCACTTTTTTGATTTTGTAAGGATGTGCAGTACCTCCTGAAGAAGTAGAACTTGCCATTTCACATTTTGAGCCTGGCAAGATGCCCAGCTGTGATGGATTATTGATGACTAGACATTTAACTAATATGTACTCATGGGTACTCTAGGGGAGAATGCTCCCTCCCACATCTAGGGATGTCACTATAGTGTTATCATTCAAGGCAAAACGTGACACCCTGGATGTGGGATCATACTGTCCGCTCTCCATGCTAAACCTTGATTTTAGAATTCTAGACCCGTTGGTGGTGAATGGAGTGCTTCAGGTTCTCCCACACCTGGTCCACACAGACCAAAGTGGGTTTAAACCAGAAAGAAACACTACTTACAATGTCCGGTGACTATTTCATGTCATTACTGATATCCCTGCACATTTGTGTGGAGCTGTGGTAGTCTCCATACAAAGGGAAAACATTTTTGACACACTGGAATGGAAAATATCTCTGTGAAATGCTGCAAGGCACTGAACACATTAATAACATAGGTCAGTTTGTGACCCACAATGATTGGGGGCCATTAAATGGATGGTGGCATCCTGGGATTGGCAAAAACATGTCTGTAATTGCTGATAAATTAAGTAAACTTTTTTTTAAATGCAGACCATTTTCCTTAAAGGAAAGTATACTGTTTTTTTTTTTAGATAAAACGTTTCCTTTATTTGAAAGTTTGTTTAAGAGTTGTTGGTGGCATTAACAATCCAATCTAAACAATAGTAGGGAAATTATTGGACTTTGAAGGAAGCCGTTTTCTTTTCTAACTCCAACATTAGCAACAGTGAGGAAAATGTTGGGCTGTGGAAGGAGTCTGATGTATTCACACTCCATCATAAGCAAAAACAGAGAAAGTATTGGACTTTCGGGGCATTAGATTTATTATTCCCATTCCAACCTGAGCAACAGCAACAAAAGTGTTGGACATTGGAGATCTGGAGAGCTCAAGTTTTATATTCGTGTGAAGAAAAACAGGGAAAGTGTTGGGCTTTGGAGGGGTTAGACTAAAACATTCCAACTCCAGTCTGAGCAACAACAAAGAAAGTGTTGGACTTTGGCAGAGTTAGATGTACCAACTCTTAAACTTAAAAAAAATACATATAGAACGAAATCAAAATATTTAAACATATTGTTTAAAAAATCCTTAAAGATAAATTAAATTAAATTAGAAAGTTTAACGTTTATATTAAAAATAATATAATAATATACATACAAATATATAAAATAAATAACCTTCCCTCCCACCACCCAAAAACACCAAAGGATTGAAAATAATTTAACACAATATAAAAATGTTAAATTAATTATTAAATAAAACAAGTAATAACTACAAAATTAATTCACAAAATGTTATAATTAAGTAAGCTGGTCAACCAATTAATGATTAATTCAAAACAAAAACTAAGATAACAATTAATAAAATAGTTTGAATAATTTAATTAACATACAAATTATTAAAATTGAAACAAATAATTTATATTTTAAATACCTCCCCACCTTAATCCCAAGCAAAAACCTGCTTCTAATTTAAAAACTACTAATTACCTTGTTTATATTGGATTTCATATTAAAAATTACAAACAATACTAAAAATGCAACTATTATTTTAATACTAATACCTTCTAATAACACACAAAGTAATATATATTTAAAATTAATGAGAAAAAGCTGTATTAAAGACAATTATAACATATACAATACAATTTAAACAAATTATATTATATAGCTAAAAATATATTTTTACTATCTATATTCTGTGCCACAATATTTTTGCATTGATGATATTTTTTACACAACATTCTTGTATCACAATATATTTCCATGATATTTCGGCAGCATAAGCTTGGCAACAATATGTCTAACCCATTTGAGTTTTCCTTTTGCTCTTACATATCGGTCTTCTTGATGTAGCTGAATTTTATAAGGTGGAACTGTCACCCTTCTTTTATGTATATTTGGTTCCTCTGACAAAAGCTATATTATATAGTTGTCTTCTCCGCTTATTTCAATTTGTGGCTCTCTACATTTTTTGGGGTGCATTTCTTGTTTATTTACTCATGCAACATTATCCATAACCCTAACGTTCCCAACAAGAATGCATAAAGAACCAGAAGTGAAGATTCAGAGTCACCACTCTCCCAGGGCCCCAGTAATGAAAGAAGCTGTCACATGGCAACATGTCTTAGTCTACCTGAACATGACTAAGCCAAACAGTCCTATCACCATGTGTTTCCCACAAGTTCACCTTCAACTACCATGAACTGAACACCCTCAGAGAAGTTCAGCAAAACACCTGCTTGCTAATTTAAACCATTTATTAAGTTCCCGCCACCACTGTATGGAGACATGGGCTAGAGATGAGGAAAGGGCCACTCAAAGACACCCCCACCCAGCAACCATAGATTGGCAATTGGCTGAATGGAGTTCTTCCAATATGCTTTTGTCCTTTATGACCTTCACCGCTAAATTACAATGGTCATCTCATAAAAGGCTCGTATCAACCACTTCAAAGTTTATCTTGGTTTCCAGAGCTTCGTTTATGGCTGTGACAGCTTCTAAAATTGTATCCACTTAATCCTGAGCAGAAATCAAATCAGTATCCATACCATCATTTGTACCTCGGCCTTGTCGCTGCACAGATGTTTACAGTTTCATAGCCTCTGAGCGCAGGGCCATTCCTTTGACAGCCCTAGGTTTAACCATTCTTTTCAGTTCGTAGTCACTCTATGGCCATTGTTCAGCATCCAACCCAAATCTAATTCCATTTAAAGTAATCAAACTCCCTGATGCTCACAACAGGCCCACTTTCAATGTAGTTGCTATGCAAATCACAGTCAAATATGTAGATGTGCGGTAATCAAGGAAGGAGGGTAATAGTTCTGGAGTTGCACTGACTAGTATTGGCTGGTTGCTTATCCCATCAGTGCAATACCCCTATGTCCACAACTATGAAATATATTTAAGTAAGGCAGAGTAAGCAATTGTAAATAATAAGAAACATGTGGTTTGATATTCCTTGAGTAAATAGTGGTCACTTGCCACATATGTTTATTTGAATGCAGTTCAAAACAAATGAAAGCCCCTATTTAATTGTGAGGCAGCAGAGAACTTAGGCAAGGCAACATGTGTTTTGCCCCTAAATGGCATGCATAGGCTGGAGCTTTTTCAAGGCTGTTTAAGTATTATTAGTTACAGAATTACAGGAATTCCATTTATATACATTTATATGTCACATAAAGAAAAAATAACAATAGAAGCAAACGATAAATGTAGATGAACGTCACCCACAAGCCAAAACAACAAATCCGTCCGGTTCCTCAGAACACTCTGAAGTGTGATAGAAGAAACCTAGATCTGCTTGGGGTTAGGTCTCCTTATTCAAAAGGAATTAGTTATTATCGGTATAGCACGGATCTGCAATTACTACTAGAAACCATACACCCTACCATCATTTCAGTATCAATATCTCTAATACATTTTCAAGAACACCATATGTAGTATTTACTATGATGTTGTTTGTCCATACTGTGATGAAATTACTTAAATGTATCAATACCAAGGCACATATTTTTCTGACTAAACTTGTATGAACAACAAAATATCTATAGATGACCAATTACCAACACCACAGGAGCAGGATCATTTCCCATAAAAAAGGAACCAATAGAACTCAAGTGTAATGAAAATGTAACTCAAGACTACTTAGGACCAAATATACCCAACAATCTAAAAAAACAGTACACCACACCAACAATACTGTACAGAAATTGTACTGAGGGACTGATAGGAGAACTTCCATGAAAATTGTAGCCACTTCAATATGGGCATTGCTTCTTTTCCTCTTTTATTATGATTATAAGTATATATGTACCATAGTTTTTTACATGTAACACTACACATCACCATAACGTTGCTATGATACACTAATATTGAAAGATTCTTTTGCTCTTAACATAATCTTAATAATCCATCACAGGGAGGTTCCAAATCAACTTTTGTGAAATAACCTACAACTACTTCAATATGGCTGCCGTTATTTATGTATATAAAAGATTATTATTTTTGAGTTTACAGCAATAACAAATTTTTGCTAGAACTATACTCTAAAATGGTATTATTCATGTTAGTGAGTATACCATGAAGACAGTGCATGCAACTGATACATACAAATGCTTCCTGCCCTTGAAACACAAAATATACACAACTTCAAAATGGCCGTATTTCTTTCCAAAATGTGTTGCTCATATTCAATGTAAAAGTAACCAAGAATGTGGAATCTATTGGCTATAGGGTAAACATAATAAAGTACTTTGGGGCATATTCACTAGAAGTGGCACAGAGTGGCTGCTGTGCCAAAATTGGCAGTGCCGTGCTGCATCACTTCTAAACAAAGGGATGCACCATATTTAAAAGAATACAGCGCATCTCAGTGTTTCTCTCTGCACTGGTGCTAAATTAGCTGCTGAGTGCCAACGCAGCCACCCTTCTGCCATAGTGTAAGGATTGCTGTGTTGCGGGGGAGATTGTTTTCGTGCAAAAAGGATACCTTCCTGCACAAAAGCAATTTTCAAATGTGATTTGCTCTTTCTATGTGTGCTGCAGAATGCGGCACACATAGAAAGAGCAAAGAATGAGGAGAAATGAAAGCATTGCACCTGATGTGGCGTTAGATTTTGGTGCTGCCTCAGATTTACAAAATCCCATAAATCTGGGGCAACGTTAAAATGCAATGGCTATTGCTGTGGAACTCCCACAGCAACACCCATTGTACTCCCCTTACTCGCAAAGTGCAGGCATGGTACGGGGCAGTATTTATAAGGTGGCATTAAGCAACAAAAAAGGGGCTTAACACTGCCGTGTAAATACGGCGCAGTGCACAGCGCCACCGGAGCATCACAAAAATAGATGCTCTGGTGGCGCTAGGGGCTTGTAAATATGCCTAACTTTTTTCATGATACATATACACTCAGGCCCTCATTCTGACCCTGGCGGTCCTAAACCGCCAGGGCCACGGGCAACGGAAGCACCGCCAACAGGCTGGCGGTGCTTCAGTGCCCATTCTGACCGCGGCGGTAAAGCCGCGGTCAGAAAAGGGGATCTGGCGGTTTCCCGCCGGATTTCCCCTGGCTGGGCTGAATATCCATGGCGGTGCTCCGCCCCCTTCCCGCCACCCTGTTTCTGGTGGTTTTTACCGCCAGGAACAGGATGGCGGGAACGGGTGTCGTGGGGCCACTGGGGGCCCCTGCACTGCCCATGCCACTGGCATGGGCAGTGCAGGGGCCCCCTAACAGGGCCCAAGCAAGATTTTCACTGTCTGCATTGCAGACAGTGAAAATCGCGACGGGTGCAACTGCACCCGTCGCACCCCTGCAACACCGCCGGCTCCATTCGGAGCCGGCTTCAATGTTGCAGGGCCTTTCCCGCTGGGCCGGCGGGCGCCCGCCTGCCCAGCAGGAAAGTCAGATTGGCCTCCGCGGTCCGCCTCAGTGTTTTCCGGGCAAGACATACGTAATATCATAATGTTCTTCCCACTACTACAATGGTAACCTCCATAACTTAGCTATATTTAAAGTAATAAAGTACATGACGGTAGCCGAGAGCAATTAAACGTGAAATCTAAATGATGAGCAGTAGTTTTTTACTATTAAAGCTCTATTACAATATGGAAGCCATCTTAGCACATCCACGTTTGATATTTGAACAGCTAATTTTCTTTCACTTCCCTTTAAAAGAGACCCTTCATCTGAAAAAATTCTTTCATACACTTTAGACTGGAACAAGGGACCAAACAGACCACTGGAATGAAAGGTAGGCATAATCAGCCTAATTGCTGGCACAGACTGTGTACTTGCTTTAAGAAGTGGGCTATACCACGATGAGATACTAGCGATTCATTTTCACACCTCTCTTACCTTTACTTTCCTAATTTCTTCCACCATCCCATTCTCTTCCTCCTGATTGATACTTACAACTCTTTCAAAAGTATTGTGAATGTCACTTCACTATTAAACAAGCACTAATGTCTGCTACCTGAAGTTGCGATGAAGAACACAAGTACACGGACATGCTTATCACTTAAAAAGCCCCATTAAATTCAGGTTAACTTTTAAAGCACATACATAACATGAACCTGCCCATAAACCTTTTCTTAAAATTTAGAATCTTTCAGACTGAAACGGTTTAACTACAGTCCATATGAGACCAACGATAATGCTATTTTTGAAATAAAAACATCTTAGGTAGAACAGCGCTTACATCAACAATGCTGCTTGTAGACCATTTGTGTAACTTCTGAGACCCCCCCCTCAAAAGAGGGTTGCTTGCCACTATCAAGCAGTCTTTTTGACTCACTCTCTAGGACCCCCGCCTGAATGTCCCTGCCTCAAAAACGTACTTCTGTCACTTACAACACAAGCACTAACACACCAAATATGACAGTTTGTTACCTTTAAAAAAAAAAGATCTAACGAAAAGCTTGGAGTGGTTTGTAAGCCAAATTTTGGAAATGTACATAGTATTTCTTAATGCATATTTAAAATTATGTTTGTTTCTCTCTTTTTGTCTCTCCTTTTCGCTTGTATGTAATGTTCATCTGCATTTATCATTTGCTTCTGTTTTTCCTTTTCTTCATGTGACATATATATATATATATATATATATATTATATATATGTATATTATATATAGATATACAGTATGTATGTATATATATATATATATATATATATGTATGTATATATATATATGTGTATGTATATATATATATATATATATATATATTTACTGATTAATAGAATTCCTGTCATTCGGTAGCAAACAATACTTAAACAGTATTGAAAAAGCCCCAGGCCTGCATGCCACTGAGGGGTGAAACACGTGCTGGCTGACCTACATTTTCTACTGCCTCACAATTAAAAAAAAAAGTCCACACAAGGAGGAAGTGAATCATAAATGAAGCTCCACCCATTAATCCCCAATGTAACGTCAACAAAATTCATCAAAATAATGTACCCCCATGATTGAAGCATAACCCAAGCAACAGTGAAACAAAGTAGAACCAGCATAAAACACATTCACTGTGTGATCCATAAGGTGCATACCATGCTTTACCGTGCCCACATCACCCTAATGCATCGTGGGTTCAGAATCTATGACACACACTTTATAAAATGCTATACCAGTCACTGCATAAAGAAGAGAATGACCATGAATTACCAAAAGATAACCTCAGGGGAGGAAACCAATAACAGCATCTAGGTTTCTACCATCTTTGACATTCTGAATAAGAATCCACCCAAGCCTGCAGTGGCGCCCACATCCAGTCTCCTTTTTTCCTGGCTTTCATGCTCTTCTGGGTATTAAAAAACGTTCTAGTTTTAATAATGCCAGCAATCATGACACCCACTGTGAATAATTTATCGGTTCAGGATCCAGCCAGGCCGAAGCAATATAGATCCGGAGCACTGCAACAGCTTTAAAAATAAAGGGCTGAGAAAACCCAGGAAAAAAAACTCATTGTGCACTCACAGAAGTACTAGCTGAGGGGTTAACGTGTTATTCAGCTCTTATGCTCTCAAAGAATTTAACCATCTCCTTTTTAAGTATTTCATGTTCGGGCAGGAGCAAAACATATGGATTAAATCCGCTTCCGGAAGCTGACATCGCAGACAGCAAGTGTCAGCCGGTCCCCGCCACCTGGCTATCTTTGCTGGTGTAAAATCAAGATCAAACACAGTTTTATAATGTTGTGCTTGAAGACCAACAGAACATAATACTGGCCGGTCAAGTTTAAGAGAATCGGGAAAAGAACAATCTAGCATACCTAACTTCTTTTGCCATTTTCCCATCTGTTTCTCAAGATCACTCTGTGTAAGAGCATTCAAAATTCTGCACATTTGAGTAATCGAACACTCCTTATCATTCCAGAGAAGCTCGTTCATCTCTACTTTTGAGAATCCACTTGGACCCCCATCTTTCCTACATAGAAATCTCAAATTTGAAGATACTTAAAAAAATCCCTTTGGCTAATGATAAAAATATCCCTCAGCTCCTCAAAAGAAATTATCCTATCCCATCATAAAAGTCTCCTAAACTCTTCATTCCCCAGCTACCCCAGGGCTTGAACACAATGATCGTTAAGGAAGCACAGGATTTCTTTGAAGCAGAGTGTAATGATTTAGTCACTCCAGCCCCAATTTCTTACAGAGAATGGTCCAGATCTTGCTGGTAGCCTACAGTATCTTAAAGTGGACCCTCTTAAAATAACTGGGCTCGACCTGTCTCAAGAAACACCCACAAGCTGCTTCTCAATCAATAACACATAGATGGGGGGAACTGTATAATCAGTTCAATCCTCTTTACCATGGTCCTCTACCGAGTAGTGCATATATTGCAGAGCTGTTGACCAGTAATATACTTCAAAATTCAGTACTGCCCAGCCTCCCCTCTGCCTGGGAAGTGTTAAAAACCTAAGGGCTCTTCGAGCCTTGCCATAAGCCCAAATAAATCTACAAACAAGCTCATCCAATATACTAAATCAAATGTCTTCTAATTCCAGCAGGATAGCCCAAATAAAATACAGACTTTTACGTAAAAATAGCATCTTAATAATATTGCACAATCCCATTAAAACAGATGGAGATTGTCTAGTCTCCGTAGTTCAGTCTTAACCTTCCCAAGAGCTGGTGCAAGGTTACCCTCCACTAATTTATCTAAATCTGCCATAATGGTGACACACAGATATACAGCTCTCTCAACGACCTGCACACCCATAAATCGAGTGTATCTGTTAGTTAGGACCTGTGTCTTGCTTCGGTTCAGCAGATAGCCAGTATATTCCCCAAAGTTTGCCACCTCCTGTTCAATCTCAGCCAGGGCATTCCCCCCCCACACCCAGACTCAGTGTGACAATAGCAACATCACCTGCATATGCGAGCACTTTTGTATCCCAGACTTGAAAATGCATTGACAGTATACATTCAATGGACTCTAATGTCCTAAGCAAAGGATCAATGTAGATAGCAAAAAGAAGTAGGGAGCATGGGCACCCCTGCCTAGTACCCCGCTGGATCTAAATCAAACCGGACTGGTCCCCCATCAGCTGTACCCTAACCATAGGCCTACAGTACCCTGCATGCACCGCCTTGATAAAATCATGTCCGATTCTAACCTGGCTCATTACTTGTACAGATACCTTCAGGAGCATCTAACAATATCAAAGCCATAGTGTCTCCAGAGGTAGCCACTGCATCGAAAGGAGTAATCACTTGGTGGATAGAATCTGTTATCCCTGTGTTGCCACAGGGAGACAATCTTACTTATATTTTGGCTGAGCCTAGAGGCAAGCACCTTAGAATATAATTTGGTGTCACTGTTCATCAAAGTGATGAATCTGTAAGACCCATGCTCCTGTAAGTTTCCCCTTCTTTAAAAGGACCACTATGCTTGCTGAAGACCACGATTCAGGTATGACTTCTGCCTTTTGTATTGCCAAAAAAAAGACCAACTAGATCTGGGTCAATTGCGTGAAAAAACTTTGTAAAATTCCAGTGGAATTTCAGGGGTCCCAACCGCCTATCCAGATGCTAAATTTTTAAGGGCGATAAAGATTTCCTCTTTAGTCATAGTCGTGTCCAGAAGCTCTCAATCCTCACTTCCTAATGTATTCACTGGGAAGGTCTCCAGAGGCTGCCAACTGTACCCAGGGCCCTGCTTTTAATCCTGGTACAGCCATTCATATTATGCCCAAAAAACCTCCCAGATTTCACCCTGACCCATAACCATGTCCCCCAAGCGTTCTTATTTCACTGATCTCATCTTGACTCTCTCATGGTCTAGTACAAGCCACCCGGAGGTGGCCAAACCTTTCTCTATATTCGTAAGAATCCCATCCTCAGACTAAGAATTTATCAGCCACTTTTCCTGTGTAGATATCAGTGATCAGGGCCCTAGCACCAGCTACCTTATAACGAGCCACATCTAAATCAACACCCATAGCAGCCGATAGAAGTTGGGCCTCTGTGTCCCCCAACACTCTATACAATTCTATACAATTCTATAAGTTGTTGGTTCCGTTTCTTTTGCCTATTGAGGCTCAAACTGAGTGTCTCTCCCCTGACCCCAGCCTTGAAAGTGTCCCAGGCCATCCCATGTGAAGTGCTTCATCGCTTCCCCTGTTGAATTAAAAAAAAAATCTAACATCCAACCATTCACATGTTGAATATAGTCTTCATTCCTGAGCAATGCTCTCTCAAAGGACTAATTCTGCTCCAGTTTAGCCTGGCCCTCCACCCAAATCTCTTTAAAAAAGTGGGTTATGATCAGATATAACCCTAGAATATTTTTCAATCTTGCAATCTTTAAGCAAACTAGCTGAGGTCCGAAAATAATTCAGCTGCAATTGTTTCTTGTGGGGGTGCAGAAAAGAAAGCGAAGCCAGGATCTGGCTCCTTCACCAATTACCACACATCGCTTCACTATACCACACATCGCACAGCCCATGGTCCTTACCAAGAAAGAATTAGGGATTAAAAACCTTGGGCTTCCTACCGGTGTAAGCCAGTACCCCACTACCCAAAATACCACCTAAAAGATTGATATTAAATTTCCCACAAATTATGACTGGGGTTGGCCACAAGAACAGCTCCATGGTCAACCAATCAAAAGCAGCCAGGCTGTCTAACGTTGACCCATAAACTAAGCATACATAGAGTAAAAGAACTTTGGTTATCTTGATGTTATGTAACGGCCCAATGCCCACATTTGTGCGCTAGACTACGACTAAAGCAGCCTAAGTTCTTAGGTGTGAAAATCGCAACCCCTGTGTCCCAGTGTTCTGCGTGGTACGGACTACCAATGAAAATCCGAAGGTATCTAGCAGCTTTTTCCTTGCCCCTTCAATATGTGTTTCCTGGAAGCAGAGGATATCTGCCTGCAGGATTTTAAGATCCAAGGCTACTTTACGCCTTTTACCACCATTATTCAGCCCCCATATTTTAACTGTTGTTATATGGAGTGCATCCATTTTAGAAGGTCAGATTTAACTATTTCCTGAGCAATTCTATTTACCACCCTTTGCACCCAAGAATCTTGTGAGACCCAACAGAAGTATAGCAATAAACAAAAGATAGAAACCTGTGGGTAAACAACCTCCTCCTCTTGTGTATTGCCTCTGTGAATCCCCTGAACCCCCACTCCAGCCTCACCCCGACCCAAAGCAACCTTATCACTTTCCCCTCCAAAGGCTCACCCCACTCCCTACCCTCCACCCCAACCACCACCACCACCCAAAAGAAGTCAGACCTCCCCGGGCCTGAACAGTGGGTTCTGGGATCACCCTCAGTGCTGCCTCTCCTCGGCCACCTGGCACTCCATCAAACCCACAAGTTCAACCAAGAAGAGATAACACACATCAAAAACAAAGCAGAAGAATGAAATACAATTTGATTAATCAATAAACATATCCCACTTTCTTATTCGGACAAAGAAAAAATACCTTCCAGTCTTAGTCAGGATCCAGCCCCTAACTGCTATATTGTACCCTTCCCCCTTCACTCTTTCCTATAACAGATAGAAACATCCTGGAATGGCTTTATCAGTTGCTGGAGTCTCCATCTCCGTTAAGCTGTTGCATGGCAGAAATCAGGTCTTTCAAAGTAGGTCTGGCCATTAAAATCCTGTTTAGCTTTCAGTCGGGCCTTTTCAAAGAATGACTGCTGAAGCAAAAAGTCTAAAAAAAAATAAACTAACACCCTCTTGGTTGTCCAGGAGCCTCAACCTGTGTTGACCTCTGTTTTTTTATCATGAGGGGAATGTTGTGTACCTTCTGAATGTCTGCTTCCCATTCCAAGTACTAAGCTCAGGAAAAGCCCCTTCAAAAGAGAGATTGTGAAGGTTTGTATGCCCCCACCTTTGACCTCTTCCCCGATGCCTAGAAATCTAAGGGTAATCCTCCTTTGACAATTCACGAAATCTTCAATTTTGCATAAAACATCAGCAAGTTGTGATACATGCTTCTCTGTTTGATCTCTAAGAGCTCACAGATCTGACTGCAATGCTAGGGTGTGGTCTTAGAGAGAAGAGACCCTGCCCCTATTTCACTGCAGACTTTGCTGATTTTCCTTTTTGCCCCCTGCAACCTTTTGGTAGCCACCAGTGCCCCCTGCCTATCATAGTGTGTTTCCTGTTGTTGCTGCCTAATGGACTGATAGATAAGACTTAGCAAGGGTTATTCACTTCTGAGTGAAGGAGCTGAGTGTCTATTATCTAGGGGATGAATGTGCTGATAGCTGCCCCTGATCTCCATACATCTGCTGCATTGCAGAGTGGTCCCATATGAAAGAACGGAGAGCATCACCCATCTTCTCAGCCTCTTTCCCTCTGACCTGCCTTTTAAGCTTTTTCTTACGCTTAGGTTTCCCAGCCTTTGCCATCAGACCCGATTCTGTGTGTTCCTCTGAATATCTAATGGAGCTAATCTCAGACTGAGATGAACGAAAATCAGCAAGGTCACTGTTGAAAGAATTTGTAGAGTCTGACTCGTCAGTCAAAGCGAAAAATGTAACCTCCGGGTCTAGGAGATCATCCTTTGTTTTCTGCTCTCCCATCACTCTCACCCCTTTAGAGCTTTCTGTATTAGGAATACTTCCTTCCATGTCATCTAGAAGGGTGGGCCTCTTTCCGACTTCCCCTCTTTCCTTAAATAATGAGGAATCCTGAAAGGATAAAAGCGATGTCTCCAAGTGTCCCCCACCCCCATGCTGAATTCTTACCCTGTCAGGCATAAGAGAAGTGGGATCGAGTATTCCAACCCTTGTGTCCCTGTCCAGTTCCCCCCAGGCCAGGGGTATTTTTTTCATCTCATCGTGTCATTCACTAACCCGTGTCCGGGCTGTGAGGCCCTGCTCTTGACATCCTTTAGAAGCGTCAGGTAAAGGGTCATCAGATACTGCTCTCATTGCAGAATAGCCACCAGTAGCTACAGTGACCACCACTGATTCTGTTGCGGGTTTTCATGGGGGCTTTTGTCAGTAGGAGGCCCATTTTCTAAAACACAATTTTCTCCAGTGCCTGCATGGCCACCAACCTGCATTGTGGCCTAGCAAGGGGGGGGAGGGGTGTTGAACCCATGGAGGAAACATCCGCTATTGAGCTCTTCGGCCCTCGACAATCCTCCTGAGTGTGTGCTTTCACGTCCACAGAGCCTTGCAGGTCGCTCTTCTGAACCACAAGCACCTCTCCCTTCCTCATGCTGATGCCAAGCTCTGCTTCCCCCGATGTTGACTGCCTTGGCAGCATCCTTCTATTCTCCCAAGGTGGCCCCAGTGCAGCACAACCTGCAGGCAAGCCATTTGCCAGTACATTGAGAAAAAAACACAATGGGGGGTCCCCGTGGAGAGCAGGCGTAGTCTAGTCTCTCCACGGGGACTTTCGGGAGGGAAGTGACGAAGGGTGGGCAGGATTGGCCAAGGGATACGTGGGTGTGGGACATGGGTGGGATATTTAAGGTTTGGGGGCGTGGGGACCGGCCTCTTCCGCGCCAACCGTCAGTGCAATGTGGAAGACTGTGGCCACCCACCTGCCATGCATTTAGAGATGACTGTAGGGAGTGCTTGAAGTGTATTTCTTGGTTTAAGTTGGGGGACGCCAGTTAGGGCAGGTTTGCTGATAGGGGTGTGACTGTAGATGGGGGAGGGTGGAGAGTCAGATGCGGGCTTGGCCACCCTTCCAGGAGGAAAAAGAAAACAGGTGAAGGATGATAGAGCGGGGGATGCCCGAAGCAGGCAGGGGATGGATGAAAAAGGAAGATGTGTGGGTCACATTGAAGTGAAAGATCGATGAATTGAAGCTATTGGAGGGATGAGTGAAAAGAAGACTGGATAGGTTTTATAAGATGGGGGGTGTTTTATTTAAAAATTTGGTTAAAGGTTTGATGATAATGTTATTTTATACAATGCAATCCTGTCCTAAATAAATGGTATTTTACACTTTAAGAACTCGTGTCACTGACTCTGTCCCGACAGTCCATGCTAGTAAACAGACTTCGGTCTCTGTGAAGCTCGGTTAAGAGGATTTCAAACACCACCACCACCCTCACTGCATTCTGCACCTTCCGGTGTGCTCTCCTTCTCCTTTGCAAACAACAAACAGTTGGAGCTGGTACTGAATAAGAGGCTCGCGGGGCGTGTTATGCTGTCGTTATCTTGCTTTCCACCCTGATTAGTACGTAATCTCTGATAACTATTTTACTCAAGGAATATCAAACCACATGCTTATTATTATTTTTGAGAATTGCTTGATGTACCTTGCTAAAATATACAGATAGATATGTAGGTGTATCCAAGAATCAATCAAATACCAGTCCGCTAGCTCAATCAGCAGAAATATTTACTGTAATTTAATTTAAACAGGTTTGCTCATTATACTTCAAAATTTGGTCCAGGCTCAAAAACTTCCATCGCTCCTCCCTCTGATTCAAGCAACCCAGGCCACCCAACTTTTTGGGCACTTTTTTCAGGTAACTTGTTAATCTGCAGTGTTTATTAAAGCAAATGTTCCTAGTCTGCGACATTATTTCTGCGCCACGATTGCTCCCTCTATTTCTGCAAAACAGGCCTTGCAGCTAATTTCATGCTCCGTGTGTCATACTTTGACTTGCACTCACTGCCAGGGTCCCCGTCTACCCCTGTGCACTGGCAGCATTATCTTCACACCAGAGCCAAGGCCCACAACCAGCACAAACTAAGCACTGAAAATGCCAGTGTCGGAAGATAGCCTAATGGCTTGCCATCTAGGTTTGTGGCAGCAAGGTTCGCAGACACGTGTTCAATGGCTGTGCAGGTTTAATGCCCACAAAATAAATACAGATAGAGCTCGGGAAGTTGAACTATATGGAATAACTACAGTTCAGCAGTTTCTGGGAAAAGCACATTCTTCATGGTGGCCAGAATTAGCTATGGCTAGTCACCTGTGTAGCAACCTGAGCCAGCTAAAGAGGAAGAAAATAGGAAAAGATGATTCTAGACAAAGAGAAGAGTGTCAACACCCTGCTACCTTGCACGTAACCACCCATTATTTGCACAGTCAAAAAGGTGGGGGGGGGGGGATCAAATACATGCTCCACTGCTGTCTTTGGGAGTCTAGAAACACAGAATCCCAAAATGGCATCTTGTTTATACATAACATATTTTCCCTTAATCCCAGGGCAGGCATATGGGATAGTGCCCAGTGACAGGAAAAACAAATAGCGGAATTTAGGAGGAAAGCTAATGATTAAAAGGGCGTGGATAGTACAAAGAGCTAAAGTGAGAACTAGACGCCTGCTGTGCCCCTCCATGAGACTGGATGAACAGTGAGAAATGGAGAGGTAAAGATGATACCTGCAGTGTTCCCTCCGGATTTAGGGACATACCTGCTACATCACAAAGAGGGTAGGCGTCCGCACTTGAAAATTACAATGTGACCCTGACATCTGGAGTTGACTATACTTAACGCTGGAAAAACAATTAAGAACACCTGAGCTGGAATCTCTAACCATGTGGGAAAAGGAGAGAAGGGACTGTTTAAGAGAAGCACGAGATATAGTTAAGTGTAAAAGGCACCTGCATTATTAGGTTCAGGGAAGCCAACGAAGAGTCACGAAAACTCTGATCTATACTTCTCTGTTTCTCTCCTCTACATATATATGTTGCGAGGGTGAGCAGCTGCATTATACTTGATTCTCCCACCAACCAGTAACAAGCAGACAATATTTGTCAACATTTTAATGGAAATATGCCTAATACGCAACGCTGATAAGAAATGCACATATGTTCACCATTAAGCAAGTAAAATGCAAACATTTAATTGCTGGGAAAACACTTTCCTAAAACACTTTCGTATGAAATGCGACAGTTTCAGCTGCACGGAGAACAGGAGGAAGAAGTAAGCAGATTGAGCATTCCACTATCGTAGTTTCATTTTTTTAATAGTTATATAATAACCTTTTCGGTGCGGGCGTCGGCCACTGGCCGACGCCCACACACCCTCCCTGGTGCGGGTCACGACCAGTGGCCGACACCAGGAAGGGTATTAATAAATCCTAAGGTGCGTCGCACCCGAGGATTTTTTTTTTTTTAAACTTCCCCCGGGAGACACGGAAGCTTCCGTGTCTCCCCCCGCCCCCCACCCGCCCCTTTGTGACGTCAGCGTGCAATGAGGCGCGCTGACGTTTCAAAGGTGTTTTCCCCATCAAAGCAGGAAGCAGCCTTGCGGCCGCTTCCTGCTTTAATGGGGAAAACGGCCGTTCCCACGTTCGGGAAGGCCTCGAAAGAAAGGGGAGAGTCTCCCCTTTCTTACGAGGCCTTTTCAAAGTGTTTCCTGGCCCCACGATCGCAGCTGTGCTTCGATCGGGGGGCCAGGAAACCTGAAACACTTTCAGGAAGGCCTCGTAAGAAAGTGGAGACTCTGCCCTTTCTTACGAGGCCTTCCTGAAAGTGTTTCCTGGCCCCAAGTCGCAGCACAGCTGCGATCGGGGGCCAAGAAACACCACTAGACGCCAGGGATTTCACTTTGGGGGGGCGCTGCACTGCTGCGATCGGGGGCCAGAAACAGTTTCAGAAGGCCTCGTAAGAAAGGGGAGAGTCTCCCCTTTCTTACGAGGCCTTCTGAAAGTGTTTCCTGGCCACCGATCGCAGCACAGCTGCGATCGGGGGCCAAGAAACACCACTAGACGCCAGGGATTTCACTTTGGGGGGGCGCCCCCCCCCCGGAAAACGGGCGGCCCCGCCCGGCATAATTTTTATTTTAAAAAAAAGGTAGGTGCCCCCTAAATGACAGGGGGTCGTCCGTGGGCAGGGTGACCCCCTGTGGGGGCAATATTTTTTTTCGATGTTGTAGGGTTTCCCTGGGGGCCATTTTGGCCCCCAAGGAAACCATACAACAACTAAAAAAAAATAGATGTATATATAGATCTATATATATCTATGTAGATAGATATATCTAGGTACATGGATATATCTATAGATATATCTATGTAGATATATATATATATATATATAGAGGTAGATCTATATCAATCAAAGAGATTTATAAAGCGCGCTACTCACCCGTGAGGGTCTCAAGGCGCTGGGGGGGGGATACGGGGGGAGGGAAAGGGGCTGGGAGGTTCACTGTTCGAAAAGCCAGGTTTTGAGGCCCTTCCTGAAAAGAAGTAGGTTTTGGGTCTTGCGAAGGTGGGTTGTGAGGGCGTTCCAGGTTTTGGGTGCAAGGTAGGAGAAGGATCTGCCCCCGGTGGTGGTGTGTTTGATGCGGGGGACAGAGGCGAGAGAGAGGTCAGCTGAGCGGACGTTTCGTGTGGGGGTGTGGAAGGTGACTCTCGTTGAGGTAGGCAGGGCCTGTGTTGTGGAGTGATTTGTGTGCGAGGATGAGGATCTTGAAGGTGATCCTTTTGTCAATGGGGAGCCAGTGGAGGGATTTGAGGTGTGGAGAGATGTGTTCGTGTCGGCGGAGGTCGAGGATGAGTCGTGCTGCTGAGTTCTGGATGTGTGTAGTTTGCGCTTGAGTTTTAGAGTGGTGCCGGCGTAGAGGGCGTTTCCGTAATCAAGCCTGCTGCTGATGAGTGCGTGAGTGACAGTTTTTCTGGTCTCTGTGGGGATCCATTTGAATGTTTTTCAGTATACGGAGTGTGTTGAAGCATGAGGAGGTAAGAGCGTTGATTTGTTGGGTCATCGAGAGGGAGGAGTCTAGGATGATGCTGAGGTTGCGTGCGTGGTTGGCGGGGGTGGGTGCAGGGCCTAGCGTGGTGGGCCACCATGAGGGGTCCCAGGTGTTTTTGTGTGGGCCAAAGAGGATTATTTCGGTTTTGCTTGAGTTGAGTTTCAGGTGGTTGGCTGTCATATATATATCACTTTTGTCAATATGTGTGTGGTTTCCCTGGGGGGAAAAGGGTCCGACTTGTCTAGTGGCAGTTTTAGTGCCATAAAGAAGCGCAGAAGGTTTATATGCCTACTGCAAAGAGCAAATCTGTATTTTATGTAAATAGCTGAGTACATTAGTAAAGTCTATGGAGAGATGAAGGACACTTTTGCTGGGTGGTAATGAGGGAATCCGAGGAGGAGGGAGTGGGAGCATCAATAATGATTGTTGGACTGGGCGCAGGAGGTGCTAAAGACTGTGACGAATGGTATGTGACAAGGTGTTTTTTGAGTGTCTTGAAAGTACGTGCTGATTGAGGGAAGAAGCGCAGGTAAGGTGGCCTCTACTGTTGCACGTATCTCACACACACCATCGATTTTGTGACTGTCTACGTAGGCTAGTGTTTTAGAGCAACAGTTTAGCCAATAGCAGAGATGGCATCTTGATGGATGACTGCTGCCTGCACTCGGGTTATAGTGGACCGCTCTGACATAGGATCAGAGACTGAGACATCAGATACTGAGACAGCATCTGAGGGATAGGACAATGGCGCAGACTCTGGGAGTGATTTTTCAGTCAGAGGAGTCCCATTCGATAACTCCTCTTCCAGTACATTATGAGGGAGGTGATGAGGACAGTCCTGCTGTCCCTTCGCAAGCTGTTCGTGCAACTGGGTAATAGTGGGTTAGGCCAACCCAGAGAGCAGGTGAATGCGGCGGCAAGCAGAGAGAGTGTTCTCTCTTGGGAGCTCCCCAATTTAGTTCAGCCCCAAATTCCACCACCCAAATCATATTGTGGAGACATCAAAATTGTCTATGGCAAAACAAACTGGTTTTGTAAGGCAGGCACCTGTGTTTTTGGTCCTGGATTCGGCGGCCAGATAGAGAAACACACTAAACCCAAACATTTCTGGAAACTAGACATTCGGGGGAGTCCACAGAGGTGTGACTTGTGAGGATTCCCCAAAGTTTTCTTACCCAGAATACCCTGCAAAGCTGAAATGTTGAAAAAAAACTCAATTTTTCTCACATTTCTGTCACACAAACTACAGGAATATGCTGGGATCCACAACATTCCTACCACCCAGTGACTCCTCACCTGTCCTGATAAAAACACTACCCCACTTGAGTGCCTACACCTAGTGCCTGTGTCAGGAATGGATCACCCCAGGGTCAACAGCTGCCTTACGTAAGGACCAACATTGACCGTTGTGTGATCTATTCCTGTCGCAGGCACCAGGCCTAACCACACAAGTGAGGTATCATATTTATCGGGAGACTTGGGGGAACGCTGGGTGGAAGGAAATTTGTGGCTCCTCTGAGATTCCAGAACTTTCTGTCACCGAAATGTGAGGAAAACGTGTTATTTTAGCCACATTTTGAGGTTTGCAAAGGATTCTGGGTAACAGAACCTGGTCAGAGCCCCACAAGTCACCTCATCTTGGATTCCCCTGGGTTTCTAGTTTTCAAAAATGTGCTGGTTTGCTAGGTTTCCCTAGGTGCCGGCTGAGCTAGAGGCCAAAATCCACAGGTAGGCACTGTTTTCTATGAAAAAATTTGATGTGTCCACGTTGTGTTTTGGGGCATTTCCTGTTGCGGGCGCTAGGCCTACCCACACAAGTGAGGTATCATTTTTATCGGGAGACTTGGGGGAACGCTGGGTGGAAGGAAATTTGTGGCTCCTCTAAGATTCCAGAACTTTCTGTCACCGAAATGTGAGGAAAACTTGTTTTTTTAGCCACTTTTTGAGGTTTGCAAAGGATTCTGGGTAACAGAACCTGGTCTGAGCCCCGCAAGTCACCCCTCCTTGGATTCCCGTAGGTCTCTAGTTTTCAGAAATGCACAGGTTTGGTAGGTTTCCCTAGGTGCCGGCTGAGCTAGAGGCCAAAATCTACAGGTAGGCACTTCGCAAAAAACACCTCTGTTTTCTTCCAAAAATTTGGATGTGTCCACGTTGCGCTTTTGGGTGTTTCCTGTCGTGGGCGCTAGGCCTACCCACACAAGTGAGGTATCATTTTTATCGGGAGACTTGGGGGAACGCTGGGTGGAAGGAAATTTGTGGCTCCTCTCAGATTCCAGAACTTTCTGTCACCGAAATGTGAGGAAAACTTGTTTTTTTAGCCACTTTTTGAGGTTTGCAAAGGATTCTGGGTAACAAAACCTGGTCTGAGCCCCGCAAGTCACCCCTCCTTGGATTCCCCTAGGTCTCTAGTTTTCAGAAATGCACAGGTTTGGTAGGTTTCCCTAGGTGCCGGCTGAGCTAGAGGCCAAAATCTACAGGTAGGCACTTCGCAAAAAACACCTCTGTTTTCTTCCAAAAATTTGGATGTGTCCACGTTGCGCTTTTGGGCGGTTCCTGTCGCGGGCGCTAGGCCTACCCACACAAGTGAGGTATCATTTTTATCGGGAGACTTGGGGGAACGCTGGGTGGAAGGAAATTTGTGGCGTCTCAGATTCCAAAACTTTCTGTCACCGAAATGTGAGGGAAACTTGTTTTTTTAGCCACTTTTTGAGGTTTGCAAAGGATTCTGGGTAACAGAATCTGGTCCGAGCCCCGCAAGTCACCCCTCCTTGGATTCCCCTAGGTCTTTAGTTTTCAGAAATGCACAGGTTTGGTAGGTTTCCCTAGGTGCCGGCTGAGCTAGAGGCCAAAATCTACAGGTAGGCACTTCGCAAAAAACACCTCTGTTTTCTTCAAAAAATTTGGATGTGTCCACATTGCGCTTTTGGGTGTTTCCTGTCGCGGGCGCTAGGCCTACCCACACAAGTGAGGTATCATTTTTATCGGGAGACTTGGGGGAACGCTGGGTGGAAGGAAATTTGTGGCTCCTCTCAGATTCCAGAACTTTCTGTCACCGAAATGTGAGGAAAACTTGTTTTTTTAGCCACTTTTTGAGGTTTGCAAAGGATTCTGGGTAACAGAACCTGGTCTGAGCCCCGCAAGTCACCCCTCCTTGGATTCCCCTAGGTCTCTAGTTTTCAGAAATGCACAGGTTTGGTAGGTTTCCCTAGGTGCCGGCTGAGCTGGAGGCCAAAATCTACAGGTAGGCACTTCGCAAAAAACACCTCTGTTTTCTTCCAAAAATTTGGATGTGTCCACGTTGCGCTTTTGGGCGTTTCCTGTCGCGGGCGCTAGGCCTACCCACACAAGTGAGGTATCATTTTTATCGGGAGACTTGGGGGAACGCTGGGTGGAAGGAAATTTGTGGCTCCTCTCAGATTCCAGAACTTTCTGTCACCGAAATGTGAGGAAAACTTGTTTTTTTAGCCACTTTTTGAGGTTTGCAAAGGATTCTGGGTAACAGAACCTGGTCCGAGCCCCGCAAGTCACCCCTCCTTGGATTCCCCTAGGTCTTTAGTTTTCAGAAATGCACAGGTTTGGTAGGTTTCCCTAGGTGCCGGCTGAGCTAGAGGCCAAAATCTACAGGTAGGCACTTCGCAAAAAACACCTCTGTTTTCTTCCAAAAATTTGGATGTGTCCACGTTGCGCTTTTGGGCGTTTCCTGTCGCGGGCGCTAGGCCTACCCACACAAGTGAGGTATCATTTTTATCGGGAGACTTGGGGGAACGCTGGGTGGAAGGAAATTTGTGGCGTGTCAGATTCCAAAACTTTCTGTCACCGAAATGTGAGGAAAACTTGTTTTTTTAGCCACTTTTTGAGGTTTGCAAAGGATTCTGGGTAACAGAACCTGGTCCGAGCCCCGCAAGTCACCCCTCCTTGGATTCCCCTAGGTCTTTAGTTTTCAGAAATGCACAGGTTTGGTAGGTTTCCCTAGGTGCCGGCTGAGCTAGAGGCCAAAATCTACAGGTAGGCACTTCGCAAAAAACACCTCTGTTTTCTTCCAAAAATTTGGATGTGTCCACATTGCGCTTTTGGGTGTTTCCTGTCGCGGGCGCTAGGCCTACCCACACAAGTGAGGTATCATTTTTATCGGGAGACTTGGGGGAACGCTGGGTGGAAGGAAATTTGTGGCTCCTCTCAGATTCCAGAACTTTCTGTCACCGAAATGTGAGGAAAACTTGTTTTTTTAGCCACTTTTTGAGGTTTGCAAAGGATTCTGGGTAACAGAACCTGGTCTGAGCCCCGCAAGTCACCCCTCCTTGGATTCCCCTAGGTCTCTAGTTTTCAGAAATGCACAGGTTTGGTAGGTTTCCCTAGGTGCCGGCTGAGCTGGAGGCCAAAATCTACAGGTAGGCACTTCGCAAAAAACACCTCTGTTTTCTTCCAAAAATTTGGATGTGTCCACGTTGCGCTTTTGGGCGTTTCCTGTCGCGGGCGCTAGGCCTACCCACACAAGTGAGGTATCATTTTTATCGGGAGACTTGGGGGAACGCTGGGTGGAAGGAAATTTGAGGGTCCTCTCAGATTCCAAAACTTTCTGTCACCAAAATGTGAGGAAAATTTGTTTTTTTAGCCACTTTTTGAGGTTTGCAAAGGATTCTGGGTAACAGAACCTGGTCCGAGCCCCGCAAGTCACCCCTCCTTGGATTCCCCTAGGTCTTTAGTTTTCAGAAATGCACAGGTTTGGTAGGTTTCCCTAGGTGCCGGCTGAGCTAGAGGCCAAAATCTACAGGTAGGCACTTCGCAAAAAACACCTCTGTTTTCTTCAAAAAATTTGTATGTGTCCACGTTGCGCTTTGGGGTGTTTCCTGTCGCAGGCGCTAG
The DNA here is from genome assembly GCF_031143425.1 of Pleurodeles waltl. NCBI lineage: Eukaryota > Metazoa > Chordata > Amphibia > Caudata > Salamandridae > Pleurodeles > Pleurodeles waltl. Next base: position 626,443,587 of record NC_090449.1, read on the forward strand.
GCCTACCCACACAAGTGAGGTATCATTTTTATCGGGAGACTTGGGGGAACGCTGGGTGGAAGGAAATTTGTGGCTCCTCTCAGATTCCAGAACTTTCTGTCACCGAAATGTGAGGAAAACTTGTTTTTTTAGCCACTTTTTGAGGTTTGCAAAGGATTCTGGGTAACATAACCTGGTCAGAGCCCCATGAGTCACCCCATCTTGGATTCCCCTAGGTCTCTAGTTTTCAAAAATGCACCGGTTTGGTAGGTTTCCCTATGTGCCGGCTGAGCTAGAGGCCAAAATCTACAGGTAGGCACTTTGGAAAAAACAGCTGTGTTTTCTATAAAAAAAATAGGATGTGTCCATGTTGTGTTTTGGGGCATTTCCTGTCGCGGGCACTAGGCCTACCCACACAAGTGAGGTATCATTTATATCGGGAGACTTGGGGGAACATAGAATAGCAAAACAAGTGTTATTGCCCCTTATCTTTCTCTACATTTTTTCCTTCCAAATATAAGAGAGTGTGTAAAAAAGACGTCTATTTGAGAAATGCCCTGCAATTCACATGCTAGTATGGGCACCTCGGAATTCAGCGATGTGCAAATAACCACTGCTCCTCAAAACCTTATCTTGATCCCATTTTGGAAATGCAAAGGTTTTCTTGATACCTCTTTTTCACTCTTCATATTTCAGCAAATGAATTGCTGTATAACCAGTATAGAATGAAAACCAACTGCAGGGTGCAGCTCATTTATTGGCTCTGGGTACCTAGGGTTCTTGATGAACCTACAAGCCCTTTATATCCCCGCAACCAGAAGAGTCCAGCAGACAAAACGGTATATTGCTTTCAGAAATCTGACATCGCAGGAAAAAGTTACAGAGTAAAACATAAAGAAAAATGGCTGTTGTTTTCAGCTCAATTTCAATATGTTTTTATTTCAGCTGTTATTTTCTGTAGGAAAACCTTGTAGGATCTACACAAATGACCCCTTGCTGAATTCAGAATTTTGTCTAGTTTTCAGAAATGTTTAGCATTCCGGGATCCAGCATTGGTTTCATACCCATTCCTGTCACTAACTGGAAGGAGGCTGAAAGCACCAAATATAGTAAAAATGGGGTATGTCCCAGTAAAATGCCAAATTTGTGTTGAAAAATGTGGTTTTCTGATTCAAGTCTGCCCGTTCCTGAAAGGTGGGAAGATAGTGATTTCAGCACCAGAAACCCTTTGTTGATGGCATTTTCAGGGAAAAAACCACAAGCCTTCTTCGGCAGCCCTTTTTTCAATTTTTTTTGGAAAAAACAAAATTTTCACTGTATTTTGGCTATTTTCTTGGTCTCCTCCAGGGGAAACCACAAACTCTGGGTACCATTAGAATCCCTTGGATGTTGGAAAAAAAGGACGCAAATTTGGCGTGGTTAGCTTATGTGGACAAAAAGTTATGAAGCCCTAAGCGCAAACTACCCCAAATAGCCAAAAAAGGGCTCAGCACTGGGGGGGAAAAGGCCCAGCAGCTAAGGGGATAATAATAATAATAATAATATTGATTTTATACAATTAATCCCAAAACGTAACGTTCCAAAAACTCCCCGTGGACAGTCTCCAAAAAGACTTTATAAATATGATAAAAACCACCTAGCCCACGTTCAGTGTCAACACACAGTTTGTCATCTGGAGCTCAAAACTTCAAAATCATGTAAAGCTTAATACAACACTTACAACATGATCCTCTAATCCCAAACCCTCAGCACACTAGTACACTAAAGAGCTCTCTGGTAACAAGCGCACCATGTGCAGACAGGGTAAAGAAATGGAGATGGACCACTATCTCTGACCTGACCCAAATCAACCTAATCCACTTGACATGCAATGTTTTCATCACTTTAACCAAAGGCACCTTCGTTTGAACTACCATCAACAACCTAGCTAACAGAAGGATGGCACTCTTAAATGATATCAAACCCTGCAGCAAGCAACTCCCATCAATAAGTGCAGCACTATCAACCACTCTCTTTATGAAGACATTGGCAAAATCAGATCCAAAATCAACAAAATAAAATCACCACTTACACTACCTCCCATCCCAAATTGCCACACTCTTCAGTGATCAGCCTTAATCCCCGTTTTGATCATTAAACTAACCTACGTCCTCAAGACCACCTCTTATGAAGATGACATTCTCATACCATCTTTCGCCGAATCTGTTCAAGGAGATTCCAGCAGACTCAATTCTCCATGCTAGGATCCTTCCCAGTCACTCTGAAGACCGGGCCGATTGTCCCCTTACTGGAGAAGCTTACCACAGACCCAGAAAACTTTTATCAACTTCCACCCCATCACCCACTCACTCTGTCACCCACCCAATTTTTTACAAGACTACCAATCTGATTTCAGGCCATGCTGGAGCGCATAGACGGCTATGCTTCAAGCAGTCGACAATACCCTCCACATTAATGACAGAAGCAATTCCTTCCCTCTGATTCTACTTGACCTTCCCCTAGCTTTCAATAATATTGACTGTCAAGCACACATTCATACTTAAAAATAGGCATAGGTTCCTCAGACACCGTCCTGCCATGGTTCACTTCTTACCTAGCCAACAACCAACAACTTTACATAAGGGAACGACCAGGTCACTGAACCTCTGCATTACCTTTGATGTCCACCCAGATTCATCTTCTAGGGCAAAATCTTCACTCTCTATGTCGCACGCCTTGGATCCTTACTCATCTACAACAACATCAAAAAGTTTAAAAATGCTAACACTCAACTCTACATTAAAGTGTCCTTGACCGGTGACATTCAGGCCCTGATTTATACTTTTTGGTGCAAAACTGCACTAACACAGTTTTCCACCAAAAAGTTCAGCACCGGCTTGCACCATTTCTGTGCACCAGCCAGGCACCATATTTAAGGAATGGTGCAAGCCAGTGCAAAGGGAGGGCTAGCATAAAAAAGAAATTACATTAGTCGGGTGGGGCTGCCGCTATGGAAGAAGGGGGGTTTGCACCAAAAAATGACATTAGGTAGGTTAGAATAAAAAAAATGACTCTTACCTGCCTAGAATCATTTTCTGACGCAAAACCATCCATACCACAGGACTCCTGTCTTAGAAAAGGCAGGAGCCATGCCCACCACCCCAATGGCCAGCACAGAGGACCAGGGTCCCCTGGGCATGGCCATTGCACCCAGTGCCATGTAGGGGGGCCCATTTCAGGGCCCCCTATGGCACTTTAAAAAATAAAATGTAATACTTAAATGTACATGTGCTTACCTGTACTTACCTGGGATGGGGTCCTTCATCCTCTGCAGTCCCTCTGGTGTGGGGGGTGTCCCTGGGTCCTGGGGAGGGCACCTGTGGGCTTATTCCATGGTGTTCCACCATGGAAATAGGCCCACAGGTCCCCTAACGCCTGCCCAGGTGTTAAAAAATGGGGCAAAGCAAGCTTTGCCACATTTTTTGACCCCTCCTCCCTTCCCACACCAATTTTGCACGGGAGTATAAATATGGCATTAAGGCCATAGAGTCATTTTTTGCACGGGAACGCCTACCTTGCATCTCATTAAGGCAAGGTAGGTTTTCACATCCAAAAAATGACTTTAACTCCATAAATTTGGCCCTAGATGAGTCTAGCACCAAAGTATAAGTATGGAGTTAGTTTGTCACCGAATTAGAGAAAAAAATGATGCTAATTTGGTGCAAACAGAGTATAAATATGCCCCTCAGGGACTTAAAATATGCCTCAAACTCAGCGACAGCCGCATAACTCAGGGGGAGGGGTGGGGGCAAGGTAAAAATAATTTTTAAAAAACACTTACCTTGCCTCTGTCTCTGCCGCCTCCTGCCGCCTCACACTCCTCTTCTTCTGGGTGTCCCAACATTCACTACTGGGACATCAGCACAGGCTCCCCAACAATCCTGGTGCAGCTTTCATGCAAAACTTTGCATGAAAGCAGCACCAAAATTGGTCTGAGCAGCAGTGACTGCCGCTCAGACACATCCCTGGGGTCTGTGCAGTTTCTCCAGCCCAGCTGTGTTTAACAGCCGGGCTGGAGAAACCTAAGTGCGCATTTGTGTTTGGCCAGCCAAACACACATGCGCACTTTGGAGCACTCGCCCCTCCTCCCCTCTTCCACCCCCCGTGGCCCAGTCCCACCCCTCCCTGCACTGCTGGCTGTGCCAGAAGCAGAAAAATAAAACAATAGTAAACAATTGTTTTATTTTTCTGCATCTGGCACAGCCAGTGGAGCGAAGCTCCTTCCCAATGGCAAAGGAGCCACCCCTGCTTAAACTAATCCAGAACTGGATGTCCAGTACTAATATAAAGTGTAACCCAGCTAAGATGGAAGCTCTCTATTCACTAACAGTTACAAAGAACAGCAGGTTCACACTTGGCTGTCAAAACGACCCTTGACAGCTACGTATAATGATAAGTCACCTGGGTTCACCCTCAACATAGGTCTCATCTTCAAAGGATAATTCACCAGGAAGACCACGACAGTTTGGTACCAGCACTGTGTAGTATTCAGTTGATTCCGTTCCGCGCGCCGTACAAGAGGGATTCTAGCGTGTCGGCGCGAGGAGCGAAATCAGAGGAGAAGGAAACGGAGCGCGGAGGAGGCAGCGGCGGTTGCGGTGTCTCCCTCCTGGTTTTCAGGAATATGATACTTTCATTAAAGAGGCGCATTCAAGAACTCACCGCCTCGGCTTGGTTTCTTTCACTGGCGACGAGGGTGTACTGCTGACCGGGAGGAAAGACAGAGACATCAAAAGTGGATTATATTGTTTTGTTTTGGCAGTGTTCCTGAAGGACTGTGTTTATGTGGCTTCGTGGATCCTGCTATTTGTCTTGGTGAGGCAGCAGCTACATTTGGGAATTAACTCCGTCTCAAGGGAGGGCAGCAGGAAGGATCTTGGTGTTGCTTAGCAACAAGGCAAAGCATTTCCTGAAGGTGTGCCAACGAACTGTAGTTGCTTAGCAACCATGAGTAGCTTTCTCAGAAAGTTTCTAGGCCCAGAATGTTGCTAGGCAACCGGTGACATTTTTGTTTTGGCTGTTTTCAAGCTTAGATATTGTTTATCCTGGCAACAATTAAATTTTTGAAGGGGTTGGAGCTGCACTTTTGTATAAAAACAACTGGAAGTGAGCAGTAAGACAAGTTTATTGAGAAAATGGAAGGATTTACTGCACCAAGTTTTTTCTTGAACACTCCTGGGGAACCCATTGTAGCCTGGGAGGACTGGAAAGAAGGTTTTGAAGCGTATGTCCTGGCTGTGGGTGGAGATATATTTACGGCATCCAGAAAATTGGCCATGTTAAAGCATTGTTTGGTTGCGGAAGGAAGACGCATTTTGAAACATTTACCGTATCCTTATGAGGATGGAGACCAGGATGAGGATGAATATGAGGTTGCTATAGAACAGTTAAACTCCAATTTTGGAAAGAAGAAAAATGTCGTTGTGGAGCGTTTTAAATTGTTAAAAAGGAGCCAATTGCCGGGAGAGTCTGTGGAAAGCTATGTGGCAAGTTTGAGGATTTTGGCGGCCACTTGTAATTATGGTCATTTTCAGGATGAAATGCTGAGAGACCAACTGGTTTTGAAAGTTAATGATAAAAAAATTCAGGAAAAACTGTTGAATACAGAAGATTTGACGTTACAAAAAGCCATAGACTTTATCAAAAGGGTGGAAATAACGAATGATGGCTTAAAGGAACTATCTACCACGTCTGGAGTTGTGAATGTGGTCAATGCAGAAGATTCTAAGTTCAAGAAAAAAGATACATTTGGAACTTCGGGGAAGATGGATGGAAGGAAGGACATTATTTGTTACAAATGTGGCCTTAAGGGGCACATTGCGACGGATGTTTGTTGTCCTGCGGCTGGACAATTGTGCAGGAGATGCAAGTCCAAGGGACATTTTGCAAGGGTGTGCAAAGGGAGGCAGTTGAGCGCAAGGAGGGGTAGAGGTGCAATAAATTCAGTGGGGAGTGATAGTGAGGACATTGACAGCCAGCAATTTATTTTGCAGGTGGTGGACGTTGGGAGTGTGAGTAATTGTGGTCCACATTGCGTAATTAGAATTGATGGGGTAGATATACTCGTGATGGCTGACTCAGGGGCAAGATATACTTTGATTGGAAAGGAAAACATATCTAGTTTTCCGACACATGAGATCAAACCACTGGATGTACGATTAGTTGCGTATGGTAACAAACCCATTGAGCTTGTGGGGTATATGGATGCGTCACTGGAATTCCAAGGGACAGTTGTCAATTCTAAAGCGTATTTTGTGGAGGAGGGTACTAATTTATTAGGTTGGCCGCAACAAAAAGACCTCGGAATAATTCTTGATCCGAATCACCCTGATCAAGTATTGAGTTTGAAGTCTAATGTACATATGGTGCATAGGTCTAACTTTGTAGAGGAATTTCCTCAAGTGTTTAGTAATAAGTTAGGAAAGTTGAAAGGTTTTATGCATAAAATTGTTTTAAAACGGAATGCTGTACCTAAGGCACATAAACCGCGTCCAGTTCCCATTGTGATGAAGGAACAATTACGATGCGAATTATCCAAGTTATCTGAGCAAGGTGTGATTGAAGAAATCGAAGCGTCTGAGTGGTTGGCGCCAGTGGTGATTGCTAAGAAGGCCAATGGTGACATGCGTTTGTGTGTGGATTTGCGCGATCTTAATGCTGCTATATGGGTGGATAGGCATCCTCTGCCCAATATTAGTGAAATGTTATCGACAGTGAAGTGGGCAAGTGTATTTTCTACTTTGGATTTATCATCTGCGTATCATCAGATTGAGTTACATCCTGAGTCACGAGCATTAACTTCTTTCATTACTCCAGAGGGGGCACACAGATTTAAGCGCATGCCTTTTGGCTTGGCATCAGCGTCGTTTGTATTTCAACGGGCAATGCACCATTTACTGAAAGATATCTCGGGTGTAACGTACTTTCAAGATGATATCTTGGTGTTTGGTAGTGACCAGGAAGAACATGATGGAGCTATGAGAAAGGTGTTGAGTGTTTTAAAGGAGAGCGGGTTGACGATCAAGTTAGAGAAATGCAGACTGAGTGTGCCAGAAGTGGAGTATTTGGGTCATTGTATTAATAGGGATGGAATTTCGCCTAAACTCAATTTAGTAGAGGCAATAGAAAGCGCGCCTTCTCCAGCAAGCAAAGATCAATTAAAGTAATTTTTAGGTCTAGCGGAATATTACTCAAAGTTTATTCCCAAGTTTGCTGAAAAAACTGTGCACATGAGAAAGTTATTATGCGTGAGGGAGAAATTTGTGTGGAGTGAGGAATGTGAGAGGGAGTTTTGTTTGTTAAAAAAAAAATTACATCAGCTCCAGCTCTTAAGCCGTTTGACACCAGGGATGAGATCATTATTAATACTGACGCCAGTTCCGTTGGGCTGGGTGCGGTGTTAATGCAAATAAGAGGGGGAGAAGAAGTGACAATTGCATATGCTTCCAGACCGTTGAGTTCGTCAGAAATTAACTATTCCACCATAGAAAAGGAGGCATTGGCGTGTTGGTGGGGTGTTGACCATTTCCGCAAGTATGTTTGGGGTTTAAAATTTGTGATTCGTTCTGATCATCGTCCATTAATAGAAGTATTTTCGACTAAGGGAGCAGGTAGGGCTACTCCAAGAATTGCTCGTTGGGTGGCCAGAATGTTGGAGTACAATTATGATTTGGTGTATTTTCCTGGAAAGAAAAATGTGTTGGCCGATTGTCTGTCCAGGCTTCCTGTGCGTTCGGTTCTGGGTGCAAAGGGAAAACCTGAAGTTGATGAACTCATAGCATGTGTTGGGGTGGATATTGGATATGTGACAGATGGTAGAATTTCTCATAATGAATGGGTGTCTATGGTTCAAAAAGATGTTGCGTTGCAAGAAGTGATGGGTTATTGCCGTCATGGTTGGCCAAATAGAGGTAGTGCTTCTTGCGATTGTAGGAGGCTGGACTGGCTTGTAGTGAGTACCTAGGGGTACTTGCACCTTGCACCAGGCCCAGTTATCCCTTATTAGTGAATAGGGTGTCTAGCAGCTTAGGCTGATAGATAATGGTAGCTTAGCAGAGCAGCTTAGGCTGAACTAGGAGACGTGTGAAGCTCATACAGTACCACTAGTGTCATATGCACAATATCATAAGAAAACACAATACACAGATATACTAAAAATAAAGGTACTTAATTTTTATGACAATATGCCAAAAGTATCTCAGTGAGTACCCTCAGTATGAGGATAGCAAATATACACAAGATATATGTACACAATACCAAAATATGCAGTAATAGTATTAGAAAACAGTGCAAACAATGTATAGTTACAATAGGATGCAATGGGGACACATAGGGATAGGGGCAACACAAACCATATACTCCAAAAGTGGAATGCGAACCACGAATGGACCCCAAACCTATGTGACCTTGTAGAGGGTCGCTGGGACTGTAAGAAAACAGTGAGGGTTAGAAAAATAGCCCACCCCAAGACCCTGAAAAGTGAGTGCAAAGTGCACTAAAGTTCCCCAAAGGACATAGAAGTCGTGATAGGGGAATTCTGCAGGAAAGACACAAACCAGCAATGCAACAACGATGGATTTCCAGTTGAGGGTACCTGTGGAACAAGGGGACCAAGTCCAAAAGTCACAAGCAAGTCGGAGATGGGCAGATGCCCAGGAAATGCCAGCTGTGGGTGCAAAGAAGCTGCTACTGGACAGTAGAAGCTGAGGTTTCTGCAGGAACGACAAGGGCTAGGAACTTCCCCTTTGGAGGACGGATCACTCACGCCGTGGAGAGTCGTGCAGAAGTGTTTTCCTGAAGAAAGACCGCAAACAAGCCTTGCTAGCTGCAAGTCGTGCGGTTAGCGTTTTTGGATGCTGCTGTGGCCCAGGAGGGACCAGGATGTCGCCAATTGCGTCTGGGGACAGAAGGGGCGTCGAGCAAGACAAGGAGCCCTCTCAGAAGCAGGCAGCACCCGCAGAAGTGCCAGAACAGGCACTATGAAGAGGAGTGAAACGGTGCTCACCCGAAGTCGCACAAAGGAGTCCCACGTCGCCGGAGGACAACTTAGAAAGTCGTGCAATGCAGGTTAGAGTGCCGTGGACCCAGGCTTGGCTGTGCACAAAGGATTTCCGCCGGAGTAGCTGCAAAAGTCGCGGTTCCCAGCAATGTAGTCTGGCGTGGGGAGGCAAGGACTTACCTCCACCAAACTTGGACTGAAGAGTCACTGGACTGTGGGAGTCACTTGGACAGAGTTGCTGGAATCAAGGGACCTCGCTCGTCGTGCTGAGAGGAGACCCAGGGTACCGGTGATGCAGTTCTTTGGTGCCTGCGGTAGCAGGGGGACGATTCCGTCGACCCACGGGAGATTTCTTCGGAGCTTCTAGTGCAGAGAGGAGGCAGACTACCCCCACAGCACGCACCACCAGGAAAGCAGTCGAGAAGGCGGCAGGATCAGCGTTACAGAGTTGCAGTAGTCGTCTTCGCTACTTTGTTGCAGTTTTGCAGGCTTCCAGCGCGGTCAGCAGTCGATTCCTTGGCAGAAGGTGAAGAGAGAGATGCAGAGGAACTCGGATGAGCTCTTGCATTCGTTATCTAAGGAAATCCCCAAAGCAGAGACCCTAAATAGCCAGAAAAGAGGGTTTGGCTACTTAGGAGAGAAGATAGGCTAGCAACCCCTGAAGGAGCCTATCAGAAGGAGTCTCTGACGTCACCTGCTGGCCCTGGCCACACAGAGCAGTCCAGTGGGCCAGCAGCACCTCTGTTTCCAAGATGGCAGAGGTCTGGAGCACACTGGAGGAGCTCTGGGCACCTCCCAGGGGAGGTGCAGGTCAGGGGAGTGGTCACTCCCCTTCCCTTTGTCCAGTTTCGCGCAAGAGCAGGGCTGAGGGGTCCCTGAACTGGTGTAGACTGGCTTATGCAGAAATGGGCACCATGTGTGCCCATGAAAGCATTTCCAGAGGCTGGGGGAGGCTACTCCTCCCCTGCCTTCACACCATTTTCCAAAGGGAGAGGGTGTAACACCCTCTCTCAGAGGAAGTCCTTTGTTCTGCCATCCTGGGCCAGGCCTGGCTGGACTCCAGGAGGGCAGAAACCTGTCTGAGGGGTTGGCAGCAGCAGCAGCTGCAGTGAAACCCTGGGAAAGGCAGTTTGGCAGTGCCAGGGTCTGTGCTAGAGACCCGTGGGATCATGGGATTGCACCAACAATGCCAGGATGGCATAGAGGGGGCAATTCCATGATCTCAGACATGTTACATGGCCATATTCGGAGTTACCATTGTGAAGCTACACATAGGTAGTGACCTATATGTAGTGCACGCGTGTAATGGTGTCCCCGCACTCACAAAGTCCGGGGAATTGGCCCTGAACAATGTGGGGGCACCTTGGCTAGTGCCAGGGTGCCCACACACTAAGTAACTTGGCACCCAACCTTTACCAGGTAAAGGTTAGACATATAGGTGACTTATAAGTTACTTAAGTGCAGTGAAAAATGGCTGTGAAATAACGTGGACGTTATTTCACTCAGGCTGCAGTGGCAGGCCTGTGTAAGAATTGTCAGAGCTCCCTATGGGTGGCAAAAGAAATGCTGCAGCCCATAGGGATCTCCTGGAACCCCAATACCCTGGGTACCTCAGTACCATATACTAGGGAATTATAAGGGTGTTCCAGTAAGCCAATGTAAATTGGTAAAATTGGTCACTAGCCTGTTAGTGCCAATTTGAAAGAAATGAGAGAGCATAACCACTGAGGTTCTGGATATCAGAGCCTCGGTGAGACAGTTAGTCATAACACAGGTAACACATTCAGGCACACTTATGAGCACTGGGGCCCTGACTAGCAGGGCCCCAGTGACACATACAACTAAAACAAAATATATACAGTGAAAAATGGGGGTAACATGCCAGGCAAGATGGTACTTTCCTACAGCGATGCAGAGTATTTTGTTCAAGCTGGTGTAGAGTTGTGTATGGTGGATGGAGTTATGTTTAGGGGCGAGCTGTTGGTGGTTCCTACTGGCTTGCGGGAACGAGTATTGGAGTTAGCTCATGAGGGCCATCTTGGAATGAGCGCAACTAAAAGACGAATCAGATCGGAGTACTGGTGGCCAGGGCTGGATAGGGATGTAGAACATCATGTAAGGGAGTGTGTGTTGTGTGCATGGAGCGATAAGTCACAAAAGGTTGTTAAAAAGGATCTTGTGGTGTCCGACAAATCGGATGGACCGTTGAAAAAAATAGCCATTGATATTATGGGTCCGTTTAATATTTTGGGAAGTGTGCCGAAATATGCTTTGGTGGTGGTGGACTATTTTTCCAGGTGGCCAGTCGTATAATTTGTAGATAACATAAATACTGTGTGTGTGATGGAGTTCTTGTCAGATTTATTTGATTTAGAAGGAGTTCCTGAGATAATAGTTTCTGACAATGGTGTGCAATTTGTATCAAATGTTATGAAAGAGTTATTATGCAAATTTGATATAGAGCACATCAGAGCATCTGTTTATTATCCACAGAGTAATGGTTTGGTGGAGAGGTGGAATAGGACGCTGAAAGAGGGGCTGCAGTTAGCGATATATAATGGTATAAATTGGCGGAAGGCAGTGAAGGACCTAGTTGGTCATACCGTACAACTCCCCATAGTGTGACAGGAATGTCACTTTTCGAGGCCATGAGAGGTAGAAGACCGAGGGCATTGTTGTCAAAAGGTGTGGTGTGTAAGAAGTTTATTATGAGTGAAATACCTGGTGATTACAAGGTTGGTGATTGGGTGCGAGTAGTGAAGGGAGCGTGGGCAGCTAAAGGGGAGTCTAAGTTTTCAGAGCCTTTGGAGGTGAGAAAAGTCTATAGGTACGCTATGTTGCTGAGTGATGGTAATGTGTGGAACCGTGGGA